>NC_045712.1:45240378-45865378 GCF_009834535.1 Camelus ferus
TTGTCGTGACCTTTTCTTTCTTTCTTTTTTACAAAGAAAAATAACAATTCAATTTTAAGTTAGAAAACTGACCAGCAGCTTCTCCTGACTAAGCCAGTATATGAGTATGTACTAAAGCAAGCTGTCAAAATCAACATGTTCATTATAAATTTGACTCAAATAAAAAATAAATTTGACTCAAAAGAACAAATGATCAAGCCACTTATTTTTTAAGGCAACATTTATTTCTTTACCAGCTCTGTGAGCAAATACAAAAACATTATTTTCATAAAAGTGTTCTGGAGCAGGAGACTTGATGTGGGTGCTACTTCTGGAGTTCTGTCCATAATAGATTTGGCTTCATCTGGACATATTCCCATACATTTATTTTCAGAAAATGCTATGTGCTAAAATCTCTTACTATTTGGTTGAAAATATTTTCATCCATTATTTTACCAACACACAGCTTCATAGGCTTCACCATTATAAATATAATAAACAATTTCCTAATCAGTAATAACCATGCATTCATCCAACTATAAGAAAAAAGAACTGGATTACATATGACTTCTTAAAAAAATCATACTCAAATGTGTTTATTAACTGTGTCATTTTAATAAGAACACATGTTCCAGATTTGCAACCTCTTTTTGACCTAAATAGATTTAGAAATATCTGCGTCACTAATTTTTCAATTTTCATAAAGCTTCAATTTTTCTTGAAGCTTTATGAAATTTTAAATTGATCTGTGAATTTTATTGTAATACTGTAGTCAGGATTTCTCTTTTTATAATTGAAAAAAGTGATCACAGTTTTTCTTAAAAGTTTGCAAATTTGATTTTTAAATGTCACTTCAAATATAATGGTTTCAGGCAATTATTACTATTACTAGTTTTCTGAAAAACCAGATGCCAAACTTTAGGCTCATTCACACATCCACAATGATGGAAGTTTGTGTTAAACATCTGATTATATTCTGTATACATTTTATTTTTTAAAAAAAATCATTATTACATATACTTTTAAATTTAATTTTATTTTTTAATGAAGGTACTGGGGATAGAACCCAGGCCTCCAGCATGCTAAGCATACACTGTACCACTGAATTATTTCCATCCCCACCTCCATACATTTTAGATGGACTTCAGCTTATTAAAATGGTGATTGGAATACATCATTGTCAAAATAATTACAGGGAAATTTGGGTAGTTCTGGCTTTCAGTAGCCTCAGTAATCTCATTTTTTTCTGAATTTCTTCTATTTTTACTGTTTCAAAATTGCAGTGAAAACTTACTCCTTTTAACCATTGATTCCTGTTCCCATTTGAAAATACAGTTGTCAAGGAGTGGTAGAGAACATGGTTAGCATGCACAAGATCCTGGGTTCCTTCCTCAGTACCTCCATTTAAAAAAAATGAATGAATGAATAAACAAACAAACTGAATTATCTTCCCCCCACAAACAAACAAAAAAAGACAATTGTCAATATTTAAAAAGTATTGCAATTAAAGAGAGTGCGGTATCAGCCTCCAGAATAATCCCCATTCTTGCCCCTAGTTTTTCATGCCCTACTATTGTGTCCCCACCCTGACCTCTGTAAACAGTAAGACTGTTGGAGGAATGATGGTGTGTGATTTCTGGGATGAGGCCATAAAAGACATTGGGACTTTCTGCTTGGTCTTAGATCACTCACTTTGGAAAAACTCTTCTGCCATGTCCTGAAGACAACCAAGTAGCCTTCTGGGGAAATTGATGAGGTGAGGAGCTAAGGCTTCCAGCCACCAACCATGGGAGTGAGCCACCTTGTATGCCACTTAATATTGCTTTCAAATATATTTACTACATTGATGGAATCTTTTCACTTCTAGTGGATTTCATTTGATTTTTACCAAAAAAGGGGAAAAAAGGGGCATCAGTGGTGGGTGATGGGGTTTGATTTTACCCTACTTACAAATGAATAACTTAGCCTCTTGCTGCTTTATAGACGTTAACAGAAGACCTACAACTCCTGGGTCAGAGACAAAGACCTTTTCTCCTCATGGCTCAATAAACAGTGTAAGCTTCATGTTTGCAATGGTTCCCCTTTGCCTCCCGTATCTCTCGGGGTTGTGTTACAGGAGAGAAACAGAAGTTGGGGAACCCTCCATTTTATAGCGAACAGTAAGTAAACCTGTTCTTTGTCCTGGAGAGAGACATTGTTTCATCCTTCAAGGCTGCTCACTGCAAAAATAACCATAAGAAGCAGCACAAGGAGAGTGGTCAGGGCCTCGCATTCTTGGTGTACCCAGCAAGATGTATGTGAGACTCACACAGGAGTATCTCTCCCAACAATGATTCCTAATTTCCTTTATTAAGACAGAAACACTGAAGCCCAGAGTAGTTCATAGATAACTCAAGTTTACATAGCTAGTAATACCAGAACTTGAGTTTTCTAATTCTAAATTGGTGCTGTTTTCAACAGACCTGCCTGTCTAATATATAAACTACTTTATTGATAATTCAAATTTTGATCACAGGTCTAAATAACATTTGAAAGTTAATAAAATATTAAATATAATAAATACAATTATTAAGTATAAGAGTTAATAAAACATTGCCTGTAATTTATTAAAGTGTTATTTAAAAATACCATTAAATATAATATTATGAAGTACAATTTACATATTACTAAATATAGCTTCAGTTGTTTCTTTTTACTTTTTAAAATGTGGCTACTAGAAAAATTTTAATTACATATCTTTAACGGTCACATCTATATTATATTTCTGTTGGATAGCACTGCAATAGATTATCACTCTCATTATGCCTTACTTTCCTTTTATTCTTAACCTTTTTTTCTCATTTTCATTAGTTTTAACATACATATAGAAAATACATCTTGTACTAACCTTAGGTGCACAACTTATTAAATTTATACCTATGCATATAGTGCTATAATCACTACTCAGATCAAGATGCAGAACACTTCCCATCACTGCAGAAAGTTCTTTCCGGCCCTTTCCTCATCAGTATCCACTGACTCTGTGATAACCACTCTTCTAACTTTCATCACCATCAGGAAGTTTCCCCTGTGTTAGAACTCCATGTAAACAGAATCAGGGAGAATATATTATTTGGTGTCTGGTTTCTTGGGCTTAACATGATGTTTTTCAGATTCTTCCTCACTGCAAGTGTATCAGTAGTCTGTTTTTTATTGCTTTGTAGAATTCCATTATATGGCTATATCCCACAGTTATCTGTTTTCCAGTACCATGGTAGACATTTGAGGTTTCCAGTTTGGGCTATTATGAATAAAGCTGCTTTGAACATTTGTGCTCAAATAGCCCTTAACCTTTGAGGAGAGATTGTGATCTATCCTTGATAAGCCATCCAATGCCTCCACTGCCACTCTAGTAACTAACACAATGCCCTTCTTGATGGATATTTGTTGGAAGTATGGTTTCAAGCTAGCAGTGTGGTGATTTGTCTTTTAGCCTCCATGTGGAAAATAAAGTCCAGTGTCAGAACAAAGTTGACTCAAAGTTTCCACTATTATCACAAATAATGAACAAATAGGTCAGGAAGTCAGTCTCCTGTATTTAAATGATCTATTTCAGTCTTGTTGCCTGTTAAAAATAGACTTGTGCTCCCTGGTGCTACATTTAGTGACCAATTATGAAAGAACGTAGATGTTTCTTATGCTGTTTTTCCCCCTCATATTTCTACCCATTTCCTTCATCTCCTTGCCCTTTTCTTTTTAACAGCAATTCAGAGAAAGGCAGGTTCTCAATGGGAATATTATATAGATATTCAAAGAAAGACTGTAATACAAGGAGTGTTATTATTTTGGTAGTAAATTCCAAACTCTTTTGTTTTCTTTCCTTTAGAATTATCTATTTGGGAAAAGCCAGACATCTGGGTTTAAATCATGAATCCAAAATCATGAGTAAGGTTAGAGACTTAACCTCTGAGCCTTAGCTTTCTCATCTCTAAAATAGGGATATAATACCTTCCATATAGGGTTGCTTGGAGGATTAAAAGACCTAACATGTCAAGCTGAGCTCTTCAGGCAACGGCCTCTGTGAAGCCCAGTTCTCATTGGACCCACGCCTTCTTCCTGCATGAGCTGCTATTTTCATTTTCTGTTCTCTGATGACTTGGGTATCGTCAGGTATCTGTCTGCCACGATTCCTAAACTGTGTGTTCAGGTACCACAGGGTGCTGCCGCAAACTCACCAAGAGCATTCCAAGATTTTTTGGTTTGTTTTGTTCCCCCCCTCCTCCCACTCTCTTCCCAAGGATATTTTAAATTTTAAAGGGAAATGGTGATATTTGGCATCTGTCAGGCATGGAGTGAAATCCAAGGAGTTCAAAGTTTCAACAGCAGATTGTGGCACAAAGTCTAGCACATAGTAAGTGCTCAGAAGATATTTGTTGATATTAATGAAACATACAGAGGGTACACGTAGGTAATAGTTATAACCATTTCATAGGTACTTCCACATATACTATAATCTGCCATAATATTATCTTATAACATAAAGACCTTGATTTACACAAGTTGAGAAAGATGAATGGAGTCAACAGAGCCCTATGGGCAGCAGTCACTTTTGGTCACAGGGAAAGGGAGGACTGAGACTAGAATCCAGGGCTCCTACTTTTTTTTTTCTATACCGCATACTGCACCCAATCACTGGCAATTAGAACATAAACTTCTTTCGATTGGACCCTCTTTTTGTATTTTTTCTGCAACCCTTATGAACAGAACCTTTAGACACCCAAGGATCAGTCACCACAGTTTACTTGATTGAGTCCCAATTGCAGGAAATTACAGATAATTAAAGATGGGAGAAACTTTACAACACAATACAAAGAGAGCACAAATAGAGGAAGAAACTTCAGAGCAAACATGGGGAAAAGGTTCCTTTGAATTGGGAGAGCGTATTATTATTATTGCTATTATTTTGTTATTTTGAACATTTCAAATGTCAATTTTGATTGAATTCATTCACTTGTTCAACTTAAATAGATTGCCCATTATTTGCCAAGCACCATCCTAGGGAAAACACAAATGATCTTGGAGCTTTCTGTGTAGTAGAGGAGACAGGTATTATACAAATGATTAGTAAATTGTGGCTGGAAATAATTGGCAGGAAGATAAATACACTGTGCATTTAGCATATATTATAGACCAGTTTAACCCACTAAAATGGCTAAAACTAATTACCCCAACCATACTCAATATTGTGGAGGATACGGAGCAACTGGAACTTTGGAGTACTGTTGCTGGGAGTGCAATATGGTCCAGCCACTTCGGAAAACAGTTTAGCAGTAAAGTTAAACATACACCTTATCGTAGGACCTAGCAATTCCAGTCCTTGCTATTTACCCAGGAGAAATGAAACCCTGTCTCTGTACAATGACTTATACACTATCAGTTACATCTGGTTACAGCTGGAAAACTAAAAAACGAAACAACGCAAACGTCTATAAACAAGTGAGTGGGTCAAGAATTGTGGTACTTCCATATGTGGAATACTATTCAGCAATAAAAAGGGATTAATGACACACCAACAGCGCTGGCTGAATCTCAAAACATTATGCTAAAGAGAGAAAGAAAACCCACTCAAAAAGAGCATGCACTGTATGAAGTTATGTGGCGTTAAAGAACAGGGAGAACTCTGCTGCAGTGACAGAAATCAGATTAGAATTGCCTGGGGAGGCAGTGGTTACTGCCTGGAAGTTCCTGAAACTTCCTAGAGTGATGGAAATATGCTGTATCTTCTTTAGGATGGTGGTTATTCACACTGGTGAATACAATTGCCAAAATGCATGGAACTGTACACTTAAAATCTGTGCATTTTACTTTATGTAAATTAAACCTTAGGGTTAAAAAAAAAAAAAGCATCACATAGTGACCCAACCAGTGGTGGTTTCTGGGAGCAGGGGTCATGATTTTTTTTTTTAACGAGGAAGTGTATCTACAAAGTTTAAAAACAAAAACAAAAAAAAGAGGGGGCGGGGGATTCTAAGTACTAGAAACTTTCCCGAGTATTGGTTTCGGGGGAAGGAAAACTGGGAAGTGATCTAGATTTTTACAGGGCGAGGGCAGGGTGCTGCGACGGCAGGGTGCTGCGAAGGCAGGTGGCAGAGAGCTATTGGCTTCCCCGGGGTCCGACCCCAGATTCCCACAAGAAGTCCCACTGCCCCCAGCGGTCGGCGCCGCTGGCGCCGCTGCCGCCGCCGCGAAGCCGGAGTCAGCACGGCTAGTCGCTCGTCGGCGTCGCGCTGACGTCACGCGCGTGCTGACGTAGCCGGCGGCCGCGGCCTCTGAAGCGGGCTGGGGCGCGGGGGGCGCCGAGTTTGAGTAGTTTGGGGGCCGCTCGGCGCCTGGCGCTGCTCCCGCCGCCCGCCGCGCCCCGCAAACCGCGTCTCGGCCGGACCGAGCGCGTTCGGCCCGTTCCCGCGGGGACCCTCGCTGGCGGCTGGGCGGCGCTCGGCGAAAGTTGGCCCCTCACGGGCGGGCGGGCGGGCGGCCGCGGCCATGGAGCCCCGCAGCATGGAGTCCTTCAGCGCCCAGGTGCAGCAGAAGGACGTCGGCGGCCGCCTGCAGGTCGGCCAGGAGCTGCTGCTGTACCTCAGCACCCCCGGCGCCATCCCAGACCTGGAGGACGACATGGGCCGTCTGGGCAAGACGGTGGATGCTCTCACCGGCTGGGTGGGCTCGAGCAACTACCGGGTAAGCGGCGGCGGCGCGCCAGGCCGGGCACGCCCTCCCCGGCCAGCCCTTTAATGACCGACGTGCGCGTCCGCTCAGGCGAGCCCCTGGGTTGGGGGGAGGTGCTTCGGAACCGCCCCATGGACTCAGGGTCCCCGGACGCGCACCCATTGGCGACCGCGAGCCGGAGACCGATTTCCCACCACGACCAACTTTTTCCGCAGTTGTGAACAATGACAAATTCAGCGATTCCCTGAAACCGTTCTTAGGCACTAGGATCTAATGTTTCATCACTTATTTTAAAAATCAGGAATAATTTACGTATGTAAAAGCCTCGGAGAAGTTTTACATTTGTACGTACCTATGTAAACACTACCCAGACCAAGACATAGGACATTAGGATACGGATTTTAAATTGAGAAGGACTGTCAAGTTAATCCTTAATTAATCGTTTTTATCCTACTTAATCGCACCTTTCTTTTTTCTTATATAATTTTTTTTGTGTCTGGAAGGTTGTGCTTTTCGTCTCTAAGTCATCTTTAGAGCTTAACAAGGTGCCTGGTTAAATTTACCGTTGAATCTAATGAAAAGATGCTGACCCCCTGGCATTATTTAACTGCTTTTTGTTTATTGTCGACGGAAAGCAGTCGAGTGCTCTCTGTCGCTTTGTTTTGCCGCAGTTGACTGACTCGGATTTGAAACCGTGCCGTAGCAGGTGAGCTGATGCTGAAAAGAAAAAAAAAAAAAAAACATGAGGTACAAGAAGGAATGTTCTTAAGAGCCGGTAGTAGGCAGGCTGTAATGTAGCCACGTTGGGAGACCAGGTATATTCAGTAATTAGCCTGTGCTGTAGTTTTTAGCAGTAACTTTTTTTTCTAGTCTTCTGGTGGCAGTGTTGCTTCAAAATGCTGGCCCAAATCTCCCGTGGATGAAGTGATTCTTCTTAGTAATATATACTTCCAGCCCAAAGAATAGGCTGTATTCTGAAAGCATTATCATTATAGAGAAGAAAGGCAAACTCTGGAATTATTATGCGGACTTAATGGTGAAACTTTCATGAGTTTTGGAAGGATTTGACTTCTACAAAGGTAATAAAAAGTTTGAGAGTTAACCACCTCAATGTTTCATCATATACTGTCTCTATTATTTCTAAAAACTTTGGGAAAAATTAATATTTAAGAATATATCATTACTCTGGGAGATTAGTTTTATTTCTTTGGAAGACACAAGCTAATTTTTTTTTTAAATTGAACTAGTCAATTACAGTATGTCAGTCTCTGGTGTACAGTACAATGTCCCAGTCGTGCATATGCATACATATATTCATTTTCATATTTTCAAGATATTGAACATAGTTCCCTGTGCAGTACAGAAACAAGCTAAATTTACTTACACTGTAAAAAGGGCATACACGCTCAAGGTAGTTGATTTTATGTTTCAAGATAGGCTGTTGTAGAAAATCAGCTCTTTGGTAATACTTGCTCCCCTTCCTAAGTGAACTTTGATGTGCCAACTTCTGTGCTGGCTTTGGTTGAACTGGCTTTGGGCCATTTCACTCAGGTGTACCATCAGTAAATGACCGCTGAGCAGTCCATCTCTTGAAACATATTCTTGGCATCTGTGATACTGCTGTATCCCATTTTATCTTTTACGTCTCTAAGCACTACTTCCACTCGGTGCTATGTTTCTCCTTTATCTAGCTCTTAAGAGTTAGAATCCATCAGGGGTCTGACCCAAGTTCTTATCTCTTTACTACACATTCTCTCCGTGCTCCTCGTAGATACCCCTGTAGCCTGAGACAGTTTCACCAATCAGAAAACTACCACAGGCAACCACGACTTCATCTGCATCCTTCCTTGTAGCTATGCCCATGTAATTATGTTTTCTCTGAATTATGTTTACAGTGAATGAATTATCTGTCTTTCTCAATTATACCAGTCCCTCCACAAGTGTGTTGCGGACATGCATATCCTGTACCCACCTGCCTACTCAAGCACATTAATTCATCAGTTTTGATCTCTCTTCCTAAATCATTAGTTCTCTCCTTTCTACTAGTTCTATAGTATAAAAGTTTTTTCTGACATTGTTAAGGAGAGGGCATTTTAATTCATTTGTTATTTGGGATTTATAAACAAAGTTACCAACCTAGCTCATCATTTTTTACTCAAGATTCAGTGAAACATTTAAATCTTTTGAAAAAAGGGTATCATAGAATTTTTTGGACATACACACAAGTAGAAATGAACTTAAATTTCAAATTATGCTGAACAAAATACAACTTTTCTTTGAATTTGATAGTACTTCAGAATTTGTCTTAGTAGCAGTCATTGCTTCAGTGAATTTGAGTGATCTTATATGCTGGATATTCTAGATACTGAGGACCCATCTGTGAACAAGGCAAGAAAGGCTCATTCAGCTTCATTTAGGTATTAATTGAGGACCTACCATGTGCAGGCACTTTTCTGGGTACTTAGGATACAATACTGAAAAAACGACAGAAGTCCTTGCTTTTGTGTGCATAGATTCTCGTGCGGGCAGAGGAATAAACAAGATACCTAAAATTATAGTTTGTTAGATGTGATAAATGCTTTGGAGAAAAGCAGTGAAGGGAATAGAAGCGTTGGGCCGGATGCAGATGTTGGAATTTTATATAGTCCTCAGACCTCAATGAGAGAGTGATTTAAAGGAGGAAAGAGTGAGATCCCTGCTGTCACGGAGATCAAATTAGAAAGAGGAAGGCAGATGGTTATACAAATTAGATAATTTCATGTAACAAGTGCTTATAAATCAACTGATGTGAAAGAATGATGGTAAGATGAGACTATTTTGGAAGTAAAAAAGTGAGGTGAAATTTGAGTACAGACAGGAAGAAAATACTGGAGTGAAGAAGGCCTTTAGGCGAGGAAGCTGCCAGTGCAGAGACCCTAGTTCTGTTGAGGAACAGCAAGGCCAGCATGGCTAGAGTTTTCAAGTGAGTGAGGTGTTGAGAAAGATGAAGATGAGGAGGCAGGTAGAAAGAGCTTTATAGGATTTTATTCTAAATGGGTGGAGGGTTTCATGTAGAGGGATGGTTGCTTTGTGGGGAGTGAACAGTAAATGAGCAGAAGAAGCAGGGAGATGATGGTGGTTAAGGATGGTTTGGTAGCACTGGCTGTCCTGAGATGTGGAAGATTTGGGTTATGATTTGGTGATAGAGCCAGCAGCTCCTCCTCTTGCATTGAATATGAGAATTAAGAGAGGAATTAAGGATGATTGCATAGCTTGGGCACCAATAGAGGGTACTATTTACTGAAATGGGGAAGACTGCGAAAACATTTGGGTGAAGGAAGTAAAAAGTTAGGTCTGAGAAGGTTGTTTAACGTCCAATTTGAGATGAGTCTTCAGTTCAGTGGAGAAATCATAAATGAAGAAAAAATGTGGGAATAGGGGTGTGTGTGTGTGTGTGTGTGTGTGTGTGTGTGTGTGATATATGGTCTGGCATTTGACTTTTGCTAAGGACAGACCTGTGATTTCAGAAGTCCCCAAATTTTAGAATGACATTATAATAATAAAATGTCTCTTATAAAATGAAGTTAAATATGATACCATTTAAAGAGTCCTTAGTGACTGTCAAGCATTGTCTCAAGTACTTTATTTCCGTTGTCTTGGTTTAACCTTTAGGATGGCCTTAGAAAGTCAGTACTGTTTCCTCATTTTGTAGAAAAGAGGAGGTAAGTAATCTTGCCTTCGGTCATAGACCTGGTAAATTGGTGGAGTACTTGAACCTAGGGAGATTAGGCTTTTACTCCTTTCCTTTTCTGTACTTTTGTAAACCTCTTCAATATCCTATCGTTTATCAGTTCTACTTTCACTTTTTTATTTTGTCTATCTGCAGCTATAACATAAGTTGACTCTAAAAGCGGGGGAAAAGATAAAAAGCATTTATAACTGTGTAGGGCAGGGCTAAGTAATGTCCTAAGTTTCAAGTCTTTTCTTGGAATCCAAAACCACAGCCCATATGCCATTTAAAAGACGATACTTTCCAATGAGTGTCACCTTGATTGTATTTCTTGTAAACCATCACTTTCTTAAAATATATGATTTTTTAGTTTGCTTAAAAAATAGTAAAATCTATCTGTATATATGGATCTTGTCTCTTCCTTTTACCTGCCATGTAGGATGAACATCCAGGTTGTTGTTAACTTTTTACTATTCACATTGTCCTTTTATGTTGTCACCTTGTGTATGTGCTTGAGAGTTTCTCTAAGGTAGTGATTCTGAACCCTGTCAGATTCAGTGCCCTCTTGTAATGCTCCCTTTACAATCCTGAAATAAAATTTACAGCCAATACTCAATATACATCATTTCTTAAAATCCCAGTAATCTCCTAACTGTACTATAAAGGAAAATTACACATAATTTATAATGAGGTGAAATATATTTCAGTATGTAAATGTGCCAGCCTGACTGCCCAAGGAGACATACTGATAGTCAGATGGCTGCACCAGTACGTATTGCTGTAATTGCTACCACTGCCAGTTCAGACCACTACAGGTGTGTGGTTGCTGGGATTCAGACTTCGCAAGTGGCATTACTGTTGGTGATTGTGATATTCTAGAAATCTTTTAAATTCTGAACCTTATTTCTTTGAGCACAGCCCTTTAAAGGGTTTGACCACCCCATGTGACTTCCTAGTCCATTTAACTTTTAACTGTCTCATTCTCCCTCTTGTTGAAGTTTAAATATCCTGGTCAGTCACACCTTTACATTCATTTTCAATTCTCTTCTCCCTCCTCACTTTCATTCTGTGATTCTCCTTTGATAAAGTGCAGTCCTGAGAATCCATTTCTACCTACCTTACACCTGCACCAGTGCAACAGAAGGTGGATGGAGAAAAATACAAAACTGCCAGTTGATTTGATTTTAAATTTCTGACCTTCACTTGGGTTCTTAATGGTGCCTGGCAGTCATCCTATCTTTTCTACTTGATTTGTTCTTTCACTTAGACAACTATTCCGCATCTGTTCCTCTCCTCTCAGCCCTATCAATAGCTCTTCTTCCATCATCAGTGTCAGCTGATGGCCTTGCTGTCTACCTCACTGTAAAAATGGAAGGAATTGGAATTTCTTAAGACGCCCATTACTGTATGTACCCATCTTCCAGCGTTTATCTCATGGGAGGCTCTGAGTAATTTGTTGAATCAGTGAGTGAAAACACACTTGCCCCTTGATTTACCTGCTGCTGCATTCTTGGAGAAACTCACACTAAAATCATGCACACATACCCACACAGGTTATGTTCTAGGCCCTGATAACTTCAGATACAGTTTTTATTTACATGAATGGCTGGCAGCAGGGCTACCAAGTATGGCCACATACCTTTGGGCTGCACAGCTCCAGGAAGAGTTGTCTCCAGTGAGAATAATTGTTCTTGGTATGTGTCTAGAAGTGGAAATACTGGATTATACTTCCTGTCTAGTTCCCCTCGTTCTACCTAGAGTTAATCAGTATCTTTAAGTTGTTTGTTTCCCTCCTTTTTTGAGGGAAATACTTTTATTTATATATTTATATGAAAGTAATCTGGTATTTCTCTTCAGGTTTTCAAAATTTGTAAGCCATCATGTTTTACTCATTTGATCTGTGCATATATGTCCACTTGTCAATTATTTTATCCCATTCTTCTACTCATCTTCTTAGATGCTGAGTTAATATTTAGAGAAAAAAGGTCCTGTCAACTTACAATATTTCCTAATGAGAGAAACATTACCAGAGTATGCTTACTGTCAATAATACATGTCTTTTTTTCGGTTCCACCTAGATGGAAGAAGTCCTTGACTGTGAATTAAGCTTATGTCCTTCCTACATCTCGAAAACTTGTCAGGCTTTCTGACTTTTACATGGAAAGTTCCTAGTTGTGATTCTTTTTTTTTTTTTTTAATTCAAGTATAGTTAGTTTACACTGTTGTATTAATTTCTGGTGTACAGCAAAGTGATTCAGTTATACATGTATAGATAGATATTCCTTTTCAGATATTTTTTCATTATAGGCTATTATAAGATGTTGAATATAGTGCCCTGTGTTACACAGTAAGACCTTATTGTTTATCTGTTTTATATATAATAGTTAGTATCTGCAAATCCCGAACTCCCAATTATCCCCCCACCTCCCCACCCCCATCCCCCCCTGGTAACCATAATTTTATTTTCTATGTCTTTGAGTCTGTTTTTGTTCTGCAATTAAGTTCATTTGTGTCCTTTTTTTTTTTTTTTAAGATTCCACATATAAGTGATATCATGAGATATTTCTCTCTCTCTCTGCCTGGCCTACTTGACTTAGTATGACAGTCTCCGTGTCCATCCATGTTGCAGCAAATGGCATTATTTTATTCTTTTTTATGGCTGGGTAGTATTCAGTTATGGATATACCACAACTAATTTATCCAGTCGTCTGTCGATGGACATTCCTTGCATATCTTGGCTGTTGTAAATGGTGCTGCTATGAACATTGGGGTGCATGTATCTTTTCAAATTATAGTTTCCTCTGGATATATGCCTAGGAGTAGGGTTGCTGGATCATAGGGTAAGTCTATTTGCAGTTTTTTTTAAGGAATCTCTTTACTATTTTCCATAATGGCTGCACCAAACTGCATTCCTACCAGCAGTGTAGGAGGGTTCCCTTTTCTCCACACCTTCAACATTTATTGTTTGTGGACTTTTTAATGATGGCCTTTCTGATCAGTGTGAGGTGATACCTCATTGTAGTTTTGATTTGCGTTTCTCTGATAATTAGGATATTGAGCATTTTTTCATGTGCCTTTTGGCCATTTGTAGGTCTTTGCTGGAGTTAAGTCTCCTGCCCATTTTTGGATTGGGTTTGCTTTTTTGTTTTTGAGTTGTATGAGCTGTTTGTATGTTCTGGAAATTAAGCCCTTGTCAGTCGCATTATTTGCAAATATTTTCTCCCAGTCCATATTTCATTTGTTTATGGTTTCCTTTGCTGTGCAAAAGCTTCTAAGTTTAATTAGGTCCCATTTGTTTGTTTTTGCTTTTATTTCTATTGCCTGGGTTGACTGTCCTAGAAGAACATGGCTAAGATTTATGCCAAAGAATGTTTTACCTGTTTTCTTCTTGGAGGTTTATAGTATCTTGTCTTATGTTTAGTCTTGAAGCCATTTTGAATTTATTTTTGTGTATGGTGTGAGGGAGTGTTCTAACTTCATTGATTTACACAAGGTTGCCCCAAAACCACTTGCCAAAGAGGCTGTCTTTTCTCCATTATATATTCTTGCTTCCTTTGTGGAAGATTATTGATCATAGGTGTGCAGGTTGGTTGTGATTCTCAAATTGGAAGTGGGCATTACTATCTCATGCAGTTGCTTAGCTTTGTTGTTGATCGACAACATTTCTGATTTTAACCATTTGGAAGATTAAATATTATATTGAATTAAAACTCTGTAACCAAGATGACAACTTGCATGTGAGTTTACTGACATCGGATTACTCAAATATGTTCAACTACTTGTGATTCAGAGGTAAAAAGGGAGAGAGAGAAAAAAAGAGAATGGGAAAATGACCCTAAAGTTTCTGGGACTTCTCAGGATTAATAACATTTTATACATTTTTGAAAATTTCAGTCTTATAACTTAAAAATACCCTAAAATTTAAGCTTAGTGTTAGCTCAGAATTTGCTTTTTAGAGTTTCTGTTTTTCTACCTGTTAGAAAGTGTTATTTTTCCTTTTATATTTTATAATTTTAATATATTTTATATTATATAATATATTTTATATTATATATAATATTTTATATTATGTAAGTACATTATTTTTGCTTTTTTATTTTAAAGGATCTGGATGGAGGCATTTGAGTTCCTAAGGAAGTGGTGAGGAGAAAATTGGAATATTGCTCTAGTTGTTTTTTCTTCTTTTTTGAGGGTTTTAATATTCTCTTTAAAGAATTCTTAGCCATGATGCAGGCTAAACCAAAAGATGTCCACATGGAAATTCAGGAAAGTTGTTTGTAGCCGCATGGTAAATCTTGGTATTTAGTGTGTCACATTCACCCATCAGATTCCTTGGGAGTGTGCTGGCTATCACTGGGTCTTTATTTACTATCCCATGTGAATTTCAGAATCAGCTAGTCAAGTTGCACCAAAAAATTGTGATTTCTTATTCGAATTACATTGAATATCATCTTTTGAGGGGAAGACTTAATATCTTTATAATATTGAATTTGTCACAAATCACAGGTACATTGTTTCATTTGTAAGTCTTTCTAGTTAGTGTCTCAAGATAAGTGCTCTTTAGAAAAAAGTTAGTATAATCTCCGTAATATTACACATTAAAAAAATCCCTTGCTATCAAGTATCCAGGGTTCAAATTTCCAGTTTCTAAAAATGTCATACACATTTTAAAATTAGTTATTTTAAGAAAAATCAGGATCCAAATAAGAGTCACACATTGTAATTCATTAGTGTATTAGTCTCCTATTGGTGCTTTAACAATTTACCACACACTTAAGGGAGGGAAAAAAAAAACAATTTACCACACACTTAGTATCTTAAAACAACACACATTTATTTCCTTACAGTTCTGGAGGTCAGAAGTCCACAGTGGGTTTTATTGGAATAAAATCAAGGTTTCAACAGGATTGTATTTCTTCTGGAGACATTAGAGAATTTTCCAGCTTGTAGAAGCTGCCTACATTTCTTGCCTTTGGGCTTTTCTTCTGCCTTCAAAGCCAGCAATATAGCATCTTCAGATCTTTCTGACCACTATTCTGTCATCACATCTTGGACTCTGACTGACTCTCCAGCTTCTCTCTTATAAGGGCTTTTGGGCCCAGGATAATCTCAGGATGACTTCCCCATCTTAAGATTCTTAACCACATCTTTAAAGTTGTTTTTTGCCATGTAGGTAACATACTCACAGATTCTGGGGGTTAGGACGTGAACACCTTTGGGAGGCCATTATTCTTACCTCGGCTACCATATTTATTAAGACTCTTAATCTGTTTCTCCCTCAGTGTCTGTTCTTTAAAAGCCTTGTATTTTATTTGTGGTAGAGCTTCCCAAAGTCTGAATTTTGCTAATTTCATTCCTGTGATGTTTGTTCCCTCTGTATTTCCAGTAAATTGATGGAAGGCTATTTCATAAGTAATGCTCTTCTTCAACCAGCTGGCATGTGACATTAGGAAGGCACATAAAGTCCAAGAGTCTCTTCATGGTGTTAGCAGACATTAATGTCCAGTGTTTGGATCTCTTAATTAATTAGGGTTTGCAGAATGATATTCTAATTATGTCATTCATACATTAGCTGGAATACTTTTTTAGAGAACTTCCCCCATTTACTACTATTTGGTTACCTAGTGGTATAGTTTATATAGAGAGTCAGGTATAGTTTGTATGACTCTTTTCATTTACTAATTGCCAAAATAGTGAGGTAAAAATAACTAGCATTCTCTAGTATTAGCCAGATAGTTTTTGTTATCATTATGAACTCTTTTAAATATATTTAGTGCATTTCAAGACAATAGTTATTATCCTTATTAATATCCAAACCATCCTATCACATGACCCTAATAATCTTTGACAGTATCTTTTTGCTATCTGGCGTCATGAGAGACCATACTTCCTACTCCTGCCTTGGAATCAGCCACTTCTCCAAGAAGCTCTGGTTCCTCTTAGAGGGAAATGGTTTGTGGAAACTACGGTCTGGGTGCTAATGGAACTTATTGTTACTCATTTGATCATTGTTTCTGGATTTTTATCAATGATAGGGTTAGGCTTAATTTAATTTTAAAGAAAAATAGATCATGAGTTCATACTGATATTCTAATACAGATTCAGGACTGCAATTTTTACTACTTCTGTATATTTTCTATCTATATCTACCTCTATCAACAAAATTTCTAGAAACATTGACAGTTTCTTTTTCACAGAGTTTTGTTTTTGTCCTCAGGGTATATCCCACCAGAGAGAGTCAAATTGCTGTATTTTAAAATCACTTGGAATAGTCTTCTGTGTTATTCTACGAATTGGGTATAGAATTAGGTTCGCTTATTTTATTTCATTTTCAGTGAGATTAATTATTGCTACAAAGATGATGTATTCAAAATAGTCTGGTTTCTTTCTCTTTTCCTTATAGTCTATTCCCAACCATTAATTTCTTTTTCTGATTATCTTTCCATTGTTACTTGTAACTATATTTGTAGTCCCCTTTTTATATACACACATACATTTCTCCAATTTGCTTTTTTCACTTAATATATTTTGAATATCATTACATAGCAGAAGTTGGGTAGCCCTCATTTTGATTTTTAAAGTGTCAGTACTCTGTAGTGTAGCTGTGCCATAAATATTTGAATCTGTCCCATACTGGTGAATGTTTGGGTAGTTTCTGGTCTCTTGCAATGAATAATCTTTGTTTTCTCATAATTTTGCAGGTATATCTTAGGGATAGATTCCTAAGTGAGATCTCACTAAGAATACATGTTTTTCCTGCTGATTTGAGATACTGCTTTTATCATCTATTAAATTTCATGTGTGTGAGGATGTCTGTGCACTTGTTATGTTTTTAATAGTTTTATTGACATAATTCACATTTATACAGCTCACTCATTTGAAGTGAACAGCTCATTGATTTTTAGGATATTTGTACATATGCACAACCATCAGCATAGTTTTAGAACATTTTCATCACTTCAGAAAGAACCCTGTGTCCTTTAGCTGTTATCTCCCTATCCCTCCACATCCACTAGTCCTGAGCAACCACTAATCTCCTTTCAATCTCTATGGATTTACTTATTATGGACACTTCGTATAAGTTGAATCACACAACGTGTGGCCATTTGTGACTGCCTTTTTCACTTACAATGTTTTCAAGGTACATCCATGTTGTAGCATGTGTCAGTCATTACTATTTATGGCCAAATAATATGTGATTGGTTGCATATACTACATTTTTTTTAATTCATTCAACAGTTGATAGACATTTGAGCTTTCCACCTTTGGGCTATAATGAATGATGTGTAATGAACATTGGCACACAAGCGTCTGTTTGCGTCCTGCTTTAATTCCTTTGGGTATATACCTAGCAGTGGAATTGTTGGATCCTCATTGTTGCTGCTCCACCCTATGCTTTAGGCCTTCTTTTTCCTTGCATTTCCTAGAGGAGTTTCTCTGTATTTCCTCCTTCCCTGGTGGTGGACTACTGTTGCTTCTGACTCTGTTCTTGCTGCTGGCTGATTTATGGGGAGTGGGGCTGTTCTGCTTTCCTGGTCCAGCTTCAGTCTTAGGAGCTCTCTGTCCTTGCGTCTTGAAGGTGAGGCTCTATCAGAGATTCTGCCTCTTCTCAACTGGAAACCTATAATCATTAGAACCCAGCCCCTACTCCTGAGGTAGAAGGCTTTTTTCCCTTTTTCTCTTTACTTAATAGCTGTAAGTTTTTATCTGTGTCCTAGAAGGTGACAGTTTGTCTTTCCCTCAGTAGCTTCAAACTTTTGTTTCTTGTAGGACGAGGAAATGGGAAAGGTTTGTGCTTTTCCTGCAGAAGCAGCTGCTCCCTTCCTCCGAGACCTGTAACCACCAGGAGACTTTCTCTAATCTCCTGCCCTGTCCTCCGTCTTGATTATATGTCCAGTGGAGGTTTGTAGAGAAAGAGCCTGCAAGTGGGCATGAACTCTCCTTGTGCCTGCAGCTAACAGGATTCTGTATTCTCATGCTAGCCCATGCTCAGCTTATTAACAATGAGTTGAACATAGCTGAATTTCTTTTACCCACTGTGGGTTTATCTTCCTTCTGTCCTCTGCCATGTGCGACCTACTGCTTATGTCCCGTCTCTCCTTGTCTGTCGTAAGCTTTCAGGCTAGATGATTATTCTGCAACTTTAGCTTCCTGATGGCTTCAAGAATAGTTATGGTTTTGTAGATTATTTGGTTTTTTCTTGTTTACAGTGGGAGTGATTTTTTTTTTCCAATTTCTTCATCTTAGACAGAAGCTGGAATTCCTCTATAATGAATGATGCTCTTTTAATTTTCTTAACAGCTTCATTTAAGAAGCACTTCTGCATTATAGAAAGCTTCAGGTATAGTCAGTGAACTTCTGTGTACCCTTCAACTAACTTACCAGGTATTAATATTTTGCCACATAAGCTCTATCACTATCTTCCTGCATCTGCACACTATTATGTTTATTATTATTATTGCACCATTTGAGAATAGGGTGCCCTAACCTCACCACTATTCACCCTGAATACTTCAATCTCCCTATTTTTTAAAAAAATTTGGTAGTAAGAAGATCTTTATATGTCAACAATTATATGCTGATATTAAAGTATGCCTCAGTAATTTGTATTCATTACAATTAATTTCTTTCTGTAGGTGTCGTTAATGGGATTGGAAATTTTAAGTGCCTTTGTGGACAGATTATCAACACGATTTAAGTCCTATGTAGCAATGGGTAAGTTAACTTTATTTTAAAATTATTGTACAGTTTGACATACTGACTTTTTTCTCATAGTATTTAACAGAATTAGTTTTCTGTAAATGCAGTTGTAATTGTGTAAATGAATGCAGCCCAGAAATCTGCTACTTAGCATTTTAGTTTGCCCAGACATAAATGATTTTAAGCCTGTTTGAGTAAGTATGTTCCCTTTGAGACAAAAAAAAAACAACAAAAGCAAAAAACTTGCTGAATATACTGCTAATAGATTTTTACTTCGTATTTTCAATTTTTTTTACTATCTCTTTTACTTTTTTGTGACATATTAATAAATTATAGTATAATTTACAGCAGTGCTTTTCAGACTATCTGTAGTGAAGGACCAGTTTTTTCATTGCTAGTCTATTATAGACCAATATTTCATAAAATACAATACAAATAAATCAGAGCAAAATGAAATTAAAAAATGCAAGGCCCAATTTTTCAGTTAGATTTAACAAATGTAACATTATTTTGGTCAGATTGTTTTCAAATCTTATTTTATAAAAACTTACAATTTCTTTACAACAAATCATTTGTAAACTGTAGACTACAGTCCTGGGCTGCTGGCCCTACTTTGAGCAGCACTTAACAGTGTTTTTGCAGCCCAGAATGATACACTGGTGTAATGTTCTTTGTATGGTTGTTAGATTGCAGAAAGTTGGCGTTGACTTATTTTCTAAACCTAAGTGACCTTCGTGTGCCTTTTGGAGTGCTTTAGTGAGTGGATTTGTCCTACTATGTAGAAATGTATTTAAGGATAACCTCAGATGTTTGTGATTTTCTTTTATAGATTAAGTTAATGCCTCATAATGTATCATCACTCTTATTTTCAAATTCTGTTTAGTCATCTTTTTTCTCCATGTTCAGTTATGCCACCAAATTCTTTCCAGTTTCTTCTTTTATTTTTATTGTCTAGCTATCCTTTCAGCAGAAATATCCCAATGACCTTCTCCATCTTTATTATTTCCTTTTTAATCAGTACCTGGTTCCAGTTCAATCTTTGTATGCATATCTTCTGAAAAGATGATTTTTTTTTACTGTCAGTCTCCTGCTCAAAATCTTATGATAGATGTTGAAAACTGTGCTCTGCAAACCTGTGTCACATGCTTGTGTATTTTGAATCAGTGTTTGGGAAGTTTTACATAAAAATTCATATTTGTGGCTTGTCTTGAAAAATTGGCCAGTGTGGCAACCCTGATCTTGCCTTCCCACACGTGAATATTGGCAGAAGCGGTGTCATAGCCTCCTTTTTGTCTGGGTCATGAGCTTTCTGATTCATGAGTCCCTCCCAGCTCCTCTTGTCTCCTCATAACTGAGAATTTCGGTTATAACACACAGAGGTTAGAATACCGCAGTTCTTATACCTGGTTCATTTTTGGCATTTCTGTTACCTCCCTGACTATAGGTGTTTGTTTTGTGACCCCTGCCCTGTGGTAACTCTATTATTAGTTGCTACAGACAGTATTTTAGACTGGAGAGTAATTCTAGGTATTACATATCTCACTTACTTTTCAGACACAAGGAGGACAGGTGGGGTTTGATGGACGTACTCACTGCTCATGTTGAGGCAGTAGGAGTGTTAGGGCCAGAGCCCTAGTTGGCTGCCTCCCAGGACTGTCCTGCTTTCAGAACTTACTTCTGTTGTGCTGTCCTTGGTGCTTCGGTCCTCTCAGCACGTCTGAGCCTTCTCCATCTCAGCAGCCTGACTTATTCATGATGCTCCGTAAACGCTCTCCACTCTAGCTAAGCAGAAACTTGCTCGTTCTCATTAGTTCTGGCTTAACTTGTTTAGGCCTCTGCTATGCTGTTACTTCTTCCTGAAATCCTCTCCTTCTCCATGTTCCTTTCTTTCTCTTTTTAACAATTTACTTCTGATTTCAATATCTGGGAGCTTTTCAGGTTACTCTCATCCTACACTGAATTTTTTCTTTACTCCATGATTCTTATACCTGTGAATACTTAATAAATTACACTAAGTTGGTTTTGTCTGTTAATGTTTTTCATACATGTTTCCCACATATCTGCCTATTCTTATATGTGTAATTTTTTATCTTTTAATCTCCTCTTCTTTCTGGTTATCTGTCTGCATTTGCTGTTAGTATTGTTTTCTCTTTGAACTCTAAGTGTTCATTATTGTTCTCAGTGAAACTTGAACTTATTACTTGAGAGTCAGTGTGATATAATAGGAAAATTTCACAATTTTGCTACCATTTATTGAATACGCCCTTTTTACCCATTTAGTGGGCTTATCTACCTTACATATATGAAGGAGTACCCTCAAATAGCTATTTCTCATTCGTACAGCAGCTCTGCGAGATAGGCTACAGTATATCTGTGTGCTTTTAAGAGATGCAGTACCACGCTCAGAATCCCAAAGTTAGCTTTTTTATTTTACTTCTAGACCTTAGCCAGACAATTTTTGGAGCCTTTCTGTAAAAGGAAGGAATTGAATTGAATGAAGTTATGTGCTGAAGGTTTTTTTGATAATGTATCATTAGATACATGTAATTTGATGTGAGTGGTGTTATTTTCTTTTGGCATACTGAGGTTATTAACTATCATTACAGATTTTTTTCATCTTTTTTATTAAAAGTGAAGAGAGGTTTTAAGAAAATTGACATTCATGTTCGGTTTTAGACAAAGTACCAAAAAGAATATGGGCTCTATTAACGTAATTCTATAGTATAAGAAATTAATATTTTCTTTTGTGACTATATGTGCTATGGAAAAATTACATTTTCAACCCCCAAAAAACACAATTTAAATTTAACACTGATCACCAATCCTGGTTTTATGATAACAGAATTCCGTAAAGGAGCTCATATTTTACAAATCTTGAAGAGATAGTTTTAATCCAAAATGGTATTACGGAAAGGGTATTAGAACAGTCCAGGTGCCTGGTCATCAGTTCTGCATCTTTTAAAATGGTTTGTATCTTGTGCAATGCTAAGAGAATAAAATATGCCAACAGCTCTGCTTCCGACCTCTTCCATGTTTCACTGTCCAAATTCCAGGCTATGAGAGATGTGTTTATTTGTTAAACAAATTCTTTTTGAGAGTCTACAGAGTGAAAAACTCTGATTCGGATTCCCAGTGATTATCTATTGCATGTTCATCATGCTGAATGATAATTCAGTGGTCATTATATACAGATCTTTAGGGAATAGTGCTAACACTTTTGAATGTTTATTATGGACTTGGTGCAGGTGCTTTTTACCAGTTTTACTTCATTCTCTCACTAGCCATGTGAGGTATTGGTCTGGATCCCTCATTTCACAGACAAGGAAACTTCGCAATTAAAGAAGTTTACTATTTCACGTAATTAATCTATTTCTAGTAGAGCTAGAAATAAATCTTACTCTGTTTGACTCCAAGAATGTATATGTTAAAAAGGAATTCTGATGCAAAAAATACTATGAATTTTTTTGTTTAATAGCTGTAAATCCAAGTTTATGTAGTGTGAGGTTTTTGTTGTTGTTGTTGTTGTTGTTGTTTATGGTTTATACACTTTAGTTTTTATATTGAAGTGAGCCCTTGTTTGGGCCAAACTTTTTGTTTTCTTTTTGGAGTTAAACTCCACCTCTCAGGAATGACAGGTCAGTTTTTATTCCCATACGCACACCCACACACACACCCAAACACCTCAATTGCAAGTAAATGGAAGTAGTTATGCCTAACATTGTGTAGATTACTTAAATCCTGGTTTGCTTGTTTTCTGTTTGACCTTGGGCAAGGTATTTAATCCCTCTGGACCTTCTCTATCAAATGGGCCTACTCTATTTCATAGAACTGTTATGAGGATTAAATGAAATAATTCACTGCTTAATACATAATAATATCTAACATTTATCAAGTGTTTACTGTTTGTCTTCTGCCTTTCAGAAGCTATCAAAACCAGAATCCCCCAATAGCCAATGCTATAGATGTAGGTGAATTTCTCTAGTGTTAACAATACATCTAAGGAAATGAGAAGGATTTATATTGTTTCAGCTGACAGATACTTCAGTTGCCTCATGATTAGGCTTATGATTTTTATGGCAAGGACTTTGTTTTCTTATACGATCATTTCCTTGATTACGCTTAGATTTGTGGATAAACTTTCCATTTTGTATAATTGGCTTCTTCAGCATTTTCTTCCAAAAAGAATGTGTTTCTTCTTTCCTTAAATGTTGTTGATCATTATTACATCAGTTCTGGTTGTTATATAGTAGACAGTGTTATATTGTAGGATACATTTGCATCAGATTACACACACCTTTAATTATATGTGTCTATAAACTAGACAGAAAATCCCTTTCTTGATCTCATTTCTTCCTCCTTCCCTTGTTTAAAGTAGGCCTGAGCCTCCATTGCCTCAGGGAAGGGAAGGCTATAGCTGTAATACCAAAGGAAAAACTAAAGAAGTTAATTTCTTTGCTTTTGAGCATGCAGGTTGATGATAGTTATGGGGGTGGTAGGTGACACATTGGGTGCTTGCCCAGTGTCCTTCACTCTTTGAGTTGTTATGTGTATTATCTTTCAGTCGTCTCTGAAGTGAGTACTGCTGCAGACATGGGTTGAGAAAATAAAGACAAAAAGATTAAATTGTGTGATCACACACATAGTAACACCCCACTAAGTGCTAGTGGTAATTTAAGGAATTACAGAAAGATAATTTTGACTATGAGATATTTTTGCCCTGTGGGAACCCGTATCCTCCAAATTCTGGCCCCACCTTCCTGTACCCTTCACCTCCCACCCTCAAAGGCTGTAATTTCTTTTTGGTGCTTTGTTGATTCATAGTTACAGAAACCTGTCTCATGAACACTCTCCAAGAAAGGACTCTAACCTGCCTCCTTTCATGGAATAGTGCCAAAGTCTTGACAGAGTAGAGAAAGACTTCAATCCCATGGACCCTAGTCTTTTGTTTTTGTCAGTTGAGTAATATGTCTTCCATATCAAACATGTACAATTTAAAGAATAATTATAAAACTAACACTGCCTATGCCTCCATCAAAAAGCTAGAACTCCGCATTTCCTGATGACACTTTCCACTCTCTGTCAGAGGTAACTACTGTTGTGACCTTAGGGATAATCACTCCCTTGCTGGCCTGTAGAGATTGACCATTTATACTCTAATAGAGTATAATAGACCATTTATTACTCTAAATAGAGTAATACTAAGTTTTGCCTGTTTCTTGAACATTATTATTATAAGTGAATGTCATACTGTGTGTATTCTTTTGAAACTTGCTTCTCAGTTATTTTTTGTTGGATTCATGGGTAAAGAACTTAAAACAATTTGCTTACTTCATAACTTTTCATTTGTGGAAATAACTACCATTTGTAGTTTTGTAAAATACAGGTTATACTGGAGATGAATTCTAAATATTATTCTCTTTCCCCTTCCTTTCTCTAGTTATTGTAGCTTTAATAGACAGAATGGGAGATGCCAAAGACAAGGTTCGAGATGAAACTCAGACCCTGATATTGAAGTTAATGGATCAAGTAGCACCACCTATGGTAGGCCTGCATTGTAAAATTGAGATTTTGCTAATTAATGATAAAATAACAGTAAAGATAATTGGTAATCACAGCAAGTCAGTAAAGCGCCAGGGACATGAAAGCTGAAATTTTAAACAATGAATTGTTGCTAATGCTTTAAAGAAATTGAAATTTAAGATAAAATGTCAATATCTAACTTTTTCATTTTTTGCTTTTCTTTTTCTTATTTTCTACTCCTTAATGCATTTTCAGAAAGCTAACTCCTAGGTTTAAGTGATTTGATAATGTACTGATTATATTATTTGTTCGGATTTTCTGGTTTTCGTTATCTGCAAACTATATAGTATTCAGTGAGAAAACTTATTTTGAAAACTACTAAATGTTACGTGAATTTCTGCAAGTCTTTACAGAGACAGGGAGAAATTTTTTTATTTTAACAGGTGGTTACTAATTATATAAGACATATGACAGTGACCTGTGTTTTCTGAATACAGTAGAAAAAAATTGTCCTTAGGGAGTGTTTCAAAAGAGGAGCAAAAATAAATTGGCTTGTAAACAAAGACTTAAAGAGTAGCTTATGTTGAGTGAAAAAAATCAGAATTTACAATGTACACAATGATATTGTGTGTTATTTAAAATACAGCTTAAAATTATATTACATTTTATTAAAAAAATCCAGAGTATTGAATTGTAAAAATGAGCTATTTCCCAGATATTTTATATCCTAGAACTAAGTCCTTATTTATAGTTTGATGGGAATCCTTTGATAGTCACTTAGCAGTTCAAATTTTAACTTGTTTTTGACATGTTGTTATTACAATGAGCATTTTAAGGGGCACCTTTTGTGGGTATCTTTGGACAGAAATATAAGTATGCAACAGAGTTCCAGAGATGTTGTTGCTAATCAGGGTATTCACCTTTAAGATTGATTTTTTTGTAAACTTCAAGTTACCTTCCAGAAAGTTTGACAGAGAGAATTATATTAGTAGAACTGAATACAGAGCCCAGAGAGAATAAAGCCCAAAAAGAGGTGGGGGGCAGTGTGTGTGTGTGTGGATGTGTACATGAATTTAGTAAATGGTAAGGGTGATGTTTCTAAATGTGGAGAAAGGGTGGATTGGGACAATTGGCTATATATTTGGAAAGATAAAGTTGCATTCCTTCAAATAACAAACCCATATAATTGTTTTCGATTATTTATTTATGTAGGTTATCTATGTTTTTTCCAAAAAAAATATAGTGACTAGCAATAGAATGACTTGCCCAAATATGCTTCTGTATTTGGATCCAGTGTTAAAAGGAAAAGAATCTGAATTATAAAATGTTGAAAAAGCGTGATCCATGTGATAGTCTGTACTAGTTGCTAGGCAACATTGGACCTTTAAATGCTTACAGTACTACTGGGCTTATAATGGTGGCATTGTTGTTGAGGGTTTCTAAGTTTAGAAGAAATTCTGTGTTGTTGAAAATTCTAAGGTTTTTAGGTTTTAGACATAGTTTTTCTGAGAATAATTGAAATCTAAAGTGAAAGATATAAAATAAACTAAAAATATGATTGAGATATTTAAAAATGGGTAAGAGCAGTGCAAATGTGGCTTAGAAAAACTTGTAGAGAAGTGAACAGTCCCTGGGAAAATTTAGTTACCAGTAAGGTTGTAGTACAATAGTATGGCTGAGAAAAGATAAAAGATTATAACATGAATAATGTAATTTTTTGTTATACATGTTTACTTCTCTTTCAAATAGTACATTTGGGAACAGTTGGCTTCTGGTTTTAAGCACAAGAATTTTCGATCTCGAGAAGGCGTGTGTCTGTGTCTTATTGAAACATTAAACATGTAAGTTTCATGATTACTGAAAACAAACTGCCTTATGTTTTCCGTTTTTCCAAAAAAAAAAAAAATCCATTTCACAGAGCTCAAAGAAAGCTATAGAAATAACAATTTTTTTAACATTTTTTATTGATTTATAATCAATTTACAATGTTGTGTGGAAATAAATTTTAAATTTTAAATAATTATTAATTGACATCTAGCACAAGTTTTTGTTTTGATACCTTTATCTGTTAATTTTTATGTGTATTTTGTATCTTTCATATTGTTAATTTAAAATTATTAGTCATTGATAAGTTTCTCTTTTTGTCTTTAGTGTATTAATAGTTGCCACTGGAAGTAGATGGTCATGTAACAAATATGCTGTTATAACTTAGAATCTACTTCTGTTCTAGAGCCAGTTTGGAATTGTTTTTAACTCAGTGGTATTTCAGGTAGTATAGCCATTTTCACCTTGTGCCCGTTGTCCCTAGGCTTTCTAGAGCAGTGCAGGTGGTTACCAGAATCATAGACCAAACAAGACTCCCCCAGGTAACAAGACAGTGCAGCTGGTAACAGTGTGCAGAGCTCTGACGGCATAGATGCCACAGAGCTTTGAACTCCAGTCTGAAGAAATTGTAAACTAGGGCTTTTGTTCTCATTCTGGATTATTTTTTCAAATTCTATGCAACATATAGGTAATATATAGTAGCTTTCAATTTTTTCTGTAGTGTTACTTCCTTTTCTCTAACTATGCTTTCATTTTATTTTCTTTTACTCCTCTGTGATCCTTTCTGCCATCTAGAGCTTGTAAGTGCATTCAGTCTGCACAACTTTCGTGATTTTTGGCTCTCTTATCATTTGCTTTCAACCCATGACCTCGTCAAAATATTGATAAGCATAAATAAAGATCTTTGATTTACTTATTTTATTGGAATGCAAATTTGTTTGAGATCTAGAGTCTTCAAAAAATCACTTTTAATGCAAAAGTTCAAATTTTCTTGAGTGATTGATAGGTTGCTAGGTTTAAGAGTGCCATTGGTTGCATATTTTGATCTGTTGGATCATGTGTTGACAGTTTCCATTGTCAGTCATGATTATTCAAGTTTGCATATTTCACATTGTTCAGTATTAGTTTTTGCTTGTGTCTCATATCCTTCAAGTTTTAATGATGTGTGCCCATGATCTCCACCATATTTGTCTTACTGATACAACAAGAAGAAAGTATAAGGATATTTTGTTGACTGTTTGATTATAATCAAATTCTCTCTTTTTTTTCTCCCCCAAATTATATTTAGTTTTGGGGCTCAGCCACTCGTCCTCAGCAAGTTGGTACCACATTTGTGTATCCTATTTGGAGATTCCAATAGTCAGGTAAAATTTTATTTATATTCAAGTATTGACTACTTTTTTGGCCACCTTTTCTTTTCTAGTTCTTTTATTCCATTCTTATAAAAAGAAGAAAGAGGTTGAGGGGGTTAAATCAAGATTTACTTCATTTTTTCTTTCAAAATCCACCAAAGTTAATTTTTAAGAATACATTATATTCACATATGTTGCTTATATTTGTTAGTTCCTTGGCTAGTATTAAGAGTAGATGGAACTTACAGGATAGTTCTTGAGATTGAAAGTTTGATTAACAAAGAACCTAGATTCCCTTCTGTAGTCCTCCTGTAAGCTAGTTGTGAGGTCAGATTGTCAGCTTCCTGTCTTCATTCCTGCATAAAAACAACTTTTTGCAACAGTCATAACCCTATTTGTCCAGTGTTATGTGACTTGTTAGAAGTTTCACTAATTGAGCTGCAAATAGTACGGGGGGGGGGGTGTTCTGGATCTTGTCTGTCCTGGTAGAGTTGAATCTTGGCTGTACCCCTTTTGGCACAGCTTGTGATTTGGGAACGACCCTGGATTTCCCTGCTTTTAGGCCCTAGCTCTGCCTCTGGAGATTTGTAGAGAGTTCTGTCTCTTCATTTGCCCTTTGACAGTGAGCTATGCAAAGGAGCTAAAACTGTCTTCCAAATTCCAGTCTTTAGTTCAGATTTATTTTTTTTTTAATTGTGCTAAAATACTCACAACATAAAATGTACCATTTCCATCATTTTTAAGAAAACAGTTCATTGGCATTAAGTGTACTCACTGTTGTGAGGCCATCACCACCACCCAATCTCCAGAACTTTTCATCTTCCCAAGCTGAAACTCTACCCATTAAATAATAACTCCTCATTCTCCAAAACCCTTCAGATCCTGGCAGCCACATTTTACTTTCTCTCCATATGAATTTGATTACTCATAAAAGTGGAACCATACAATATTAGTCCTTTTGTATCTGGCATATTTCACTTAGCATAATGTGTTCAAGGTTCATCCATGCTATAGCATGTCAGAATTCCCTTTCTTTCTTTTTTAAGGCTGAATAATATTCCATTGTGTGTATACACTGCATCTTACTTATCTGTTTATCCACAGATGGACATTTGGGTTGTTTTCATCTTCTGGCTATTGGGATTAATGATGCTATAAACATTGGTGTATAATTATGTTTGAATTCAGGCCACATTCTTGAAAGGCAATTTTATTCCAGGAAAATACATTAACCATGATAATGATATGTATTCATAAATTATATTACCAGTTCTTTTTATAGTCTTATTACCAATAGAAGATTTTTAAAGACCACATTTATTTACATGTTTCTTAGATTTCTGTAAAACTTTTACGAGGTTTCTCTAGAGGTTTCTTGGCAGGTCCTCTTAGTTTTTGTTAATGACCTGCCATAATCTCCCAGGGATTTAGAGGCTTTAAAACTAACGTGGAGCTTCCAAGTTGGTCTGCTAATGTAATGGTACCTTGAGGTGAAGTATTTTATTGTATCTCATGTAAGGTTTTTTTTTTTAAGTTCTGAATTCTTTGGCAGGTTAGAGATGCTGCAATATTGGCAATAGTGGAGATTTATAGACATGTGGGAGAGAAAGTGAGAGTGGACCTGTGTAAGAGAGGAATTCCTCCTGCTAGGTAAGTCTTGCTAAGTTTATTTTTTTGCCCCTGGTTTTGAAGGTTTTAATTTCATGTGCTTATTGAAAATAGGTTCAGTTTTTCTGGAATGTTTTAATATTCTAATTATTACTGTTTTAAAATTAAGATCCTATAATTTTTTGGATACTATTTCATTATATGCTCATGTATTATCTACATATTATTTACTATGTAACTAAATACCATCTTCAGGTAATTATCTTATGATACCAGGTAGTAATAGTCATTATTAAGAAGATGCCTGAGCAAGGATTTAGTAAAAAAAATATTAATCCATTCATTAAGTACATATTTTTTGAGTACCTGCTGTTGAAAGGTACTGAACAAGATACTGGATAATAGAAAGCTGTGTAAGAATCAGTCACTACCCTTACAACCTAGTCAAATAAAAAGAAGACCAAGAATATCTGAGTAAAGCAGCATCAGTCAGATCAGTAAAGAGCCTTTGATAAGCTTCTAGTGTATCAGGACATTTTTTCCCAAAGGTACTTTTTTTCTTTAACACATTTTTACTAATGATTTTTACTAAAGATATTATTCCGATTAAATTTCCTTTTTGTAATGAATTTTTTGTCCCTTTTTTAAGGTGATTACCTGAAAATTATTTTTCTAACTTTTTATTATGGAAAATTTCAAACATACAGTAAAGTAGACAGGATAGTAAAATGAACCTTCATGTACCTGTTACCCAGCTTCAGTAATTAACTTGTGGCCAGTTTTGCTTGTTACAACCTTACCTACTTACTCTTGTCCTGTATTATTTTCAAGCCAATCTAAGTCATAACATTTTACCTGTAATTATTCAATATATTTCTAAGGGAAAAAAAAATTTTTTTTTAATCACAAGCACAGTATAATCATCACACCTTAAATTTTTTTGCAAATAATTCTACAATATCAGGATATCTAGTTATGGTTCAGATTTTCATAAATGTCATACTGTTTTATAAATGCCATAAGTATGTATATATTTTTAACTGTTTGTTTGAGTCAGTATACAGGTAAAGTCCAGCAATTAGTTGATACATAATACAAGTGTTTTTAAACCTTTGTTTACCCCCAACACTTCTTTTCCTTGTATTTTATTTGTTGAATAAGCTGGGTAGTTTATCCTGATTTTGCCATATCTTGATATTAGTGATTCTTTTCCTGTGGTGTGGTTTAATGTGTTCTGTCTTTATATCCTGTAAATTGGTAGTAGGATCTAGAAGCTTGATCAGATTTTTGGTGGGGGATGGCAGAAGGAGTGAGACTACTTCATAGGTAGTGGTGTGTTCTGTTATCATAAGCCTTGTCACATCTGGCTGCCTCTCTTACCATGCAGGTTATTTCTAGTACCAATTGTTCTTAGGTAATAAGGTTGTCTAAAATATGCATTTTGTTTACTTATTTATGCATTCACTTTCTACTTCCGGGGTTAACAAAATTTTTATTTGTGTAAATTCTTCATCATTTTATGTGCATGAAAGACATATGTGTACACATGTTGTATTATGTATTTTTAAATTTATATTGAGATTTTTTTTAAGTATTTAGAATTTGTATTCAATTGTGACATCTATACAGAATAGTGCACAAGTCATAAGTATGCAGCTTGTTAAATTATCACAAAGTGAATATACCCATCTATCTACCACACAGATGAAGAAGTAGAACATTACAAAATTCCAGAAGCCTCCCCAAATCTTTATTTTTTTTAAATGGAGGTACTTAGGGTTGAACCCAGGACCTACCTCGTGTGTGCTAAGCATGTGCTCTGCCACTGAGCTATAACCCCCATCTCCAATCTTTTCAAATCCTTGCCTTTTTTCTCATTCCCGAAAGTATCCACATTCCTGACTTCTGTCACCATACTTTAGATTTGCCTGTTTGAATTTTTTATAAATGGAATCATATAGTGTGGACTTTTGTGTCTTGCTTCTTTAATGTTATCTTTTTGAAATTCATTTGGGTTGTCAGATGTAGCTATAGTTGTTTGTTTGTTTTTCATTGCCATGTAGTTTTCCATTGTATGAACAGGCCATACTTTATGATGGATTTTTGAGTCTTCAGTTTGTAGCTTTTAGAATAATGCTGTTAGAAACATACTTAAACATGTCTTTGAGTATACTTAAGTATTCTTTCTCTTGGAATATATCTGAGTGGATTGCTGGGCCATAGGGTATGTTTGCCTTCAGTTGATATCCACAGACAGTTTTTCAGAGTGGTTGTACCCTTTTATATTCTCACTGTTGGCAAGTTCTCATTAGTCAACGTTTTCACTGCTATTTGTCATTGTTAGTCTTAATTTTTGTTAACTTCAGGTTTTTGGTGCATATGTTGTCATTATGGTTGTAATCTGCACTTTTCTGATTACCACTGAAAAAGAGCACCATTTCATGTACTTATCAGCTAGTTGAATATGTTCTGATATGTTCTGTTGAAGTGTCTTTTCAGGTCTCTTGTCCGTTTAAAAAAATTAGGTGGTCTGTCATTTTAAAAACTTGGTTAGTAGGACTTTTTAAAATACATTTTAGATACAGGCCCATTGTCACTATCTAAATCTGTAGTTTCAGGTATCTTCTCCCACCCTGTCACTTGCCTTTTTACTTTCTTGATGATGTCTTTCAATGTATATAAGTTCTTAACTGTAGTGTAGTTCTCAGTCATTTCTTTTATGATTAGACATTTCTGTGCTCAGTTTAGATGTTCTAAAATTGATTGTGATGGTGCTTGCACAACTCTGGCTTTATATTAAAAACCATTGAATTGTATGCTTTAAAGAGGTGAATTGTATGGTATGAGTCTTATCACAATAATGGGCCGTTATACAAAAAGGGATAAGTTGAGATACCTAATTGTCTCCTTCATATTGTACTTGTGATTTATGCTATGACTGTAAACTTAAATATGGACTTTGTATAGAGTTGCTTTTCTAATTCTGTTCTAGTGCTTCGCTGGTCTCTGTCCTTATCCTGAATCAGAACCTTCCAGAGCTTTACAGGCCTCTATTCCTTGGTTTCCTGAGTTGTGTTTATAGTCTTTTGGACATTTCAGCCTCAATTGTGTTTGCCTTCTATTGAATTTCCTTTTTTTTTTTTTTTTTCCCTTCCTGAATGACTCAAAAGATTCTAGTCTCTTCTTTCTACTCTTACATTGTTTCTTTCCTCCTCTTCCATCAGAGTATATGTGTAATGATCCTCCCTTATGAATACACTTTTTTTCTAACTAGCTGTATTATTTTATGATAGCTTTTTATTATTTGAGGTTTAATGATCAGAGGTGAGAGCAATCCAATGAGAACCACAGAGAAAGAAAATTGAACTATTTAGTTTTTTGTTTGGTTTAAAAATAGGAAGGTATGAATGTACTCCTTGTAAATTTTGAACAGGGTACTAAAATCTTTTCAATAAATACCAAAGTTAATATTTGTTTCACATGAAAATTGGTATGGTAAGACGCAGTAGAAGGAAATGGAGACTGAGAAGAGAGAGTAGGAGTGTAAAGAGAAAGTGAGGGCGGGCAGCAAAATCAGGCAAATGATGTAAGCATGTCTGTGTGTCTTTCCCAGCCCAGCACAATCCCAAAAGACCTTTGGGTGACATCTTACACCTTGACTCTTTTTTCTTCCTTCCTCCCTCCCTCCATTCCTCTCCTTCTCCTTGTTACTGTTATATTTGCCTAGTATTTCAGTTGACCCCCTCTTCCCATTAAAGCTGCATGTATCTCCATTCCTTGCTGTGTATTTTATCTGTCCCACCTCAATTCCTTACCAACTGTCTTTTCTCTCAGAGCTTTCAGCCCTTAGTTTCCTGCACCCATTTTGCTACTGTCACACTTCTTGACATCTTGTTCTGCTTTTTTCCCAAAGAGCTCTCCTAAATCCTCTCCTTTCTCTTTCTGGCCAATATGGTTCATTTTGAGGTTCCATCTTCCAACTCCAGTGTTCCCTCCCTCATCTCATCTTACCCACATCTCGTCTCTGGCAACATGTCTAGTGTCTGTCCAGCTCTCTGGAAGATCCATCTAACGCTGTAGGATGAAGGGATCTGTGTCTTGTGATTCAAGTGCTTCCAGATGCGTGAATATTTTTATTTGTTGAATTTAATGGGGGTAGGAGGTGAGGTTAAGGTTTAGAATTCCTATTAAAATGAAGGTTTTTATTTTAGAAGATTTTCAACTAAAAAAAATTGTTTTAGACCAAACAGCATTTGCACTCTCAGTTTATAAGTAAGAAATGACAGGATGTGGACCAAGACTTAACTAAGGTTTTAGAAATGAAATTATGACAGAAACATTGGTGGAAGTCAGAGAAAAACACTTGGCAATTAAAGACTTCCCCAAATCTCTAAGTTACACATTTAAGAATAAATCATAGCATGATATATATTGGGAAGTAAAAAATAGTACTGTCAGCATGGTCCCATTTTGGTCTGAAGAAAATTTATATGTAAATATAAAGCATCGGAAAGCAAGCAGTTAAATAAATTCTGTGGATTGTGGGATTGTGGTGTTTTTCTTTGTTCTTATTTATATTTCCTAATTTACTTTTATAATGGGTGTACATTGCTTTAGAAATAAGAAAAACACTAGTAACTATAAACAAGTGATAACAGAAATATAAAAAGTAGTTTTTCTGAATGTAAAATCAGAAGCACTATTAGAGTTGGTGTTAAATTAAAATAAGTTAATAGGGAAAACAGATTATCAATCATATCAGTATCACTTTAATTTTTGGCATTTCATATTTCATTGTGTTTATGTTTGCCCTAAGTTTCCTTAGCATGATTTTTATGTACTTTAAAAAGATGTCTTGGTGATTGAGTGGATTCATTATAAGGTTGGCACTAAAGTGTTTTTGATGGGTTTGGAGAAATAGTTTTATGATGAAACATGTGAAACAGCTTTGTATGAAAGCTATCTTTTTTTTTCATTGAAGTACAGTTGATGTACAATATTTGATAAGTTTCAGGTATATAACATAGCGATTCACAATTTTTAAAGGTTATTAACATTTCATTTATAGTTGTTATAAAATATTGGCTATATTATTCTCTGTGTTTCACTTTATGTCCTTGTAGCTTATTTATTTTATACATTGAAGTTTGTACCTCTTAATCCCTCACCCTGAAAATTATCTTTTCACAGACATATCTGTGAGTGTGTAGAGTTCTAGCTGTGTTTGACTGCTTCTCTCTACTGAAAAGAGATCGGTTTTGTGTCTCTTTTCAGTAAGTGAGTTAATTGTAGAAGAGAGTTGTGTAGGGCTAATTGAATCCCTAGAATTGTTTTTTTTCCCAGGGAAATGGTGAGGGAAATTGTTGCTATTTAAACTATATGTAAGACAAACAAATAAAATTTATTCTTTATTCCCAGATTAGAAATGATACTTGCCAAATTTGATGAAGTGCAAAGTTCGGGCGGTATGATTTTGAGTGTCTGCAAAGGTAAGAATAATTAAATTATTCCGGTTCTCAAACATTTCTGAGATTATTTAGCAAAGTTTTATACACCAAACACTGTCTTTAGGTCAACTCTTACATCACTGATTCAGCAGACTTGACTTTGTGGCTTGAAACTTACTTAGGATACAATAACAAAGTCTTTACAACCTGCTGATCATTACCTATCCTCTGACTCTCAAAGCAAGTGAAGATTTAATAATGGGTCAGTTGTGAAAAATGATACTGTTCTTTTGCCTTATTTTTTGTGTCTTCTGGGTTGAAGATAGGATGACCCTCTTGCCGTCTATGTTCCACGCATAAAATGTACTTTTTATTCCCAGAGTAATTGTTCTGCTTACTTGTTTTTAGTAGAAATTGTGGGATTGATTACTGTATTGTATCTGTCATTGATGATAGTGGTGAAGAGACACAGCCATAGGAACTTCACCAGTATAGTCATCTTTGACTTCTTAATTAGAATGAGACCAAGTTGGAATTCAAGGAGGTTTGGAGTTGGTATCTGGCATTTATTTGATTTTGTGGTTGCTCTTCTTTTTGTAAGGTTGTTAAATTGTATTTGGTCTTACTGGGTCTCAGTTCCCTAACTTCAGTGCTTAAATATTAATTAACCATGTATGTAAAGAATATATTCTGTTTCCAAAGATAGTAGAGGTGTTTTTTCCATCTAGGAAAGTAGATTCATATTAAAGAGAGTGTGGTTAGCTTAGTCACGTGAATGATGTTGGAGAAAAAATTTGGTGTGGGAATTGTTACAGTGAAATAATAGGAAACTAGTTACTAATATAGTTTAGTGCTTTTTCTCTGGGTTAAACCAAGACTGAGCCTTGTTGTGTTGCAGGAAGGCAGATGGTGTGAGAATTTAGTGTTAAAACAGTTGTGTCTACCCTAATCTAAACTTAGTAACAGAAGCATAAATTGACTTCAACACTACCAGCCCTCACCCTGATTGCCAGCTGTTTCTCTCTCCTCTTCTCTGAATAGAAGGTGTTTCAAGTACCTTTTCCTTATTTTTCCATGAGCCCTATTTCCACAGAGACCAGAAACAGCAAGAAGATGGAGAATTGTTAAAATTTCTTCAGTTGAGACTTGTGTGGTTTCTTACCATTCAGCATTTACAGTGCATTCTCATTTGTGTATTCCAGAGTATGTAGTTACAATTCTAAGAAAAAAGGTGTAATGCATACCATAAATTTAAGATGTTTATTATTTGGATATAGTTTATTTTGAAAGCATTGTCATTCTTGGATTTTATGAGGTTATTTCTGTTACCTTCAAAATAGATTTTTTTGTTTCCTATTCTTTTAGCTCCCATTTCTTTTTCTTTTGATTATCTCCCCATAAACAGGGAGGTTTGGGATTAGTGTCTGGCATTTATTTCTCTTGGAGGGAGTCTTTAGAGATCTTTTTATTTTAGAGCTTATGATTGGAATATTGCAAATACAGTCAAATGTGAACATTAAAGTCTATGGTGTATATATATATATATTGGGGTGTAGAAGTTGGTCATGATGATTTTTGATGACAGTATTATGGTGTCATTGAAAAATACTTTACTGACTTCATTAATAAGGGAAGAGACTAGAAGTGGAAAGCCTATTTACCATTTTGGCAGGTCCCAGGGCCCAAGCCTCTCTGTCCCCTCATCTCAGTGATCTAACCCAGCCCAAACGCTTCAAGTGATAGCTGTTTGCTGATGACTCCTCCACATGTAGGTCTAGCTCTCATTCATCTCTCAGGGCTCTAGACTTGAGAGCCTGTGGCCTCGATGACACTTCTATTTAGATGTCTAATAGGCATCTCAGGATTAACAGGTCCAAAAGTGAAACCCTATTGTCTCTTCCTTTCCCTCAAATCTGGTCTTTCCCCAGCTTACCCACTTCAGTCAGTGGCACCACCATCAGCTCAGGCTAAAAACTTTACTGATTAGAAGTAGTTAGAATTGATCTCCCATTCTAACTAATCAGTCATGTCTACCTCTGAAGTCCTAACATGCCAAATTTGCTTTTTTTTTTTTTTCCCCTCACATCTCCACTGCTAAAACCCTACTCTAAGCCTCTTTTAGCTTTTACCTGGATCACTGCAATAGATTTCTCTTCCATGTTTGGCTCCTGGACTCCTGTTTTCTACCCAGAAGTGAAATTGGTCTTCTTAAGATGTAGATGAATTATGTCACAAAAATGAAGAAGACAGTTCAGGTTTCTGCCTCAAGTAGCCTACATTCTAGTGAGGGAGATAGATCATAAACAAGTAAACAGATGGATATCCAGGGTGATTATAGTTAGTAATGGAAGAAATACAAGTACCCTTTGTTTAGTGAATTTAAGGAAATCAATATAAATTATTCTAAAATCCTTGCTGTAAAGTGAAAAGCCACTGAGTAAAAAAATTATTTGCTAGTTTTTCCTAACTGTATAGTATTGTTTCATCCCAACCCAAGATATGTGAATAATTTTCACAGGTAGAAGAATTTATCAATTGAGCACTGAAAACAAATTCTTATAACTAGCAATTTGAATGCAAATAAATAGTTTGCACATAAAGTAATATATTGAAAGTTTATTCCACTCCTTTTTTATTTCTGCACAATATTTTCCCACATAATTTTCAATCTTTTGCTGGCTCATTATTATTGTGCACTCAAACTTTAAAATATAGTTATAGACTAGGAAAATGTTTTAGGGTAAAATAAAAGTTCAACGTGGAAACTTGTGGAAGTAGTTCATGCACACAGTAGATTGAAGAGCTATTAAAAATACCATCTTTTCTCTCTCTCACTTGGAATACATATGGAAAGCAAATTATTGTGAATTCACTGAGACATATCATTCAATTCAGATTTGTTTCATTTGGTATTTTGTGACTAGAAGCTGTTATGGTAACTTAAAGTTTTTAATGTGTCTTTGCCTGAAACCATAATAATGAAATATCATGCTTCTCATAATATATCGATTTAGAGTGTTTGGGAATGAAAAGTCATATTACTAAATACAGAGAAAAAAAAAAACCCAAAACAAAACAAAAAACAAAAAAACAAACCCCAGAGAATTTGTGGTAAAGGTGGTATAAGTTTTTAAGAGCCACCATAGCTAAAAGTTGTCATCTGCACAGTCATTAAGTAAATAGGGTATGGGGAGGTTAAGTAACTAAGGGGTGCCATTTGAGGTAGAATAGTGGGGCAAGCCTCCCTGAGAGTTGACATATTTGAATTGAGACCTGATAAATGAGAATGAGCTAGTCATTGGATACGTGGTAGGAAAAATGCTTTGGGCAGAGAAAACCTGACCATAAAGGGCCAGAGGTGGAAAAGGTCTTAGTACATTTGAAGAATGGAAGGGAGGTCAGGGCTGACTGGAGCCTAGCGAGGCTGGGGGTGGATCAGAAGGGAGATCATGTATGAGACATAATTGGAAAAGTAAGCAGGAACCATGATTTGAGGGCCTGGTAGGCTATGGAGGAGTTTTGATAGATTTCTGGGAGTGGGAAGGGTTTTAGGCTGGAGAGGTGTTAGTGGGTGAGAGTGATGTGGCCTGAGACTATCTTATATACATTTATTGTCCGGAAAAATAGTCTGTTTCTTTATTTTCTCTTTTGTCTACCTGTTCTCCCCTCATGCGTGTCCTCATACGTAACTTTACTGCTCATGCTCTGAGATTTCTTTCATGATTGCTGTATCTGTACTGTTTTGATTTAAGTTTTGACTGAACTCTTTGACTTGATTTTCTAGAGTAGTTCAGCACACTCAAGAACACAAAGTAAATTCTATTATCGGAGATTTTGAGTATGTCATATAATTTGGGAGTAGTGAGAAATACACGGCATTTTTTTTTTTTTGTCTTAAGGGTTTTTCAAGCCTGACTTCTCATATTACAGAGTAAGTTAGGCAGAATCCTTAAGTGCAGTGGAATTAGCTCTGCTATTAGAAGGAAACTGGATTTAAAATTAATCAAATCGTGGCTGAAGGAAGAAACACTAGCCCTGCAGAAAGGCAAAGACTGAACGTTGCAGGCCCCTGTGATTATGGGGGTCTGGTGTTGTCGTGGAGCTTCCTAGACAGTCTCCTATGCTAACTGAGATATAAACACCGACATGTTGGTGGCTGGGTCTGCAAGTCTTTTGCTTTTTCACTGAAAAAACTATGCATAATTCTGATTTATCAAGTGTTTGTGTAGGACCTAATGCAGTCTTGGCATATAATCATTGTAAACCATTTCCCAGCTTCTCTGAAACAGTTGCTAGGAAAAGAATTGTTCCAGGAGGCTGGCAATAAAATAAAGCATGGAAATTAGGCTTTGAAATTACATTGATAAAATTTGGCTAAAAGAGACAATAAGGTAACTTAAAGTCTAGTTTTTTTAATATGTTTATAACATACCGTATGGTGAAAATCAAAGCAACCACTTTCTTAGGTTGATTTCAAAACGTATCTGTTTGTGACCACAAGCCCCAGGGCCTTCTCGGAGCTTGACAATGTGCTGATGGTTGTGAGCTTGGATGGAGGGTGCTCCGTGTCCCTGCAGCTGCGCACTGGCTAGGTTCTGTCTCCACCAGAAGCAAGCTTTGTTCCGTGTGGCCCTGCCTGTCCGCACACAGAGCAGCCTTTGATGGGCTGCCTTTGACGTGATTTGTTTACGGCAGCCAGAAATGCTTCCTGCATAATGAGAGCAGTTAATCATGGAAACTAGGCTATTCCTGTTTGTGCACTTTTAGCAGTCCTCTCTTGTAAATATTAAAAGGTAACGACAGAAGGATGAAAACCTTTAAAAAAGGCACAAATCAGTTAATCCATCAGATCATGTGATTGCTACTGATTACATGGATATCTTTAGGGAAGCAGAAAATGATTGCTGAACACATGCCTTGTGTTTTGATGATTGCATTAAAAGTCCCCCAGCGGGATGGCATTTATTGGCTCCCAGAGCTTTTCTTACGTTAAATTTCAGGCAGCCAGTACAAGGAGAAACAGCATAACCTGTATCTAACGGCATATGTGCAGTTAAAGAATAATCTTGATCAGGCTCTGCTAGGCTCTGCTAAATAGACGAGGGTTTTCAGCAAGACCCCAGACTTTTATTTTGAAGTGGAGTAGCAGCTGTTGGCTATTGCGGTGCAGAGCTGCAGCGCGGCCTGGGTCACACAGTGCTCCGGTGTCTGCAGGGTGTCTGCAGGCTGCAGGCCGAGCCCAGTGGCGCAGGCACCAAGCTGCATTTATTTGCTGTGCTGTTTGACCTCTTGGTTTGAGAGAGCTCCCTGGACCATCTGAATGGCTATGGGAGATGGTAAGTCAGATTTATTTTTCTTCTTTGGCTTGTGTTATGCACTTCCTTTTAAAGTGACGATCATTTGCTGTATAAGAAATATATTTCTCCCTAAAGAATGAAGGACACTTGTGTGTGTGTGTGTGTGTGTGTGTGTGTGTGTGTGTACACACTTGTATGTGCATGTGTACACATGTGTGCATACTTGTCATTTGGTATCTTTTTCTACTTGATATGTCTGTATGGGATCTGGCAAATAAAGATGACAGTTTACCTTGCAACCCAAGCAAACCCTCAGTCTTTGGTGGTGGATATAAAGGGATATTGGAAGAAACATGGAATATATGCAAAAGCTTTGAAGAGAGAGCATGGCCTTTGGAAGAATGACAGATTTGGCAGGAAGGTTTAGTTAGCTAACTTGACATCTTTCCTGTTGTATTTGACAACAAGTAGAATTCTGTGATGATCAAGTATTATAAAGAAGCAAAATGGCTTGCTGTGGACACTATTTAAATTGATATGCTTGTGATTTGTCGATGTCCCTAGTAAGTAGATCTCTAGAAAATATTTAGTCTTTTACGAATTCTATACAGGTATAATTTGATTAAAAGTTGATCTTGCCAGTGTTTTATTGTGATAAGAATAATTTTAAAAAGACATTTCTGTAGTGCTTTATAGTTTTTCAAAGCACTTCAGTATACTTATAGTACATTAACTCTTCAGGTACAAATAACTGTGAAGTGTACAGAGTGTTTTGGTATTTCCATTTCACAGATTGAGAAACCAAGGCTTGTTGAGATTTAAGTGCCAGATCTAGGCCCAGAGGGCAAACCAGAATCAAGTCCAGAGCCTCAAGTGTGCATTTGATATTGTCCTTGATAACATTTAATACTTGTGCTTTTTTTCTTTTCTATTATTAAACCTTTTGTTAAGATGCTTGGAGGTATACTTTATAATCGCGTCAACACCAGAGATGTGTATGACGGGGAATTCGAGGTTACTCCAGAAATGTTTTTTGTGTTTCTCACTACGTTCTTAAGGAAGACTTGTCTGTATTTGGGAGCTTTACCTCTTAACAGTTTCAGCCTTCTTTTATGGCCATATAATGACTTCTCTCTAAGGAGTTTGTCCCTTTGGAACAATGAGGAATAGGGTGCGAACTTAACCAAAATGATGATATTGATAAGCAGTCATTTAAACTATTATATACACATTAATGAGAAAATGATAGTAAATCCAGTTTTGCATATTATGGTTTATTCCAAGAATTTACATAATTGTTTTACATGTCCTTATAGAAATAAATAACAATATAATTTTAACTTCCAGTTTTTAAGGCAAAAGCCATCAAAATTAACAACTTAAGTTCTCATAATCTTAAGGGCACTGCCAAGTTTGTTATTTCTAAACCTTAATTTGCAAGCAACTCTAAATGTTGCATTTGATCTGGGCCATATCCAGATTTTATTTCTTTCTTAAACATTATAGGTTCAGTGGCTATCAATGTATATTTACTTAATTTTTCTTACAAGTAATACTAAATACACTCAGACTGTTTAAGAATGTATTGATTAAAAAAAATTAACAATCTCTTATAAAGCTCAGAGGGTAATCTTCCTGCATATTCTCTTCTTTAAAACAGAAATAATTTTATTGGATTTTATTGATAATTAAAGTAATATACCTTTATTTAAAAAATTTTAAATGGAAGCAGTAAAGATACACATATACAGTGTGTATATAGCAGATTACCTTGGGATTTATAGTTCCTAATAGATTTATATGTACTCCTCTGTATATTAGTTTCTCACATATAATACATATACACTGTACTAGTATCATGTGAACATATATAACAAACATATTATGCTATTTTTAACTTACTTTTAAATTTTTTTAATACATAAATATCTTTTCCTTTTCAAAATTCAAACAACGCAGATAAAGCAAAAACTCTCTCAGAACCATCTCTAAGCTCCAAGCCCAGGTATAAGCAGAGATAACACTTTTATTACTAGGGAGTTTGTCTTTTTATACATTTTACTCTGCCTTACATGCATATTAAATATCAACATAGATGATTTTGTTTTGACTGTTATCATTCTCAACAAATTTTTGCCTTTTGCTGTCTATTCATTATGGCATAGTGATTTTTTTTTTAATGTTTCAATGTCATCATGTACAACTGTTTCATTTGTTTGATCTGTTGCATAGTATTCCATGATATGGATATATCATAACCACTTCTTCATTTATGGAATTTCAGATTGGTTTTTTTTTTAAATTTTATTTTATTGAGTTATAGTCAGTACAATGTTGTGTCAATTTCTAGTGTAGAGCACAACTTTTCAGTTATACATGAAGATGCACATATTCATTGTCACATTCTTTTTCACCATGAGCTACCTACCACAAGATCTTGTATATATTTCCCTGTGCTATACAGTATAATCTTGTTTATCTATTTGATATATACCTGTCAGTATCTACAAATTTCAGTCTCCCAGTCTGTCCCTTCCCCACCCCCCTACCACCTGGTGACCTGTCTATGAGTCTGTTACTGTTTTATATTTATGTTTATTTGTCATTTTCTTTTCTTTTTTTCTTTTTCTCTTTTTTTTTAAATTCCACATATGAGCGATCTCATATGGTATTTTTCTTTCTCTTTCTGCCTTACTTCACTTAGAATGACATTCTCCAGGGCTGCAAATGGCCTTATGTTGTCATTTTTTATTGCTGAAGAGTATTCCATTATATAAATATACCACATCTTCTTTATCCAGTCATCTGTTGATGGACATTTAGGCTGTTTCCATGTCTTGGCTATTGTAAATAGTGCTGCTATGAACATTGGGGTGCAGATATCTTTTTGAAGTAGGGTTCCTTCTGGATATATGCTCAGGAGTGGGATGACTGGGTCATATGGTAAATCTATTCCTAGTCTTTTGAGGAATCTCCATACTGTTTTCCACAATGGCTGCACCAAACTGCATTCCCACTAGCAGTGTAGGAGGGTTCCCTTTTCTCCACAGCCTCTCCGGCATTTATCATTTGTGGACTTTTGAATGATGGCCATTCTGACTGGTGTGAGGTGATATCTCATTGTAGTTTTTGATTTGTATTTCTCTGATAATTAGTGATATTGAGCATTTTTTCATGTACCTATTGATCATTTGTATGTCTTCATTGGAGAATTGCTTGTTTAGGTCTTCTGCCTATTTTTGGATTGGGTTGTTCGTTTTTTTCTTACTAAGTCATGTGAGCTGCTTATATATTCTGGAGATCAAGCCTTTGTCAGTTTTATCTTCTGCAAAAATTTTCTCCCATTCCGTAGGTTGTCATTTTGTTTTACTTATGGTTTCCTTTGCTGTGCAAAAAGTTTGTAAGTTTAATTAGGTCCCATTTGTTTATTCTTGCTTTTATTTCTATTGTTTGGGTAGATTGCCCTAGGAGAACATTGCTGAGATATATGTGAGATAATGTTTTGCCTATGTTTTCTTCTAGGAGATTTATTGTATCTTGTCTTGTTTAAATCTTTGATCCATTTGGAGTTTATTTTTGTGTATGGTGTAAGGGAGTGTTCTAGCTTCACTGATTTACATGCTGCTATCCAGTTTTCCCACCACCATTTGCTGAAGAGACTGTCTCTATTCCATTGTATATTCTTGCCTCCTTTGTCAAAGATTAATTGACCAAAAGTTTGTGGGTTAATTTCTGGGCTCTCTATTCTGTTCCATTGGTCCATTTGTCTGTTTTTGTACCAGTACCATGCTATTTTGATTACTGTAGCTCTGTAGTATTGTCTGAAGCCTGGGAGGGTTATTCCTCTAGCCTCTTTCTTTTTCTTCAGTAATGCTTTGGCAATTCTGGGTCTTTTGTGATTCCATATAAATTTTATTATGATTTTTTCTAGTTCTGTGAAATATGTCCTGGGTAATTTGATAGGGATTGCATTAAATCTGTAGATTGCCTTGGGCAGTATGACCATTTTAACAATATTGATTCTTCCAATCCAAGAGCATGGGACATCTTTCCATTTTTTTAAGTCTTCTCCAATTTCCTTAATCAATATTTTATAGTTCTCCGTGTATAAGTCTTTAACCTCCTTGGTTAGATTTATTCCTAGGTATTTTATTACTCTGGGTGCTATTTTAAAAGGGATTGTTTCTTTACTTTCTTTTCCTATTAATTCATCATTAGTGTAAAGAAATGCAACTGAATTTTGAACGTTAATCTTGTAACCTGCTACCTTGCTGAATTCTTCGATTATTTCTAGTAGTTTTTGTGTGGACCTTTTAGGGTTTTCTATATATAGTATCATGTCATCTGCATATAGTGACAATTTTACCTCCTCTTTTCCAATTTGGATCCCTTTTATTTCTTTCTCTTGCCTGATTTCTGTGGCTAGGACTTCCAAGACTATGTTGAATAGGAGTGGTGAGGGTGAACAGCCATGTCTTGTTCCAGATTTTAGTGGGAAGGTTTTGAGTTTTTCACCATTGAGTACTATTCTGGCTGTTGGTTTGTCATATATCACTTTTATTATGTTGAGATATGTTCCCTCTATACCCTCTTTGATGAGCGTTTTTATCATAAATGGGTGTTGAATTTTATCAAACGCTTTTTCTGCATCTATTGAGATGATCATGCAGTTTTTGTCCTTTCTCTTGTTGATGTGATGTATTACATTGATTGATTTGCATATGTTGAACCATCCTTGTGTCCCTGGGATGAACCCAACTTGCTCATGGTGTATAATCTTTTTTATGTGCTGTGGGATTCTATTTGCTAATATTCAGATTGTTTAATCACATAATTTTTCTAAATGATTCTGAAATAAACACCTTTGTACAAATGGCGTGTGTGTGCACATATATATTTTTTAAATAGTCTAGAAGTAGAATTTCTGGATTAAAGTTTTTATTTGTTTCAAATTGTCTGATTTTTGGAGGCTGATTGCCTCCAAAAGAGGCTTTACCACTTGCTTTCCCACCAGCAGTGCCCTCTGCCCTGCGCTTCCTTTCAGCTTTCATTATTATTAATCTTTTTAAAATTTGCCTATCAGGTGGGTGAAAAATATCTCACCCTTTTAAAAAAAAGTCTCTGCTTTCTAATAAGGTGAACCATATGTTTGGTGGTTTGTATTTTCTGTGTATTGCTTTCTGAGATCTTTAGTGAACTTACTGTGTTTTGTCTTTTTGTTTATTTATACTTGCTCTTTACATATTCAGATTATTAGTCTGTTATCCGTTAAATGTTATTTAAGCTTACCTTCAAGGCCATATGAAAGATTTTATTAACAGTTTTATTTCTGGGCAAACTCAGATTTGTGAAGCACTGTTAACGACTATCACTTGAAGAGTTGTTGAGGTGGCTTTCAGGTTCCTTTCTGTTTAGTTATCTTTATCCTTATGCAGAAGTATAAAACCAAGCAGCCAGATGATTGTGAAGTAGCTCTGGGCAGTCAAACCAGATAGAGTTAAAAACCTGTAGGATTATTATGTGGCGCTGAGCCCTGAAATCTGCCTCAAAAGCTCACGAGAGGAATTTGGCCTTTTGTTGTTATGCTGCAGTGTGGCTGGGAAGAAATAAGGTTTTGTTGCAAATAAACTGTTACTAAACTTTAAACATTTCAACTCAGTCTGTTATTCCAAACATGAATTTTTAAAAAATATATAAACAAGTGATGGCATAACCTTGATTTTCTTGAGGTCAGTTCTCTGAGACCACTCCAAACTGACTTTTAACTACTGGTTTTGGGAGTGGGGAACAATAGCAAGAAATTAATGCTAAGTAGATCTCTCTTCTTGCAAACTCTTGAATATTCTATGCGATATGCTAGGTTGGATAGTGTAAATCACTGAAAGAAAGCAGTCCTTTAACTTACTCGCCAAAAGGCTAAACTCTTCTTCCAGGAGCAACAATAAGGGGAAAAAAGAGTCTATAAAATATCTTGTAGTAGCTTACAGTGAGAAAGAATATGAAAATGAATATATGTATATTCATGTATGACTGAAGCATTGTGCTGTACATCAGAAATTGACACATTGTAAACTGACTATACTTCAATAAAAAAAGAAAGTGAAATTAAAAAGAAAAGAGTCCATAAGGAGAAAAAAGTGGGCATCCACCAACAATAAAGGCAGATAAGCAGAGGACACTAAGATTGAAAACCTTCAAGTAGAACCATGTAGATGTCTGGGTGCAAGGTGCTGGGCCTCGATAGCAACATATCCTCAAACGTGATGTTACTAATGAACCTGAATCTTCAGGAAAAGGTTTACATGTTTTCTTTGTACATGTAGACTGTATAGTTGATCTTGGTAGCTGTTATAACCAAGCTGTAGCTGTCGTGAAAACTTAACTACCTGAAATGACTAGATTTTGTAAAAGTTCTAAATAAGCCTTATTACGAGCCTCATTTATTGTTTAGTTTGATATTATGGTTATCATGAATATGTTGTTATTTAATTTTAAACAGTGGTTTAAATTGTGTTTGTCCCTTTACTCTGTTGAACTATTAAAGGTCTAGAATTTTTAAAGGTCCCTTCACAGAAGAGGATAAAAAATATTCAAATATATTTTTAACTAGTAAGTTAGTATCTGCCTAGAAATTTTAAGAGACTTGGTTAAGACTTCTTGGCCTCACTTAAACTTTGTATGGAGTGGACTTAATTTTTAATAAATAAAATAGTTAATTATTAAGATTAACTTGCTGCTGAGAACACAGTATCTTCATATGAATATTAAAATCTAGTGATTGTTTTATTTTGAAGCAGTTGGATTTTCAATATTTAATCATTTTACTGAGATTTTTTATTTTAGTTTAAATGGAAGACTTTTTAAATTATTACTATTTGGTTATTTTACTTCTGAAGGCTTTTGATTTTCTTTAGCTCTACAAAATCTTCTATTTTTGGTAAATTTTTCCCCTTCATTAGTTTTTATTCTCTCCTTATGGAATTGTTATTAGTCAAATATTGAATGTCTTGGGTTGATTTACTGTGTCTTTTATGTTTTGTCTTCTCAAGTTTTATGTCTTTATCTTTTGTTCTGTGTTCTGGGCGATTTCCTTTACCTTCTCATTCAGTCTTTCTATTAAATTTTAATTTTGGCAAACAAATGTTTAAATGGTTCTAACAACAGTCTTCCTTTTCTGGTGGTTCTATTTTTTCATAATCTCTGTGTGTGTGTGTGTGTGTGTGTGTATGCGCACACAGGTAAGCACACTCATGCACACCTGTATGTAAAATATTGAGCTCCTTGAGTTTGGGCTGGAAAGAGCTTAGTGATGAAATCATTCCATAGATTTTTGGTTGTTCTTTGCTACTCAGCCCTGTACTTGCTGGCTTAGAAATGGTCACTTCTCTGTCATTCTACAAGGTAGATCAGTTCTTTCTGCTGTTTCAGTCTGCTTCTAAGAATTTTAAGTTGCAGCTTTGGTATGGTGTTATTCTTCAAAAGCCTCTCATCCTTTTTATTGGCGTCTTGTATGACATCGTTGCTATCTTTTAGGTGCTGATTTCACATACTCTCTGCCCTGCATTTTCTTTGCTCTTGTCATTTTATGTTGCTTATCATTTTGTTGGATTCTATTGTAGGGTTTTGAGCAAGAGAGTAAAATTATTCAAATTACCATAATTTTTTAAGGAAAAATTCCAAACATTCCCAGAAATAGAGAATCTATTATCACAAACCTCCATTACTACCCATTTATCCAGCTTTAAGAAATTATCAGTACATAGCTAACCTTTATTTATCTGTATCCCTGTCTTCCCTTAGCCCCACCATCCTGCTGGACTGGGGGGGGTGTGTGCACATATATGTACATGCACTCATACACATGTATAAAATAAAGTAAAACATCTTTTTAAAAGACAGTTACAGTACTATTGTCACATCTAAAAATATTAACCCATACTATCAAATATTCAGTGTTCAGATTTCCTCGATTGTTTTATAAAAATCTTTTTACAGTTTGAATTAGGATTCAAACAGGTTCACCATTAAAATTAGTCGATATATCTCCTAAGGCTCTGTTCATCTCTCTCTCTTTTTCTCCACTTTCCACTTATTTGTTGAAGAAGAAAACATCTGTCAGATAATGTCTTCCCACATACTAGATTTTGTTGATTGAGTTGCCATAGTGGTTTTATGTTTTTGTTCTTTAATGTTTTTATATCCCCTATATTTCCTGAAAGTTTAAAATTTTGCTAGTGGCTTATTCAGAATCAGATCTGATTTGTTTTTGTTTTTTTCAGGGGGAGAGGATTTGAGTTATACATTTTTACAGGTGGTATTGTGTATATGTATCAGAAGGCATACTGTGACTGATTATCTTTGTGATATTAATATTGAACAATGGATTTAGATGTTATAAACCCGATCTGTTCTTTATTAAGTTCCCCATCAGCCTTTCACTTAATAGTTCCAGCAGCCATTGATCCATATTAGTTTTTTTTAGAGGGTCTCATTGTTTATTTTGTGGTGTGGAAGGTCAAGAATAGAAGCAAAGAGACCAGTTAAGAAGTTGCTATAAGCAGTAGAAGCAGAGATGATGCTGGCCTGGTCTTAGATTGGGAGTGGCCACAGAGGTAAAGAGAAATAAATGGGTTTGAGATATTACTTGGAATTATATACAACAACAAATGTTGGTAGATGATCTATGCGGGGCAGAGGAGAACTTGAAATGAGGCTCCTATGTTGTGAGCTTAAGCAGCTAGATAGATGGCTCTTACCATTTACTGGGGTGGGGAAGATTTAGGGAGAACAGGTTTGGAGATGGTGTTAGTGTTGGGTTACGTATGTCAAATTAGAGATGCCATTGAGATATCCATGGGGGAGATGTTTTGTAGGCAATTGAATATATAGGTTTGGAATTCAAAGACGGTCTAAGTTAGAGACAGACATTTGAGAGTTGTCAGCATATCAAAGATATTTAAGACTATTGAAAAGTTGAAGCCATTTGTAAACTGTGTAGTCCGGAGAGAAGGAGGATATTCAACATTTACATTTAGTGGTTGAGTAAAGGAGGAAGATACTGAGCTACAGGGACCTGTGAGGTCAGAGGAAACACTAGGAGAGTATCCTAGTGTAAAAGCAGAGTGGGGAGTAGACAACTAAAATGTGTTTGAGTTTTCTGAGACACCTGTGGTATAATAGCTTATAGGGATTATTGTTTCCTAATCTCAGTTGCTAATTTAGCTGTGACCATGGTCATTACTGGATATGCAAGAGTGTGAAACAGATCAGCAATCTAGAGTCCTCTTGCTCATTGTTTTAATTAGAATAAGGAAGGATATAGCTTCAAGTGAAAAGAGGAACTTTACAGAGTATATTTTGTGCATTAAAATTCGTAGTGTTGTGGCTTTTTACTGAACTCGTTGGTTCACTGAAGAAAATCCACACTAGTTGAACTCTCCTTTTTGAGACACAGTATAAAGTTTTGGCTTGCTCTTTGGTTTGCCGTGTAAGATGGGGCCATATATGAATTCAGAAGCAGAAACTTCAGGTGTGGAATAAATGGACCCATAAAAGTGAAGTGGAATGTTTGACTAGCCGTTTGAATATATGGCTATCCTTGAAAGAAAAAAGAAAAAAGGGAAAGGACTTGATTATGGTAATATAAATTTACTATTTCTTATTGGAAATCTTGGGGACTAGTTGTGTATTGGAATTTAGAATATGTCAGATTTTAGAGAAGTAATATGGTCCTACACCATACAGGATATAACAGCTCCAGCTGGGTCTGGCACTGTACCTCGTTATCAAGCACGTTAATATGTTTGCAGGTAAAGGTATACAAATTCAGTGTGAGAAAATAAAGAAAATAAGTAGTCTCTTCATAGTTCATGTCATGTGTTACTATAAACTTAGTTCAGATCAGTTCAGATTTTGCCACCAAATGAATTTAAAAAGAAAAACAAGCTAAAGCTTGACTTTGAGAGTTTTTTTGGCTTTGGGGTATGCAGATATGGGATGTGGCTCCATATTATCTCAGTGCTTGCTGAGGACAGTTTCCAAGTGTTATATGAAGAGAACAAGATAAAGCCTTTTCCTACTTGGACTTCTTTTGTTCTCCTCCTTGATTTCTTCCTGTTTCTCCCCTCCCTCCCTTTTCTTACTCCCTTTCTCCTTTCTCCACCTTCATTTCTTCTCTACTTTCATCTCTTCCTTTTCCTCCCCTTCTCCTCCTTGATTTCTACCTTCTCCTCCCTCCATCATCTTCTTCTTCTCCATCTCTTTCTCCTACTCTTATCAGCTCCTCTCCTCCTTTCTCCCACCTTCTTTTCCATCATACCCGTAACCACTGCAGCCTGCTCACTTTATTAGTTTCTGTTCGCTGGAACTTTTTAATGTGTTCATCCTTTTCAGTTTCTGCACCAAACCGTAGTATTATCTTTTTGGAACACTGTAGTGAAAACAGAGGTGTTAACATAATCATGATTTATATGTTGCTTTCTGTATTTAATCCTTTCTTTTTTGTTTAGTCATTAAATATTAAAGCACCTGCTGTATATATCCTGGGTGACGTTTTCTGATTTATCTTCCAGTTCACTAATGATCCCTTGAGTTGTGTCTAATCTACTGTTATGTCTGTCTACTGAATTTAAATTTCAGTTACTGTATTTTTATTTCTAGTTTTGGGTATTTTTTAAAAGATCTGTCACTTTTTTTTTTTATAACTTTCTGATCCCTGAAGTTATTTTCAAGTTTGCCTTGTAAAGCTTCCAAGTATAGGTATGTTATAGTCTGTGCTTAGTAATGCTAGGATTTGAATTTGAAATTCTAAGACCTGTTCCTATTGTCTCTTTCTTTCTGTTTATTCTTGCTCACAGTGTCTTGTTTCCTGTCATGCCGAGTGACCTTTGGAAAATTATATGTGTAAATAATGGAAGGCCGTAGACTTTCTTCCAGGAAAATTTTGCATTTGCTTTGGTTGTTGCTTGGGAATACTACCAGTGTGAGCCTACTGAGTTTAAGGGCTTGAGTTTCTCGACTGTCCAAACAGTTGACCTTAATGAAGTCCTCCATTTAATTTACTTCCCTATTGCTCTCTTTTGAAAAAAAGTTTGAAAAGAATAAAAGACTATGGGAAAGTAAGGGCTTACTTATGGTTCACTTTAACCTTGCAAATGTTGTCGCTTGGTATACCAGCTTTTGATGGGAAGAGTCTCCCGTTAGACTTTACATCTTACGTGGCTTTTAAATTCTGTTCCCTTTGCCCTACAAGCCTTCAGTTGTTCAAATGTACAAGTTCTATCCTTTCATTTCTTACTATTTGTCAAGTTTTTAAGAAGATTTTTTTAAATGTGCATTTTACCCAGTGTTTATAGTTGTTTTTCTTTGGAGTTTCATTTCAAATAACCTAGTAACGCTTTTTCTGGAGACAGAAGGTCTTCCCCACTATGAATCACGCCATTCTGAGCATTATTCTACATATTGGAGTTATGGCAGTGGGCAAAACAGACAAAAGTCCTCACTCTCATAAATAATACATTTCAGTGGAAGGAGACAGATAATAAAATAAGTAAAGTATATAAATGGTAAGCACTAGGAGAGAAATAGAGCAGGGAGGTAGGGATAGATCAGTAGTGTCAGGATATTGGAAAGTTTATAATTTTAGTATCCAGAGAGGACCTCACTGAGAAAGTGATAGATGAATAAAGACCTGAAGGAGGTGAGTGAACAGTGTGACTATGGCGCAGAAGAGCTTTCTATGCAAAGGGAGCAAATGCAGAGCACCTGATATGAGTCACAGTGAGGAGACTAATGGGGCTGGGTTGGAGAGCAAGTAGGAGATGAGGCTGGAGAGACCTACGTGGTGTCTAAGATCTCATAGATCTTGGAGTCCTAGTAGGCTTTATTATGGAGTCATAGGAATATTTTGAGCAGCAATGTGATGTGACTTTGTTCAACTGAGGACATTATGTTGATGATAAACTCTAGGAGGGCAGAGGTGGGGAGCAAGAAGTGTTATTAGCTATGATAGTTATCCTGGGATTGTTCTATGTGTAGGGGTTATAGCATAAACAAGACAAACTTCCTGCCCACTTCCAGTTCACTCAGAAGAATCTGTTATTTCAGGAAGTGGTAGGTGCTACGAAGAAATTTAGGATTTGTTCTGATATTTTACAATTATTAAGAAAATATTTTAAGCCTGTAATATTTAAAACCTATGTATATAAATTAAATTACAAAATATTTTTAATTTGGGGGCTTGTGATGATGAATTAGTTTTATGAATTCTTTTAGCTAGCTTATGGTCAAAAAAGGTATAACCTTATTGGAGGTGGGTAAAAATGTCTTTTCCTTTGAGTTTGTAGATTTATCTTTTTCCTTTTAGTTCTTCATTTTTTGCTTTATGTATTTGAAGTTATGTTACAGGTACATCAAAATGTAGGGTTCTGATTTCCGCCTTGTTGGATTGGGCCCCTTCACCATTATTAAAAGTCTCTATCTCTAGTAATGCTTCTTCAAGCCGCTTTGTTTGTTGTTGTGGTTTTTTTGTGGGGGGAGGTAATTAGGTTTACTTATTTATTTAGTTTTTTAGAGGAGGTACTGGAGATTGAACCCAGGACCTTGTGGATGCTAAGAAAGTACTTTACCACTTGAGCTATCCCCTCCCCCTAAGCCGCTTTGTTTGAAATTAGTATAGCTATGCACAGCTTTCTTTTGGTTACTGTTTGCCATGGTCTGTCTCTCTCTTATCATTTTCTTTTAACTTTTATGTGATCCTTATATGTAAATATATTATATCTCACTTAAGTAACCTATTTTTAAAAATTCAGTCTTGGTCTTTTACTTGGTATATTTAGTTCATTTACTTTTAAGGTAGTTACTGATGTATTTGATTTTATTTTTGCCTCTTTACCTTTTATTTCTATTTTATTCACTTGGTTTATCTTTTTGTCTCTTTTCCTGATTCTTTTCAATTAATCAAATCCTTTTTATTTTACTTTTCTCCTATTTATTTATACATTTACTCTTATTTTAGTGGTTACCCTTAGAGCAGGGATTGGCAAATTATGGCTTGCAGGCCAAATTCAGTAATCCTTCTGTTTTTGTATGTAAAATTCTTGAGATATAGCCACCGTTATTTACATATCATGTATCACTGCTTTGACACTACAATCGTGTAGCTGAGTACTTTCACAGAGAGGCTACATGTTTGTATGGTTTTCAAAGCCTAAAATATTTACTATATGGCCTTTATAGAAAAGGTTTGCTAATTCCTGCCATAGGGCAGTGGGTCTTAAACTTTATCATGCATCAGAAGCACTAGGAGAGCTAGTTAATACACGGATTGCAGAGTCCCCATCTCCAGAGTTTCTGTTCTGCTAGATTTGGGTTGGGGCCTGTTAATTTGCATTTCTAACAAATTGCCAGATGATCCTCAGCTGCTGGGCTGTATTCTGAATACCATATTTTGAGTACCACTATCCTAGAGGTTACAATATGCATCTTTGACTTATTACAACTTAAAATAAATTACTGTGTTTACTACTTCCACAATAATGCTAAAAGCCTTAGAACTCTTCAGCTTTATTTGCTTACCTCTTAGGAGCACTATTTTATAATAATATCAGAGTGGCAACAACTCAAATGTCCATCAACAGTAGAATGGGTATTAATAACTTATGGTACATTCATGTACGATAAAACTATAAGCAATGAGAATGAATCTTCCAAACATTATATTGAATGAAAAGAAGCTAGGTACCAGAGTGCCTGTTGTATGATTCCTTTAAAGTTCAAAATAGGCAAAACCAACTATGGTGTTAGAAGTTAAGGCTTGTTGGCTTTGGTGGGAAATAGTGATTTGACGGGGTGGTCAGTGCGGGTGCTTGTAGCATGCTGATAATGATCTGGGTCTGGAGACTGGTTACACTGGCATATTCATTTTGTGAAAATGCATTGAGCTGCATACTTTAATTGGTATATTTTCTCTGTCTTGTCTTGTTAAAAAGTTAAAAATTAATTTCCTAATTTGAGAATTTTAAGAGTTAATTATTTTTAAGTGGTAGAGATATTTACTCTTTTCAATTCTTGTGTGTGTGTAGGAACAGAACACTGTTTCCATGGGAACTTCTGGATACTGAGTATTGTAGTACCTATCTCTCTAGATTTGTATATATCCTCTATCACTCTTAGCTACATTTTCTAAGTATGGTGGTGATAAAAAAAAGTTTATTTGAAATTGTATTAACGTGGTTTTAACAGAGCAGTCTCTATAAAGCACAGGTTTTAATTGATCCAGACTGGCTCCCAAGTAAATAGCATTATGCTAAAAAATATACATATGTATTTTTACTAGATCGTATTTTTTCCCTACAAGTTGCGCTGTTTAAGAAACACACATGCTGAAATGGAATGTGGTTTATATTAGATTTAGGTGTCTATTTAATTCTTTTTTCCAGTAATTAAAACAGTCTTAACACTTGTTTGGTGTAGTTTCTTTAAAGTATATTTTATAATCGGGCTCGAAGTCCTTTGTAGGGATGATTTTATTCTAGTTGATTTCGGTGTTTGCATAGCTAAAGAATGCAGACTAAAAGATTCTGGCATATTGATCTGAAGCCTGTGGTAAAGCTGCTTCTCTGCCTCGCCCATCTTGTTTGTTGCAGTTGGTTTGTGCAGGGTCCTAGAGAAAACCATCTTCTCAGACGAGTAAAATTCATACATCTTGTGATTTGGTGGGGTGGGGTGGGGGGGTGGTGGAAGGGTTCATTTATACGGGGAGGTTATACTAGTGTGGTTATTCATAAATATTCTGAAAGGAACTTTGTAGAATATTTTAGAATCATTTATGAGAACAGATTGTTCAGTTAGGTTTCTGTGGCCTAAATAAACAGCAAATTGTGAGATTACAGAGTTAATTATGCACAGTAACGAGCACTGATATTCTGTGTGTTAACTGATGCAATAATAAGCACTCAGCAGAATGAATATTGCATAAAATCTTATTTTCTATTTGTGTAAATTTTCATGTGAATTAGATAGGAGAAAACAAACTTAGGTTTATAAACCTTTAGTATTGAATGCCTTTGAAATTTTGATATAGAATAAAAATTGCAGCTACATAGAGAATTTTTTAAATACATGGAGAATTTTTACCTTTCATCTGGCAGTAGCTGCCATAAGATGATGTCACCTTGTAGCTGATTGGCTGTTACAGCACCTAGGGCAGGGAGGAGAAAGAAAAATGCCGGCACAAACCTCAGTGGTGGTTCTGTGGTTGTTTCTGTCTATTTTTGATAGAATCTTTGATTAGTATCAAATCTATTGTATTTGGCCATGTGATCTATTCAGAGCATCCTAGGGTGAGGGAAATTAAGAGCTTTCAGAGGAATGAGGCGACTGATTTGCAAACGGATCTGTGATTGTAAGTTGCAGAATCTGGGTATAAGGAATAAGGCAGGGTGTGCTGGAAGATGCACTATGGGAGGAGCTGGCAGAAAATGCTTGTATGAGTAGCAAAGAAATGAAAATTGCTTTTTACTATTCTTAGAGTCAATGTATTTGGTTTTATGTTTGACTTATATATATATAGGTAGGAAATATGATAATATTGCAATATGATTTTAAATTGCAGTGGGTTATTTTATACAGTGTTAACCAATATGTAAATGCTTATTCAAAGCAGCTTTATTTGGTATTATATATCTTAGAAAGTAATGACTTTATATATAGCTTTATTTGATTTTTGAGTCTTATGGAACATGAAGCAAAGCTTAGTTCTCTTAAAATACATTTTTCTAATGCTTTATACAGATAAAAGCTTTGATGATGAAGAATCAGTGGATGGAAATAGGCCATCGTCAGCTGCTTCAGCCTTCAAGGTTCCTGCACCTAAAACATCCGGAAATCCTGTCAACAGTGCAAGGAAGCCTGGTTCAGCAGGTGGCCCTAAGGTTGGAGGTAATGTAAATCCATTTCAAATCTGATGTGCATGCTTCATGCCCTTGATATGGCCACACATACTTAGAACTTCAGAGGATTATGTTTATTCATGACTGCAGCAGGATTGCAGATCTGAAGAGTCTGTTGCAGCACGCAGAAGGCTGTGCTGCCTTCTCGAAATGTTTAAAATATTGTATATTGATGTTTCCTGTCAGAACATATGTGAATTTGTGTTTTCTTGAGAGTATTTATTTTTCAGATGCCATTTAAAAGAGATATTTAAGGGAGTTTCTTGTTTTTGTTTTTTTTTTAAGGAGAGAGAGCAGATGTTTCAGAATTTGGCTGTTAATATTCAGGTGCTGTAGTTGTTAAATATTGATTTATGTATTGTTCTTATACATTCATCTATGGCGTGAGTCTTAAATACTCTAATGCTGAAAAAATTATTGAAGATACTGGGTATTGAATAATTTGTCACAATAGGAAATGGGTGGTGGTCAAGTAAAATTGCCTCAAAAATGGTTTCTGAATCAGATAATTGTAAATAGGAAAAAGCAGGTTTTATGCAATTATATAGCACATAGTACATTCTTTGATCATGTTAAAACTATTTCTAGCATATTGTTTATCTTAAAATGTTTTTATGGGTATTTTTTTCATATACTAATTAGAAAGCCATGAGTACTTTTCGGGTGCTAGTTTTGCCAGGTCTTTCTGGTAGAACGAATCCTACAAGAAAAAAGGGTAAATATTTAATGCTAAAAAGATAGTAGTTTCTTCTTCTCTTTTCCTTTTGTTGTTGTTGTTGATAAATTTGTGTATTAGTTATAATTTGGGAAAACAGAATTTTCCTTATTTATAATAGCTAGTGGGAAAATCATGGTCTTCAGTATTTTTGTTTTTTCTCTTTTTATCTATAGTTCTTTTATTAAAAACAAAAAGTAAAGAAAAATAACCTGTGTATTTTGACCAGGTTTGTGTATTTTGACCTGGTTCTTGTGTTCTCGTGATCTTTCTATACAACTAAGCAATATTTGTAGGTCATATGATACTATTCTAAATATAGGAAAACTATTATAAATATTTCATTTTAAATATCTTTAATATGTCATATAACTAGCAAGAAAGATGGTATGGTATAAGTATACACCCACTATATATGTGTATATAAATATATACATATATTTTCATGCATATAAATAAATAGATAAGTAAAATACTGATAATAGAAATGTCTTACTGATGTCTCTGGATATTTTGAGTAACTTACACTTTAGTATTTTAATAATATTCTTTTTGTTTTGCAATTATGGGAATGCATTCTCACCTAAATGTTAGTTATTATATCCTATTACATGATGTCTGTTATGCCTTCTTACTTATCTCTGGTAAAAAGTAAATGTCATTCTTTGGTTTCTTACTTTTGTAACAAATGGCTGCCTTCACTTACTACAAGAGGAATATTTTTTCTTTATTTTGAGTTATAGGTTTCTAATCTATATTGTAAGTATTTCATGGAATTTATTTGACTTAAAAATGGATTAATATTTGAAATGCATGGTGATAATATTTAACATTTTTGTGAATTTGAGCCAGTGGTTTAGAATTAGCTCCGATTTTCATGGTTTACTTTCTTTTCTTAGATGAAAACTGAGATTGTAGTTTACCTACCAACGGTCACTTAATTCTGATGTTAGTCAAATTGAAAAAAATCAAATTTGTTTTTAAAGACTTTCTTAATGCCTCCTCTGATTTGTAGTCCTACCAGACGTGAGACTGTAAGGTAGCTTTCATGATTGTGGTCATTAATCACTCCTACAGATTCTATCATCCATCTTGGCAGCAACCCTTTTGATAAAAATAAGGGAGAAACCGTCATTCTTTTTTCATCCTCCTCTTCCTTCTTTTGGCAATTGCATATTCATTCTGCAATTTTTTGATTGTTTGTTTCTTTTGTTTGCCCCAGCTTATTAAGGTGCCCTGCCCATTTTTCTGTCTAAGAAAAAAGCTACTGGCCAGAGGATATTGATAGTGCTTCAGAAATTAATGCTATTCTTGGCTGTCAGTCCTTTTTTGAAAATTAACATTAGATTTTTTGTTCTTGGCAGAGGCTTACTGATTTTTAAATTGGTTATAGAAAGTTTTCTCAGAGTTGTAGAATCTTTGAGTTAGAAGTTGACATTGGGAGTCATACACTTCAATTTACTATTTAAGTATAGTAATCTCTTTCAAAATATTCCTGATAGATGATTATTCCACATCTGATTCAATATGTGCTCATAGATTAAAATTTGAAGCAAAAACCACCTGCAGTACCACTACATACAGACATAATCAACTGATAAATTATGATGTACTTTGTTCCAGTTACTTTTCCAGTTAATAAATGTGTTATTTTTACACATACAAATATTTTCTTAGGAAGAGGACAGAACAGGCACCATTCATTGTATAGTTTTGTATACCTTTTTTCTTACTAATATTTTACCTTGACTATTTTCTCATTGTCTTAAATTATTCATTGAAAACTGTTTACGGCTAAATACTATCTAGGCTGTTCTCAGTGATTTCTGCTTTCTTAAACTGCGTCATCTTTCTTTTCTGTGTATCTTTTAGCACAACTCTAATCATTTTCCTGGAATAAATTTTTAAAGTTTACTGAATCAAAAGGTGCAGAGATTTCTTGTGTTCTTTCAATTTGGCATAGTATGCTCCAGAAAAGTTATACATAGGCCATTTCAATTCTAGATAAATTAATTCTTTTTTTATATTGCATTAAAATCTACCTCCTTGTAATTTAAGCAGGGAAGATGAGTTATTTGTTAACACTATACTTTCAAATACTTGAGGGTTGTCTTATCTCTTTTAATAAGTATTCTGTTTTCTAGACTATACATTTTCTTTCAAAAAGGTTTATACAGAATAATGGTGATTCATTCCAGGCATTTTATTTACTACTATAAACAGATAGGTATGATTAGTTCCTAATTAAAAGAACACAGTAGACGGAGGTATATAATAGTGGTATAAGCCAATCACAGTACACTGAGTTTAAGTTTCTTTTCAGATAAGATTACCAAAATAAAAATAAAGTGAGCTTCTTTGGAATCCTGATTGAATCTACCTTTGAAGTTTTGAAGTTTAATTTACTTCTCCCAAAGATATATGTGAAGATTAAAGAGACACATGCTATTTTTAGCAAAGTATCCTATCCAGTTAATTAAAGCCATTAGGACCCATGTTTAATCTTTAGTATTTGTTAGTTTTGCTTTGCTCTTTGGCTCAGTGTGCCAACCTGTTTTACTTATATTGTAATTGTGTAGCCTTTAAACAAAGGAGAATTTTTTAAAAAAGATTATGGGTTGCTGCATACCAATATATATCATCACTATAAAAATCTGTCTTATGTGTGTGTCAAAAGTGTTACCTTTGTGCTTTGCTAATTAGAATAAGTTGAATTCCCTTAAATAGTCCATTTTCTGAATAATATTTGTGACTTCATAATAGGTATTTAGATAAACATGTTTTTCCTTTTTTGTTGTTCTTTTTGTTTGTTTTTAGGCATTTTTTCTCTTTCTTTTTCTCTTTCTTTCTTTTTTTGTGGGGGGGGAGGGTGTGGGGGGAATTAGGTTTATTTATTTACTTACTTATTTATTTTTATTTATTTATTTAACCGGAGGTACTGGGAATTGAACCCAGGACCTCTTGCATGCTAAGCATGCACTCTGCCACTGAGGTATACCATCCCCTCCGTTTTCCTTTCTTTTGACTTAATGGCTTGAAATACAATTGCTGAATATATCGGATTATTTAAAATACTTATATCTCCACAGTATTTGAATAATAATCTTTTTTAAATATGGGGAGTGTTCTTGCGTATGTTTTCTCATTTAAACCCCTGAGTTAGGTACTTTATTATTACAGTTTTACTGATGAGCAAACTGAAGTTCAGAGAATTTAAGCAACCTGCACAGGGTCATGCATCTAATAGTGGACAGGGCACAAAAATCACTTTGCTGTACTGCCACCCACACTAATCTCACTGGGTAAATAAGGATTCTTCTAGCTCCTAAAGCTCTGAGATTATAATCTACAGGAATGATCACTACTCTCAGCATCCATAAATCAGTCATTTTAAACCTCAACTTATAAGATTCCCAGCAAAATAGAATATTTGAAAGTAACTATCCTGGTAATTTTTTCATTATAAATAAACATGCTTTTTAGTATTTTCTTTTTTGAAATTGCCTTTTTAAAGTTTATTTTCTGAGTTATAATGTCCCTATTGCTGTACCAATTATTTTGGCTACTATTCTTTTTAAAAATAAAGATTGAATTAGGTGATGATATAATTGTTTTTGTTTATGATTAGTACCAGATTTTGATGGTGGTGATTTGTCACTGCGGCGTGTGTGTAATCACTGAGACACATCATTTACCAAACCATCAATTCTCAGAGTTCTGTTGTTCTCTCCCACTTGGCCATTCATTCAAGTGGACAGAGTATTTTCTCTCTGTTGTTCCATCTAATGCCAAAGACTACTTTGAAATGGTTTTAACTTTCAATTCTTATAATTGGGTAATTACTGCCTTTTCAAATTCAGTAGTACTTATTAACATCTTTAGGACATTTTATATTAGTTTTACTTTATTTATATCTGCCCTGAAGTTTTATTAAGAATTTCCAAATACTTATTTTCCACAAATTATGTCAACCATTCCCATTTTTTCCTGTCATGCGAACAACAGTTGTTTTTTCTTTCAAATAAAGATCGTGAAAGTTGGTCTGTATGTAATACAACAAATCTCACAGAATTCGTTGTTTAATCTTGGAATCCAAATTTTTACTTCTTAAACCTCAGTTTCTTATTTTTGAACTTACATAAACCCAAATAACTTTTCTGTTTATGTGTTTTGTTTTGCTTTTTTTCTTCCTCTTTTCTTCCCTCTAATGACAGGGAACAATACTAAACACAGAAGATTGTAGCCCTGAAGGGATCTTAAAGATGATCTGACCCCAGTTCAGATGAAGAGACTAAGCCTCAGAAAGTTAAGTGATGTTTCTGAGATCAGGTGGTTAGTTACGAGCAGAGGTGAAATGAGAACCCAGTACTTGGCCTACTGTCAGGGGCATTTTGGATCATCTCTGGGTCATCTCCTAACTAATGCTGCCTATGATACATATTTATCCCATATCGCAAAACAGTGTTATTGACATTTGGAATTCAGGGATTGGCCAGTCACCATCCTGTCTTAAATTACTGTGAGTCCCCTATCATTTATCATAAGATGTCTTGGTGCTCTCTCTCTTAACTGTGGTTTTAAGGTAAATATGATTTGAATAATTAACAGAAAAGTTATAAATATGTCAGTAAGTTGCCTAATTATCTACTATGTCTACTAATATTTGTGTTTTGTGGTAGTTATTTGACCTCAGTTTTGTTTTACCTCTTGTGTAAAAATTTTAAGTCAAAGAAATTTCATTGTGCATGGTTTATTTTTTGAAGCATTCACAATGTTTAGGAAAAGGGAGAAATAATATAAACAACCAGACTATTTTGATTGAAATTAATAGGCATGTCGAAGACCCAGTTTCTCCACATATAATTTATTGTCTTCATCTACAGCTGTATGTAGAGCCTACTAAGTGCAAGCCTTTGTGTTAGGCACCGAGGAAGCCAAGTGCAATGTTCAAGATTTGAATCTTGAAAAGGAAATTACAGCATCTGCCCATGCTCATTATTCCACCAGCCAGTGTAAGTGGTTGTTAGCATTTTGGTCTTTCCATACATCATTTGCCTATACTTTTTGAGATTTAGGAGCTATAAAATTAATAGTCTCATATAGGTAAGCAAATAGGTTTCAAAATTTGCCTCAGAAAAGAGTGAAAAATCATTAATACAGACCTCACATGTGAGGTATTTTCCATTAATTAGACTCGTTATACTTAATTTATATAAAGTAGAATTTTTTAACAATTTACAGTTATAGGCTTACATTTATTACATATATTATGTTACTGAATTGGTAAGAAGCATTATTTCTATGATGGGCATGTTGTAAATTTAATTTTCATTAACTTGACTTTTTTCTTTTAAAGAACCAGTGTATCTGTTTCTTACTAATGAATTGAATTGCAGAATTTGATTTTTTAAAATAAAAAAAGGCATGCTCACTGTTAAAAGTCGAACAAGAGAGAAGTTTGAAAAAAAGAATCTCTCATAATATCTTGCTTCTCTAATCCCATTGCCCTGAGGTAACTGGTGTTGTATATATGTATCCTTTCACATCTTACTTCATGTTCATTTGTGTGTGTATTCAGATTAGATTTTGTTTTTGCCCACATTAAACATACTACAAAAAACACTTTGCAACTTGCTTTTTTTCCATAAAACATCCTTCAGTCCTTCAACATCAAGAATGAGAGCTGTCACATTCTGTTAGTAGCTATAGTGTTCCACATTATTAATGTACCATGACTATAACAGCCTTCTTAGTTATTTTCATTTTGATGGGTCTAAATATGTAAGTACATAAACATCTGCATTCTTTGTAATGGATTAAAGTTGTGAACAACTTGCATGACACTGACATTCATTTTGATGAGTGAAAAATGGTACTTCTTTCAATTTGTATTTACCTGTCCAACCGGCTAGCAGCTAGCAAATATTTTCTGAAAACTTTTAGTATGCTGCTACTTTTATAGTCTCTGGGAACAAAATATCAGTGAACAAAAACAAAGACCTTGTCCTCCTGAAGTTAATATTCTAGTGAGATTCAGAATATTTAAATTCATTAATAATAATTAACATATCCTCTTCTGTGAATTACAGTTTGTTACTATTTGCCCATTTTTTAATTGGGTTGTTTTGCCCTCTCATCAGTTTATTAAAATTTTAAAAATATTAGGCCTTTTATTCTTTTTTAGAAGTTACAAATATTTCCTCAGTCTTTTCTTTGCCAGTGACATTGTTACATCAAAATTTTAAATTTTGGGAGTAGGGAGGGTATAGCTCAAATGGTAGAGCACATGCTTAGCATGCATGAGGTCCTGGGTTCGATCCCCAGTATCTCCTCTAAAAATAAATAAATAGACCTTATTACTCACCCCCAACTTAAAGTTAAAAATTTTTTGTTGTAGTAGGTAAAATATCTGTCCTTTTTTTTGTTGTCGTTACTTCCAAATTTCCTGTCTTGAACAAGGACTGTTGTTCAGTCCTAAGAATTTATACAAATAGTCTAATTTATTCTAAAACAAATTATTTCACATTTAGTTTGTTCATTATATCTGGAATTTATTTTTGTATAAGGTGACAGTGTATCCATTTTAATTTCTTTTCTTCTTTATGCATGACCAGTTAATGTCAATGCAATTAGATAAAACATTCTTTATTTCCTTGAATTGAGATTCTACTTATTGTATGTATATTGGTAAGTTTCTGTAGTTTCTTTCTTCCTAATCTGTTTATCTGTATTTATTCTACCTTTTTAGTGAGTGGTTTCTCAAACTTTTTATTATGAATTATTTTGCACATAAAGCAAAGTTGGCATACAGTGAACATTCATCACCTGGATTTAACAGCTGGCATTTTGCCTTACTTGTTTTAACTATCTCCATATAGATATATTCCCACACATACTCTTTTTTTTTTTTTTCCTTCATATCTCAACAGTTGGAAAGTAAATGGTAGACACCTGGACATTTCAGCCATAAATATTTAATCTGCACATCCCAAGACTTAATAATGTTCCCCATTATAACCGTAATACCATTATCATCTGCAAGAGAATTCCATAGTATTAGATATAAAACAATCCCGTTATCAATTTTTATGCCATGACATTGACTTTTTTTTAAAGGCCAGTTGTCTTAAGATTGTCCAGTGTTCTGGATTTGTCTGATTTCTTTGTGGTGTTATTTGACTTGGTCCTTTAAGCCCTTTTATTTCCTATAAATTTATTCTTTTAAACTATATACCTTGTTTAAAGCACTTCCATTCTATATTCAAATTTTCTCAAATGTCCTAAGAATATTTTTTAATAACAGGTGGTTCTGTGGGGCCAGAAAAAAGTTCTTACTGTTTCTTAGTTCAAGAATGCCCTCTTCTGTTGGTATAGTGAAGTGTAGCTTCTTTTCTAAATGTTAGGGGGCTTTCAACTTCTGATTCTACGATACTGTCTTGTTTCAACAGAACTCTTATCTTCTCTCGCTTCCTTTCCTTTATCCACCAAGCTTTGAAGGGATACGTCCCCCTTCTAAGTGCTACCCCACCTCTGGTCTGGGGAGAATCTTACTTGATGTCTGTGCTTCTCCACTACCGGGATCCTCCGCTTCCATATGAATTTCTCTGGTTTTTCTCTCCAGTGAGGACACTAATTGGCATTGCTGGTCTTGGACGTTTATATTTCCCCATTAACCTATAAATTGAAATCTGAAGTGTTATTTGTCTCTTGTTCGTATCACAAGTATGTGCTGTGGGCAATTTTATTTGCTTTCTTTTTGATCTCTGATTTTTGGAGTATTTAGTAGAACATTTGAATTTGGATGACTACCGTTTTCCCATGGGAATCAGAATGTCTACTGTAAGTTAGTGTTCTTTAATGTCTCATTGAAGTTTATTCTTTTTTCCCCTCAAAGCTTTTCACTTTTTTATTTGGTTTGGTTTATTTCTAGATACCTCAAAATATTTGTTACTGTTCAACATAGTATTTTTTTAATTGTAAAACTTTATTGAAAGAAATTTTAAAAGCCTTAAATAAATGGACATACTATATTCCTGGATAGGAAAACAGTATTATAGAGATGTAAGTTCTCCCCCAAATTCATCTGTAGAGTCAATGCATTTTCTTTTTTTTTAATTGAGGTGTATAGTTGACATACAACATTATATTAGATATTTGTGTATATCACAGAATGACCATCACAATAAGTCTAGTTAATATCCGTCCCCACACACAGTTATAGATTTTTTTTCTTATGATGAGAACTTTGGAGATTGACTCTCTTAGCAGCTTTAAAATATACAATACAGTATTATTAACTGTAGTCACCATGCTGTATATTATACCCCCAAGACTTTTTACTTTATGACTGAAAGTTTATATCTTTTGACTTCATTTACCCATTTCACTCACCGCTTCCCTGTAGCAACCACCAATCTATTCTCTATTTATGTGCTTATTTTTTGTTTTGTTTTTTAGATTTCACGTGTAAGTGAAATCATATTGTATTTGTCTTTGTCTGATTTGTTTCACTTAGCATAATGCTCTCAAGTTTCCTCAGCATAGTATTTTTTTAAATTTAAGATTTCTAACTTTGTTGCTGATACACAGAAGTGAAATTAATTTTTATGTTTTGATTTTACATCTAGTTCCTTGGTAAAGTTTAATTACTTAATGATTTTACTGTATCTTGGGTTTTCTATCTATACCAGGGAATTGACAAACCTCAGCCAGCAGGCCAAATATGTCCCTGCTATCTGGTTTTATAAATATAGATTTATTGGAATGCAGCCACTCTTACTTATTTGTGATGAGTTGAATAGTTGCAACACAGACCATAAGGTCTAAAATATTTGTTATCTGGCCCTTTTCAGAAAAAGTTTGCCAACCTCTGATTTAGACAATCATACCATCTTTAATTAATGGCAGTTTTGTTTTCTTCATTTTCAGTACATTGAGGTTTTTTTTCCTACTTGTATTCATAAAAATTAATTTTGTTAAGTATGCAATTTTAAATTGAAAATGTTTTTCTTCTTTCAAAACTTGAAAGATAAGAATATACTCTCTGGCTCCCACAGTTGCTTCTGAGAAGTCTGTTGTTCCTTTCTGGGTGCTCTCTGCTTTCTCTGATGACTGTTTTTGGTGTTACGCAGTTACACCACAGAGTTCTAGGTGTGGATATTTGTCCTGCTTGGCTTACGTTGTGCATCCTGAGTCTGTGGATTGCTGATTTTCATGACTCCAGAAAGCTCACAGCCATTTTCCCTTTATAAATATTTCCATTTTTTCTATCTTTTGGGCACTGCAGTTAGATACCTACTAGACCTTCTCATGCTCTCCTTCATATCTCTTTATATCTTTCCATTTCCCTATTTCTCTTTGCCACATTCTGAGTAATTTACTCAGGTGTGTCTTGCAGTTCTCTAAGTATTTCTTCTGTTTAATCGTTCAGTCAAGAGTTTGTTTTGTTTTGTTTTTTAATTTTGGGGAGTGAGTGGAAATTAGGTTTGTTTGTTTGTTTGTTTAAATGGAAGTACTAGGGATTGAACCCAGGACCTTGTACGTGCCAAGCACACACTCTACCACTGAGCTATACCCTCACCTCTCCCTTTTTAAAAAATTTAGCAGTTGTATTACTCAAGTTAATGCATTTTTACCCCAAATTTATCTGTTCATTCCTAATGCCTTTTTTTGATTGGCATCTTTATGATTCTCTCCACATTATTTCTTTAAACATTATATTCATGTCTATTCTGTAGTCTATAACTGGACAGTTCTAATATCTACAGTTCTAAAATCCATTATTTGTTCCCTATGACTTATTTCATAGTGGTGTGCCTTCTTGTGTACGGTTGTCCCTCAGCATCCCTGAGAATTGGTTCCGGGACCCTCCACAGATACCAGAATTCTCAGATGCTCAAGTCATATAGTCAGCCATCCCTGTCTGCGATTCCACATTCGTGGATTGTATAGTACTGCAGTATTTATTGAAAAATATCCATCTGTAAGTGGACCCATCAGTTTAAACCTGTTTTGTTCAAAGGTCAGTCATATTCAAACTTTGATTGTGAGCTCATTGATTGAATTTAATTGGTGGAAGTCCTTTGCGTCCAAATTGGGAATTCTAGAAGCTTTCCTCCAAGATTTATTTCTACTGGACACTGGGGAGTCATCTGTCAGGAGCCTCTCCTAGCTCTTGTCTTAACTGGAGAATTCTCGGTTACTCTTCTCCACCTGTTTGTCAGGAACTCCAGTCTCCAATTAGAAGAGCTGCAAAGTCACATTCTAGAAGGAGCAGTTGTCAAGAAGGAGAGCAATTGTATAGCTATCCTTGTGAACAGTCTACTGCAGTCTGCGCTCGGACCACAATAATTCACATGCCTTCCACATACAAAACGCCCTCATGGACATTTCCCCAAAGTCTTATCCTAATTACAGCTTCAGGCTCAAAGTCCGTGATCTTATGATCTGCATCAGGTCCAGATGCATGTGAGGGTGCTCTGCTCTGGTGTGACTCCTCTCCATCCAGAGGCCTCTGAACTGAAAAGACATACATTTGTGCCCCATATACTCAATATACGATGGTGGTACCAGGACAGGAAAACCCTAATAGACACTCCCATTCAAGAAGAGGAGGAACAAGAAGTTCATAGTAGTCACTGATTTATTGCAATTTTGAAATCCAAAGTTCCTTCATGAAGGTTTCACTCTCTCTTTGGGTTTAGTTCTCTAAACCAGTGTTTTCCTCTGTTTTTGGTTTCACCCTGGACTATGGACTCTGCCCTCTGAAATCTTTCCAACTTTTGCATAAAAATGTCCTGTGTTTTCAACTGAGTATCTTTTTCAACCTACTCCTCTTAGAAAGTGGAGGATACAGCAGGTTCTTATTTTAAACTGTCTCTGTCTTTTCATAGTACTTTGAAAGCACTGGTAGTATTTTCATTAGTTTAACTCTTTAAAAATTATGGATTTTATATGAATTTCATCAAGGTTCATGCCATGTTTACCTGCATGTTGTTTCTCCAGCATTTATCTTTCTCTTCAGTGCTAGACACTTCATGAAGAACCTGCCCGTCTCCACCTATAAGACTTTGTTCTCCTTGCTCCTATATCTGAAATAATACTGCTTTACCATTTGCTTCGTTCACCTTTGTATCCAGCACTTCTCCTTATTAGTAGTTAAGGACTAGGTAGAATGGAGTTTCCTCTTATACTTGAACCTTTTAAAGTAATATTTGGAAATTTCTGAGAGTGCCTACTAGCCAGTCTGGCATACCAAAACCATGATATCTTCTGAATGACAGTACCCTCTAGTCCTCCTTCTCTCTCCACCTCCCAATCCAAGTGATTACCAGTTTAGGGTGACTTCTAGAGCAGGGATCAGCAAGCTATGGTGCACAGGCCAGATCTGGCCAACAGTATTTGATTCACCCATGAGCTAGGGGTAGTTTTTATATTTTTAATTGATTAAAAATATTCAGAAAAAGAATAGTATTTTATAACATGTGAAACCTATATGAAATTCCAGTTTCAGTGTCCATGAATAGAGCTTCATTGGAATACAGCCTTGTTCATTATTTATTGTCTGTAACTACTTTCAGGCTACAGTGGCAGAGTTGAAAAATGGCAACAGAAGTCATATGGCCTGCAGAGTCTAAAATATTTACTATTTCGTTCTTCTACTGAAAAAAATTACTGACCTCTATTTTAGAATGGTTAGACAACTGGGCAAAGCTCTTCTGTTCTGTTTCAGCCCATTAATACCTTCTTGTGTGATTGTTAACCCAGTTACATCCTAAGGCGCTTTAGTCGAGTTAGAAGCTAGTTCTGCTTGTCCCTTCAGCCCAACCCCTACTTGCGCTCCTGCTCTCAAACTTAATTTATCTAAATACATCTTTCCTTGGGCTGCACACTTGCTCTTCTTTTCTTGCAGTAATATTTGACATTAGGGCCCATTATTCTTTTTGACTGTCCTATGTTATTCATTCCCCTTGCTGGTGCTAAAAGTGTTTTATTGTATTTTGGGGTGAACTTTTAAAAGCTGTATCAGAAAATGGAATGATGATTGTGAGATGAAACTATTCATTCAACAGATTATTCCCTATGTAGATATCCTTTTCTTCTTTTGTTGGCCAGAGAGTCAAAACCAAGGTGAGGGGAAACATTGGGCAAACTAGGATTGTAAAAAAGTTTACTTGTGATACGTACAAGATATAAGCAAAGCTAGAATGGGGAGCTCAGATGTCCTCTGTCTTTACACTATTCATTTACCCAAAGCGCTCCCATTAGCAGCTCTGCTTAAAGTGACTCTCAAAGGTAAGAGTGAGGTAGATTAGGGTCATCTGTTCAGATGCTGCAAGTTCTTGCCAAATTTGGTAATGCCCACGTCCAGATCTCTGCATCTTCCATGGGACTTTTAAAAGCTGTCTAGTTCTTACTTCCCCTGCCCACTAGTTTATTTGGCCTTACTCATAAGGTAGAATTTACTGCATAATAAAAACATTAGAGTTAGTTTAGTTATTGGCACATTTTTCTGGCCTTATCTGGGATTTGTTCAGATGCTCTACTTTCCCTTGAAGGTTTTTGAAATTGTCTTATGGCTGGTGGGCTAATATATTGGAGTTAGCATTCTGTTGTATGTCTGGTACTTCAGTAAACTGCATATACACTGTAGTAGCTCTTCATACTGGTCTGCCCTTGACTTCGCCATTCCTCTGTCAAACTTGCTGTCTTCTACTCCTCAGCACGCTAAGGCTGTTACCTGGCCCTTCTCCGGTGCATGAGCGCGGGTCTCCTCTACCAGTTGAGATGTGTACTTTCCAGGAGTCAGTTGTTTGTCATCACACTTGCCTAATGGTGCTCTTGTTATTGTACCAAGTAATTTGCAAGAAGTTATATGTAAAGGAACAAACTACATTAATGTGGAAAGAAAGTTGTTTTACTGAAAACTGTGTTGAATGTTTACTGAACTACTTGATACGGACAAGTCCCTTATTTCTATTCAGTGAAAGAAATTTCTATTCAGTGGCCTAGGCAAAGACAATTGTGAAAGATTGGGGAAAAATTGTAAAAATATAGGCATATGCTCTCCTATTAGAGGACCTGTTGTCAAAAACAATAAACCTGCCGTGTTAAGAGATTTGTGAATGAATGTAGTATAAGATGTTAAGATAATATGGTTAGGTATCTTACTTTTTGTTTCTTTGCTTTAACTATTTATTTTCAGGTAATCAGTTACTAGAACTGATTATGGACATGAGGTTGAAAGTTTTGTTGTTCTATTGGATTTTTTGAATATCTAGGGAATAACTATAATTTATTTACCCTTGTAACTGAATTTCCTACAGCAAGCATGTATTCATTCCTCTTTTAGTTTATTGTCATTGCTCTTAATTTGCAGTTTTATATTGCCTTAAACTTTATATTATGCTGTTCTATGGTCCATCACTTATTGCTGTTAAAACTCACATACAAAGACCTTCGGGATTTTTTTTTTTGAGATAAATAGCTTTTTACATACTTTTGGAAATTCTGAGTATTTTTTTTAATTAGCATCATGTTAATTTTATAAATCCAATTTTGGAGTAATAATATTTCTTTTGGTAGATAATAAACTTGGAGAAAGATTTTCTATTCAGTTTTTTAATTGGAGAGATATTTAAATTAATTATCCATTGGAATGTACATCTTATGTAGTTGAAAACCATTTTATTTGTTGAGTTTTTACCATGAAGAAATAAATAAGTAGAGTTATCGGCCAGGGTTCAATCAGAAGACAGAATCCAAAACAGTTATTTTTATGGAGAGAATTTAATATAATTTATGTAATAGGTATTTGATAATTAAGAACACAAGAAGAGAACAACACTACAGTATTGTGGAGGTAGCAATTACAGTAAACAGCTCCTACCCTAAAGCTGGAAGAACAAAATGAGGTTAAAATTATTGAAATGTAGAGGCGAGGCTTAGAGGAGGGGCCCTGCAGAGCTGTGAGCCAGGTCTCTGAGGAGCGGGGACTTGCTATCTGGTGTCTCTGGCAGTACAGTGAGCAGGCTCCGTGAATGTTAGAACGACTGCAGGCTAGGACTGCTGCTGAAGTGAGTGTCCTGCCAGATTGCTAGGGTTTTACTGACAAGAACAGGAAGCAATTAGGAAGGAGCAGATCCTTTCCACCTTCAGTTTCCAGTCTCTTCAGCGCCTCCCGTTGGTACAGTTTTACAGAAAACCATTAGAATCAGCAGGAAAAGGGTTTGCTCAAGCTGGCCCAGCATCACAGAATGTAAGAGTGGATTTGGAGCTAAAAGACAATAGCTTACTTATTGGCTCTTACACAACTGCTGCCTGTTAAGTTTACTTTTTTATTGTGTATGTGCAATAAAAGATTTGTTTGCATATTTAAATTTAATTTTGAGACCCTCATTTCTTTCACATTTGCTTTCCTGGCTATTGCAGCACTTGAAGATCCTCTGCCTCGCTTATTTGCCATCATTTATTGACATTTAGTGTCATTTAAAATGGCTGTTCAGCTTTTTAAATGTTTATCCTTTTCCCTGTATTTCGTGTATCCTTGCTGTTGCTATGAATGAGGGATGGGGGGCTCTGTTCTTACAGTCTGGATTATACTACCAGCCTCGTCTCATTCCTTGCAGAGTTAATCAGCTACAGCTAAGTCCCTTGACTTTTCTGAAAAGTTGGAGATTTTTAAATACCTTCTTACAAAATGGAATGCCACTCAAAATTAAGCCTTTGTTGATACCAAGATTTAGTATTTTTCGTCTTGTTCTTGGTTCTAAAATGCTTAAAAGTAAACTTTAAAAAATAAATTTCCTTTTAATTAGCAGGCGCGTCTAAGGAAGGAGGCGCAGGAGCAGTTGATGAAGATGATTTTATAAAAGCCTTTACAGATGTCCCTTCTGTTCAGGTAAGGATACCGGTAAGGTGGCATGAGTGTTGCCTGTGTGCTTGTTCATAATAATTATTTATTTTTGTCACTTTTTCCAATTGTTTTTTCCTTAATTGACTACATAAATAAAATACTTAACTTATTATTACCATACAATGAGCTGAAATAAAATTGAATCCATATAGTTGAATCATATTACATTGCAGTGTCAACTTTTTTTAAGGTTTCTTTCTTTCTTTCTCCCTCTCTCTCTTTATTTATTTATTTATTTTTTTTTTACCTTTTTGTCCACTTCATCTCTGTCTTCTTTATAGGCACATCCTTCTCTCCTTGACTGTTGAGTATTGGGATTTCTTAAGGGTTAGTTGTGGACCTCTCTTCTCTCTCTCTACTTTCTTATACTAAGTCACTTCCTTCAAACCCACGGCTTCAGTCCCTAACTACATAGATAATGTACAAGTTTTTATCTCTAAGCCAAATTTCTCGAGTGTAAAAATAATTTATTCACGGATTGTTTGTTTAACGTCTCCTTTTAGATGTCTCAGAGGCATCTGAAATTCAGCCTGCCCAAAATTGGTCTCATGATCTTCGCCTTATAAACCTACTCTTCCAGTGTTTTCTGTGTGGAAACTATTAATCAGTTACAAAAGTCAGAAACCTAGGCATTATTTTATTGCAACCAATTCCCAACTTACTGCTAGTCAAACTTCTTTTGCTTGTATACCCTCTGAAATGTGTTTAAAAATGATGTACCCCCTTACTGAAGTAAATTTTTGATTTGACTCTTTTTTTCCTTTATTGGGGGAGGGAGAGCCTTGCATTGTATTCCAGAGAAAGGCATCATAATAAGATGAGGAGTGGTGGAGGGACCTGCCTTCCTCTTGAAAGATGGCAGAAGGACATTTGAGAAGAGGGGGTGGGAGGCAGGAAAGGCTCAGAGGCCTCCAGCAGTCGTTGTCTAACAGAATATAGTCTGGTCCCCCTCCTACCTCTTCAACCTTGTTTCATGCCCAACTCCCCTTTGTACTTTTGTTTTGGGGAAGTTTTTGTTGTGTTTTAAATAAAATGGGAATTTACTGGCTGTTGGAAGTGAAAAATATAAGTAGGGCTGTTTTGATGACAGTATCTGTTTGATACCATTCAAATGGTATCCAGGACCCCGTTTCTATCTCATTTCTTGATTCTCCTGCGTTACCTTCCCTCATGGCCAGCAGCATGGCTGCAGCTGTTGGAGCCTCACACCCTCACTACCCTCTGCTTCTTTCCCGGTTGATCGCGTAAAACTTTGTGAAATTCACTCTAACTGAACCTATTTAGGTTGCATGCCCACCTCTGAACCTTGACGCTGATGTAGGGAAATACTGTGTACTGACTGACTTCAGCCTGGGTCACTGGCTCTTCCCTGGTTCTCTCTTCACTCTTTACTCTCTTTCAGTCTCGTCTGCCACAGAGACTTTGCACATGCTGTTCGCTTCAAGGAAGGCTGATCTCTCCATTTTCTCTAACGATGTCTGCCTCATCTTTTAGCTCTCAGTTCAATCTTGACTTTCCTAACTAGTTCAAACCCCCTATGAAGGTATAGACGTTCATGGCACTATGTAATTCTTAGTGGCACTGTCTGTTTGCAATTTCATGTTTTATATCACTTAGTTTCTTTTTTTTCCCTCTCCTTGACTAGATAATAAGCTCCATAAGGCAAAGAAAAATGCCAGTTTTGCTCACCATAGTATCCTTAATGCCTAGAATACTACATTGCTGTTATGTGAATATTTGTTAGTGAATGGAAGGATAATGGTGTTTGCCAAGCGATTGTCTTCAGAGAGAAAAAAGCGCGTAGCTCTCCTGGCTACAGTCTAGCATGAGGAGGGTCAGGGGAGGAACTAACCTAAAACATGTCCTTTTGCAATATTGTATAATAAGTATATGAAAGCAATAAATATGTTATATACCTGAAATCACCTTGTGAAATCAGACCTATTTTTATTAATTTGTAGAGTATTTGCATGTTGTTTTTAAATGACAAAGCATTTTAAGAGTACATTTGAAGTTACACATGAGTGGAGAAAGCACATGGGTAACAGATAAGAAAGACAAAACATTTTATTTTACTAATGTCAATAACGTATGCCCATTCTCCATTAAAAATGGTGCTAGAATGGATAACTTTGTTACTTGAAAGATTATTTTGAACATCAGGGCGTTGATTTTGCTTATGGCAAGAAATATTAATGTTATAATTTTGCATCTTTCAGATCTATTCTAGTCGAGAACTTGAAGAAACATTAAATAAAATCAGGGAAATTTTGTCAGATGACAAACACGACTGGGATCAGCGTGCCAATGCAGTAAGTTTATTTTTTATTTTCTTATCCCTCTCCTCTTTTTTCTCAGTGTTCTTTTTCAAAAACATGGAAATTTAGTAGTCGTGTTGTCTGGTATACGCTTATAAAATTGAAGTCTGCGAATCTGGAAAATAGACTGAGTAATAGGCCTTGTCTGACTGAAGGTCCATTTTTTTGTTTGTTTGTTTGTTTTACTGATCAGATGGAGCCTATCTCACCCATTTGTTAGTCTCTCCACATGTGCTACTTGTTGAGTAGAAAAGTATGAGCCTCACTGATGGTGCCTCAGGGCCGTGGCATTCTGTTGGGTCATACGGTTGTTCATCAGCTCCCACCATCAGTTCTTACAAGGTTTCCCACTAAAGCAGTCCACTTTGCCTGCAGGCTGTGTTTTCATAGTATTGACATAAATTCACAAGAATATGTCCATTTGCCTGTTTTTGTTCCTTTATCACATCTGAGTGTGAAAAATATTTTTCACTCGTGCTTTAAAAGAGGGGGAGGGAGTCTGGTTTCCTTGCGTTAAGAATATTTTATTTAGCCTAAATTCCTTGAGAAAATATTTGATAAATTTTCAGATATTTGCATTGACAAAGGGTTGCATATTTTAAATTTTGTGAATTTGTCAAATTCACATCTGAGGTACAAAATGAGTACTTGAGTATTCTCAGGAAGCCAGAGAAGGGGTTCCATTTGAAGACTCTTCTTCTCTGAGAGCTCCCAATCCCCATTTTGATTAAGAAATCAAAAATGACCCTTTGACAAATTGGCCTTTATGACTGTGGACAAAAGATCATTTTCCAGCTTTTCTTTGATAGAAAGTCTGCATATTTTAAGATCTTAAAATATTTCATCAGAAAATATGTTGCTCCAAATTTGTTAAATATACTTCACTGTTCTTTCTTCAATTCCAAGATCAGTCTGCTGTAGAAAGGCCTCTGTCACAGGTGATCTCTGCAGAAACATGACAAGTTAAAGGTAGTCAACATTTAACACAAACTTTGTACTTGAGAGTTCTTGGTTTACTTTGAAACAACCCTTTTGGAAATATAGTCTTCTAATTTTTTAATGAGAAAAGTGACCAAGTCCCATTACAATAAGTGAAACAATGTAAAAGATTATAAAGAAAAGCTATTAAGTTTACTCCCTATAGAGGAAACAAAAGGTTTTCATTGTAAAGCATATCCCTTTTGATGTATATGTATTCAAACATGTATGACAAGATAAACACAGGTTTTCCCCCAACCCACTCCTTTTATAAAAACAAATGAGATTACACTAGATGCATTACTTAATAACTTGTTTTTTTACACGTAGCAAATCATGCCGTTCAGTGCACTTTATGTAGGTGTCAGGTATATAATAGTTGCTCAGATATTTGAATGCAGATCAGTATGTACATACATTCTTTAGTTAAAGGTATTATGAACTTTGTTAAACTGTTTCCCATTTGATGGACTTGTTTTTAATGTGGTTTTTTTTTTGCTACAATGTTTAAAAAAACATCCTTGCACACATTTATAACAATGGTGTTTTTGTTTTTGTAGGTTACATTTTTTAAAGTGGGGCTGATGGGTAAAGAGTAGATACAATTTTGTTTTAGTAGATGTTGCCAAAATATTTTAAACAAGGGTGTTAGTCATTCATGATCTGACGGTAAAAAGCATCTGTTTTCTTTCTGGTACTGGATACTCTTGAGTCTTTCTAAATTTTGCCAGTCTAATGGAGAAAAATGACGTGTCTCTGCTGTAATTTGTATTTGCTTATCACCTAGTAAGGTTGAACACATTTTCTTATATTTAATTTGCCCAATTTGATATTTGGTCGTTTGCCTTTTTCTTATCTTATTGTCACTCTTTGTGTATTGTACTTATATATTGCAGATACTTTTTTCCTATTTTTTTTTGCCATATTATGATTTTTGTTTTGTTTTTAGTTAATCTAATTTAGATGCCTTCTAATTTCTCTTCTGCTAATGATAGTTTTCCTTGTACATCCTAAGATTATATAACTATTCTTCCCAGTATTTTTCTAATATCCATAGTGTTTAATTTCTGTTTTCTCTTTTTTAACTTTAAAGATATCTTTAAAAATTTAGAAAATCTCATAATTTAATATGAAATTATACATAATAACAGGTATGATAGATAAACTTTTAGCTTCTGAGTATGTGTGAGCACACATGTGTACCTGTGAATATCTTGATTGATTATATTCAGTATGTGTGATACTTACATGGAAAGCATTTGGCAATCCTATACTTAAAAGTTTAGTAATACAGAGAAAACTATTTGTTTCATAAGCAAGTGTGATGATATTAAAATACTGGAGATGATGATGACTGATTTTTTTTTGTACTTTTGCTTATGGATGAATATAATTTCCAAATTTGGCCCTTTAAAAATAGGCTTCTTAGCAGATAGTGGTAATAGTTGCACAACCTTTTGAATATACTTAATGCCACTGAATTGTATACTTTAAAATGGTTAAGATGGTAAATTTTATTTTAATGTGTATTTTGCCAGAATTTTTTTAAAAACTCCCTTAAAACGTCAAAATTTTCTTATCTACTCATAGATTACATGTCTATTATGCATATAACTAAACCTATAATGTTCTTTTCAGAAAGTGTTTTTGTTTCATGTTTATTTGTAAAATGCATTTAATGCTGTTGACTGTCTAAATACAGTTATATAAATATAATGACATTTTAAAAAATTTTGTTCAAATGATGAAGTTTAGGTAGGTTTTTTGCACTTCCACTTTTTAACGTCAATAATGAAAATTGTCTTTATTTCAGCTTAAGAAAATTCGATCATTGCTTGTTGCTGGAGCTGCACAATATGACTGCTTTTTCCAACATTTACGCTTGTTGGATGGAGCACTTAAACTTTCAGCTAAGGACCTTAGATCCCAGGTGGTTAGAGAAGCTTGTATTACTGTAGCGTAAGTATATTCTTTGTGTGATAAGTATTTTTTATGAATGACTTTCATACTCATATTCAGTGTTCATTAAGTAACGCAGTAGCAGGATAACCCCCCCAAAAGTATACATATGAGCTAAAACCACATACATAAGGATTCAATTTGTATGATTTGGGGGGAAAAATGAATATAAGAAGAAAATAAGTAAGTCTGAGATCTCGCTATATTTAATTTTCTCTTTAAAATTTGGATATTAAGCTTTTTATTTCTGATATTTTAGCAATTATCTTGGGGTTGTAACATGCATCATTAACTTATCAAAGTCTAAACCTATTTCATATGTTTATATTCTTCCAAAATTTAAGGATAGTAGAACACTTAAACTCCTTTTACCACTGCTCCCGACCTGAATACTTTGTTGTATATGTTGTTGTCTAAGCAATCCTTTGAAGAGAGGGAGCACAAAGATGCCTACTGTTAATATTTCTACTCTGGATTGTTTTAGATGTCCTGGTCAGAACAGGAGGAAAAAAAAAAAACAGGAAATAGAAAGTATGAAGATTGTTAAGAAAAGGAACAAAACTGCCATTATTAATAGATGGTATAATTATCCATGCAGAAAACTACAAGAATTTATAAATTATTGTAATTAAGGGAATATATAGGATTGCTAGATACAAGTCAGTATACCAAAATAATTGAGTATCTCTCAATAGCAAAACAAAACAGAAATCCACAAAATGTAACTTGAAAGATATTCCACGCTGAGAATTCTGCCTCTTGCCATGATACAATAACTGGTACAGGATTAGCCCTCTTGCAAAAAACTGGAGAAAATATGTAAGACAACTATTTTATGTGTAGTGGACAGCAGACAGAGCAGGACTGTGATTCTTGAAACAAACAAGTCAGTTGAGCAGTATGATCAGCACGTTTTGACCTGGATACATTTTCTGGACCACGAAGAGGGAGAGAAACCCAACCAGAGCAAGGCAGTCTCACTGAGTTGAAGAAGAAACTGAGATTGGAGTTTCTGAAAGCTGAAGTGGCTAAAATTTGCAGGGCAGAACCCTGGAGAAAAGAGAGATGCACAGAAAAAGAGCTATAGAAATCTGCATGGGGATCCCATGAGGCTAGTTGAGTGCTCATCTGTGCATGTGAAAGGCACAGTTCCCTGAGGACTGGAGAGAACTACTGCTGCAAGCGAGTGGGTAAACAGCAGTTCCCCGAGCTCACCTTGGCTGCTCTGACGAGGCAGACGGCAGAAAACTTATGAAGCACCCAAGGCATTCAGAAGAGACCCCAGAAAGGCTGTTGTACAGAAATAGTACTAAACTATCTCTAAAGTCAGGCTCCTCTAGACCCTGCCCCTCCCAATTAACTTATAATGTTCAGACTGATTCCCAGCTACATCATCTGCCCACCGGAACAAAACTAGTGCTCTTTAAAGAAAGACACCACCACCCAGGCACAGAATGCACCTCCCTGCTTCTGATTTGAGTTTCACATTGGAAAACTGAAGGTATAACTGAACATTAGTAAGTAGGCCTGAGTCTGAGTATCTCTTTGAATCAAGAACTGAATTTTTGGAGGTAACTGTATCCCAACCATGTATTTTAAGTAAGATAAATATGTAGAAATTAACCAATACTGCAAGCATTGTCAGAACTGTGAGTGATTACAGCATTCTTCCTAAGTTTTTTAACTAAAATGATATAATTAAAGGCTAAATTGTTTAACTACAGATTTGAAGAGAGAAGATGGATGTCCTTCAGATCACCCAGCTAACCGGTGTATGATAGAGTTGTATTTTCAATCAGGAATTCTGAAATGCCACACCAAAGATGGCAGAGTATTTGGTCTAAAATAGTGGTAATACCATTAATAGAATATATCTTGAGGAATATTGATTTGAGTAAGATTTTGAAGTTATTTATAATATATGTTGAATTTAAGATTGATATGGGGCATCAGAATGGAAATATCTAATGGATAAAGACTAAAGATCAGGGCAATTAGAGCTGAATGTTTAACCTGTTATGTTAATGGTTAAATTCTGAAATCAGATGGCTTCTCCAAGTGCTGTTGCAAAGACACAGTAAAATGCCAAATGTCAGCTTTGCTTCGGACAGTAAGAGGACAGGGGAAAAGAAGGAAATGCATATTATCTGCACTTTCCTTTCTCTCTTTTGTTTTTCTGCCATTAGAACAGGTTAAAATAAAATTTTAAAGTTAATTCAGTAAAAGAATATTTTCAAATTATACGGTCCTACCTAGATTTAATGTTAAATTACTTTTAAAACAACACTTTTTGTTTTCTTTTGTAGTCATCTTTCAACAGTTTTGGGAAACAAGTTTGATCATGGCGCCGAAGCCATTGTACCTACACTTTTTAATCTCGTCCCCAACAGTGCAAAAGTCATGGCAACTTCTGGATGTGCTGCAATCAGATTCATAATTCGGGTAGGTTCTTTTTTCTTTTCTTTTCTTTTCTTTTCTTTTCTTTTCTTTTCTTTTCTTTTCTTTTCTTTTCTTTTCTTTGTTCTGTCTTCTCTTCTCTCTCTCTCTGTCTGTCTCTCTCTTTCAGTGTACTTAAATAAATCATTGGTATTTTTTTAAACCCCGAGGGAAAATTACTTCGAATTCTTTTTCTGATAATAAAAGCAATACACAGTTATTATAGACTGTTTATAATACAGAGGATTACAAAGTAAATATGCTTGGATACAGAATATAATATATAAAGTATGCATGTACGTGTGTGTGGTTAATCATATTACAAGTAGTAATACGCAAATGTAAAACGATGAAAATGTTATAGGCAGTGGTAAAAGACGGCAGGCAAATTTTTAATATTTCTCATTATCCAGATCTTGAAGGTGCCCAAAAGAATAAAGTTAAAAAGTAAAACAACTCCCCCTTGAATTCTGCTCTTCTACAACTAATCACTCTAACCATTCAGTATGTTTTTCCAACTTCAATTCTATGCCTGTTCAAACTGTATTTGCTACAAAATGTAAATGTAGAGTTTATATTTTATATATATGTAAAGATAATGTTTTTTTAAACGTTATGTACTTGGGCAGCTTCCCTTGTCCATAATGTCTAAATGAGTTCTCTATTAAATGACGTAGCACCAAGTTGTCCTCACAGTTCTTCTCCCTGAAGTTTATGAAGTTCTTTTCCTCCATCCTTTACCAACATTGTGTATTATCAGTCTCTTAAAGGTTTTAATAATTTAATAAATGAAATATTCCATATTCTACTTTGCATTTCTTAGACTATCAGAGATGTTAGTTTTTTTTATTTTAATAATGTTTCTATGGATTGCTGCTTTATACTCTTTGTGCATTTTTTTCCTCACTGATTTCTAAGGATTTTTTTATATATTATAAGCACAGTCAGCCCTCCTTATCCATAGGTTCTTCATCTATGGATTCAGCCAAGCTCTGATTGAAAATATTTGTGAGGAAAAATCCCAGAAAGTTCCAAAAAGCAAAAGCTGGATTTACCTCCTGCTGGCATCTATTTCCATAACATTTACATTAAAACTACAACTATTTATCATTTACATTGTATTAACTGATAAGTAATCTAGAGGTGACTTAAAGTATATAGGAGGTTGTGGGTAGGTTATATGCAAATACTGCACCATTTTATATAAGGAACTCGAGCATCCACGGATTTTGGCTTCCTCAGCGAGTCCTGGAACCAACCCCCCATGGACACTGAGAGATGACTATATATTAATTCTGTGTTCTATATGTTGCAAATATTTTCTACCAGTTTGTCATTTCTTCAAACATTATTAAAGCTATCATTTGTTATATATAGAACTTCAAGATTTTTTTTCCGTTGACACAATGCTCCTTTTGTCGTTTTTGTTATAGTTAAAAACAGCCTTCCCATTATAAAAACATTCAACAGTTTAAAACTTTCATAATTTTGTTTTTTAGATTTAGATCTAACTCAGTTTTATTTCTGTGTGAAATACAGATATCTAACTTCATTTTCCCCCAATACAAAGCCAGTTGACCCAGTGGCATGTAGTAAATTATAGTTCAGTCTTTTCTAATTTACCATTGTTTTCATATAGTAAATTTCCATAACTGTATGGGTCTGTTTCTTAAATGCCTTTTCAGTTTCTTTGATCAGTTTGTCCTCCTGTTAAATGAAGTTTTTTTCTAATACTGCTGTACCGGAAGGTTTTTTTCAGAAGTAAAATCCAATGCCTGTGAACAAATCAAAGAATCTATTTACTAAAATGGTCCCTTTTTTTTTTCCTGTTTTAATATACTTTTAAGCTTCTCTAAATCTGGCACCTTCGTAACAGTGTTGGAAAATAGTGGAAATTATTGAGATCTCTGTTTAATCCCTGAGTTTAATGGGAATACTTTAAATACTGTGTCTGGGATGGGTTTCTATGGATACTCTGTACTAGGTTATGAGAATTTTCTCCTGTTCATATTTTGCTAAATTTTGATCAGTAATAGATGTGGAATATTATGAAATATGTGTTTAGTATCTTTAGAAATAATTGTCTCTCTTCATTTATCCATTGTCATTCATGAACTAAATTCTGCTTGGCCATTGTACATTATAATACTGCTAGTTGCAATTGGCTAATACTTTAGTTAAGATTTTGGCTTTTTTTTTTTTCCCCAAAGACATAGCATATTAAAAAATTTTTTTTTTAGGGTGGGGTATTTATTTTATTTGTTTATTTTGTTTTTAATGGAGATAAGTTGCATGCTAAGCACAATACTCTGCCATTGAGCTATACCCTGCTTCCCTCCCCCACTTTGGGTCATTTGTTTTAATATGAGTTTTTAATAAAATTTTCTATAATTTTCCTGCTTTACATATTTTGTTATTAGGATTTGCTGACCCTTAAAGTTATCTAATAACTTTTCTAATGTTTTAGACTAAGCATTCTTGCATTTCTTTTTGAAATGTTTTTGGTTATTTGTGTTTTCTCAGAATATCAATTTCACATAGATTTTAAGAATCTTTGACTTGAGGTTGTATACTATATTTTCTTAATTAAAAAAAAAAGTCTCTTCCACTGTGGTTTTATTGCCATTCTTTCTTATTATACTAGTATATATATATATTTTTTTAAACAATAACCAGAGACATTGTAATGGCTCTTTTATAAGCATCAAGTTTTAGTTTCATTGGTACCAGTGGCATTCCTTAATTTTTTCTAGTTCTTTAGTTTCTGTATTTATGTTTCTTAATTCCTTTCTTTAAATTGATATAACTTACCCCTTTTTTTTGTTTTTTCACCTTATTTTTGTGGTATATCCTTAGATAATTTGTCATAGTTTTTGTTATTTAATATTATAAGGCTTTTTCTGAGTTTGGCATTAGCAGCATTCAGTGATTTAGATTTACCATGTTCTCTCTATATTCTCAGTCTTTTAAAATTTCCATTTCAACTTTCTCTTTGAATTACCTAAGGATATTGTATGCATTTTCAGGTGGTTCTTTTGTGCTTATCACTTTATAATTTCATGACATTTTGATCAGAATATTTGGTTGTGTAATTTCTTCTTCAGTGAATAACCTGAATTTTGTTAGCATCCTAGTACATCATTAATTTATATAGGTAGTCTTTTCGAATTTGCAAAATATGGAATTTGTTTATAGAGTACTTCGCTCATCACTGAATCTAGCTTGATATTTACATTATTCAGATTCTTTATGGTCTCACTTTTTGAAAAGCTACTTTATTTGGCAAATTCTGATTCTAGTTTTTATCAACTTCTTTTTTCTAACAACTCTTGCTTTATGTACTTTAAGTATGGGGAAAGTTTTTGACTGTCACTGTCTTGAAATAGTATTTTCTCTTTCCTGTCTTTTCTGGGTTTTGTTCATTGTGCTTTCTTACCAGTTTCATTATTTTCTAAGACATTCCTTATTCTTTGTCAGTGTCAAGAATAAACCCTATTTTACTTCCCCTACCTTTTAAAAAGTATATAAAGTCTCCCTCACAGTTACAGATAATGCATCCAACCAAACTACTGTTTTCTGTAGTGGTTGCACCAATTTACATTCCCACCAACAGTGTGGGAGGATTCCCTTTTCTCTACACCCTCTCCAGCATTTATTTTTTATGGAATTTTTTTAATGATGACCATTCTGATTGGTGTGAGGTGATACTTCACTGTAGTTTTGATTTGCATTTCTCTGATAATTAGCCAAATCAGGTGTATTGTTGTTGTTTTACATTATTTCCTGTTTTCTGTATTTTATTTGTTTCCCACGGGACAGTTTATAAGTTGTTCTGACTTGGTGTTTGGTTGAATGTGTCATCTGTCATTGTGAGGGTCACTTTTTATTTTCCTTTTGTACAGCTCTCCCAAATATGGTGTAGCAGTAGTTAGGTTAGTCTCTCTCCCCATCCTTGTCACTGTGTTGGGTATGGGTTCATCACCGGTTGGTTTCAAGGAGCTTATGAGAAAGAGGAGGAGGATGGTAGGTGAGATCTCCTATGTGGTGTCTTGTGCCTAGGGAGACTCCTTGGACTTTAACTCCACAGTAATGTTTGGGAGGTGGGTTATTCTGGATGCCCAATGGCAGCAGGGCCACTGAGCCCTTCCATGCTGAATGTAACAGTTGACTGATATTCAGGTCAGCACTCTGTTGCATTATCCTCATCCTGAAAAACATCAGGTCTGTGGGTGGTTTTCCTCTAATTTTGGTTGAGTTAGTTGTGGCACACACTGCTGTGCCACTCACCTTCTCCTTTAGTGACTTGTTTCCCAATCCTGGAAGCACTGTTGGCAGGCAGTCTTTTGCTGCCAGCCTCTTTAAGGATTGCCTCAGCTTGCAGAGAGCTGCCTTTCCCAAGGTCTTGCCCTTTCTTGTTTATGGCCCACCGCCCACACCTGACTGATGTGGAAGTGTAAAGGTTTGGCCGTCTTAGACCAATTTGAGACTATTTTGAAGGGCCCTTTTTGCTCCAGAGCTCCCCAGTGGCTTTGAGCGAAGATATCCTTGGGCCATATCACAGATTGATTTCTTCCTCTACCCGCTCCTGCCTCCTTCTCCTCCCTCCCACAGGTGTTGATCCCAAGAGCATTTCTTAGTATCCTGAACGCTAAACTCCATCTCAGAGCCTGCTTCCTAGGTAACCCAGCCTGTTCCATTAGCTCAGAAGACAAATAAGTTCACTTAGGTTACTATTTTATTCTTATGACTATTACAAACTTTTTAGTGTTTGCTTCACTAAAGAACATAAAAATTACTAACAGAAATCAGAATACTATATATATACTAGACTTTACCTGAATTCTGGAGAGCTGTGGTTCAGCCAGAATGAAAGTTCAGTTAAAGTCACCATTTCCCAGTGCATTCCCAGTGGTTATGTAGATTCACTCTGAAAATCTGCTTTGGTGATATAGCAGTTACTGTCTTCTACCAGCAGTAGCCATGGTACTTCAGAAAATAAGAGAATACATGCCTGGTCCTTTTAGTGCCCCCTCCCCCAAAAGTCCCATTGTCCTAACAGTGTCCTGCAGTGAGACAATTAACTTGTCTCTGTTATTTAATATTACAACCATACCTACCCTTCTGAAACTATCGTTACTATTACTTTAATTTGGGAAAACTTTCTGACTGGTCTTAATTCTTTCAAAAACCTGACTTTGTGGTATTTTTGTCCTGTTCTCAGGTAACTAAATAGTTGAATGTAAGGCAAATAGAATAAGAGATTATGTGAAGTACACAGTATTTTTCAGCCTTCTCTAAATATCTTTTTCAGCATACTCACGTACCCAGACTTATACCTTTAATAACAAGCAATTGCACATCAAAGTCAGTTCCTGTAAGGAGGTAAGTTTTGAGGGAAAAATGTTTTTTAGTATAGCTTTATGTTGAATATTGCATTATGTTTAATTCTTAGTCAGGTGCAAACATTAGTTGCCATCAATTTCTTGACTTCTAGAAACCTTATTAAAATGTTTTATCTTATGTCACGTAAGAGAAAAGGAACAAAGTGATTATTATGACTACCTGTATTTTTCAGTTTTATCCAATTAAGCTTTGGTTTACTTGGGTCACTAATTGTTTGGTTTTCAGAGAGTATGGAATCTGGGGTCAGGCCTCACCTAGAGTCCTACAACTGCGACTGATTGATTGATGGTCCTACCTGGGGTGATTATTTAACTGCCCTGAACCTTGGTGTCTTCATATGTTAGTAGGGCTAATGGTATGGACCCCAGAGTTGTGAGGATTAAATGAGTTACGCACTAGTAGAATTGAGCATAGTGTTTGGCCCAGAGTATGCAGCCGTAACAGGTCAGTCAGTCAGAACTCCTCTCTCCTTATGGTTTCTACAATCTGTAATACCACCACTATCACCATCAACAATAAAGGCAGCAAAAGAAGCTTTGTGCACTTCGTGTTTAAGAAAATTGTAGAGAATGCTCTCCCTTTTTTATTTCATAAATGTGTTTGTTTAAGTACTTTGAATGTTAGGAAGAAGCTGAATAAGATATTACTATCTGTAAGTGATTTGGAGTGTTAGCGGAGGTTGCTTAATTACCTCTCTCTTATGTCAGGGGTTGGCAGGCAAACTGGTCGGATCTGTCCAACAATCTAGTTTTATACAGCCCACAAGCTGAGGCTGTTTCTTATATTTTTGAAGAGTGATTAAAAAGGTGAAAGGAAGAAAAATATGAGATGAGCCTATGTTGGTTTGCAAAGCCTGAAATATTTACTGCCTGGAATATTCACTGTCTGGCTCTTTACAGAAGAGGTTTACCAATCTCTGTCTTACATTGAAGAAAATGGTAATTGGAGAAATAGGAATGTGACAGAGAAGAGGAAGTCAGAAAAGGCATCATAAAATTACCTTGAAAATGGGGAGCTATTCAGTTCCTGTAAGGGAAGAGAGCAGGGCTGAACCTAAGCAGAAATGTAAGACTGTGCTGTGTGCATCAGATGGGCCACTGAGGCCGGAACACATGATGAGTGGAAGGTTTCAGTAGGAAAAGAAGCCGGCTGGAGGTTGGGAGGGTAGATTGAAGCCAGAGTATAGAGGGCTTTGAATATCAGGAAGAGAAATTTTGACATTGTTTATCATTTAACATTGTTCATTAGCAGTTTTTGGTGAGGAAGTAATGTCATCCACCCTGGTTTTTATTCCAGTTATGAACAGTGATTAAAAGGGACAATGAGAAGCATTGGTTTAATTAAGTAGGATTTCTTATAGCTCATGTAAGAGAGGCAGAGTCTGAACAAAAGCTGTATTATAGTTGATTAAGGGAGATTTTATTCAGTAAATAAATTCAAGAGATTTCAGGTATAGAAATGAGACTTGACAATGGGTATGGATAAGAGAGGTGATGTCGGTGCTTCAGGCTGTGACCTCAAGTCAGAATGCCAGGGTTTAAGTCCCAGCTCTGTCACTTCAGGCAAGTTAATTGAACCTCTGTATTTCTCGTTTCCTAATCTGCATCATATGGGCTACAAGAGTAGATTAGAGAGGGTAGGAAGTTAATCTGTCCTTTGGGTGTAGTGTGTAAGTTGACTTCACTGCCTATGTAGAGATGTCTGTGGGCTGGTTGACACTTTGACTTGTTGGCTGAAATGAAGAACCAGTGCTGGAGATAAAGGCCTAGATGTGAGAAGCATAGCTGATGATCAGAGCCAAGGGTACAGATGACATTGCCTAAGAAAGACTATAACAGGGGAGTGGACTGAGATCAGCACTAACCAGGTGAGCACCTATTTAGGGCAGGTGGAGGAAAAGTGTTAATAAAGGAAGAAAAACAGGCCAGAACTGTGTCATCATAGGCCAAGAAAGAAGAGAAGCTCAAGAATGAGACAGTTGAAGAATCAGAACGGAGGGCTCAGCAGAAACACACAAATACATATGTATTTAAGGAAACAAGTGTAGAAATGGAAGATCCGTCACATCTTTCTTGGTCACCATTATGTATCTTTGGTTTCTACTGCATAGCAGGTGTTTGATGAGTATCTTTTAAATTAAATGAAATTTGTTAAATGTTATGTTTGGACAAACATTTTAATTTAAAATTATGGGGAACCCTTAAGGTCATTTTGAGCTATACAGCATAGGAATAGTTGGAGCCTTAAAAGTAAGTTAAATATTTGACAGTAGAGATATCTAAAAACATGTCTTATACATTAATTCAGGGGGCAAGTGAAGTATTGCAGAAGAAAGTGTTAGTTATAAGTTCATGTAACTTAATATAATGTTATAATGTTTAGTTGTAATTAACTTTTATTTTTCAGGCGTTCATTTGAATTTTTAGATTTATTGTTACAGGAGTGGCAGACTCACTCATTGGAAAGGTATGCATCGATTTTCCCTCTCCCTCCACCCTCACCTCCCCATTGTCACCAACTTTTTAGAAATTGATGGTATTGATTTTGCATTATTTCTCATTTTGCTGTAAAGTTGTTTGTACTGGTTTTCCTTTAAAGCTGTGGTGCTCCTCTCGTACATTGCAGCTGTGATGTTCTGTGTGGGGTGAGTGAGGGGCTCTTAGGTAGAATGGGTTCTATAATGGGTTATATAAGATACTCCAGGTTAAACTGGGCACATATTTTTAGAAGTATCTCTTGTCACATGAAATAGGTTTCCTGAGGTGCGGTTAATTAAGTAATGAGTGATTTAAGATAGGAGAAAAAGGCACTTCCTTCCAGAGGAAAGAGACTAAAAGAGAGAGAGGGAGACTGGTTGGAAAGTTTCTCCACACTAGCTGTCAGGAGTCGTTGGTCAGGTATATATTGGGCAGTGTCTGATGAAGCTCAGACATGAACAAGAGGAAGTTGGAGGCAGCTAGTTGGTCACTGGCTGTTTGCATATCTGTATCTCTCATTAGTTTCAAGTTTGAAGCTTGGGATATACATGCATTTACATTGAACACATTGCTGATTTTTATGGAAATCATTAAATGTGTTTATAACCCACTTTTGAAAAATAGAATTTGTTGTTGAATACAGGCATGATGTAATTCCAGGTTTTCTTTAAGTTCTTTTGTGGCAGCTACCATTCAGTTTGGTTAGATCATAGCTTATCATACCACTAACAGGTCACTTTCTATATTGGTAAGTTAGTGAAGAACCACACGAAAGTTTTTCTTCACTCATGAAAGATTTTAAATTTGAGTACTATATATCTGGACTCCATGTAAAAATAATTATATTCAGCTTTATAATGTTTGACATGTCAGAAGGAATACATACATGAATGAAATGTGTGGGGTGGATTATTAAGAAATCTTGCAATCTTGCATTTGTTATTACATGCTATTTTTTGCCTCCCCTGCCCCTCTGTGATTGATGTGTAGCATATAGGCAGTATCACTTTTGGTGAAATACATAGTTTTACACATGAATCTAAAGATGTTTTATTTTACAGACATGCAGCCGTCTTGGTTGAAACTATTAAGAAGGGAATTCATGATGCTGATGCTGAGGCCAGAGTGGAGGCAAGAAAGTAAGTCGATAATGTATTTTTGTGACAATTTAAACATACTTCGGTCTTTTCTTTGACAGAAATTTTATTGGGAGAGTGAAAATATCAGAAATGTCCCAGGTATTCTTGATTAGCTCTTTAGTAAAACTGAGATTGGTTTTTCTCCGTTATATCTGTACTGGATGTCTTAACAGATCACTTAGCATTGTCGGTTGTATATTCATCAGTATTCCTATTCTGTCATCACATCCTCACCTTCGTTGTGAGCAGAACTAATTTATGGAGCGTGTATTATGTACCTGACACTGTGTCGGGCAGTTGGTTGTGTTATTTTCAAATCCTTAAAATGATCCCACAAATGTACTGTCTCCTTAGATTGGCAGCTGGTTTGGAGATTTGGGAGTTTACCCAAGGCCACACAAACTGTAAGGATTACAGGCAGGGTTTGAACTGAGATCTGCTTTTCTCAAAAGCCTGTATGTAGTCTTTCTACCAAAACTTGTTAAATTTAGAAAGTATTCACTTGATACATTGTGAATATGTTAAAAACCTATGGACTTAACAGCCTTCATTGTTCTTGAAAGTACACGTTACAGTTAATGTCTAGTCATGCAAAGTTACTACTTTAAGGTTTTTTTTTCTTTTTGTTATTTGTTCATTTGTTTTACAGGACGTATATGGGTCTGAGAAACCACTTTCCTGGTGAAGCTGAAACATTGTATAATTCCCTTGAGCCATCTTATCAGAAGAGTCTTCAGACTTACCTAAAGAGTTCTGGGAGTGTAGCATCTCTTCCACAATCAGACAGGTCCTCATCTAGCTCACAAGAAAGTCTCAAGTAAGGTCATGTAAATGATAATTACTGATTACTTTCTCTCTGCACTCCCCCCCTCCCCCACAGTTTCCTTAAGTTGTGTGGTTGAGTATCTGGCTGCTTTCACATATTCACACTGAATATACTTATTTTCTTTGGTCTGTTGTCAAAGGGTTGGATTACATACTTGTGTAACTTGTCTTTAGGTGAAGAGTTTAATGATTCAAGTTTTGTTTCTACATGTTCATGTTGTGAAGATTGGAAAGCACTAATTTATATACTTTTCTTAATACCCCCAAAACAGTTCATACAGTAAGTAGCTCATTTCTAGGGCAGTGTAGTGGAGGAATTATAACGGAGATTCAGAAGTCATCTTCAGAACCCTTACACAGAACTGTGTGACTGGTAAAAACTCCACTGTTTCCTTCCTCTCCTCTTGCACAGCTTAAGATTTCAGCAAATCCCTCAAGGGGGAAAACCACCTAGTATCTGTCTCAGTTCTCTGTAATCCACTCTCTTCATTATGTTGGCTACCTCGAACCCTGCTGCCCTGACAGCCTTACCCCAACTTTCTCTCTCTTTAGCCCTGAGAGATTGCTAAGATCTCTGATACCTTCTCTACTCCCAGGCAGTAGCTACAAGTATCTGCAGATTTCCCCAGGGAAGAGCAGCTCACAGAATGTGAGCTTACCTCTTTGTAATTCCTGTCTCTTTAAGACCTTTACCCTACGAAGATTGCTGGTTGCCTTGGAAACTCTCTGGTCCAGGACTGGGACCAGGGTGAGAAAGGGAGACACCTGGGGTGCAGAATTCAAGGAAGCACTCACAGAGTTTTGTGAGAGATGTAGCAAATAAAGTTCAGTGACTTGTAAGTTTTCAGAGTAGAAACAGATTTGGTTTGATTTCAATAAAAATTATTGTAAGAATAATTATCTAAACTTCTGTTTAAATTTGTGATAAATTCTTCACCTCAAATGAGCTTTGTTGCTTTTTTTCTTTACTTTTATTTACTGTACTCTAAAATATATATGAATCACTAGAAGATCTTGTTAAAATGTGGACTCTGATTCAGTAGATCTGGAATGGGACCTGAGATTTTGTGCTTTTTACACACTCATAGGTGATGTCATTGCTTTTTGTCCACAGACCATACTACAAGTAGCAAAGATCTAAATAAGATATTTTATCTTACTCAACTGTAACATCTCTAAGCATAAATGAAATCGGTGAGCTTGAAGTGGTCTGCCTCAACCAACTGGAGTAACAATTTTAGGGGACAGTTATAAAAATAATATAATACTGGGTTTATTAACCAACTATCAAATTTACCATTTGATAATAACTTTTTAAAAAATTGAAGTATAGTCAGTCACAATGTATCAATTTCTGATATATAGCATAATGTCTCAGTCATGGATATATATACATATATTTATTTTCATATTCTTTTTCATTAAAGGTTATTATAAGATATTGAGTATAGTTCCCTATGCTATACAGAAGAAATTTATTTTTTGATAATAACTTAAAGAATATTTTTCAATAGCCTGAGATTAACCTCTCTTCTCACATTTAAAATGTATAGATATATTTTCCAGATCCATCTTACCTACTTAGATGTATTATTTCTCTGTGGGCTGCAGAGTACCACTGTAATTAAAGATAAATAATCAGAAAAGATATTAAAGGAGATTCATTCTTTGAGATGATTGGAGCTATTTTGCTTTCTAATCATACATGTCATCCTCAGCAGTATCCCTAGCTTGGTTTCTGTTGCCCTGCGCAGTAATACTTCATAGCATTGTTGTAGATGATGTTATACCTACAGGGTAACTGCATGAGTTGCCAGTGGCCACAATCACTTTGACTTAGGTGAGAGAGGCTTTGGTTACACTGAATTCCCTATGTGCTAATAATAATACTACCTCTCTCTCCTTCTAAGTAAAATATCTCAGGATACAGGTGTTGGAGAGTACTGTTACTGAGTGCTCTATGGTGAGAGTAATGTAATGTGATGTGTGCTAAGGACCAGAGTGAACAAGAGCAACCTGGTCCCATTTTCTGTAGAGCTTACAGTCTTTATTCAGTGCTAGTTGTTTCATTTTTGCTTTATAGCTAATTTAAATACCATTGATAGGTGACAGCTGTTCCAAAGTGACTTGTAAAAGGGAAATTGAAATGAGAAGTACTTCTCAACTTTCAGAAAACTCAGTAGTATTTCATTAATTGTCATCAGAGGAGTGATAAATTACATCTTCTTACTAACTATTTCTTTTTACCTTGCAGTCGCCCTTTTTCTTCCAAATGGTCTACAGCAAACCCATCAGCTGTGGCTGGAAGAGGTAAATTGCCTTTTTAAGTAAGAGTCATAGTATATTTTACTTACTAAATAAAGTAAAAGTTACTATGTGAAAAGATACTATCACTGTGGGTCACATCAAGAGTTTAAAACATTTTAACAGTTATACTTTACAATTTTTAAAAGCACATTAGAACAGTTTAAAAGCTAAACAGTTAAAAGTAGGAGCTTTTAAACTGTTTTAATGTGACCCACAGTGAGAAATCATTTTACCCAGTAACCCAATATGATACATATACACTGAACCTGTGGTTGTTTACATATACTACATATAATAGGTACAGTGTAGTGTATACAGCTGTATACATACAGTATACATATACTGTGTAGTATATTGTATACAAGTGTACACATATAGTATAAGCTGGAGTTCCAGGACGCCTGCTTCCCCTTACTTGTGATGTGCACTTTGTTTTCTGTTGGGTTTCATTTCTTTAAAATGCTGTCATGACCCACTCAGTTGATTTCACAGCCTATTAATGGGTCATCACTCATAGTTTAAGTTAAAACTCCTCATTTTTAAAACTGAAAAACTAAGGCCAGGAATTTAGTGACTTAATTTGCATTGTCTAAGAGTGGCAGAACCTGCATTATTTTCTGAATAATCCTACTCCCAGCCTAGTTCTCCCTGCATTATTCTCATAGATAAAAAAAATTTTACCACTGTCATCTATTTATTTTGTATAGTGCCTCATTTTCATGTCATAAACATCATCTCTTCATCTACAGAACAGTCCTATGAATTTTACAGTGTGTAGTTATTTTCCCATTTTATGGAGGGGAAAATGAGGCAGAGAAATATTGAGAAAACTGTCCAAGAAGATTTAGTTGTGACAGCATTGAAACGAAGGCATTCTGTTTTTAAAATACTATGAAGTACTTTCTCTAGTATCCATTTGTCTACTACTTCCCTTTTGACCATTTGTCATCATGGATAGTGGTTTCAAGTTTATATAATTTTTATACTGTTTGCAGTGTTTTATATAAGTTACCTTTGCTTTGTGTTCCACAGTATCAGCGGGCAGCAGCAAAGCCAGTTCCCTTCCAGGAAGCCTACAGCGTTCCCGAAGTGACATTGATGTGAACGCTGCTGCTGGCGCCAAGGCACATCATGCTGCTGGGCAGGCAGTGCGAAGTGGGCGGTTAGGTGCAGGGGCCCTGAATGCAGGTTCCTATGCATCACTAGGTAAGACAGCTGCTTGTGGAAAATGGTACAGTGTTTTTTCCGTGGTCTCAGTGAACCATCATCAGTTTCAGTGAATGATGATGGTGATATTTTTATCATTTCTAATTCGTTCTTGCTAGCCAAGGATAGTCCATATGTTTTAATGATTCTGTACTTGGAATGTCATTCGCAGGTATCTAAACTCCCTTGTTTCCACTTTTTTCCCTGTTGTCCTCCTCATCATCTTAATCAAAGGACAATTCTGGATTCCATGATTAGCCTGTGGTACTCCCACAGTTCTTCACTGCTGCCACATCCAGCTTCTGATTCCTAAGGGAGTTTGGGCAGGGCATTGGTCTTGTCCCCAGCTTTCTGTTCTCTTTCTCCTACCTCTGTTCCTTGACCAAGAAGTTAAAGCCTTTTGGGGATCTGGGAAAACTGCAAAGCTTAATCATAGTCAAAGCCTAAACATAACATTCCCAAAATTATTCAGAGTTTTTTTATATCCATCAACCTTAAAAGTTTGAGGTTAGTTATCCATATTACTTATCTCTGTTTTGTGCTTCATTTTTCTTTCTCTTGGGTACTACTGGTGGAACAGTAGGCAGGCAGATACATCATTGGAACACAGTAAGAAGTGCAAAAATTCTAGGTATGAACATAGCACATGATAAATAAAGTTGGCTCAGCTGCATTGAGGAAAGGATAAGTTACTCAGAAAGTGGTGTTGAGACATGTGGCTTACAATCTGGTACAAAATCAAGTTAGAACCATATTCCACACCATATAAAAATGTATTCCAGATGGCTAAAAAGTAGACCAAAAACACAAAGCAACTTGATGAAAGCATAGTAGCTGAGTATTCATCTAATCTCAGGTTGGAGAAGGAATTCTTAAGCATAAAAGCCAAAAAACATAAGGGAAAAGTCCCTCAGATTGAAATCTTAAGTGTGAAACTATAAAATCAAGTGGCTGAAAACTAAAAGGTTAAAAAGGTTTTGCTGCATATTTCAAGAAAAGCTAAAATATCAGGAAGTATTTTTATGTCTATGAACAAACAGATGAGTTTATTTTATAGGAAAAATTATACATATATCACAAAAAGCATACTTCAGAATTGTCCCCAGAACATCAGATGTTGAATCTCAGTTGTAATCAAACAAATGCAAATTGAAAGACCAGTAAATATAACATGAAAGTTAATGTTAATATTAACTTAATGGTTAATACCAATAAGTTGATAACAATAGTTACCAACTATTGATAAAGAATGTGGTTAAAAAGTGCTGGTGTCAGGTAATCATGGAACACTTTATCTAAGAGGCATTTTAGTAATACCCATGAAGCTTTTTAAAAATGTTCAGAGTTTTGAGCCAGTAATCCAGTGTTTCTATATAATTGTATCAAGAAATTTTTAAAATATTACATTTTTCTATTAATAGATGTTATTAGATTCAAATCCTTGATGTGTAGCAATGGGGGAATGATTAAGTTATGGTATAATTCTTATATATACTCTGCAGCCATTAACAAGTTATATTTTTAGGAAAGATCAAATGATACGGTGTACCAATGTGTGATGATTTCAGCATTTGGTATGAAATCATGCATATATAAAGGACTGGACAAAGATGTCAACAGTGGGTTAATTAGTGCTTTTAATTTTTTTTAATTTATATAATTTATTGAGGTGAAATTCATAATCTAAAAACTAACCATTTTAAAATGAACAGTTCAGTGGCATTCAGTATATTCATAGTGTTGTGCAAGCACCACTTCTTTCTGGTTCTAAAACATTCATATCACCCAAAATAAAACCTCTTACACATTACAATGCTTTTAATTTTTTATAAAACTTTTCTGTATTAGAAACATTACCCTACTAGGAATGCAGCGTTATTTCAGTATAATGAAAATCACTCAGTATAATTTACCATATTAATAGAATAAAGGGCAAGAGTCAGATGATCACCTCAATAGATAGAGAAAAGGCATTTGACAAGTTACAACACCATTTCATGTTAAAAAAAACAATACTCAACAGACTAAGGATAGAAGAGAACTTTCTGAACCTGATAAAGAACATCTATGAAAAATCCTCAGCTAGTGTATACATAATGATGAAAGACTGGATGCTTTCCCCCCAAATCAGAAACAAGATAAGGATGTCCACTCTTGTCCTTCCTAGTCACATTATCATGGAGGTTCTAGCCAGGTCAGTTAGGCAAGAAAAAGAAATAAAAGGTATCCAGATCGGGAAAGAAGTAAAACTGTTTGCAGAAAACTTAATCATATATATAGAAAATCCTAAGGAATTAACAAAGAAACTATTAGAGATTATTAACAAGTTCATCAGGGTTACAGAAGGCAAGATCAGTTTACAGAAATCAATTGTATTTCTAAGTGCTAGCAATGAACAATCAGAAAATGAAAGTAAGAAAACAATTCCAGTCACAATAGTATCAAAAAGAATAAAATACTTAGGAATCAATGTAACAAAAGAAGTATTAAGACTTCTCTAGGAAAAACCACTCTGGTTTTTCTCCTTTACTCTCACACACATGATGCTGCTGACACCAGATGTGTGGCTTTTTCACACCAAGCAATTTTCTGACAATAGCTGGGTGTCCTAAAATTCAATTCAATTCTGACACTAACCATAGTTAGCACCCACCTCCCAAGTTTAGAGTTCAGTCTGTTAAGACTCTCCATCCTCACTTCGGACATCAGTTACAAGTCCAGGTTGTTACCTGTGTTTCTGACCAACTGGCTATAAATCAGAGGGTTCCTAGCCCCGCTCCTTGGGGTCAATTAATTTGCTAGAACTTTGCTAGAACTGCTAATTCACAGAACTTGAGAAAACTGTCCACTTACAGATTACTGGTTTATTACAAAGGGTATTAAAGAGTATGAAAGAACAGCCAGATGAAGAAATACAGGGGGCAAGGTCCAGAAGGGTCCCAAGCCCAAGAGCTTCTGTTCCTGTGGAGTTGGAGTGTGCCACCCTTCCAGCGTGTGGGTGTGTTCAACAACCCCGAAACTCTCTGAATCTTGTACTTCTGGTGTTTCTGCCGAGGCTTTATCACGTAGTTATAATTTCATTAACTCAATCTCCAACCCCACTCCCCTTCCCAGAGAATGGGAGATGGGGCTAAAAATTCCAGGTTTCTAATCATGGTTTCATCTTTCTGGTGACCACCCCCCATTCTGAAGCTGTCCTGGAGCCCACCAGGAATGACCTCATTAGGCCCAGAACACTCCTGTCACCCAGGAAGTTCCAGGGGATTTAGGAGCTCTGTCAGGTACCAAGGTCAAAGGGCAAATATCAGAGCAAGAGGTACTCCTAGTGCTCTTATCACTTAAGAAATCAATCGGGATTTTAGGAGGTCTGTGCCAGGAACTGGAGGTGTATATATGTTTTATTTCACACTTGTACCCTGAAAACTACAACACATTGTTAAAAGAAATGAAAGAAGATCTAAATAAATGGAAAGACACCCAGGTTCTTTAAAGACATACATTATTAAGATAGGAAATTGACCTACAGTTTCAATGTAATCCCTTTCAAAAGTCCAGCTACCTTTTTATAGAAATTGGCAAACTGGTCCTAAAATCCATATGCAAATGCAAAGGACCCAGAATAGAAGAAGGAATCATGAAAAAGAAGAACAAACTTGATGGACTCAGATTTCCCAATTTCAAAACAGAACTTCAAAGCTACAGTAATTAAATCTAGGTGGTACTGGCATAAAGACAGACATATAGACCAGTGTAATAGAATTGAGAGTCCAGATATAAACCCATATATTTATGATCAGTTGATTTTCAACAAGGATGCCAAGACGATGCAGTAGGGAAAGAATTGTTTTCAACAGATGATAATGGAGCAACTGGAACAGCCACATGCCAAGAAATCAGTTTGGACCCTACCTCATACCATACCCCCAAAATTAACTCAAAATGGATCAAAGACCCAAATCTAAGAAAAAAATCCATAAAACTCTTTTTTTTTTTTTTACTTTTTTTTTATTGAGTTATAGTCATTTCATAAAACTCTTGAAGAAAACACAGGTATAAATCTTTGTGACCTTGAATGAGGCAGTATTTTTTTAGATAATACACCAAACACTCAAGCAACCAAAGAAAAGCTAGATAAATTGGACCTCATCAAAATTAAAAACTGTGCTTCAAAAGGCGCCATCAAATAAAGTGAAAAGGCAACACATAAAATGAGAGAGAACATTTGCAAATCACATATCTGATTAGGGACTTATATCTCAAATATATAAAAGAACTCTTATAACTTAGTGAATAAGAGGACATTTGATTTAAAGATAGGCAAAGGATTTGAATAGACATTTCTCTAAAGACAATATATAAATTGCCAATGGAAGCACATGAAAAGATGCTCAAAATCATTAGTCACCAGGGAAATGCAAATCAAAAGCACAGTGAGATACCTCACACCCACCAGGATGGCTGTTATCAAAAAGATGGATGGTAACAGATGCTGGCAAGGTTACGGGGGAATTGAAACCCTCATACACTGCTGGAGGAGTGTGACTGGAGCCACTATGGGAACAGTTTGACAGTTTCTCAAAAGGCAAAACATAGTTACCATGTGACCCAGCAGTTCCTCTCCTAGCTGTGTACCCAAGACATATGACACATATGTTCTCATAAGAACATGTACATGAATGTTCATAGCAATGTTATTCATAATAGCCAAAAAGTGGAAACAACCCAAATGTACATCAACTGGTGAATGGTTAAACAGGTGTGTGCATACGGTGGAATGGAGTATTCCTCAGCCGTAAAGAAGAGAACATTACATAAAAATGAAGTACTAATGCTTGCCATGAGGTGGGTGGGCCTTGAAAACATTATTAAAGTTAGACACAAACAGCCGCATATTGTATGATTTCATTTATATGAAATGTGTAGAATAGGTGAAGCCACAAGAAACAAAGTAAATTAGTAGTTTGTGTTCTGCCAGGGATTGGGAGTCGGGGGAACGGGATGACATCACTGGGTACAAGATTTCTTTTGGGGGCAATGGAAATGTTCTGGAATTAGCTATTTATGTGGGTTGTGCAATCTTGTGAGTATATTAAAAACACTGAGTTGTATACTATAAAAGAGTGGATTTTATGGTGCATGAAATATACTTAGATTTTTTTAAGTGGGGGAAAAAAAGGAAAACAGATAAAAATAAAACTTATTGATCCTGAGTCTTAAAAATAAAATATTGTGTTTAATATCTGTTATTTTTTAGTACCAGAAGAAATACTGAATTTAATATGTTCTAATATGAACTACAAAGCCATTTGTAGCCTTTTTTTCCCCGTCATGAGAAAGCCGTAACAGTATCTTGAGATTGACTTAATTTGTTTCTTTTGGTTATTTAAGATTTGATTGGCATGTTTGCTTCAATACAGAAGGGCAAGGTGTCCCTCTGTCCTCTTTCTTCATCTAGCCCAGGTTCAGACTCAGGAGCAATAATACTAGCCTGCTGCTCTTTCCAGGGCTTAGATGATAGATTTTCTCATTCTACTTCTATGTCTTCTTCTGTTTGTTTCTCTTTCTCTCTTTCTCCCTCTCTCCTTCTCTCCTTCCCTCCCTCCCTGTCTATCTCTCTTTCTGTCCATCTCTCTTTCTGTCCACCTCCCAACTTTCTTATACAGATGTGACATACGTGTTCTTTGTTTTCTTCTACTTTGAGCCTTGCTTATCATGGCTGAACATTTATGGATCCAGAGATACATGCTTATGTATTCAGAGTCTGTCAGTCTATTGGTAGGGTGCTAAAGGATAAGCAGCTAAAAGGTTTTTGACTTTTATGCATTTTGAGTTTGTAGTCTCTGAGACATGAAACTAGAGGTATTCCAGAGGCACAGTGGTATAGTGAGAAAGAGATACGTATAGTAGCATTGTGATATAGTGGCATAGAACTCAGGGGAGAGATCTGTGCTTGAGAGTAGATTTGGAAGTCATTAGAGAATTGTTTTTACTGTAATCTTTCAGTATTAAAACTGAATACATTACTTAAAGCAGTTGCCACTGAGTTTTTCCTCCATTGAACTACTGAGTCCTTTGGCAGCAGGGATATCATGAGTTTACCCTTTAAAACTTTATCCTAAAGAGGAAGCTTGGTGTGATGAGAGACAGGAATTAGTGTTAAGGAAACCTTGGTACAGCTATGCATATTTAGGAATATTTGTTCTCAACAGCTAGGCATGCTTAAATGGAAATGAAAATAAGTGGTTTCAGTGGTGTCATGTGGACAGAAACCAGAGATATCAGTTGATTACAGAAGAAATTGGGAGGAGAATCTGTGTAAATTACTCCTATGCTTAACAGTCAAGAAGAGATGAAAGAACATTGTAGGAATTATCTGTAGTTAAAGGTTAATGAACTTTTTGTTTTTTAAGGTTGGAGGAGTTAAATATGTTTCTATCCCAAGGTAGTAGAGTCAGTGGAGAAGGGAAAATTTAAAATGCTAGAATGAGAGGAAATAGTTTATGGCCAGAGTTCGTGAGAGGCATGAGGAATGGGATGTACAGAGTATAGCTGGGGAGGTAGCTTTGGATATGGATGGGTCATCAATTTCACTGAGGTAGAAGGGATGGAGATAAAGGAGGTAGATTCAGATCTATTTTGGCTGGGTTGGCATTGAGACATGTCATCAGGAGGTTGTTGTGACTTCCTGAGGAGTCAGAGTCAGGATCATGTGTTAATAAAAAGGGCATCGGAGAGGGGCCTTGAGGTTTAGAACAGCCTTTGAAGGGGCACAAGAGGAGGAGCACTCTTCAGGGCTTCCTGCTGCAACCCACCCACACGTTTGGAGACTCGCCAGAAGAACTAGCAGGACTCAGCTGTACTCATGGCTGAGGTTTTTATAGCAGAAGGACACAGCAGGATCAGCAAGGGAAACGACCCATCGGGTAGTCTGGAGGTTCACACACAGGCTTGCAAAGTCATCCCTCCTAAAGGTGAAAATGAAGGACTACACAGAACATGCTTCTTCCTCCTGCAATGAATGCAGAGCCTGTGCGCAATGTTTCTGCGCAGAAAAGCTCACTTAAGACTCTGAGTCCAGGGTGAAGGAGGGTAGAAAGGAGGTAGTTATGTCGGCACCCTGCCACACAACCAGCCACAACTACCAGAATTCCATACTCGGAAAAAGATAGCAGGTGTTCACCATAAGTCACAGTGTTTGCAAAGTGGTCTAGGCAAGTTGGTATAGTAGCATTTAATACTCCCCTCCCCCCTGCCCACAACACACACACTCACACACACACAATAACCTTATCTTTGATATAAGCAGGATCCAAAACTAAATTCCAAAGGCCAGCCAAGAGCCAGCCCCATAGGTAGGTTCTTCTTAAGAGTGACATCAAGCCTGGTAGGTTAACACTTTTCGCACAGTCACTAAGGCCAAGCCTTATAATGACCCCAGTTTCTAGTAGTGCCAGTATGCATGACTTTGTGATTTTATAATTTTCTTTATTGAGGCACCTACAGCAGTGGGGTAGAGAAATTGAGTTGTTAGATTTATCCAGATTTCAGGTCTTCCAGGGACTGAAAGTATTAAGAGTGGGGTGGGGAAGCAACAAGGCAGCAGACAGGATAGTGATGAGAGAGCTAATTTGAGGGTGTCCTCTTGCCTACAGAGGAGGCAAGGCAGGGTGACTCTTAGATTAGGAAAAACTCCACAGACTCAAGCTTGGGTGTACCTGATGGGGCAGGGTCCAAGATTGGGACCTGGACTTCTCTACCTTCCCTAGGCTGCTGAAAATCAGACTCATCAATTCAGTTCTTTTTTTTTTTTTTTTTTTTTTTGGTCTTGTTTAGCTTCCTAGTATGTTGTAGGTGAAAACAGACTTCATATATATGTCTGTGCTATGAATTCTGTCTTCTTAAAAATAATGTTTTCTAGGGATAATAATTTTTTTTTCTAATATAACTAAGTTTTCTTCTGTTCTTTGCTTGCTCTTTCATCAAAGAGGATACTTCTGACAAAATGGATGGTAAGAACTTCCTTTTCTAATTCTACTGCTGAAACTTTTTGTGGCTCTTGGATTCAGTGTAATATCTTTGTTCATTCTCTTTGTTTCTGAAAATAAACTGCTTATTTAATAGCAGCAGTCTTAATGTGAAAATGGCTGCATAATTCTCTGAATTTTGGGTTAAGCATCTCTGTTTTTGGGTTTTCCAGTTTACTCAAGTGTTAGGTTGCTGTTTGTTGTAAGTAGAGTCAATTAACTTAAATATTTTTACCTGAGCTTTTAGAATATTCTTGATTTCTTAAGTCTGTCTCTGAAATACTAGATTCAGAAGAATGGAAAAGAATCTCATAAGTCATTTGATTCAGCTCTCTAGTTTACCAGCTGATAACAGAGAGAGACAAATGACATGTTTTACAGATTCATATGGTTATTTATGAAAATGAAATGCAAGTTGCAGATGCTGTTTTTTTAAGCTTTAAATGAACATTTAATCAAAATTGAACTTACTTTAAGCTTTGCCTTTTTAATTCAGTATTTAGTTTATCTAGTTGCTTCATCCAATATGGTATTTTTTATCTGTATGGTATTTTTGGTCTAATGTTAGACCACATATTACTCACACTTTGCCTTCACTGCATCAGGTACTATAATGTTGAGCTTTTTTTTTAAGAACTTGTGAGAAGATCCTGAACCTGTAAGTCATAGTATGTGATGTAGGGAGAATGGAAAACTGTACGTTTTTCTGTCAGTTATTACGTAAACTCTGAAATTGGTGTATCTTCCTTTCTGATGAAATGGAAGATTTATTTAATCTTGGGTTAGGCAATGAGTGTTACTTATAATGAGTCTCTGTGCTTCTCTGTATATTTAGTGTATTTCATAAAGTTAAGAAATTATTAAATGAAATAAAGCCCATCAAGGAATAGTTTTTATATTTCAGACCTGTTCGATATCACTTCTAACACTGAGATTCTGGATCATTCAAAGACAGATTATTCTCATTTTCCAGATAAAAATTTTTTCTTGTTTGGGTCAGAAACATCAGCCTATTTGAAGAATCACCTTTGTTACATTTTTTGTGACTCTCACTGATGTTTAATTTAATCCTGTGTTTTTAAAACATCGAACATACACACACACACACACACGTTATTGCTTTTATAGTAATAGTGAGTTAAGACATTTATACTTGATTATTTTTGCCAGTTTCCACTGATATCTGAGAGAACACATATGATTTTGAATATTGATGGATCAATAGATCTTTGTAATGCTTTGATGAAAATGCTGGGTTAATGAGGCCTGGGTCATGCATTTGGTTCCTGGTTTGTCATTTAGATTTTCTAAACTACCATCTGGAAATGCGCAGAAAGTATTACACTGAAGAGAGCTGTAAAAATCTTCATTTGAGGAGTCATGACAGAGTTGCATCTTGAGTGATTAATTTCTCTAATTTTTTTTCACTACTTAAAATCTGAAGTATGAAATACAACATATAAAAATCTTTGTTATAGAATTTTGCTATTTTCAGTTGTCTAGTTTTAACCTTTTTGGGTGCTGTGGGTCATTAGGTTACCTCAAATTTTGTTTTACCTCAAAATGAACCTTTTAAAAGTTAATTTAAGGCTATGAGACTAGAAGATATTTTTTCTTTTTGCCCTTTTGTTTTCGTCTTGGGTGGGAGATGCAAGGAAGTTCTTATCATTAGCATTGGCAGATTTTGTTGAAATGTTATTTTATTGTTTTATTTCTCTTATTTAGGAACAGCATCTGAAGATGGTAAGAATTATACATTTTGCTAGTAACACAAGTATCTCTACATTAATATTTTCGTTAGTAGGAATTAAATATTTGAAACTAAAATAGGCTAATTTCTTTGCAAATCTGTATAATTTGCCAGCTGTGGTAGCTTCTCCATTTTATGTTTGGTTGTGTTATTTATACATGTGGGTTATTTTTGTTTTTTTAATCCTTCATCCTGGAGTTTTGCTTTATATCTTGGATCATCTCATGCTGGAAAAACGTAATTGCTCAATGTGTTTAATAATGTCTAATATAAAATTAGTACGTAGGGTTTTTTTCCTGTAAACATTAATGCTTTTGTTTTGTGTTTCTATTTTTTAATTTATGCCAATTCATTTATACTTTGGGAGAGCATGCACCATTGCTTTATCATTGGAGTTTAAATGTCATTGGCATTTAAATGCACTTATTTAGTCAGGTTTTAAATGTATCTTTGATTTTGAATCAGTGACTGGGGAATTGCGTATATGATTTGCACTTGGGATTAGAAAAAACTCGCTAGATAAAATATTTTATTTTACTGAGCCAGTTTACCTTTAAAAATTATTATTTATTACTTTTGTATTTGTAGAAAGAAAAAAAAATCCCATTTTTATATTTATCCTGCCTAAAGGCTGTATTATTTAAACCTCTGATATGAAATTTTTTTTTTCTTGGAAGTTTTACATGGATGACATTTTCTTGCGATACAAAACCAACTAGATTTAACATTTTGAAGGTCTCATATTTACTCTGATATATTTGAAATGTTTTTGTATTTTAAGTTTTAAATTAGAGTACTCTATAAAAATGGTTTCTGGCACTGTGGCATTGTAGTTTAGAATGGTAGTATCAAAATCTTTAATTTATCCTAATTACTTTGTTGGGTACATTCTCCATTTCAAAAAGAAGAATTCTGTCTGTTTTACTTCTTATTCAAGAGAACTTTGTGTCCTGCTCTAAACAGACTCTGTAGAAGGGTAGAAGTCCTGAACTGTGGGCTCACTGGGGGCCTGGAGGAAGTTGATAGAATGCTAGCACTCTGCCAGCTAGACTTCTCATTTTGCTTCTGTTTTATTTTTTGTTCTTAATTATTCTCTTATCTTCCCTCACTCGTTTCTTGATTTTGTAATTTCTTCTTACTCTTCGGTATATTTCTTCATATTTTATATGGCTGTATGAGGCTAGCCTTTATATTGTGATTGCCCTACACTTTGCCCCTTTTAACTGGAAAGGATTCTGAGCCCTTTGTGATGAAGTTTGGTCTTGGTTCTGATTTGATAGCGGTTGAGACTGTTGCTTGAGAACACTAAAGTAGCTGCTAGTAATATACTTTGGTTTTTTTCTAAAGACAGTTTGTTTAAGCACTTTGACAAGCATTGTCTCCTTTTGTTCAGGAGCTCTAGAAACAGGTCTTTGTGACTTGGTTTCGTGGAGGGGCATGAGGTAGTGGTAGAGAAGAAAGGAATGGAGTGTGAAGCTAAAGAAGGAAATGCATGCAGAAAAGTGCCAGTTCTGTGATTGGTATTTCTTCAAATAATTTTGTCATTATAATTATTTTGTTGGCTAAGGAAAGAGAATAGTAAACTTGTCCGTGTACATCTGTAGTAATCTGATGTTTAGTCCAGGATGAAAAGATGAGATATTTTACCTCATATTGTATCTTCTCCCTAATCCCTTTGGAAGTACATTGTCAGTCAAAAAGATTGTATGGGTTGTTGTTTCTAAGATTAGGCTTATATTTTAAACTGTAGGCTGGATTTGAGAGTAAATTAAATTTCATGAAAACTGAAATTTTAGAATTGGAACTACCAACTAAGAGCAAGTGCATGCCTGTGGTAATTACCGTATTTATAATTCTACTTTAGTGGACTAATTATATCAAACTAAGAATGGAGATCTTTTAGTTTGACTTTATTCTTACCCTTAAAGGAAAGTTAGCTTATAGGGTGACACATAAAAAGCAGTATGTATTTTTTTTTTTAATTTTAAGGCAACTATAATCTGTAAGTGAAGATTATACATTATTACAGAATTTAACAATACTTAAAAAACACACCCAATTAGAAAATTATAGTGAGATCTTTTCTTCATTACTTGATATTATTATGGGAAAATGTCTTTAATTATGTTAATAATTTTATTCTTTAGGCCGAGTGAGAGCAAAACTTTCAGCGCCACTTGCTGGTATGGGAAATGCGAAGACAGATTCCAGAGGAAGAAGTCGAACAAAAATGGTGTCTCAGTCACAGCGTACGTATGGCCTATCATTTCTCCTGTACTTCTAAGTTGTTAGGGAAAGTGTGTTACTTGTGCGTTACTGTATCAGGAGCTTGACCAGTGGAAAAAGACAAAGCTAATTTCAAAAAAGACAAGCCACATACTGAGTTCTTGTTCTGTGCTTTAGGTTCATCATCACCTGACAAAAATGAAGGTATCTTTTTTTCAATGTTTTGGGTCAGTTGTTGTGCATGTTTTGGAATTTTTGGAGTGGGTGTTGTCTTGTCTTTGGTGTGTTATTAGGGCTGCATCATTGATATTTGCCACTTAGACAGAAAAACTTCATCTGCTGTAGAAACTTTTGCATGGAGATATTTTTAATAGCACAAATCTTTTAGCATTAAGGTTTTCACAGTCTACTCAGAAACTTGCAAATGTGGAAAATTGTGCTTTTTAGGGGCCAAATAATTGCCATAGATAAACATCAAATCTGGTTGCATCTAGCTAATGCTATTCAAGGACAGATATGTGATATCTTTGTATCCTCACAAAAATCTGTTAGAGTATAGTTAGCATTTTTGGCAGGTATTGATTCATAGAGAATAAACATAAATGGAAGTGACAAGTTGTGTTATATTTATTGTTAAATTTAAGACGTGTATTTTTGCAATTTTATTGGAAGCTGACTTTCTCGTAAGCACAATTATTAAAAAGCACAATTTTGGAGCCTAGGTAAAATGAATGATCCATTCCTATATGTTCCAGAATAATACATACACTTATGGCATAATTAATTTAAAAGAGTTTGTTCCCATTCCTTCTTTATCAAGAGATTTTCATTAGCACTTATCTCTTAAAACAGGAATTCTTTTCTAGGGAGGTAATTGTCTATATACTTGGCCATTTTGGAAAGAATTAGATGTAGGTATTTTCCGCTGTTGTTTAGGTGATTTATCAGGATACAGACACCCTGCTTGTCTGTTTTTTAACTTGATTCCTGAATCTTGGAATCAGGGGAAAGAGCTGGGCTTAGAGAATGCTAGGGTGGTGATTAGATACAGTCACCCTGGCAGATTCTCTTCTTTCCAAAGTCAAAAATCCCAGGCAGAGTATTGATGAGAGCACTCAACAGGAGTCCTAAAAATAAGCAGAAATGCTCAGTAAAATTGATTTGCAAATTGAGGATTATTTACAAATGGGAAAAATGGCAAATGCTCTCTGGATAAAAGGACTCTTCTCCCAACCAAATTAGGAATAGATCATATCACGTTCTTCCTTGATCATGTGTGTTTTTAGAGTAAGTGTTTAAAGTAACTTAATCTTCAGTGGTGTAGCGTAGTAGTTTAGAGCCTTGCTACTCCAAATGTGGTACCCAGACCAGCCTCAGCATCACCTGGGAAATGCACAATCTCATGCCACCGCAGATCTACTGAATTCAGTCTTTAACAGATCACTAAGTGAATTATGTTACAATAAGGTCTGAAAAGTACTGATTTATTTAGATCATAGGCTCTGGAGCCATACTGCCCAGATTTGAATCTTGGCTCTGCCAGGTTATTTAAAATTGCTGCATTCCTGTATACTTCTTCTATAACCAGTAAAATGAAGAGGATAATCTTACAGGATTATTGTGAAGATGAGATTATATGTATTTGCCTAAGCCCAGAGTACATGCTACATATTTTAGCTGATAAAATTGTTCTCCTTGTTATTCTTAATCTAATGTCAACTGGATTTTATACTCCTGTTGTATACTTCTCTGAACCTTGTTATTCTTAAGGCCTTCAGGAAATAAAATAATGGTGAAGTTAGGAAATTTGAAGCATAAAGAAAAATAAAGGTAGCAACCAAAAACTGTATCCAGTATCTTAAGAATAAAACTTAATTTTATGTGAGATATTTTATTTAGTTCTCTTCTAAAGTAATACTAAGACTGAACTCTTGGCAGAGATTCAAAGTAATTTGTGTATGGGTTTTTAGTATGTTACTTAAGAACCTCCCTTTTAATTGCATTATAACTACTGATCACTTCAAGAGAATATAGAATAATTTTTTTTACATTTGGTTTTTCACTTTGGAACCCAATCTACAGTACTTCAAATCCTCTTCTAGAGCATGAGAATATGATAGGCTTTTTAGATCTAGTAGAATGTTAAGATCAAAAGACCTTCCCACTAAAAAACTTACTAAACTTTTATATCATATTGGTGAGGTTTTTGTTCATTTGCTTGCTTATTTACTTGAGTGACTGTTTGTTCCATTTCGAATTCTTTTGAAAAAAGATATCGTGGCCCTGTATAATTTGATGCAAGTTTCTTTACAACATTTTTGCATAGAAATTTTGCTGTGATCTCCATCTTCACTTTGTTGTGAAGTAATTCATTAGGGTTTGCATGGTCTTACCATATTTTTATATCACCATTTAGGGGGGAAAAAATCTCTTGGGTCAAAGCAGGTGTGTTCTGATGGCTAACCAAAATCAATAAAAGCAGACCCAATGGAGAGACTTCCAGATTTGTATTTATATAAGGATTATGTCTTTTGTTGTTGGTAGTGACTGATTATGTACAAATGATTGTACAGCCTGTCAGAAATTTTGTCTCCCCACCCCCCACCCCTCTGTTTTTTTCCTGTATGTCTTAAGAAAGATGAAATCTGTAGCTTTTTCATGTAATTTTTCTTCAGCTAGACAATGTTGTAGTTCTTACTTATAGTTTTAAATTAAATGTTTAAATAATAAAAATTTTAAACATTTAATTATTTAGATTTTAGGCTGTCAGAAGAAAAGCTGAAGAATTTACATTTACTTTTGCAACTTCATTTCATCTGCTTTGTACATAAGTGTCCTATTTTTGTTTATCAGCTGTAAAAACTATTAAATGTTCTGCTTTTGTTACAGACATCAATGGTTTTGGGATTTTTTTAAAGTTTGCTTATTTTGCTTGAGGGTTTTTTATTTTCTAAGAACTGACGAAAGCTTTCTTATTTCCATCTGGCATCCATTTTAAATCTGCTCCTTCCCTCTTCGTGGATTATAACCCTTACCCTAATTCTGCCTTTACACTTGTTCAGGATCACAATCTGCTAATACCATTGGTGGTAAGAATCTATAGACTTTATGTGTGCATCTATCGTTCAATCACCTATTTTCATTATCAAGAATGGGTTCTATTCAGCAGAAATTCTTAACATTTAATATTCTATCATTTTGTAGCCACATTGGGGCAAAATTTGCTGCTGCTGATTTTTCTTTGCCTGTCCTTATTTATTACCAAAGCCCTGGTTTTTTAAAACTACCCAAGTTGCTCCCACAGGTGTAAACATTCAAAAACAAAGGAACTTTAGCAATGCCTTGAAAATATCTCACTAAAAAGTGTAAATGATAGTCTGAAAACTTTAGACACTGCAAGAGAAATTTAGTATCTAATTCCAAATTTTGCAAATTAGAGTATTTTCTACTAGCATTCTATTTTCTAGGTACATCATATTCTTTTTCATCAACTCTGTGGTTTTCTTAGAGGAAATAATTAACCTTGGTAGTTCTTTGCTGGGGAAAGAGCCTTGATATTTTTTCTTCTAAGTGTAAATAATTCCAAAATGGGTTGTAAGCACTGGAATTATCACACTGTTGGTGAGGGTGGGCATTGGAGATGAGAGGGTAATGATTAACACTGCCAGTTTTATTTCCTAGGAGAGGGTATGAATGAATCTAAATATATAGGGAGTCACCTTGCATAATTTTGATAAATTTAATGAATCTAGAATAGGTGGAGTGGTTACTCTGCTTCTGTACTGCATGTTTTCTCTCTGCTGAATAGATCCACATTTCAAGGAATTCTCCAGTCTCCTGCCAACACCTCCACTCCCTAAATTTACATTAGTTTTAACAGAATAACATATTGTATGTATTGTATTCAGTTCATTATTTATACTTTTTATATTGTTGCAAGTGTTCCCATAAAATATTCCATCAGCTTATCGTGCATTGTAAGTTTGTGGCATGTTGGGTGTTTGGATGTTTTGGTGTGTATGTTTAGTTTAGACACTGCATGGAGAAAATAGGTGCCTTGTAAGTATCCTTAAGGTTATAACTGAAAGATACCTGATGTAAAGATTCTTCACCTGGAGCATCATGAAACAGTGTAAATGAGCCATCATTTTACAGTGAACATGTATAATTTCCCTACAATAATTTAGAATTCTTTCTACTCAAATAGTAAGTTGTTAATTTCATCAGAAACACTGCTTTATTTTACAGTATTGCTATAACCAGTGGAAGATGAGTTTCATTTTGTGTGCTGTTAAAGTTTAGGAGTTAAGCATGAGTTTAAATTGTATTCAGTAAGACCATGCCAAGAAAACAGTAGCAAGGGTCACAGATCAGCAGCCCTTGGACCACATCCAGTCTGCCTCTATTCATGTATTATTTGGTCTACACAACATGATAAAAATCAGGAAATGTCAAAGCTTTCATTTTTTAAAAATCCCCAAAGGCCAATATTACTTCAAGACAGAGCTGAGTGGAATTACAGAGTCACCACTCTCTGCCTTACACTCAGCATGCCCCCCTCATAGGCGTTCCCTGCTTGTCCCCATTGGCATGTGAGTCCTTAATCTTTACTCTGTGGAAGTGAAGCGTGATTGGTTAAGATTATACAGGTTGAGCAGTGACTGCTCCATGAGTTAGGAGAAATGCCCACCAGAGGAAAGTTGCTTTCATGAAGTTTTCTTTAAGTGCAAGTTTAACTTTTCTGTAATGCTACCATTCAGAATCTGAAGTTAGATTACACCTTGGAGTTCTCTAGATCGTTTTCCCTTTCAAAGCAGACATGAAATGTTTTGATTGACAGGGAGCTTATCCCCTTAAAAGCTAATGCGTGCAATTCTAGTTTAAAACCATGTTTCTTAACTGTTTTTTAAACTATTGCCCCAATCTCTGAGATTTTTGTCCAGCTCCCTCTCTTTGTCTCCTGACCACATATATTCTGTCTTCCAAGACTGAAGATCACTAGTTTAGAAGGGGTCTGACTTCTTTGACATTTATTTGCCTGCTAGTCCTGTTCTGTTCTTAGTGTACATCTATATCCCAGACCCGGGCCACCCAAGACCCCTTGGGTATTTGAAGGCAAATAGCAAAAAGCAAGCTGCTTTTTCAGCCTGCCCAATTTCGTAAACATTTAACTTTAATTTTGTAAAAATTTAAAAATATACATAGTAATAAAAATGACGGTAATAGAATTATGTTTCCCTTTAAATGTATAGTTCTAATATATAGCTTTTTTGTTTTGTTTTGGGGGGTGATTAGGTTTATTTGTTTGTTTGTTTTTAATGTAGGTGCTGGGGATTGAACCCAGGACCTTGTGCGTGCTTAACACGCACTCTACCACTGAGCTATACCCGCCCCCCCAATATCTAGGTTTTTAACATATACCTTTAGCCATGTGAAATGTATTGTCAGATAAGTTATTTCTTTGGAAATCTTTTATACTGTTTGTGTTCTGAAAATCAGTATAGTGTTGTCCTCATTAAATATAGCATCTTACACCCCCACCCCAAAACTGAAAATATATTTTACATGATTTACCATTCAATCCTAGTATATAAACTGTACCTTTTTTCCAGGTTACAATTATATATAAATCTTCCTCAGTCCATTTCCTTTGTACTTAGAACTTGCCACACTGTCATAATTTTCTCAGATTTACTTCATGAATTTTTATCCTTTCAACAAGTTCTCTTGGAGTTCACATCTTAACATTTGTATGTATGTTTGGTGTTCAGCTGGCAGCCGATCTGGGTCTCCAGGAAGAGTTCTGACCACTACAGCCCTGTCTACTGTGAGCTCTGGTGTACAAAGAGTCCTGGTCAATTTAGCCTCAGCACAGAAGAGAAGCAAGATACCGCGAAGCCAGGGCTGTAGCAGAGAGGCCAGTCCATCTAGGCTCTCAGTGGGTAAGGTTTTCTGTGTAAAACTGGGGACCTTGAATTTCTTTTATATTTCAGGCTTTGGTGGCATTAAAGACATCAATTTAGGCACTTCTAAGTTAGAGGAAAACAACTTACAATTCAAGGAGAATTGAAATGCAGGTTAAAAATTGAATTAGATATCATCTTGAAAGTATAATCCATTTAAATTTTTAATCTTTTTATTCACAACTTTTTTATTTTTGTAAAATATTATTTTATACTTCTAATTATACAAACTAGAAGACTGTATTCAAGAATTTTAATGCTATTCCTGGCAGTGCTTCATCAAGAATCATTTCTTCTCAATCTTAGAAAAACTTAACTTATTGATTAGTTTTTGAGAAAGAAAAAATAAAACCAAAATATCGAAAATCCACATCCTATTTCCTGTTTACTCCCCTTCTATGCTGCTGTTGCTTCGTACCAGCCCGAAGCAGTCGTATTCCTCGACCAAGTGTGAGTCAAGGGTGCAGCCGGGAAGCCAGCCGGGAGAGCAGCAGGGATACGAGTCCTGTTCGCTCTTTCCAGCCCCTTGGTAAGTGTTTGGGCAGGTGTGAGATGTATTGCTTTCCCACTGTGGGAAACATACCTTGGATTTGGCTTTCTTCATCAACTGTATCTCTTGTGTCATTTTGAGGAGAGTCCGAAGGAAATTAGATGTATGGGGAATTCCTTTGACATTTCCTTGTGTTAAATGAGCAAGTTAAACATTGTATGAACAAATTGCCTTCATGATCAAGTAAATAGCATGCAAATTTAAACTACAGAATATTGAATGCAAGATTTTTCATAACAAATAACCCTATAAATTTAAATATTTACTCTTACATGAAATATGAACTATTTAGTTTGGTAAAATTATATATACTTTTGTCCTTTCCAGCAGAAATATTAACATTGCACCTTAGGTATTTAACTTAAGTTACCAGAAAGAATGCTACAAGATAATATATGTGCTACTTATTAAAATGGGAAAGATTAATGTTTTTATAGTATTTTATAGCCATTTCCCATGTATTAGCTCATATCATGTCACTGTTGTAAAATCTATCCATCCTTAATTATAGAGTTTGTAGTATAGCCTTGATTATAAAGCTACATTTACCTCAGTTATAAAAATATTAAATTTTTTTAAACATTTGGTATTTTAGCATAATTGGAGAGGCAGAACTTTTTTATGTTGAAAATCTTTAGAATTTCAGCATGATCCTTCAGCATTTTAACTAGTACTCTGTTTATATACACATACCTATAGACATTTCAGATTTTTTTCTTTTAATTCCATAAAATGTAGGTTACTATAATACTTAGAAAGTTGCTCTTCAGACTTTGTAACACTTAAGTAGAACACAGTTCTATTCATTGTCTATTGGAATTACTGTTTCCTTCAATAGACGTGTTAGTATACAGTTTCTAGAGATTAATTTCTTGTTCTCTGGGCCGTTTAGCACAAATATATCACTACCTGACTATCCTATACTGACCTAGAAAACCCCTTTAAGCTAGGGACACAGACAGTGGTATCCTCAACTCTTGTTTGTGTTCCAGTGCCAGGTGCCAAAGAGTTTCCTTTTCTGTCTTTCCCAGAGATATATGTAGTTCATGTACAGCATATAGTAGGCTTAGTCTGTACAGTGTCTGTTGATATGTGTATGCCCACACGTGCGTGTGTACACGCACGCACACACACACACATACATGGTACATCTTCATGCATATATGTTTCAAAAATGAAATAAATCCTACGTCTGTACAAAATAAGCCTGCCACCTTGAGTTAAAGGAAGCAGAGTGGGTGTGTGGTAGTTTAAGAGCATATGTTCTAGGGTCATATGGCCTTGTTGATACCCCAGCTCTGTAGCTGGGTTTCCTCATCTATAAAACTAGGATAATAGCATGTACTTCTCAGCGTTAATTTGAAGGCACTGTAAATGACACAATACACGAAATAACCCCTGAGAGCAGTGCTTGGCACACAGTGAGCACGTGGTTATCGTGTTCATCGTCACTGCCACCCACCGCTGCTGCTCCACCTCTTCCCCTTAAACTCTGCTTGCTTACCTACAGTTAGTTGTTTACACTTTAGTGGCAAGGATCTTAGATTTTTACTGGTATAAACCTACGTTTGTTTAATATAGAGTTAGTAGAAAATGTGAGATACATCAAGAAGAAGCAAAAGTATGTTTCTGTACCATTTAAACCTGTACAATAGTCAGAGATTAGAGGATATTTATAAACAACTTCTAATTACTTAATAAATATTGTTAATATGCCTATTTTTAAAGGGATATTTTGTCTAGACATTAATTTTCTAGATTTATCTCAGAGCCTCCATTTGCCAGTTTAAATCATTTGAATGTTATTATTAAAGGAGGCAGTTTTCCTGATTCTAATGGAACATCCTATTTGGGTTAAAGGTGGTTAAACTTTTTAATCATACAGTTTTAGAAGAATTGAATTTTATAGCCCTTTTATTTACATACGGATACTGCATAGTAAAGGTAGCAGATTATCCTTGTTTATTACAGAGGGATGAAGATAGCATTCCCAGAGATCAGGTTGTCCCTTTCATTCCCATTGTTCTGCTGCATTTGCCTGCATTCTGTTGTCTTTATTTACTTGGTGAACCCTTTTGTCGCCTCAGATTTGAGTGTTGCCATTCAGCAGATGAATCCCATAGCTTGCCATCTATTCAGTTGTAGCACAAGACCAGCGTGAGGGCCCTAAAGCACCAGAAATAAATCAGAGTTGAGCAAAGCTGAACTTCTGGAAACTTGCACTCTTAGTTTCCATCTATTTCTGGAACCAAGATTCAAAAAAAAAGGCTTACACTATGGCAAGCACTGAGTGTTATCTTCAGCCACAGATAACTATTGATTTCAGAAGGTTTTCAAAATTCTTCGTCTGTTAAAGCATTTCCATATTGGTTCAACTCTTCTTTATCATTTTAGAAATTATTTCTCTTGGGTAAAATTGAAACTAACTATATATTAGTATGCTTTATTAACGATACCAATCAACTTTTAGGGTCTGGTTAAACATTGTATGCAGCATTCTCTCTTTAACCTTCTCTATCAGTCGTTCTGATCATTTTCTTACTCCTCAAGGTCCTGTGGCAAAGGAAAGAGTAATTCATGTAATAAAAAGTATTTTAACTGTTCTCTTGAATATATCTGAAGCAAGTAACTTAAAATAAGAGCAATATATTTCATTATACAATAAAATGAACTTTTCCTGACTTGTTTGTGTGTGTAAGAAAAAGGCTCACTTTATGGTGCTATGAAAATCAGGATTCTAAGATCTAAACGGCCGTTTTGATTAAAGTATTAAGATTTCTTTTTTGGTGTTCAGATGTGCTTTGATATTTAAATAACCTACTGAATACAGAACTTATATCCTATGAACCATTATAGAAAATGGCTATGTTAACATAAATGAGGTATGTTATCTTTTGAACAATGTAAAGATGGTTTGCGTACTGCTACAAGCAAAGACCTTGAAAGAGTGCAGATACTGAGGGGTGGCTTGGATCAAATTAATTAACCTTTCTCTATGCTTTGGTTTACCCATTTATAAAACTGAATAGTTAATAACTGCCTCACGGGGTTCAGGACTAGTGGAGATGGGGTTATTATTGGTTACTAGTTACCATAGTGGTTTTTTTTTTTTAACTACAGTGTTCATTCTTTTTTGTTTCATGCTTGTGCTCTTGACATTTCCTTCCATTTGAATACTTGCTTTTTTCTGTCTTGTGTGGACTTGTCTGTCCCCATAGGTGTAAGATCTGTTGTGTGTCAAGGATGATGTTGCAATGCTAATGTTCAGTTGCCCCATTTGGCAATATTCTGATCCTTAACTATTAATAGTAATACCATTGTTAACTAACTCTCCTTGCCTGACTGTAGTGCTGCCACTATTCCTTGTTTCTGTAGTAATAGATGAGGTTTGTATGGTCCTGTTATTCCAGCCTCCAGACACCATTCCAGATCTACTGGTGCCCTCTACGCCCCCGATGTGTATGGGGCCTCAGGTGAAGGATGAGTACATTTTCACTATCATCTGTGCATTCATCTCAGATTTTTTTCTTTTCGGTTTCCGTTGAGTAATCATGTTTTAAAACTGACTTGTTTTCTTTAAGTTTAATTTGTTGGAGAAGAAATCATTTATTTTTTTTTTTTAATTTTCCCCAAGTAACTTTTTTCCCTTCAGCAATCTTATTTGAGCACCTTTCTCACTGGAAGATGGACATTTTTCCTTTGTATAACATAAGTTATGTCATTTTAAAATATAGAGTTGTTTTATATTCTCAGTTATGTACTTCATCTTTGTATATATGTTTAAAAAAAAAAAACCAAAATGGTGGATGAAGTGTTTTAATTGTAAATGATGGTCTAGAAAGTAGTTGAGGGGAAAACCCATCTATGGTTTGTCTTTACATACCTCAGAATACCGGGCACATAGTAGGTGCTTAACAGATACCAAGTGATGTGACAGTTATTGAATGGAATCACCCCATTTTGAAGAAGAGGTAATAACTGGAGGGTTTTTCCCTCGTAAATTCCTGGCGTGGCTTCATTGAGCTCCCTAGTCATTACTGGTATGAGGATTGAGCTTTGTTCTGGGCTACTCTGTGGCTCACCCATATGGGTGAGATTTGCCTGACTGATGGAGCTGGATTAATTACAAGACTATAGATTTGCAAGCCCTTAGTTAGCCAGCCATGCTTTCTTCTATCTTCTGGTCATAAATGTACCATCGCTGCTGTTCTTTAAATTTATTTCCCACACACTGTCAGTGATTTTAATTGCCTTTACCCTTTTATTTGACTGAAACTAAATGTACCCAGAGAATACAATATTGCTTTTAAAATGCTTTGCCCCATTGGTTTTTTTTTTTTTTTTTTTTTCCTCCCCTTAAGGATCTTATAGTTTCCAACCTGACACAGTTACATTTACGGCTCTCTCAAAGCTGTTTTCTTTCTTCTGATCTGTTAGGTCCAGGGTATGGGATCAGCCAGTCAAGCCGGCTGTCATCCTCTGTCAGTGCCATGCGAGTCCTGAACACAGGTTCCGATGTGGAGGAGGCGGTAGCAGATGCCTTGGTACTCTTCTCCATTTCCTTATCGTTATAAATGTTCCAGTTATCGAGCTAGTGTATGAGTGAGCCAGTCCCCCAGGGTGGGAAAGGAGGTGGGAAAATTCCTGTGGATTAAATCTAGGAAGATCAAATGTGGGCAATGCAAAAAGCAAGACAGTATAATTAATTCTCAATCTTTATTAATTGGTCAGAATTTGAAGCCAAGGCCCATAATAATTGATGAGATATGATGAGTATAAATATTGACATTGTTAATCTGGTGATGTGTTTTATGCACTGTAGTACACTGAGAATAATGACAGATAGATTAGTATATAAATATGTATACAGTATATAAATATGTACCCAATAAGCATGTAGTTTCAAGGCTAGCTTAACATTGAATTGAGTATTTAGGGGTTGCTTTAGTTTGGGATTGGATTTTGTTTAGTCTTTTACTTACCCGTATTTTCTGAGCTGAGAGAAAGTACACCTTCAAAACAAATTATAATTAAAAAACCTTTCTGGCCCTTTATGCCTTATACATTAATAAAACAGTGAGGTTTAAAAACATGATCTACAGATCCGTGATAGTTTGTCAGAGGAATGCTGTACATATACCACTGTTGTTTTTCTTACTTAAAATTATGAAGGAAGTATTTGAAACTGATTATAATTGGCTTTTACCAGTTTCCCAAGTCAATTCAATATGATTCTTCGTCTTTCACATTACAATATTAATGCTCTATTTGAGAAGCATTTACTCAGTTTCTTACCCAGATCTTATAGAAGTCATCATCTTTGTTTTGAAATTTTTAAAAAAATTATGTCTTTTAAAACTGCATATCAGCTCTTAACCAATGTTGATATAATACAGTATTTGCCATATATTTGAAAAACAAGTTTTTAAAAATATTCATTGGTCATAGCTATAATATGTTACATGTAGTCACATGTATAGTTCTGGTCTGACAGTCTGTATGTGCTGAATTTTTCTCTTTACCTCAGCCATTTGATTATTTTTTATATAAATTAATATAATTAAGTAGGGACTTTGTTCTCTTGAACTTGGGGTATATTGATCACATCTTGTTCTGGTGATATTAAATTAACTATATGTTTTAAATTTACTGTTCCTCATCAATGTATTTCTCATATCATGTTTTTTAGTTTCTTTTAAATGGGTGATTTACTGATTAAATTCTATACACATAAATTTTATTAATTGAATGGGTTATTTTTGAACTATTACTTATAATCCTAAGATGTTGTATTTGAATTATATGAGGAACATTTAGCTACTAGGGCTAAAAGCTGAATCCCAATAATTTGATTATATCTACTTTCATTATTTGCATGGCATAGATATTCCAGTTACAACTATCAGGAGAACACTATCCAACTGTTAAGCCTAATTAGACCTAGGGGGAAAATCATAGAAATAAAATTAACTTTGGAAATGACAGAACAATCCAAATGGGAAGAAGACTTGAGTTTCTTTGGGAAAACTGATTATGAGAGTATTTTTGTGGCTTAGATATTTCCCTTTTGACTAAAGAATGTTGGTGAGATTAAAGATATAGTCTGCTTATAAGCAGTCCTTTTGTATCTATATATTTTAAAGCTTAATGTTTCTGATTATGGGCATTGTTTATGCCTACTTCACTGTGCTGTTTAGCAAAATGTTCTTCATTATTTTCAATTTTTCTCTTTAAAAATCTACTGCTCTCAGCTCTTAGGAGACATACGGACTAAGGTATAGATATTGCTATTTTCTGACATCTTATGATACCGTAACTTTTTTTCTTTGCTTCATCAGTTTAACAGATGATAGTCTTCTATAAAAAAATCAAGTGGAAATAATAAAATCTGTAGACATGCATCATTTTTTCAATACATATGATTGTCAGGAGGGAGATAGTGCTTAAATAGAGCGTCCCGTGAGGGTTCTTGTCCTTCAAGCCTGACTACTTTGTACAAATGAGATGATGTCGTTCACCCTGATGTCTGTAACAGAACTGATCCTGAAGCCCAGCACAGGAAATATCACATTTGCCATTCTAAATTATGTCGATGTCTCTAAATCAAATTAGTGATGGAAATGTCATTGATAAAAAACTATTTTGAGTTAAGTTCAAGTTATCTTTCTTTTAGATTTTAAACTTTGGAGAATTTAGTCACCTGGAACTGTTTTAAATTATTGTGCTTAACGTGTTTCATAGTAATATCTTCACCATTCACCAGGCTAAATTCAGGTATCAGATTGCATAAAGATTTATTTCCAGTTCTTCCAAGAAAATCCCAAATAGGCAATTTACTCTCTCTCATTTCACTTTCAATATTCAAGGTATAATTAGCAGTTGCAGTTATTAAATGATAAGCTTCAGATGTAAAGAAATCAAAGGAATCTGAATATGCTTTCTCATATTGATTGAAATAGACTGTATAGACACATTGGGAAAAGCACGGAAGGACTCTCAAGGAGCTTGCCTCCCAAAATAATAGTAAGCACCACAGGTTCTCATCGTTCTTTGTCTGTATCTCACTTCTCTAGGAGACATCAGGGTTGGGTACAAGGGAAAAAAGAGTAGCAAGAAAAGTCACAGTGGAAGTAAAAGAAGGATAGAGGAAAGAAGGGAGAGACAGGAAAACTTTACATGGGGGAACGTGTTTCTGATCCATTGTCCATTTTCTGACCCATTCTTATCCTTTAAAAAGGTAATAATTTCTTCTTAACAACTCACATTTTTAGTACAGTTTCTGTTCATTTATACTCTAGTAGTTCTTTTTGGTTTTCCACAAAAAGAAAGGAGGAAAGGAAATGCCCTCCGTTTTTGTGCACTCCCCACTTTACATGTCTAAACTTCCATGTAGTTGTCTTACTCCCCTTCTCCCACTCCCCATAGTTAAAGAATAGTCCATCTTCTACTAACTCCTAAAACCTTTTTTCTGAAGAAAAACTAAATATTGACTTTTTGTTATTACAGTGATTAGCAGCATGCTTTGCACTGATTTTTTAAAGAAAAACCAGTCCTTTCATGATCAGTAGAAATTGTGAAATACTGGTGTATTATCTAAACTACCATTTGATGAGAGTCTTTATGTGTAACAGAAAAAACCTGCTCGAAGAAGATACGAGTCGTATGGGATGCATTCAGACGATGATGCCAACAGCGATGCATCCAGTGCTTGTTCAGAACGCTCCTATAGCTCTCGGAATGGCAGTATTCCTACATACATGAGGCAGACAGAAGATGTGGCAGAAGTTCTCAACAGATGTGCTAGTTCCAACTGGTCGGAAAGGAAGGAAGGCCTCCTGGGTCTGCAGAACTTATTAAAAAATCAGAGAACGCTAAGGTGAGTTACTTTCTCTTAAAATAATTGTCCTGTCAGGTTAGCACTTTCTGACTTGACTTTGTTTTCATAACACTTTAAAGGTACTGGTATGCTTTCATACTTGTCCTGAATTCAGAAGGTGGCATCAAAATATCTTCCCAAGCCTTAATCCTTTAGGACCGTCTATACTATCATTATTTTTTTTAATTTAATTAACTTGTTCTATTTAAAGAAAGAAACATTTTAGAATGAAACTTTTTATTCACAAAAAGAAGTTAAATATAAAAAGTTACTGATTTTTTTAAATAAAAATAAATAGTAAAATACACATATTTAAAACTGAAAAATTTATTAAAATTCATTCCTGATAAGTTTTTCAGTGAGATGAAAGAATATTTATGCTCACCCAAAAATGAAGATATAGTTTTGGTGTTTGGTGTAATATTTGAACCTTGGTATAATACGAAATGTAATTGGAGTGAATTTCTCTAAGGACAGAAGTTTATATTGGTTTTTAGTTGAGTTTGATTTGGCTTCCTTTCCTAATGGCTTTTGCTTGCTTTTCCTCTCTAAAATCTTTATTGTCTTTATCTGTGTAATGTTTTAAACCTCTGTAGTCTACCTCTTTAAGAACCTGGTTCAGATAATTCATAAGGTCGAGTATGCTGGATAACAGACGGCTACTTCCTGACTTGATACCTGAAATCAGGGTTTGGTTTACTAGCTGTGTATTTATTTTGAGAAATAATTAGAACTAAGTAATTTAAAATAAGTGTTTATGTACTGCCTAATACATTTTAATGTTGGCATATCACACTTCATGAATCACTGCAATAGATGATCATAGTGTTGTTCCCAACCCCATTAGATTAGGATAACATAAGATTCAGTGTATCATTTTAAATGGCACATTAGTAATCATAATTTAGAAAGATTTTAGTCCTCAGATGGCAATTAAGAGATTGATTCATATACTGGGAATGTCATTTGTATAGTTTCCTTTGTCTTGCTACAGTAATGAAATAAAGTTATTTCTTTGTATATAACTTTCAACCTTTAAACTAGTGTGTGTTACAACAGAATTGTTGTTGCATTTGGTAAATTTATATTTAGCCCTGACTGATAAGATCCAAAAATTTCTCAATTTTATGGGCTGATTTTTTAGCCTTTTTTAAGAAGCCCAATTATATGTAAGATCACTTTTAAATTACTTCTTCCTACAAGATATTAATTAGCCACTTTATTATTTTGACAGTCGAGTTGAACTGAAAAGATTATGTGAAATTTTCACAAGAATGTTTGCTGATCCTCATGGCAAGGTATGTTTTAGTATTTAAGGTTATTTTTGTAGGGTGTCATTCATATATTACCCCCTCAAGAAAAGAAGTAAATAATAACAAAAAACTGTAAGACATTTTTATTTTATTATTGCCCCGAAAATGGCAATGATTTTAAAAACATAATTGAAATCAAGTATTTGATATCATACATAATTTAGAAACTGCTCTCTGGTAATCATTAAAATGTTTTCAAAAAGAGATCGTCTAAGACCATAAACTGAAGGATGTAACAATCACACTCACATATAGCTAGTCAGGATGAATGTATTTGTATCACTAAAAACATTTTACTATTTGTAGAGGAAATAATTGGGGTAAGTTGGAAAAAGTTTCTTATTTTTTATTAAGTTTTCTTCTCTATTGATGTAAATATATTTTTATCTTAAAAGAGCAATTTTGTAGAAAAGACTTGCCATTAAATAACACAAAAGCACAAAATATGGCTTCAGCCATAGTTTGGTACTAATATAAAAGAACCATTTTATATATTGAAATAGTTCATAAAAATCTTCAGAACACTGTTGAATGTTTAATGTTGATTGAAATATATTTAAGTACTTTTGCATAATCTGCATGTGTACTGTGAAATTGTGATTTACCTTGATGGATAGTACTGTTGTAAAATGTATTCATTTATTCTGTTTTCAGCAATTGATTGACAATGGTGAAACTTTATTCAATATCTTCCTTTAGGACCACAGATGTCTACATGAGAATTTCTAACCTAAGTGAGAGGGAGATGTGGAAGGGAAATCATAAGAAAAAAATTAATTAATTTCACTTTATTGTTTTTTAAATTGTCTTCACTTTATTGTTGCACATGTCATTTCCTCCTCATTTTTTTCTATTTTCATTACTTGTGACACTACTTAAAGATACTAAAATTCCACTTTATATATAAATTAAAATCTAGCTAAGGATTATAAATTGCTTTTACTTTGAAACAATAATTTTTAAAGGTTATCTTTTTATGAGAAGGTGTATTTATTTTAACCAATGCAAGATCCTATTAAAGACAGATTAAAGTACACTAACTTTATAACTTTCAAACTGAGCATGTACATAACTGTACCATTTTATACTGATATTGCTACCACTAACTACAGCTGTAGGAATTGCTTTACTGCAAAAATTTCTGTAAATCCTGAACAGATTAGCTGTTGACATTTTTTGTTGGCAGTATGAGTCAAAGGACAAGACACTTATGATCTGGGTGGGCCTATTTTATTAAAAGATATTTTAACTAATAATCTATACAACTTTTTAGAATTTTAAAACATCTTCAATAAGTGATCTGATTCTTCTCTCCTAGAAGGTATAAGACTGAAGCTGGATTATTTCTTGAAGTCACGGGTTTTTATTTTTTATTGGGACAATAATGCAATTTTGTAGGATACTAGGATTTACACAGTAATAAAGAAAAACACTTTTTTAAAAAAGCCTCTTGAAGATCAAATATGAAAGTCGAGTTTGATAGTGGTGAAAGAACTGAACTGAGTACAAATGTTTGACCTCCCCTTAGTAGATGTGGAGAACCAGCTAAGTCCTACCTAGAGTTCTCAGGAAGGTGGCTTTTTGGTTTTTCTCCATGGGGTTTATAACAGCATACAGTTGATCCATTTGGCTTTGCCTGGTTTGGTTTTTGGTTTTTTAGTTCCGTGAATATAAATGTAATGGGAAGATTTTTGTTAATTTTTTTTGTTTGTTTGACTTATTTGGTGATTGTTCATCAGAGGCTCTGCCAACAAGGTAATTCATTAAGAATAAAATGGATATGTCACTATACTGTGCCAAGTTAAAAATGTCAGGGCTGGATTTGAGTTTCTGCATTATATCCTGATACTGTTAAAATAGTAGCTATCTCCCCTCCCTTTTTTAATGTATGTTTATAAAGTACTAACAGTCTGGTCTTCAGGATCAAGCAGCTGTTTTTGATACTTTCTTTTCTTTCTAAATACAAGTTTGTTCTCTATCAAGGGTAGACCTTTTCTTTTCTTTCTTTTTTCCTATAAAGGCTAGTAAATACTTGTAGCTTGGTGGGCCATAATGGTCTCTGTGACAACTACTCAATTCTGCCATTATAACACAAAGGCATCCATAGACAATGTGTAAACAAATGACCATGGCTGGGTTGCAATAAAGCTTTATTTATGAATATTGAAATTTTAATTTTCATATAATTTTCATGTGTCACTAAAAAGCCTTATATTTTGTTTTGTTTTCTTTAAACATTTTAAAATGTAAAAACCATTCTTAGCTTGCAGACCACAGTTTGCAACCCCTGTTCTGTATGATTGACTCTGGTCATTGACGCTAAAATAAAAACATGTATTCAAGAACCCTTGCTCATGCTCATGCTCATGCCACTGGTTGAAGGTTAGGACTTTTGAAGGGAAACAGTGTACTGGCCGCTGCTGGGTGAAATCAGCCCTGTTATTCCTGAATATTCCTGCCATTCTTCAATTCTGATCCGTAGTTTTTGTCTAAATGCTCAGTATGCCTTGCCTCTTCCTCTTGTTTTTCTCTTCTGTCCTTCATGGAGACTGTGTCAAGTAGTATCTCCTCAAACTCCAGCCTTCTTCACCTCCCCACCCATCTCATGCCCAAAGCATATGTCCTGGCCTCTTAGCTTACCAAGAAAGTAAAAGGCATCAAGCAGAAACTCCAGACCAGCAAACTTAACTGCATATAAACCCATTCTTTCTACTTTTTCTTCTTTGAGAATGAAAGGAGGGTTCACCTTGAGGCATAAAAACATACTCTGGTTTTTGCTAATATGGTCTCATCTGCTTGGTCTTCCAGAAATTTCTCAAAATTTCAGTTTGCTGTTTGAGATCCCTTTTCATTTTTCAACTTTGTTGTGAGTTTTCTCAGTGCATCTTTTCTGTCATTTAAGGACTGTGGTGTGGGAGAGGAGGAGGAGGGGCTTTTCTGTTGCGCCTGCTCCATCTCCCTCACACCAGTTCTTCTACTTTAACTTTCAGACACTTATCTCTCTGCTTGTTTTAGTGATGTTGGTGTTGGTTAGTGCGTTGCCCTGGGCCATCTTTCTCCCCTTGGTACCTTATCTGAATCATAAATTACCCACTTTATCCTAATGGCTCCCAAGTGGTACTTCCAGCCCACATTTTACTCCTGCACTTTCTTAGTCTTTTTGGTTATCTTTAGCCTCAAAACTGCTCTTCCTCCTACATTGCACTATCTCATTTGTTGAAAGCACCATCCCCTCATTGCTGAAGTGAGGAATCTGGGCATCATTCTAGAAACTTACTCAGTCCTAATTGATTCAACATTCTAAACAGCTTTCCATTCTCACTAGTAATTCAGGGGACAGTTGTCTTTAGTCTGCTGCACCTCCTGTCCTTAAATTCTCCTCTGCACTGCATCCTTGAGTAATCTTTCTAAAAGGTAAATCTTCTCTAGGCTCTTAATTGTTTCTTTTTAGAGATCTCTGTAAGAAGGCATTCTTCTTTTGATAATGTTAAATGTGTAAGTTTTGGGTGACATGTAAAACCTTTTTTAAAGGGTTTTCTCAAAGTTTTGAAAAGCACTTAGCAAGGATTATGGTTCAATAAGACGTAACATTATTCGTTTAAAAAACTTTGTGTGTAGAGTTAAGAAGCAGTTGTACACTTACAATCTAATAAAATAATTCTAAAGGAAAATAAATAAATAAAAGGTAAATCTTCTCTACTACCTTAAAACCCTTCAGTGACTACTCATTACCCTCAAAAAAATATCTGGGCAAAGCCTATCATCTTTGCTTGTCATTCCTTTCTCACTCTCAACCCAGCCTGAAAAGTATGTTCACTTCTTCAGACGTGCCATGTGCTTTTCCTCACAGCCTTCAAGTAGACTCTCAGGGACACTTCTCTTTCTTCCTCAAACACTCTGAATTGAAATCTCTTATCTGTAACCTCAGCTATCCTGAAAGCTCACAGGACAGAAACTGTCTGAGGCCTTGCCCTCGGCATGGAGGCACCTCATACCATGAGCTAGGTTGGGTGGATTTTCCCATGTACTTTTATGTTGAAGTCCACATTTCAGTCTCTGTGTTAACAGCTTCTGGATAGTAGCTGGCTTCCATGATAACTGAAAGTTATTCTCACTTCTCCTAGACATGATTGAGACTACCTGGTGTCCCCAGCAGAAACAGGGTACTTAGAGAACCAGGTTGGAGCAGCGACTGCATCTCCTTTCATCTAGAATCACCTCCAGCCCCCAGAATGTTTCTCTTATCTATTTTAGAGTATGCATCTAAGTCCAACTAAAATATCAGGCTAGCTCTGGTATCCAGTGCAAACATTCCAGAAAGGAAGGTCTGGAAAAGAGCTCTTTCTGAATACAGTTAAAATGGATGCTGGATTTTTTTCCTGGGACAGCAGGAATGTGGTTGGTAAATACAGTTTATAAGCTGAAATTATTTGATTATCTTGTAACTTGATAAGTAAACTTTTTTTTTTGCTTAAGATACCAGTAATCAGTCACAGTTTATGTTTGATAGTAATTTAGTCTACAAAGCTGCAAATGTATAATTTAAAGCCTCTTAGTATTTTTCTAAGAGATTCAGCACAACATAGTGATAACAGGTACAGATAGTGGAGCTGGATTGCTCGCATTCAGATTCTGCCTCCATCACTTCTGTAAAATAAAATTAATAAGATTGGGAGATGATGATTAAATAAGTTAATATTTGTAAAACTCTTATAACACACCAAGCACTATTGTAAGTTTTTAGAAACTAAATTTAAATAGTTTGAAAAATTAAGGAATTCAGGGCAGATTTTTATCGTGACTACTCTAGACCCACTTTTTCCCCTCAAATGTAAGGAGTGTCAGATGCCAAAAGCCCCTGTGGTTCTGACATTTGACTTCGAAGGAACTGCTTGAGAAGAGCCACCTTCACTAAAGTGCAGGCTTTGAATTGACATTTTATGGTCTGTGTAGTCCTACCTCTTGAAGTCCTGAATTTCGTCTGCGGCTACTAAAGCGGGGCACAGCTGAGTGCCCTGCTTATAAAGTCATGGCTGGTCTCCTGATGTTCTAGGCAGCTGAGCTGCCTGCAGTCTTAGGATCAGGACACCAAAACATACATCTTATGTGGGGAAAATTAAAAGTTGTGGCATGGTTCCTTTTTACCTCCAAACAATAGTAACTGTTCCAAGCCTTCAAAGAAATAATTTAACTTGTAAATGCATTGCTTCTGAAGAGGAAAAAAAAAGAGATAAGATAAAAATTCTAGATACTGTGTTTTGGGAGCAAATGTTGGCCCTGTTTAGAAGTTTTGACAGGTATCTCTTAGTCTTAGATTCTTTCTAGAAGTTGAGCCTCAAGGATAATGGGGTCTGGAAAATAAGGGAATTTTTGTTTTTAGATTTCCTTGGCAAGGAGGTGAGAGAAAAACACAGGAAAATCACATACTTTTCTCCCATACTGTTCATTTAACTCTTGTTTTTAAAAACTGTTTTGAGTTTACCATAAAACTTTGAAAAACATGTGTCACTTTTATTTTCTAAGTGTTTTTCTTCCATACAGGAACTTGGCATTGATGGCGACTAATTTGTGTGTTTTTCTTTTTTTTTTTTTCTTTTTTTCCTTTTGCATGCTGTCCCCTGTGTTGGAACTCTCAATAGAGAGTAAGTTGGTTCAATATTTGTTGGAAACCTAACTTTACTGCATGACTGTGAAATTAACCCTTTTTCTCTATTTTCTCTCCCGAAGAATTCATGCAGTGTTGGACCCTTTGCAATCCACGAAATGCTATTTGCAGTTATGCAAACTGTCATTCTGTTTGGAGATGTGCTTTTTAATCTACTAATTAATCTAATTTGATTATGTTCTTCTGTTCTGTATTTGATGACTGGCACACCTAAGATATAAGTGAGGTTTAGAGAAGGCTGCCTCAATTGTAATAGTTCAAATAATAGAATTTTTTTCCAATAAACTACTGTTGTGAGATATGTGAGATTATAAGTTGATTCCATTGAAGGTTGGTTTCATTGAATTTATTAAAAAAAAAATTCCCAAGTTTCACAATTATTTTTTTTAATTGAGTTCCAACCTCCCCACATGCAGTTTGTAATATTCTATTAATGTCATTCCATGAAAGCAAACAGAGCAGTTTAAGGAGCTGTTAAGAGCAACTTTCTCTTCTGAAATCAAAATTTTAGTCCTAGTATTATATTAGTATATCCACTTTCCTCTTTCTTATTTAATCATAGACGAGGAAATGAGAGAATATCAAAATTTGACAGTGAACTCTTTGCCATACAGCAATCAAGTAAGAAATGTTATGAGAAATTTCCAATATATATTTTGAATGGATATATATATATATCTATACACACACACACACACATATATAAATGTACATATTTATCATTTAGTAAGTACCATTGACAGGATATAAGTATTTTGGAAAAAATAGTATACTTCTGTATGTGGAGTACTGTAAATAACATGCCTACATTCTTATTCAGCTGTACTCACATTATATCTAATTAAAAGAAATATCTACTTAGGAGAATAACAGTTCAGATCTTGACAGAAACATAAAGTTTGGATTATGTCAACAAGAGAAGAAAGTACCTCCCAAGAATGACTAGCCTGAGTCTAGAGAAGTAGGAGGTGTCAGAAAATTTATACGAAAGAAAAAGAAAATGTTGGCTGGGATGAAAGGAAGGTCTTACATATCTTCCCTTGCATTAAGAAAACAAGTTGGATACCAGCTACAGGGTTTTACTTGCTTAGGGGAAAATCCTTACTCTTGAGGAACTCTTCCTACACTTCAATTGAATGACTTTTTATTCATCCTCAGCCTCTGATAACTTTAGGCTTGGTTCTAATTAGAGATGTAAGACTAGAAATATAGTTTCTATTCTCAAATGTTATTATGTTCCAGATACGAAGATAATATAAATACAGAAAAAGTGAAATAGCACCAAAGCTAGTCCTACTTCCCACCACTAGTTCCAAGTGATGATCAGTGACTGTTATCTGAAGAGATCCACGAAGCTTTCTGGGTGAGACTGGAGTGGGAAGCTTTGTAGGGAGTCATGCACTATGTGTAAGTAGGGGGAGGAGGAAGTGTGGTAGGAAATCAGGAGTGGATGTGAGATGTGTGAGGGACAGAGTCCAAGATCAGTTCAGAGAGTTAGAGCCTTGTCTAAGCATTTATGACATGATTCTGTAGACAGTAAAGTGACATTAAGGGATCTTGTTTCTATCAAAAGACTGTAATTACAGTCTGATGGTGAGAAAGAGGAATTAGTTGGCCTGGCGCCTGTTTTGTAAATAAAGTTCTATTGGAACACAGCTGTGCTCACTTGTTTGCATACCGTCCATGGCTGTGCCACAATGACAGGGTTGAGTAGTTGCCACAGACACCACATGGCCTGCGAAGTCTAGAATATTTACTCTCTGGCCTATTGCAGAAATCCAGACTTGAGGTCAGAAAGGCCTGGTGCCACAATGAGACTGTATGGGACAGATTTGAGAAAGGCCAAAAATGAGAGCTGTTGTAGAGGTTGTGGGGCCTAGTAGGCTAGATCAGAGAGGCTATGTAAAGGGATTCCTTCTCCGATGAAAAAAGAGACAGGATGAAGACTGGCTCTTGGATCTCCCCACATTTAGGATGCAAAAGGAAAATGCCTGGCAACAAGAATGAAGGAAGGAAGGGAGATAATAAGAGGAAGTCAGTGTCAAGCTACAGAATGGCCAAGCATACTAAGCTAATGAAAATTCTGCTACATTTCATGATTAGAAGATAGTTGGTGGGCCTAATAGGATAGAAATCAAAGGAGAAATTCTTGAAACAGTGTCTTCTGCATCTGTTAAAAAAAAAAAAAGAAAGGATTTAGGTTGAGAATAAAAGTAAAGATAGAGGAGATCATACTTCAGAGAGCAGGGATACAGAAAGATTAGTCTCAAAAGGAAATAAAATTGGCTTTTCCTTAGAGAAATGGTTATTAGAAGGATAGCTATAGAGGAAATCAAAGTGTCGGAGAAAAGTCAATGGAGAATTCTATTTTGTATGATAGTGAAGTAGACTGAGGTACTTTATCTAGTAATAGAGTAGATGGAACACAATTGAAAACCAAGTGAGTTAGAATTAAGTCCTGACACAGCCATTGATTAGCTGTGGAAACCTTGGGCAAGTCACTTAGTTTTCTGGTTCTCAATTTCCTGATAAAATGGGAGAGTTGACTTAGGCATTCTAATGTCTGTCTTTTCAAAATGGGTTTTGGTATACTGAAAGCGGAAAGTTAGAATTTTTAGGAAAATAGACAAGAGTTGAAACGATAGGAGTGCAAGTGAACCAAAGAATTCAAGAGTGTTATACTGGTAAACCAGGTCTGAGGGAAGAGCAAGAAGTCCTAATTGGTAATGTTTGCTGTAATTTCTGTGGTGTAAATATTCCCATATAGCTGATTTCAAGACACCAACCAGCTCACAAGATTCCTGAATATTTGACAGTCGACTTTCTAGGCTGGTACTGACTGACTCCAGGACATCACTGGACAGATTTGCCAGGTACCAGTAAGAGTGAGTACTAGATTAGATACATACATTTGTTACAGGGTAGGTCTAGTGAAGTTCCTCAGCAGTGTTCCCACCTAAGGAGAGGGCCAGAGATCATTTAATGTGAAGCCTTGGGCCAAGTTTTGAATCTCAGAGAAGCCAGGTTCTTTGGGTGTGGTTGCAGGGGATTGGGACCCGAGTTAATGAATCTGTACTGTGAATAAAGACAGTGTTGAAGTAGGTACTGCCTGAGGATCAGAAGGTACTAGAAAATTTAAAGTATTCATACTTTCTGCTTTTACAAATAGAGAGCATCTTAAGCAAATAGTTAAGGTGTATTTTTTTTTCTTACTCAGATTCAAATGTTAAAAAGTTTAGTTATAATTGTGATAGAGAAAGAATCCTTTGTTTCTAACATAGGAGAAAAAACAGTTCATGTATAACTATATAAAGGAAATTCAAGAAATAAAATACATATTGAAAACAAAATTCTTAATTTTCCAATTAGCATAGTTACCTTGAGATTATTAACTTTTTTAAACCATACTTTTTATAATCCATAGTGATTATAGTGTCTCATAATACAACATGGCTAACATTGTCTTTTAAGAGTTTTTTCCTCTTTACCTAGAAATAAGTTTTCCAGTATGATACTGACTTTTCTTATGGAGATATAACCTTAATGTATGTCACTTTTCATAAGTATTTTTAGTGATATAATTACTTAACAATATTAGCTTCCCTTCCCTTAAATTTTCTTTTTGCATCTTATAGAAAGTTTTAAGCCAGTAAACGAATATTGAAAACAAGTATAAAACCCATCAGTGGAAATAGAGACTAATAACATGCCATCCAGGAATTTTTAGGAATCAGTAAAATGTACATGTAGATGTGTGTCCTGATTTTATTTATTTTAGGCACAGTTACAGTTATCCTAAGTCATTTAAAATTACTTTTGGGGCAGTTTTAATAAATGACATATCTTATGCCAAAAAAAATTTATCACTGATATTTTAAGAACTAAGATGTCTCCAATCAGCCTATTATGTTAGAATAATCTTATGCTTTAAGGTAGCTGTCAGTATAGTCATCCTCTGATTAATTCACTGCCGCTCTTCCAAAGAGCTGAGGGCTGATGAGACTACAGGTAGTTTCTTGCCCTAAATTTCAGATAAAATGGATTTCATTTTAAGCTGTGGCATCATTGACAGGCTTAGGTGTGCCAGCCATTATGGCCAAAGTTTCTTTACCAAGTGATGCTGCATGGAATAGCTAATTGTCGAACTTCAGCAGAAGTTGGATAACAGTTCAAATGTACTCTTGTATCACAGAGTCCAATGAAAAGCAAGAGAGATTGTTTTTCCGCTTGGCTGCCAATCGCTGTGCCTCTGATTCCTGTATTCCTTTCTACTTCAGTTTTGAATTGATCATAGAGGTCAATATTTCCTCCTTTTTCTCTTCCCTTCCCCATTTATCCACTGTAGGTGTTCAGCATGTTTTTGGAGACTCTGGTGGACTTCATACAAGTCCACAAAGATGATCTTCAGGATTGGTTGTTTGTACTGTTGACACAACTGCTAAAAAAAATGGGTGCTGATTTGCTTGGGTCTGTTCAGGCAAAAGTTCAGAAAGCCCTTGATGTTACCAGGTAAGATTTTCTTCATATATTTCAAGTTTACCCAATAGTAATCAAGAATATTCAGTTTTTGTGTTAAAAGTTCAGATTTCTGAGCTCTTTCAAACCATGCAGACTGCATGAGCTCCATGTGAATGCTAATGATGCCCATTCACATGGTCTGTTTAATGCTGTGTTGGTCCTTAGTTCAAACACTGCATTTCATCTATAAAAATTTTTTGACATTGGTTGAGTAATTCAAGGTGGTATTTTTGTAACTAAAATATGTTCAAAAAGTAGAGTTGAAGGTTTTATTCAATCTAATGTAAATGTAAAAGTATTTTCTAACTTTGAAAAGAATGTTTTATTATGCATTCTTTTTTCAGAAGATTTTGAACCAATGATATATTTCTACTTTCTTGTGTAGATTGTTGAAGTGACTTATTTCACATATCCATTTACTAAGTTGAGGTGAGTCTAGAATTCACATATTAGGTATGGAAACATCTCTGATAATGTTGAAGTTTTTACTGAATACATTTCTGATTAAATCTATAGCTGAGACAAAATAGACCATTATTTGCTATAGCGTCACTTTTTAACCCCCTGCAGGGTATAAACGTTCAGATTCTCCTGGGAATAGCTTGCGGTGTATACTTTACCGCATAGACTATACCACATACAGATCCTACTTCATGCATGCTTCTTGAATGACATTATGTTTTGACGTTATTAAGCATAATCTATTGTTAGGTTTGCTAAATGCTTAATTGCTGACTTAGTTTTTGTTTTATTTTGCTGTGTTCTTATTTCAGAGAATCTTTTCCAAATGATCTTCAGTTCAATATTCTAATGAGATTTACAGTTGATCAGACCCAAACACCAAGTTTGAAGGTAAAATTTGAGGTCTTTTTGAAGACTTTGTAAGGAATTGAAGTGTTTTATTTATAAAATTATGTTGATATTTATATTTCTGTTAACATGAGAAGCTCTTCAATCAGTGGATTTTGTTTTTATAAACTTTCAGACAGTCAAGCCAGCACTTCGGGACCAGCTTCACTCTTTTTGGAGCTCCAAGGTTTTTTGGTTTTGTTTTAATCTGCATTATTTCTTTTCTTAACTCTCTTTACAAACTCTGCAGTGTTTCAGATAATGTTTGTACGCATCTATATATTCAACTACTAACCTTTGGAAGCCTGTTAAGCATGCACAGATTTGATTTCAAATGTTATTCAATGCCGGACTGTCTTTTGGAGAAGCTTACTGGGGTTATACATTTAGAAGGCAATGCCAGTATGGCCATCTAACCCTAAGCTGTTGTGCAGACTTACTCTATACAGTCTTATCTAATTTTATGTTTGTAATTTCCCAATACTTTTTTTTTTAAGTTTAGGGGTTTAGATAGCTATTTGGGGCAAAATGTCAGTTTTGCCTATGTATTTAGTAAACAGAAATTTTTAAGTTTAATCTCAGTGCGATTCTCCAGTTCTCCTTAACTAAAACAGTAACTTTTTTTTCTTTTTGCAATGTGATGTTTCTGATATGTGCATAAAATTCAGGGTTAGCTTTTTCAATTGTTACTAGCACACATTTTTGAGTTAATTTTTATGAAAACTAGGTAGATTCCAATTTTTAATTAAAAATAATTATTAAATTTAACATTAAAAAATAACTTAATATAAAAGATGTGCCCCTGAATTCTTTACTAAAGATGTTTCTTAGTGAGTTTTCTTAAATGAGATTAAAAGTCAGGGAAATAACAAGCATATGTGCATTTGCAGGCCTTGAATTATTCTGCTCTTTTCTGCATGAAATATATTTCCACAAGCATTATTGCCTAGGATTGATTTTCCTTTAAGTTTCTGAATATGATTTTGCCTTAAAATCACAATTGTGTTTCTTACTGGGGTTGATTTATACTCAACATAATGTTATTTTCTCAGAGCTGTTTGTGACAAGGGTTCCATCTGTTTTAATTTTTAAAAGTAACCTGCAGAAGGAGAATAATTTACTTGATATTACTGATAAATTTTTTTGCACTTATTCTTTGTCTAAGCCGTTGTGCTAGGCATTTCTAGGAACAAAAAACTTATAATTTTTTATCATTATTATTTATAATACATGATAAACTGTGAACTTTGATAAGGTTATGATTTGGGTACTGGTGGTAGGTATTCAAGTGCTGTGGAAAACCTGTGTATGTAGTGTGCTGTGTATATAAAGATTTTTCATGGGCCAGTGGAAATGGAGATCTAAACCATTAGCTTAAGAAATAAGAGTGACAAAAATAAAAAATTAAAAAGAAAGGAAAAAAAAAGAAATAAGGGTGACAGGTGAGTTAAAGGAGAGACTAAAGTTGCTGAGAGGGGCCTGAAGAGAAAGACCGTGGGAAGCAGACAATTAAAACTAACTTCCCTGTTGGAAAAGGTTATGCTGGAGACTGGAATCAGACTGTTTCTCTAAAAGCCATATATGTATATGTGGCTTTTATACTATATATTATGCTTTATATTATATATACATATATTGTATAACATGCTGTGTACACACATGTAAAGCTGTAGGGGAAAATCACTCTTCAGCTCGTAAATTGATGTTTTAGGATAGCAAGAAGTAATACCTTATGCTGAAAATAAAAGTAAATTTCAGATGGTTGACAGGATTAAGAATTAAAAACTTAACAAGTTATAAAAAACACAAGTAACTTAAGTATGAGATCTTTAAAAATTCTTTCTTGAAAAGGTGCTGGATCTTTCAGATAAAATTTTACATCTCTCACAGTATCATGTGGCTAAATGTCAGAAAGGAAGCAATAGAATAGGGGGTTGGCAATACAGAGTGATTTTATTTGAGTAAGTAGTGTTTTAAAAAGTAAATGTAATTTTATTGACTTCTTTTTCTGGGTTTCACAAACATGCTGTAGAGTTATACACACCTTAGGAACTGTATTTTTCCTCTCTTAAGAGGAATGCATGTTTATGTTATTAAAAGTACAGACTATGTATTAACCTTATGGAATATCCTACCAAAATGTAAATTTTCAAATGATTATATGTGTATTATGGTTATTTTGCCTTATAGTATAGTAAACTATATATGGCATAGTAAACACATCTGTTCTGTGAAACCCTTTTAAGACTTTACATGCCTGTGTACATTGCCAAGACACTACACTAACTGAATCTCATACAGTGCAGATAAATCTATTCAATTATTGATGGTAGCAAATTGAAAACAAAATACATTAATGTTCATTCTTTGATTTTCTGTAGTCACCTTTCAGCTCATCACACTGATAGAAAGTGGCGTGGCTTCAGAAATCCAAAATGGCACATGCTGCTGTAATTTAGTTGCACTTGTTACTCCAGAATTAACCATGTCTCTTTCCCTCTCCCCTGTACATTTCACTTAAGATGGCTGATAGGTTAACTCCTGTTTTTTCCCAATGCATCTCTTAAAGTTATAGTTACTTCTTAAAATTCATTTATTGTGAAATGAAGAATGTAAATTGATGCTTTCTATCTTAAAAAAAAAAAAAGCTGCAAGCAGAAAGGGGAAGATGTACAAGAATCAGAACTTACTTCCTGTATATTAATTTGACATAGTACTTCCCAGAGACCTTATTTGGACTGAGTGAAAAGAATGACATCTTAAGATCAATAACAAGGGAGGAAAGAGCATAGAGAACCTGATTACTTTCACCTTTTACAGTGTTTTTTCGAAGTTGCTATTTAATCATATAATTAAACTTCCCTTTTTGTAAGTCAGCAAATCAACATTTAATATGTATTTAGCATCTGCTGTAGCCAAGGATTATACACTGTACCAGGTGCTATCTCTAGAGTACACTGGTAAAGTCTTAGAGAACCATTATTTAGAAACCCTAGAATGTAAGAAGATGTGACTTTAAAAACAGTGGTTCTGTTTTTTTCTGTGTTTTGTTTTTTTTTTTCTTTTTTTTGCCACAACACACCTGCGGAAGGTGAGATAACTTAACAGCAGCTCACATTAAGGATAAAGAAGGCTGCGTCTAAGAGAGAAGCATGTGTGCTTTGCCCCACCTCCTGCTGGTTTTGAAGCCTGCAGTCTATCACACATCTATTCATATAACTCTTTTATACAAATAAGTATTGTCTCTTCTCCACTGGTACTTGGATAAAACTTTTTTGTCGCATTTCTTTTGAGAGGTAGTTCTGGCAGTTGATGGACCTTTTAAGGAACCTGATCTCATCATGTGAGTCTTAATGTGTATTTGCCGGAAACCTGTGCTGCCCACCTTGATTACCCACTTGATTTACAACACCTTACTTCCAAAATACGTTGGTGCATTTCACCAAGAGCCATATTATACTCAGTTTACAAAGGCTGGTTCCCAGGAAAATTGAGACAAAAGTCAGTTGTAAGCTCTGAAGGCAGACTCAAGGTGAAGTGTCTAATCTTACCAAGAGAGTTTTCAGCCGTTGTTCAAACCCAGGGAATGGAACTTAAAAGTTCTGCCATATGTGAAAAAAATCTACATTATCATATACTTGTACCTCCACTAGGTAGGTGTTTATATAATTTCTCTTTTCTTGTTGATGCTTTTCCATTTTGTATTTGTCAAAAAAAAAAATCACCTAATTATTTCTAAAGTGTTCTCCTTGCCCCTCAGTGACCAGCTGATTGTCCCCTGTTGTTGTGTGTTTGCCTCTGCAGGTGAAGGTTGCTATCCTCAAATACATAGAAACTCTGGCCAAACAGATGGATCCAGGAGATTTTGTAAATTCCAGTGAAACTCGCCTGGCAGTGTCTCGGGTCATCACATGGACAACAGAACCCAAAAGTTCTGATGTTCGGAAGGTAGGTTTTAATTTAAGGTTTAGAAGATAAGTTAGAAAAGCAAGTCAGTCATTTTGGATTGCCAGTGAAAGGAGGTAATATTTTCAGGACATTACCAGTTAGCATTGAGTTATTTACCCGGTGATATGAAGACTTTTTTTTAAAAAAATCCTCTCTTTTAAATTATTTTCAATTTTATGCAATTAATATAATTTTCAAACTTAGAATCAAGAATAGCTGTCCTACATGGAACTATATTCAATATCTTATAATAACCTATAATGAAAAAGAATATGAAAACGAATATATAAATACATAACTGAATCACTGTGCTGTACACCAGAAATTAACACAACACTGTAAACTGACTATACTTCAGTTTAAAAAAAGGAAAGAAAAAAGCTGTCCTTGCCACAGTCTTCCCAACCTCTAATCTTATAACCATTCTAAATATTTCAAATCTTTTCCATTGCATTACTTCAAATGAGAGCTTGCGCTGTTTCTTGATTTATTAATTTTAGGCATTATCTATTGATCTGTTGGGAAAAAAAGCCATTATGTATCTATCTATCTTTGTAAATGAAGACTTAACTTTTCCATACTATTCCCACATCCTTTCCTATGTCTTTCCTCATAACCTTAAAAATACTTATGAATCCGTTGTTGGTAATCAATTGAAAAGCTTTAATTTTGACTGTGGAAGTATTCACTCCCATACAAAGTGGTTTATTACTGCCTCCTTACAGAAGCTTAATTTGTCCTGTAATTTGCCTTATTTTTCATTTGCCTGGTTTTTTTCCCAAAATTTTTTTAAGTATTTGTAAATATTTTCAATTCCTGCCACATGCTTATTGCTAAAATTTTCCATATGCTCAAAAACATAGATTATTTTTCTGGAGAAGTCCTTTCTAGACACTGATCTCTTCACCATCTTCCTGAGGCTTCTCTTCACTCCTAATCATTCATTTCTTGCATCCTGTGTCTGGCTTTGTTGACTCTCTTCCTTGATGAATCATTCCCTTTGATATTTGCTGTAGAAGAGTACATAAAAATATAAATTTTGTGACTTTTATTTCTAATGATGAACTCTTCACCCAACAACAGCAGAATATACATTCTCCTAAGGGCACATGAAACATTCTCCAGATAAACCATATGCTAGGTTATGAAACAAACCTCAATCGTTTTTTTATAAAAGGATTAAAAGAAATACAGGTTATGTTCTTTGGCTACAATGGAATGAAATTAGAAATCAATAACAGAAAGAAATGTGGGGAGCTCACAAATCCGTAGAAATTAGACAGTATACTGTATACATTTCTATCTGCAAGCAATTTAATATATAGAAAATCCTTCAGAATCACTGAAAAACTATTAGAACTAATAAACACATTCAGCAGGGTTGCAGTATAACAAAGTATACAAAAATCTGTTGTATCTATAAACTCTTGAAGTCAACAATCCAGAAATGAAATTAAGAAAACAATTCCATTTGTAGTAACATTGAAAAGATTAAAATAGGAATAAATTTAACAAAGGAAGTATAAAATATAAAATAATTTTGAAAGAAATTAAATAAGATTTAAATAAATGGAAAAACATCCCGTGTTCTTGGATCAGAAGACTCAGTATTGCAAAGGTGGCAGCAATCCCCAAAGTGAACTACAGATTCAGTGTAATCCCTACTACAATCCCAGCTGGCTTTGTAGAAGTTGACAAGCTGTTTCCAAAATTCATAATGAAATTCCAAGGGACCCATGATAGCCAAAACAGTCTTGGGGGAAAAGAAATAAAATAAGAAGGCTTTACACTTGTCTGATTTCAAAACCAAGTACAAAGTAATAGTAACCAAGATAGTGTGGTACTGGCATAAGAACAGACATAAAGAACAATGGAACAGAAATGAGAGTTCAGAAAAAACCTGTGTCTATGGCCAGCTGATTTTCGGCAAAGGTGCCGAGATCATTCAGTAAGGAAATTACAGTCCTTTCAACAGATTGTGCTGGGACAACTAAATAGCCACATGTAAAAAAATGAAGTTGAACCTTTACTTCACACCGTATACAAAAATTAATTGAAAATGATGAAAGACTTAAATGTAAAAGCTAAACCTATAAAACTCTTAAAAGAAAACAGGGATTAATCTTCATGACCTTGGATTTGACAATGGATTTTAACCAGGATCACAAACAACAAAAGGAAAAATAGATAAATTGAGTTTCATCAAAACTGAGAATTGGGGAATATTCCAAGGACAAGAATACTGATGTGACTATAGAAACCATTGGCATGTTTTAAGTAAGGGAATGGTATGATCTGATTTATGTTTTTAAATATTATGCTGGCTAACATGACAAAAATGGACCATTGCTGTGTTGTGTAAGGGAAAATAGGTTAGAGGGCTGATACGGAAAGGAACCTAAGTTTTCATCTATTGTAGTAGGAAATCACTGAAAAATGTCTCTAGCTGACAGATCAAGAAATAATTATATGAGCCCATGAATGCCTAAGAATCAGAAAAAGCAGGCATTACAAAAGGGAACCCTATGGAGAACTGAACAGGGGAATTGAGAATTATAAAACCTTTTCTAAAAAAGTTTGGTTTTTAAAAAATCCATAAGTGTGTGTTACTTTTATTTAAAGACTTAAAAATTATTTTTAAATAAATGTAGCTAGTAAAGTCAATGTGACATTAGAACTAACAAATGAAGGACTTCATCAAAATACACTAAAGCTATTACATCTTAAATCATGCAGTTTAAACCTGCAGAAATAGACACCTAGATCAATGGACTATAATGGAGGATCCTGAGAAACTTAGGTTTATGGAGAAGATTAGTTTGTGATAAGAGTGTCACTTCAAGTCATGAGGAAAGAATATACTCATTGCTTTGGGAACAAGTGGTCTCTGTCTCTAGAAGGAAAATAAAGCTGAATCTCATACACCAAAATAAACTTTAGATGCAATAAAGTATATGTTAACAATCATTAATTCATTTGCTCAAATTGATTTGAGATTTTTTTCAATGTTTTGGTTCCAAAAAAGACACAGGATCATAAAGTTTTGTTGCAAAGTGTAAATAGCTTTATTTAAGCACCATTAACATGTCAGAGCACAAACCCACACAATATATACTATGTTGGTGTTTTTAACAAAATGGGCTTGTGTTATAGCTGTTTTATAATTTTTTCTTCAGCAATATATATAGTCCTCTCCCAGTCTCTTCATGTTTAGAGCAACATCATCTTTGAAGGCTATGTTGTGTATTGTACCATTGCTCCAGTGTAACATGCTTTAGCCATCCCCCTCCTGTGTCTTAGATGCCATAGACAACAAACACTCAGGTTTTCAGAGTGGGATCAGAAAGGTCCAGAACACGACGTACACATTTGGATACAAGTCACGATCATGAACTATATGCACTTCTCTCTCCTCTCAGTTAAGTTTCTATGAAATCTGAATTTCAGTTTGGCTTTTATTAACTCAGTTGGTTACTTTAAAAGGAGAAAAGAGCTTTATATTTTCTTAACTGATCTGAATACCTTTGTTTTGTTCCAATTTCCACAACATTAGACTAGTTTTAGCTTTGAATTATAGATTTGTTAAGATTAGGTGCTTTGAGAGAAGACTACATATGGCTACTTAATTTAAGAAGCATATATTGAGAAAATGAAAGGTAAAGTGCTAAGTTGCTCTGGATGGGCTTTGTATAGCTTACGGATGTACTTTTTTATTTCCACCCATCTTTTTTCTTGTAATCATTTATTAGGAAAACTGAATTAGTAATGTATATTGATAGAGTAAACCTAAGAACTATATGGTTGACTTTTGCCATTGATTGTTAGGTCATATTTGTTATGCTTTTCGTATTCTATTCTTACCTTCAAAAAATAAAAGGTCAATTTTTTTTCTTTCAACAAAGAAATTTGAAAGCATATGAAAGCATCTTCTTCTTTTCCCCTGGGAAAGATGGCCTTTCACTATTGAACAGAAATATCAAGTGAAGAATGTGGTCTCCTTTGAGTAACCAAAATACATTTGTCTACTCCTTTTATGTCTTTGTTTTCTAGGCAGCGCAGTCAGTCCTGATTTCCTTATTTGAACTCAATACCCCAGAGTTTACAATGTTATTAGGAGCTTTACCAAAAACTTTTCAGGATGGTGCTACCAAGCTTCTTCATAATCACCTTCGAAACACTGGCAATGGAACCCAGGTATTTTTCAGTTGTTTTATTGGCTATTGTATAATGTGATGGTTGGTTAACAATAATTGCTTTCTTTTACATGAAGTAAACTTTGACTCTAGTGTATAATTTTTGCATCTGCATTGGGCAGTATTTCCTGAGCAGAATTAAATTTTGTCCTGGAAAGAACAGAATCGTTTATATTATAACTTGGTATACATTAGGGCAGTGGTGAATGGTGGCCAGGGTATGAGCAAGGGCAGCGAAATGTAACAGAACTTAGATGAGGCTGTCACCTTTGCAAGCCATTAGAATTAGGACATGCTCTTAGATGAACCAGTCCTTATTTGAGGGCCAGAAAAGATGATTTATTCCAGGGATAATAAATAAGGCCCAAAGAGGATAGTGTTAAGGCTGTGTTCACCTTTAATAATTAGAGGCTTGTCAGTCCATAGGTGCTTGAATTATACAGGATGTTGTTTTGGAGAAGTAAGGTCTGAGTAAATGAACATTATCATTACATGTATCTAACTAGTATATAATCATTTACATAATGTACCTGTACCTTTGGTAATGGATAAAGGAGAAAGTGGATGCACTTAAGGTCAGTGTAGGGAAGACAATCTGGGAACAATTCTCGGTACCAAGATCAATTACCTTTTTAAAAGAAGAAAGGATTGTTTCGTTGTATCTTAAGAGGTAGGCAAGTTACTAACATGACCAGATTTTACTTCTTTGGTGTCTTTGTAAAAATCGTTTGCAAATCAACCTCTCAAGAATGAATAAAATTTGAGCAATAGTAATGGTTGAAGGAAGGCAATTGGCTCAGAGACAGAAAGCTAATTTAAAATCGTTAATTTGGGATCTTATTTAATCTCTGAGAAAAAGATGCTGTACTATTTGAAAGCAAGAAATGGGTAGGGAGAGCAAAAAAGACTTAAAGAGCTAGATTTCTGAATGAGAAGAAAGTTTTCCCCCACAGAGATATAGAAATATTTAAAATATTGACCTATAAATATGGCTCTTTCATGTTGTTCCACTTCTCGATCGTATGACTTCCTGAAGAGCCGTTATGTTGAACTTCCTGTCATGTGTTAATGTTTACTTGACTCCGTCCATCAGGGTTCCATGGGGAGTCCTTTGACAAGACCAACGCCACGGTCACCAGCCAACTGGTCCAGTCCTCTTACTTCTCCTACCAATACATCACAGAGTACTTTATCTCCAAGGTAATAAAAGGATTATTTTCTGTCATGGTTTGCATTTGCAAGTTCCCATTCTTAGAAAAACAGACATTAATATAATTTCAGTTGATAGTTCTACTTGACTTGAAAGGTCTTAGATACATAGAAACTTAGCAAATTCAAAAAAATTTAAGTTTATTCTAAAACTAACCCTTTAGATGATAATAATGTACAGGATATGGAATTTTTTTTTTTATCAGTGACAAAAAAACTTACAGACACAACTTTTAGAAGTGACTGTTCATTGCATTAAATAGCATAGTTGTGTTTCTCAGATATACTGTATAAATCCATTAATTGCAAATTATGTCTTTCAGTTTTATTAGTATAAATGATGAGGTAACATTGTAATGATGGATATTTAGAGCTAATGTTTGCCAACCACTTCTAAGAATAGAAAAAAAAAATAAGCTTATAAACAAAAACAAAAAAATAAAGAAAAACTAGGGAAGGGTTAAATATAATTTGGCAGTATGTATTCTTAGGAGAAATGTGACTGTGAGATTGATCATTAATACAAAATGTAAGATGTATGAAATTTTTACACACTTGTGCAATTCAGGCTGGGCTGTATTTCAGATAAAGTTCTTAAGTCATTAAGGGACTAACATTTTTCCCTATCGTGGCCTTTTAAAAAAATTTGTCTACTAGTCCATATTTGTACTTTTCAGGTTGATTTTTGTTATTAGCCATCTATCATAACATATTTTGTTATATTCATTACAATTATAAGATGCTTCATTTTATTGCAAAAAATATTGCAAATTTATAATTTAGTCTGTTTTTTCCACATTACACATATGTGACAATTCTGATGGCTAAATTCCGGCCTCAGTTCAGTTTTAGAATCTGATTATAGAATTCACATCAATGACAGTTATGTTCACTGTTAAAAATTCTTGGCATTCTTACAGATTTGTGTAAAATACATTTATCCCCAATTTAAGCAGTACCATTATTGTGACTTAATCACAGGACTTAGTAAACTATCTGTACAGGGACATGTGATCAATACTGTAGGCTTTGCAGGCCATGCAGTCTTGATCACCTCTGCTCAACTCTGTGAACATAGCCATAGACAATAGCTAAATAAATAAGCATTGCTATGCTCCAAAACAATTTTATTTATGGACACTGAAATTTGAATTTTATATAATTTTCATGTGCTGTGAAATGTTATTGTTTTGATTTTTTTTCTTAAGTTTTTAAAAATTTTAAAAAAACTCTTAGGTATCAGGGCCATAATTTGCTGACCCCTGGTTAGAACATTTTTGAAGGTGAAAAGACAAACCAGCTGTTAAGGACTATGCATTCTAGAGGCACTGTAAGCTGCCCTTAGTGAGCAAAAAAGGGGACATGTACTTTAGCCATTTGTAGCTGTCAGGTTTTGTTCTGCTAATTATGCTTTAGAGCATATCATTTTCTAATCCTGTCTTTATAAATATCCTGTGTAATCTCCTCAGATAAGTTTGTATTTTAAAACTACAAAGAGAAATGAATTACTGTCTTTTTCATAGTGCATTTGACTATGACACAGAAAATATGAACTCTGAAGATATTTATAGCTCTCTTAGAGGTGTCACTGAAGCAATTCAGAATTTCAGCTTCCGTAGTCAAGAAGATATGAATGAGCCATTGAAGAGAGATTCTAAAAAAGATGATGGTGATTCAGTGAGTATTTGGATATTCTTACATTGCGCACTTCAGGAGTTTTTTATTTTGTATTGTTTTTTAACTTTGCTTTCTTTCATTTTCAAGTTTAGTTTTCCAGGGGTCAGTCACTCAGTATTTACTGACTATCACGTACCAGGCACTGTTGTGGGTCTTAGATTTACAAGGGAAAGTCGCTGCTCTCAAGTTCCTTATAGATTTTCAGATAGAGATGAGTACTGTGGAGTTTTAGATTAGAATGTAAAGTGAGTCTATTTTGGATTAAGTGGTCAGAGAAGATGACATTTGCACTGAGACCTAAATAAAGCCATACAAGGTCTAGGAGAGGAGAATTCCATACAAGAAGTAGCAAGTGCCAAGACACTGAGACGAGAGCGAGGTTGTATAGTTGAGAACCAGGATGAAAGCCAGTGTAGTTGGAGCATTATGAAGGTGTGGGGGACTGGAATATGGGCCAGGTCACATGGCCCTTGTAGGACAAAATAAGGTGTTTAGACTTTTTTTTATTCCTATTAAATGTAGTGGTAGTGATTTGACTCATCAGTTTATGTGATTCCCATTAAGAATGTTGTGACTGACATTTGTTCAGTTTGTTGTCTCTGCCATTATACAAAGAGCAATTGTTTTTTACTCTGCTTCTTCTTAGACTTTTCTCTGACAGCTTAGACTTTTCTCAAAACAAGCTATCCCACCATTTCCTGTGGAATCTGTGGTTTCTCAGTGTTTGCAAAATTATAGAACATTGCAGTGCTTCAGCAGATCTCTAAAGGGCTCCCTCCTCTGCTTCCTGGCTTCTTTCTTGCTATTGTTTTTCTCTCCATGCCTGTATGGCAGATGGGCCTAGTAAACTGGCTGCCAAAAACCTGCTTACCACTCATATTTGAGGTTCCCTAACTCAAAAGCTGCCTGTGATAGCAGTAACAGGTTAATAAGAGTCAGTGTTTAATTGAGGACCCCCCCCCCGCCATCCCAAGATAGCAGGGTACAGTGTCGGTAGCTCAAGTAGTGGATTCTGGCAGAAGTGAGTTTGAATCCTGATTCCTGGCATTCACTAACTAGTCAGATTACCACTTCTAAGCCTCAGTGTCTTCCTAAGGAAAATAGGGGTACTGTTGCATACCTTAAAACTTATTGTATGATAAATCATATGATTCCATCCAGCCCAGCCTTCTCTCCTGAGTTTCAGATTCATACATCCAACTTCTGATCTTTTCCCCTAAACTGTTCTCCTCTATCCCAGTTGATAGCAGTGCTAGTTGCTCAGCCAAAAACCTTGGACAGAACAGTTGTCCTTGTTTCCTCCTTTCTTTTTCTCATCCTCCCTACTTAGTCCATCAGGGAATCTGTTGGCTATCTCCAAAATATAAACCACAGTCTACACAGTAGACTTTTCCCCTTGTTACCTCCCTTATCTCATCTCCGGCTACTTTCCTCTGCTCTAGCCACATGCGTCCTTGCTATTCCCTGAACTTACTGGGCATGTTCTTGCTTCAGGGCCCCTGTCTTAGCTGTTCCCTCTGCCTTAAACATTCTTCCTCCAGATATCCCCATGGCTAGTTTCCCCACTTCCTTCCAGTCCTTGAGCAAGTGGCTTCTCAGTAAATCTTACTTTGAGCAGCCTATTTAATCTGCAGCCTCCTCCTCCCACCTTGGCACTCATGATCCCTTTAATACTGTACTGCCTCCCAGGCACTAATCATCTTCTACTGTACCACATAACTTACCCATTCATTATGTTTTTTTAATGTCTCTGACCCTGCACTAGAATGTTAAACTTCGTCAGGATAGACAGCATTCCCTCATTTGTTCACTAATATATCCCCAATGCCAAAAATGTTACCTGGCATGGAATAGGTGCACAGTAAAATTAAAGAATATTTGTAAAGCACCTCGCTAACAGCTTGGCACATAGTTGCTTGGTCAGTGGTGGTAATGGTGACACTGATGATGGTAATTGATATTTTGATAAGTGTATTAATGTGCCCAAACTCCATCAGGCATCCTTCCAAAAGCTATGCAGTCCCTTTAGGCTTTTATTTTTTTGTACGTGTGTGTTTTTTGTTTTTGTTTTTGTTTTTAAGCAAGACTTTTGAAATTTGATTTCCTTTATTGACGTACTGTCATTGTATAATTTACAACCTTAATAATGAAATCTGGGAGCTTTTAGTTCTATGTTGCTAGTAAAAGTCCTTTTGTATTTAACTGGCATAAATGGCATTTAACTGTAACTAATCACAGTGTATATATATATATATTGTTTGATCGAGCCATTGGCAGGGAAACTATAGGAATTGTTAGAGACATCATTCTTTCATGGTTCTTATTTGCCTTCATGGTTTCTTTACATCTTTTCCATGAGCTTTGGCTTTTTGAATGTAAGTTTTAACTCATCTTGTTGATTTCCATTACTCGGTTTTTTTCAGCTCTTTATTATTACCTTTTTAAAATAGCCTTTCAAGCAGTAGGAAAATATCCTTTTAGAATTTTGAAGAGATATTTGAAAGTGAATTAATTTGCTATACTTCCCCCTTCCCATTAACAGATGTGTGGCGGTCCTGGGATGTCTGACCCAAGAGCAGGAGGTGATGCTACTGACCCAAGCCAAACAGCCCTTGATAATAAAGCTTCATTGCTCCATTCGATGCCTGCTCACTCCTCTCCACGCTCTCGAGACTATAATCCGTATAACTACTCAGATAGCATCAGTCCCTTCAATAAGTCTGCTCTCAAGGAAGCCATGTTCGATGATGATGCTGACCAGTTCCCCGATGGTATGTCCTGGGTCGTCTGCTACCGTCTGTTACAGAGGTCTGCTAATCAGCAAAGCAAAATAGGGTTACGTGTTCTTTTATTGTAACTTCCTAAGTAAGGATCTTTGGGATGGGATTGTTCTCTCTCATCTTCTAGGAACTCATTTCTGATGTTTTGGTAGTTTTCTTCCCCAGAATGAGAGACAGGTTAATCATCCTAAAGTCATCCTTTAAATCAAGAAAACCTTAGTGACTTCCCAGAAACAGATGAAACCAGTTGTAGCTTATAAATTTAGTCTATGTCTAAACATAGTTCATTTAGTTATTAACTTTTATACCAGAATGACAAAACCCTTTGAAAGAATACCTGTTCTTTACAATAACCTTTTAAGTGTGAAGTCATAAATTCTTTAGTAAGATACATTCAAGGACCAAATATGGGAGAAGCTACCATTGGGATTTGGAGTTGGCTTAGGTCTGAGCTCAAACACTTATTAAGCTGCATTACCTGGGAAGTTGGTTGACCTTCCTGAATCTCACTTGTCACTAGGTTGGAGATGTTACATTACTTGCCCTTTGACCACAGTATGTGGTAAGGTTCAGATAAGATGTATGAAAACTGATTATAAAGTACAAAGCACTGTGAATGTTTTAGTTATTTTTAGTAATAAGGAATTACGTTTTTGCCTCAGCATATTACACAATCCATCAATTCTTTTTTTAGTTAAAGATTTAAATAATGTATAGTTAATATATAACTATATGTAGATAAACTTGAAAGTCTCCCCCTCATGATTCCATATGTTGGTAGTTTCTGGTTTTCCTTTATTCCCTCAGAGTTACTGTCATTGAACATATTTCTGCATAAACTTATGCACATGTACAGGTAATTCTAAGAGATTTCTAGAGGTAGAATTGCTCAGTTGAGGTATATGTAAGTTTAAATTTTGAGAGTTAATACCCAATTACCAACTGAAAACACTTGGTTAGTTTAAGTTGTACTGATTTCCTCACCAGCACAGAGTGTTTAGATGTTTTATTTTTTGTCACTGTGATGGATATAAAATAGGTCATTCCTAATGAGCATTTCCTTAATTGTTAGAAAGATTGAGAAATTAGATATCAGGAATATTTTTTAATCTTTGTAATTTTGATGAGTAGAAAAAATCTTCACTTCTGTATTTCTTTGATTACCAGTTGATGAATCATATTTTTACCAACATGTCATGTTAAAAGACTTAATGTATCTCAGATATCACAAAGGCAAAATTGTGACCAAACTATCTAAAATAATAGTTGTCTTAATACATAAGAATCTATAAAATTGCCACAGTTGCGCGCTTTGGTATGTTTTAACCTGTCATAAATAGTTGACTCCCTTGCTGAGGTCTGGTCACCATAGCAGCGTAACAGAAGCGCATGAATGAATTGGACCCTCATGAAAGTGTCTTGGGAACCATCTGTGTAGCGACAGCCCCACAGTTGACTGAGAAATCGAGACCTAACTTTAGCAGCTTTAATTGTTTTTAAATTATTTTTGCACAGAGGTCACACAACTGGCATCTCTTGCCTCAGCTACAGTACATATATACACATATATATATGTATGTATGTATACATAGTTTTTTTTAAGTATTGTTTCAAAATACTCAGAACCTTAAAAGTTGGGAGTATAGGAGAAAGAACTTTTCTTTTCTTGAAATATCTGAGAGTGAGTTGCCGAACTGATGCTCCATCACCTCAAATACTTTAGAATGTACTTTCTGTAAACTGAGACATTCTCCTGCATAACCACAACATATTCATCAAAATCAGGGGATTCTCTTTGGTACATTAAGAACCACCTGTCTGTAGTGTTCTGTCTGTTATCTTGATGATATCTTATAGCAGAGGATTCGGATCAGAATGTCATGGATTTAATTACCATGTCTCCCTCCCTCCCTGTTCAGTCTTTTCTTGGCTCTCATGACCATGGCATTTTTGGAGATTAAAGACCAGTTATTTTGTAGTATTTCCCTCAATGTAGGTTTGTCTGATGTTTTCTTATGATTGGACTTAGACTGTACTCTTGGCATCAGTATCACAGAAGTGAGAGTGCATCTAAGCTAACACATGATTGCACTTTGCCCCATGGTTGGTGATGTTAACGTTGATCCCTTGATTTTGGTGATGCTAACCAGGCTTCTCCACTGTGAAGTTACTCTTTTTGTAATTAATAAGTGTTTTGTGGAGAGGTAGTTTAAAACTAAATATCCCAGTCCTCGTTAAACTTAAATTTTATTCATTTTAAAAATATTTATTTACATATTTATAACTGTATGGTCTTATAGTTTCCTATTGTATTCAATGGGTATAATTTTAACTATCATTATTTATAATATGCTCAAATTGTCCTTAATTTGACCACCACCCATTCAAACTGGCTTTTGTGTCCTTTTGACATGTCTGCATCCTTACATTCTGACACAACAAAATCTTGTACTGTCCTTCCTTCAATCCTGGAATCAGCCATTTCTCCAAGGATCAATCCTTAGTTTCTTTTAATAGAAAATGGTCTTTAAAGACTAAAGCCCAGGCACAAGGGATACTCACTGCTGGTAGGGTGTCACTACTCCACAGACCTCTGAGTGGCCAGAGCTAGGAAATGTGTATGTGTGTATGCTGATTTATATCTATTTCTGTGTCTGTCCAAAGCTGTGTGTTTGCACCAGTAACTCCAATTCCAGTCTAGTGCCGTGAGGTTAATTTTAGTTTCTCCCTTATTGATAACTCCCCTTTTCTGACAGTGAGAAACCTGGCTTCCGTTATCTTTAATATATTTACTTATTTGATCAATCCTCCTTATGCAACCAGTTCTCCATCTCTGCCACCACCTCCTCCCTCCCAGAGTGCAGTCGTCACCCTGCTGGGCTCTACCATTCCATGTGGACACGCTCAGCCTCCTTGGCCTCTGACACCCACTGCCCTTCTTCATGGGCTCTGACAGATCACACCTGGTTGCCATCACACGTGGACACCCTTCTTACCCTGGCTGAGCTCTGAAACCCCATCTTTCCCACACTCAGTGTGTGGAAACCCTCCTTATTCTACCCAGGAACCTATCCCCATGGTCATTTGTAATTTTGATGAATGGAAAAATACTTCATTTTATGAGGAAAAGTTGTGTTTTTACCAACTTCTCATGTTAAGAGACTTAATATATCACAAATATCACAAAGCCAAAATTATGGCAACTTAGCAAAATCACCCCCCCCCCTTATGATCTAGTTCTCTTCTCCTTTACTAAGAATCATGTATTTTCCATTTGTTAAATGAAGATGTCTTTGGAAATTATATAGCTGAAACCTAAACTGGGTAGAATATTTTTGAACTTGTGAACATTTTTTTCTTTGCAGCTTAATATCTGATTGACTTCCAAAACATAAGGCAGCCCTTTTATGTTGAGTAAACACTCTTTGAAAATGGATAAGCCCTTGGTTAAACCAAAATAGTAGCTGTTCCTAGCTTCATATAGCAGTTGTTTTCATTTGCTGTCTATATTCCATTTTAAAGTTGAGATGGGGAAGACCTTGCATCTCTCTTACTCAGGCGTTTCTGTATATACTATAGACAGATACACACATATTTGACAAATTTATCAAAATTAACAAGTCAAAAAAGCCTACACTAATGGCCACTTCTGATTACGATCTTTGTAAAGTTTACCAGGGACTGTATTGTTCCAGGATACTTACTACCTCTAGTGACCATGACACTGTTATTCAAGGGAGACTCAGATTTCAGGCCCAGGTGCTCACAGTGACCCTAGGGGTGGGTGCTGTTTTCCCATTTTACTGATGAGAAAGCCCAGCCTCCACAGTAAGAGCACGCCCCCATCACACACAGGCTGAGGGGCAGAGGCTTGGCGGGCCCCCAGAGCCTGTGTGCCTTGCGCAGGACTGCAGTGCCTCCCTGTGTTAGAAGAGGCGGAAGAGAATACTTTGTCTTAACTAATTCAGCACCTTAGGTTTTAATCGTTTGTATGATATAAACAGTTCCATTTTTCAACAAATCATGTGTGTGCTTTCTTTGGCAGAAATGACTTTCCTGTCAGTCATCTCTCCAGACCATTATATGACAAGTCATTTCTGATTATCTTCTAGAGTAATTACAAAGCCTGTACTCGTGGAGAAGAGAACTGAGTTCCTTTGAAGAACATTTTCTTGTGACTTCCCTTTATTTAGCTGGAATAACATCAACTCTTACGACAGTGATTCTCTGTCATTTCACACCTGTGAAAATGTGATACTATAACTTTGCAGGAGTGATTTTTACGGGGTTTATAGAGATGCATTTATTCAGCTGCAGTAGTTCTTGTTAAACCAGCAATATTGATCTCATGTTGGTGTATACAGATGAAGTTATAAGACAATTTTTATTCTCCAAGTTAAGATTGTATCTTTGAACTCAAATTTCTTATCTTTCGTGATTCTGCTCTGCATTTTGCAGATGTTCTTCTTGGTCTTCCAGCCCTAATTTGGTTCCCCTTAGTGATCATTTTTCCCAGATTACCTGAAGTTTAGTTCAGTAATCAACATTTTGTGCTCTGTGAAAGAGTGTTTGGGAACCAGAGGTTCTCAGTGCTCTTATTACAGTTCCATGAAAGTTGTTCTAACAAACTTCCTTTTTAATAGTCAGTGAATGTCATCATTACACTTTGGTTCAGTTTCCCTTCCGTCATCTGTTAGTTTTATTCCAGTGGAAGTCATCTGTTCTAATAGTTCAGCTTGATTCCCTTTCCTCAGGTTTCTGAATCGTCTTAAGTGAAATAGAATTTTTCTTTCCCTACTTGTAGTTGTGGGTTCCCTGAGACATACAGTGTTAGGCCATTGGTATCTCTAGGTCAGAGGCTGACCAGCTGGCAGGATGAGGCACAGTAGCTTCTGTTTTTATGGACCAATAGTGAAATATCTGGCAAACTGCAACCTCAAGGTTTGTTTTTGGGAAGAGTACTCTTTCCTCCTGAGCCTTTCCTTTTGTAGGCAACAACCCTCCCCAAAAGGCCAGCCTGCCCATGCCAAGTAGATGCACAGAGAGTACAGCCCCACGGTGTCAGCTGTCTTTCCTGGAGACTTGGGAGGAGGAGTGACCCCAGGTGTGCCTTCTAGGCTCAGGCATCCTATTCTGGGATTATTTCATTTCAGAGAAGGAGTCAGGAAAAATAATTTATGGCACAAGCCCAGGCAAATGCTTGCCCAAGTCCCTCAAAGCCTGAATTTATCATTTAAAAAAATGTAGGACAACTCTGTTATTTTGTAGTGCTCTAATGTGAACTTTTGGATTTAACTGTCTTTCTTTTAAAAATGATTTAAAGCATTATCTGATGACTTGTAAAATAAACAATATGTCCTTTAACATTCATAAAATTCATGAGTTCATAATTATACATTTAAAAAGAAAGCAAAAAGAAATGAAAACTCCTTGATAGCCACTGGGCCCAACTCTTGACTCTGAAATTTAAAGGGAAATATTTTAAGTGTATTCTGCCTTTTCTATCAAACTGTATTTCAGGGTAATTAAAACAGCTCTAGTTGATAAAGTCACTCTCTGCAGAAGAATTTCAACCCATTTTTAACTCCTAATAATTGATTCAGAATATCAGTGGGTAAAATCATTAGTGAAAAGATTGACAGGGAATTTTCCAGTGGCGGGATCAAGTTGTCACCAGGTGGATCCAGTGACCATTGTTGGTGTCACTAAAAACAAAGTGCCCAGACACGGGGTGACTCCTGGCTTGACAACGTAAAAGTGTGTAAGGACAAAGGGAGACACTGGGATTTGCTACAAATACTTCAGGAAAAAAAGCTGGAGGCACGGGGGACAAAGATGATGTAAGAATGGTAAAATCTTAATAATCATTAAATCTGGATGATGGGTGTATGAAGGTTCATTATACAATTATCTCTTGTGAATTTTTATTATAAATGGTTTTGAACTAGTATTGATGTTTTGGGAATAACAAATTGAAAAGAATGTTACTTAGTCATTTTTCTTTGTTTTTGTTTTTAACAACCAACTCTCTGTTTCATAATGTTATATAAAGTTGGCATCCCCGTACTTGTGAAAATTAACTTACAAAGTTACAGAACTAACATCATGTCCTTTTGACAGATCTTTCCCTAGACCATTCTGACCTGGTTGCAGAGTTGTTGAAGGAGTTGTCTAACCATAATGAACGCGTAGAAGAAAGAAAAATTGCCCTCTATGAACTGATGAAACTGACACAGGAAGAATCTTTCAGTGTTTGGGATGAACACTTCAAAACAATATTACTTTTATTGCTTGAAACCCTTGGGGATAAAGAGGTAAATTGCTGACTGTGTAAACAATAGCCTGTTTTTTTTGCCTTGGATTGCCTCTCATTGCCTGCTAATCAAGCACTACACACACTTAGAAATTGGGGAAATGAGTCTTTTCTGCTGCTGCTTTCTGCACAAAATTTTTACTATAAAGTACTACTCAACCAAGTACCTTGATGATTTTAAACAACTGACAACAGGAAAAATGAAAGATTGCTGACGGAATTTTTATAGGAGAGTACTTTTTTTGCATATTTGAATTAGTTGTTCAGAAGTAAAATGTCCTTGTTGATAGTCAGAATGTAGCTGGTTCTTGATTTCTTTAAGAAGTATAAGTTTTCAACTAGAGATGTGAAAACTTAATTATGTAATATATCACGTACTTCTTGCAGTTGTCTGCAATTCCCCTAACCAATATTAAGACCCTTAAGTTACAGAATGTTAAATGTAAAAGATTGTCTACAACCCAAAATATTAAAAACATTCAAATATTTCTTCTTAGCCTACAATCAGGGCTCTGGCATTAAAGGTATTAAGAGAAATCCTAAGGCATCAACCAGCAAGATTTAAAAACTATGCAGAACTGACGGTCATGAAAACACTGGAAGCACACAAAGATCCTCATAAGGAGGTAAGTTACCTGATGGCTAAATTATTGTAATATTTGTAGTTTAGTTATCCACCCTCTGACCCAGAAAAGGCCTGTAGCGTATTAACTGACTGTTACAAAAGATAAAATTGACATTTTTAAGTTATTACAGCTGAAATTAGGCCTGGGTTTCCTGACTTCCAGTGTATTTCCTACTGTATCTTCCCAAGCACCTCTCACAGATTGAGAGCTTAAGTGAGACGCTAACAAAGTAGCAGCAAACACGTTAACTTTTACATGTTTTCAAGACCATCTTTAGCAATTACAGATTCCAATAAGAATATAGGCAACTGTTTCTTCTCTTCACTGCAAAACCCGTGCCCTACTACCCCTCCGCTCCAAGCCCAATACAGAGGGGAAAAAAAATCATCGTAAACAGCAGGGGAAATGGCCTGTTAACTTGATAACATAGTGATGAGATGATCTTTGTTTTATTTTGTAATACTGTCACAAAGGGGGATCAAGCATTCCTGGAGCTGAGGATGCCCTGTGATGAGCAGGGTCTCCACACGGCTGATGCAGAGGACTCCGCTCAGTTTACAGTCTGGGGAAACAGAGCCTCCACTCCCCTGCGGAACTAGATCACAGCATGATCTAGAAATTGCTTAAATCATTAAATCACTAAATCAAGCCAACATTAAGAGAACACAGAAGGAAGAATGTTGTAATAAAGCCCTGTGTGTCCATCTTCTAGCTTCAACAGTTACTGACGTTTTACCAATTCAGTTTTATCTGGACCCCCACTTTTTATATTTGTTTACTGTAGTGTTTTCAGAGCAAATCCCAGACATCATGTCCTATTATGTATCTCATAAAGTTTGCACCTCCAGGACACGGTATCACATTTTATGGAGTTACTTCCTAGCTAAATGTTGACCTCTCTGTTTCAGGTGGTGAGGTCTGCTGAGGAAGCTGCATCAGTGTTGGCCACTTCCATCAGTCCAGAGCAGTGCATCAAAGTGCTTTGTCCCATTATCCAAACTGCAGATTACCCAATTAATCTGGCTGCAATCAAAATGCAAACAAAAGTGATAGAGAGAGTGTCCAAGGAAACCCTTAACCTTCTTTTGCCAGAGATTATGCCAGGCCTGATACAGGTAAGCAGCAAAGCTTAGAGGAATAAGCTAAGTATGATGCATTTGGTCTCCAGTTATTTCAGGCACTTTCCAGACAACACTAGTGGCATGACCAAGCCTTCCTGCTGTCTCCGGTGTTCAGAGCAAAGACTTTCCATAACGAGCTCTGCAGTGGGGCGGTGGGGTAGGAGGTAGAATACAGATAACGTAAAACTTACCATCTGGCCATTTTAACTGCGATTCAGTGGTACTAAGTACATTCACAGTGTTGTACAACCATCACCACTGTCCATCTCCAGAACTTTTTCTTCATCCCAAAGAGAAACTCTGTATCCATCAATTAATAACTCCCCATTTCCCCACCCCCAGACCCTGGTAACCTCTGATCTACTTTCTAGGTTCCTTATGTAAGTGAAACCATACAGTATTTGTCCTTTTGTGCCTGGCTTATTTCACTTGGCATAATGTCTTTAAGGGTTTATCCATGTTGTAGAATGTATTAGAATGTCATTCCTTTTATGGCTGAATAATATTCCATTTATTCCATTATTCATTTTTATTTATTCTAATATTCCATTATACATTTTGTTTGCCCATTTATCTGTTGATGAATATGTGGTTGTTTCCTTTTTTGTTTTTTTAGTAACAAATATTGCAATGAACTTCCTTGTAATGTCTTCTTATATTTGTCTATTTAGAAGTAGAATTCTTAGGTATTGCCAGATTTCTCTCCAACATGCTAATACTAATTTACCGTCATTGACTAGACATAATGTGGTTTCTTTCTATGCACACAAACCCCAAAATATAAACACTTCAACAAAAATGGTATCATATTTTGTTAAATGCTTTGCTTAACTTAATCATAGGTTATGAACTTTTTCCATCCAGTAAATAATATTCTGTAATGCAATTTTAATGGCTAATACTACGTAGCGTATATATTGAGACTCCACTTGAAGAGAATTAATCATTCATTTCTTTGTGCATCTACAGTATTATCTTTGTGACTCTGTTCTAAGCCTAATACTACTAACTTATGAGGTCCTTGAAGATAAGATCCAATCTCTTTCTTCTTTATCTATGCTTTGGTTGTTTAGAACAGAATATACATAATATGTGTGTTATACATACAGTGGGTACTGAATAAATGTTTGCTGAATAAATAACTTAGAGTAATGGTAGGGATGAGACATATAATCAGCTTAATTCATCCTGATTATAGGAGTGCACTGACTGTCAGGCCAAGGGGTTTAGGTTTTATTCAGTAGTGAGGAGCTTTTGAGTTCCCTAACACTGAATGCTTTAGGAAAGTTAATTCATAGGTTTTGTCCAGGGTGGATTGGCAGAGGGACAGCCTCAGAGTCAGAGAATTGCAACTATTCAGGCTAAATAAGAAAGAACCTGATATGGAAGGCTGATAGTGGACTGGGGGAGCCGAAGGGGAAATGGAGGAGGGAAGGTCATGTCTCTGCCTGAAACAGTGAGATAATTCCATCTGGTCAGTAAAGCTGTCTCTCCTCAGCACACTGGAGATCTCCTCTTTGAGTTGCACTTCTGTCTCTTTAGGATGGTATGCTTCTCAGATCCCGCAGGTGTGCTAACAAGGACTTTTCTCCCTAGGGTTATGATAATTCAGAGAGCAGCGTTCGGAAAGCTTGTGTCTTCTGCCTGGTGGCTATTCACGCGGTAATTGGTGATGAACTAAAACCACATCTCAGTCAGCTCACTGGCAGTAAAGTAAGTAGTGCTGCTTTGCTCCAAAGATGGTGGCCATAGGACATTCTTCAAAATTTAGTTGTGTGTGTTAAAGGGTGAATTTGTTGTTTGGCTTTTAATTAGTCAGGCTTTGAGCATCCAGCTCATTCCTCTTACTGTTTGCAGTTTAGCTGTTTGTACTTTCATTGTATCACTCAGGTGAAGTCAGCAGTTTGGTAGAGTGCTTGGTAGACTGCTGTGAGAGAAATGCCTGCAACTGACTCTTCCCACTCCCACACCCAAATCCTTAACCCCAAGGATTGTTTAATTAAAAATAAATAGTTAGTAGGGGAGAGGGTATAGCTCAGTGGTAGAGTGTGTGCCTAGCATGCAGGAGGTCCTGAGTTCAATCCCCCGTGCCTCCATTAAAAATAAATACATAAATACATAAACCTAACTACCTCCCTCCCCCCCCAAAAAAAAACAAAGAATAAACAGTAGTTATATATTCATGGATGTATATGTCCCAAAATGTGGAACACTTGAACACTTAGGAAATCTTTCCCTATGAACTATGACCATCAAATATTTGGTCTCCTCTTTCTGTTCTTATTATGATCCAGATAAACATGTAACTTTGATTTGGTATGTTAAAATAAATTTTCCAGTTCGTCCTTAAGGCTTAAAAAAGTAAATGAAATCAGTTGCTTTCTGGTTTCTTTGATACTATAAAAACCTTGAAATTTGTTCTAAAGGGTGAGGATAAACTATGTTGAATTATACTTTATGAGCAAGACACTTCATTTAAAGAGTTTCCAAAAATCCTAACAATTGTCATTACTGTAATCAGATTTATTTTTAAAGTAGCAAAAGGGCAGAAAAAATACATATAAAGGAAAAAGAGCTCAGGTGTATATTACATTAAATATCTCTGCAAGTTACAGACAGATTAAAGCAGTGGTTCTTAACCCTTTCTGTGTTACAGACCACTTTTAGATTTAGGTATGATCCCATCCCTAGAAAAAGAAATACATACAGAAAATTTTACACATAGTTTCAGAGGGTTCAGTGAGCCTCTGAATCCCATGGACACCAGGTTAAAAACCCTTTGGTCACGGAATTAATGTAAAAAAGCAAACTTTGAAAAACAAAATGATTTTCTAAGAAAAACATATCCTAACTTTTGTGATAAGTTTAAGTTAGGTCCTGCCTGATAATCCAGAGTTGTCTGTAAAAGAATTAAAATTCAGCACTTTATTAGAATATGAGGCAGCCTGTAATCATGTCACATGAAGACAGTAGGGAGATGGAAAAAATATTTAGGAATGACATTAAATGGAAAAAGATAGTGAGCAGGATTGGATGTGCTTTGATTAGAAACTATAAAAATATGATCTCATACAGTAAAGACTGCACAATGACACACAGAAATCAACAACGTTCTTGTTAGGAGGGCAGTGGCATAGTTGTCTGGGGTCTTCAGTGCTGGAACCTGTGTGCCTGATTTCCTCTCCCAGCCCATTTCTTTCTACTCCTGGGACCTGAGGCAGGGATGGCACATTCTGTATCTAGATTTCCTCATCTATAAAGTGTTGTGAAGATAAAGAGAGATAATGTCAAGGGGGAGAAGGTATAGCTCAAGTGGTAGAGCTGCATGCTTAGCATGCATGAGGTCATGGGTTCAATCGTCTCTAATAGAATAAATAAATACTACATAAGCCTAATTACCTCCTCCCACCAAAAAAATAAATTAAATAAATAAACTTTAAAAAAGAGAGATAATGTCAGGCAGAGTATTATATAGCACCTAGTACTCAAATGTTTGTCACAATGGTCTTAATGGTAACTTCCTATTCTAAGTTTACTCTTAAGTTTTGTATGTTATCACTATAACATCTTTTAAAAAAGCATGCTAGAATACTGAGTCATGAACAAACTGAGACTTAAAAAGTTTTTTGTAATTCTTAATTATTGACAATAACTGGGGCATTATAATAACCCCTCAGTCTAAAATATCTTCTGAGGCTCACCTATGTGTGTAATTTCTTTAATGAGCATCTTAAATGATTTAGAGAATCTTGCTCAAATGATATGTTTTGGCTTGAATCTGCAGATGAAGCTACTGAATCTTTACATCAAACGTGCACAAACAGGTTCTGGAGGAGCTGATCCCACTACTGATGTTTCTGGACAGAGTTAGTGAAGCTGATGGAAGTGAACCAGGTCTCTCAAAGAAAGGACAGACAGACCACCCTCATCAACGAAAGGAAATTTTCAAATACATCTTTTGGAACTTACCACTGTTTCCCAGTCTTAGTTTTTTGTTTTGTTTTGTATTTTCCGTAACAGAGCTATCCTCAGTATGCATGTAACTTTTATGATAGTTATTCCAAATTCAAGAAGAAACAGTATTAACATCAGTTGATCAATACAAAGGAATTTTTAATCTAATTCATCATTTCACATGTTTGTGCTTCTGTGTCTTCCCATTAATCTTTGCCAGTGTTATGATTGTATAAATTTTTTTAAATGCTGGTTAAACAGGAATGCTTAAAGCTTTAAAAGTTTAACAGTCTAAAACATTTTTTGGCCTTTATTCAAAAGCAGAATAATAATTTTATTGCTACTTTGAGTTTTGTTCAGTATCATGTCCTATGCTAGAAATATTGAAATGATGTGAAACAAAGCAGGAATAATTTGAACTACAGCTGGACTCTGTTGGTGTTATGGTGATAACATGTCATTAGTTGCAACTTCTTTGGGGTGATCTGTAGTTTAAAACTAAGACTCCAAAGAAATGTTCCAGAATCAGCCAGTTCTATAAAACTAATATCGTTTGTTGGTTATTGATCTTGCCATCTTTATTTAAAACGATGTCCTCTCTCTGATCCCTTAAGAAAGCTGCACCAAATCATCAGCCTGTGTTTTTCTTGATACTTATTAAGATAGAAGGTTTCATTGCAGGGTTTTTTGGTTTGTTTATCTTTGTTGTGAATGATGCTTTTTTTATTTATTAATATCAAATTCACTTATGAATAAACTTGATAATGGAAACAGACAAAAAAAAAATCAAGTGCATGTGTGTCCTTGACCGTCTTCTGTTTCTCATTTAATAAACAAACTAATTATTGAGACATGGGAGTCGACCAACACCTTTTCCTTTAAATGGTGGAACCTGGTTTCCTTTTACCATGAAATTGTCTTACTTGAAAACGTTGATCCTGATGAGAGAGAAGATGGTGCCAAGGCTGTTATCTTTGAATAATGGGCTCAAATTCTCTACCTCTTCAGGGCTAATACTTTTCACTGAGCTGCTGCCTTTTGGAAAACTACTTAAAGGGTGATTTTCTGTTACTTTTTAACAAATTTTTTTTAATCACCTTTTGCTACACCTGTTATTTTCATGTGCAGCCAACTTTCAAAACTTACCAGTTTTGGTGAAAGGCAAATTAGATAATTTGGAACCAGGATACTAATGATTGTGCATCTTGACTTTTTTTTTTTTTTAATCCTAACATAAAGTGAATTTGACTGGAAAGGCAAATAGCTATTAGGGAAGCAATTTGCTATTGTTACAGAGTTACATGTACTTTCTTTGTTTAACTGAGAAAAATGTAGAAATGTATGTAAAGAATTTAAGACAAGAGTACTGAATGGATGATTTGTCATAGGCTTTTACCTTCCTTTGTTTTTGTTCTAGCAGCAGGAAAATAGTTTCTCTATATTCCCCCCCCCCTTACCTGTAACAATTTTGTTTTCTACTGTTAATTACGTTATGTATTTATAGTTCTATGCTTACTGTTGTGCATATACTGGCAATAAAACTGTACATAACATTACTTGAGAAAATTAACAATGTATATCAGTGGTTTTTTGCTGTCTCACTGTGTGACAAGTCATTTATCGCATATTTAGGGTTTTGGTTTTTTTCTAATTTTTGGGAAGTCCTGTGTCAGTGGTATTCTCATGAATTTGTAAGTACATCTGAGGAGAAAAGATTTGTTAGGAGTAGCAACCACAATCCAATGTATATAACTCTATATGCATGAATATATTATAGTTCATCCTTACAAAGAAAAGGTACTTTAAACATTTAACTCTTCTCAGTAATGGTTTATGTTCTGTGACCTTTGATATGTCTTATAATCATTTTGAATCTAAATACTGATTTAATTTTGACTTCTTCTTTTAAGGTCCTGCTTTAACTACTGTTAAGAACTAAATAGAGTGACTTAATGCTGAATAACTCTCCTTGAAAACTTAGAGCAAGCACCTGGCACCTAAAGGCAGGCATTCAAGAAATGAATTGAGTAACAGAAGAGTATGGTTTAATGTGACGAAGTTAAAGCTCAGTAATGTTTAAAATTCTATAATTTTAGTTGATAAGACTATAAGAAAGTTATTGTTGACTCTTCAGATTGCTATATACAATTACCTTTAATTTGTTCATTCCAGAAATATTAACATGTCAGCTATTAAAGAATGGTGGTAAAAAGCTACTGGTTAAATTTTTTCTTTCTGCTTTTCTTCCCTAAGCTAATTATCAGTGTTATTCACTTACTTGTGCTGCTGAAAACTAATTAAAGGCATATAATTCCAGGTTGTAAAACATGTTTGTTTCTTTTGGGTTTTCAAAATCTGTAATAGATTATTGTAAGAAATGGTTGAACCTGAGGTTTCAAATTTGGAGTAAATTTGCTATGTTCTTTTGGATTTTATTCTTACAAACTTCAGGTCAACGTGATATTTCACCAAGTTATGTCTTACAGAAAAAAACTAAAATCTTCAGGCCAGATCTATTTGCAAATTCAAGTTTTTCTTATTATTGTTAATTTAGAATAATATTTACAGTAAATAGAAATGCAGATTACTGTGTTACCACATAATACATGAGGCGTTTTTTTTACATAATCTTTGACATCTTTGCTTCCTGTATTCTGATTTATTGCAGTTAATCAGTATAGTTTTATAGCTATGGAAAGAAAGTTCTAGAATTAAGCTTTTAAAAAACTGTCATTTAAAATGTCATCCATCTCTATTGTGAAATATTTAGAAAATAATGAAAAACTGAAGGAAAAAAAATTACCCCTAATAGCACCACTTGAGATGATCTGTGTTGCTATTTTGTGAAGTAATAAGACAATGAATTTGATTTAATGCTGAAAACTGTGAGGGAACATTAAGTTTTGTAAGCCAGAGAATAGTAAGTTTAGAATTAGCTAATATTTTGAATGCTTCTGTTGTTCTTTGCATGTATTTAACTACATTTTGAATATAAAAATTTTTTTTTTCTATAGGATGACATCTTACAGCAGCGAAATACTCCTTTGTTTGTATGCAGCATAATCCTGGGCTGTTGCTCTTCACGGATCGTACTTGTAACAAATAGCTATATCTTTAGAGATATTCTAGTTACTTAGATAGCTGGGTTTAAATTATTCTTGTAAAAATAACCTAAAATAGAACAGAAAGATACAAGAAATCTTAATACGTGTCAGAATTTCAGTATTTCAAATTTAACCTACATTCATCCGTGTAACATATCTGGCGAAGTAGAGCAAATAAGCGTGATAGAGTGTGGTTAATACTATAATAGTAACACAAGGTGTTGATGGGAGCTGGGGAATCCAGGTAGGGGGGTTACACATAAAGTGTAGTCATGGAAGGCTTTCTGGAAGAAGAGGTGATGCTTAAACTTAGTGCAGAAGCTTATAGGGCAGGGAGAGCAGAGGGAAGCCAAAGAGCAGGGCAGTGCTGTATGAAATAAGCATTAGGGCATGTCACTGGAACTTTTTACCCATGGCTTCTTTTGGTCAGTATAAAAACTCACACACGCTCTTAAAATTCCCATAAAATATCCCACAAAAATCTGCATTCTTATAATCAAGAAAGCTTGGATATAGCTTTTCTTTCAGTGGTTTTAGTTCAAAAGTTTTCCTTTTCTTAATAAAGTTAAAATACTGAATTTGCTTTCCAGACTACCGAACAGGTCATTTGTGTCTTGCCCACTGGTCATCGTTACCCAGCTTAATTTTGCTGGAACATGGGATACCAGTGGGGAATGACCCCGATTGAGTACTAGACACTCTTAAGGTATAATCTAACTGAACTCAGGAATTAAACTGAAGAATATCATGATTAGAATTAACATCACAAACACCTCAATTTTACATACTCTGAAAACTTCAGAAGTGAGTTGGATTTTAGGTTACAATTTTTTTACAGATTGGTCTCTGAATGTAGTTCTGATTACCTTTATTTACTTATTAAATATTTGAGCACCTGCTGTGCATCTGACACCTCTAAAATCTGTCTGCTGTGAACATGTAGCTGTGGATATGGTAATGGGAGAAATGCATTAATGTGCTTTCAGAAATGTGATTGGTATAGGAGAGGCCAGTCTGTAACTCAGGGTAGAAAGTGCCCAGAGGTGCTGCTCCTTACCAACCATCTTGACCAGCAAGCCCTTTGTGCAGCCCCAGTCTCCCAGTATTTTTCCCCTTAAAAGGGTGTAAATCTGTTATTTTATTGTTTGACATGAGTACAAAAAGAGATTACTTGACAACAGTCTTGCTGGTTTAGTCTAAAGCCAAATTTACACTAATTTTTATCAAAGGTAAGGTCAGAGTAGAGATTTAGATCAGAGTTGGATTATTTCAACAAAGCAAGAAACGTGCTTTTTCTTCTCAATCCTCCTAAACCCGTGGTTCTCAACTAGGGGTGATTTTGCCCACTGGAAGACATTTGGTGTGATCTGGAGACATTTTTGGTTGTCACAACTTGGTGAGGGAGTGCTACTGACATCTAGTGGGTACCGGCCAAAAATGCTGATAAGCATACTACGTAGACAGGACTGCTCCCCCAACACACACTCACACACCAGACAAGCATCCAGCCCCCAATGTCACAGGACTGCTCCCCACAACACACACACACACACACACACACACACACACACACACACACACACACACACACACACACACACACACACACACACACACACACACACACACACACACACACACACACACACACACACACACACACACACACACACACACACACACACACACACCCCAGACAAGTATTCAGCCCCAAATGTCAGTAACGCCCAGGTTGAAAACCTTGCACTAAAGCAAAGGGGTTTCCATGGATAGCTCCACTGGTAATACAGCCCAGTTAAAAAACACTGAGTCCATTTTTTTTTCACACTAACATTGAATAGAGGTGTGAACAATCCAGAATTCACCTCCAGAATTTTAGGATAAATTTTCCCTTCAACACAAAACCTTGATTCGCAACTCAACCCAAACAGTTTTCTGTTCATTTTCTCCTGCAGTTTACTCCAATCTGAAGTTTTGGTCTAATGCTAGGTTAGTCCTTCCATTTTGCTATCATAAGAGAAATGGTGAATTTTTTTTTCAAAGAACTGATTTCTAGCTGTTGATGTCAGAGAATTTCCATACAGTGAAGTTTACTCCAGGTCTGCAGCATGTGGCTGAGGATACCCAGAGGTTGGTTAGCCCATATTAAAAACTTGATATTCAAATATTGTGTAATTCCACCTGTATGAGGTATGAGGTACCTAGAGTGGTCAAATTCACAGGGACAGAAAGTAGAATGGTGGTTGTCAGGGGCCGTGGGGAGGAGGGAACAGGGAGTTACTGTTTCATAGGTACAGAGTTAACTGTTTGAATGATGAAAAGAATTCTGGAGATGGATAATGGTGATAGCTACAAAACAATGTGAATGTACCTAAGACCACTGAAGTATACAGTTAAAAATGATTAAGATGGTAAATGTTACTTTATGTTTATTTTACCACAATTAAGAATAATTTTTAAAATTAATGATAATCAAAATGAAGTCAAAATGCAAAAGTGATTAAGAACTCTGTTCACCTGCCTGATTCCTGTGAATGACTATATGTAAATATGTTCAGATAAATAATATATAGAATGATATATATGGTGGATAATATATAGATACAGAGTATATAAAGGAACTGAGGAGGCAAATTGAAGCAACTCTTTACAAAGTAGGTGTGTTGCCCACAGAGATTGTGAAATTTCAGTCGGCTTCTTCTCTTGCACTCTTTGTTCCTTTTGGTCCTAAAGTTGATTTCACCGATTCTGACTTCACCACTGATCTCTGCTTTTCTAAATTTGGCATATAGACTCAGACCCACTTTGTCTAAACCCTACCTCCTTTAAGGTTTTCAGTGGACATTTGGGTTGCTTCTACCTCTTGGCCATTGAAAAGCTGCACAGGCCTTTTTTTTTTTTTTTTTTTTCTTTCACCATTTATGTTTTTCTAGCACTATCCACAGTATTTGGAACATAGCAAGTGTTTCATTCAATTTTTTTCAATTTTTTTTTTAATTTTTCTTTTTTTTTTTTTTAATTTATCTTGTTGGGGGGGAGGTAATTAGGTTTATCCATTTACTTTTATTTTTGGAGGAGGTACTGGGGATTGAACCCAGGACCTCGTGCATGCTAAGCAAGCGCTCTATCACTTGAGCTATCCCCTCCCCCACATAGCAAGTCTTAATACCTACTTTATGTAAGAAATACTGTATACTAATTGTTCTTTGCCAGGTGTCAGGTTTTGTGCTAAGTACTTTAGATATATTAACATTTTATTCCAATCCTATAAGGCAAGGATGATTATTATTATTGTCATCCCCAATTTACTGAAGAGACTAAGACTTGGAGAAGTTAACTGATTTGCCCAAGGTCGTGTAGTTCATAAGCTATCTAACCAGGTTTTAACCCCAGACCGAGGCCAGAGATAAAAAACTGAGTCTGTGGTATGAATTCTCTGGTTATTGTACACGAATATTTTTAAGTCTCCCTCCCAACTTTGTGAATATTGGTGCCCTTAAAAAAAAAAAAAAAACCTATGGCATTTCAAAACTGCTCTTTAGATATTTTGCATAACTGGTGCATAAAAATACTGAGTTTCTAAAACTGCACACATCTCACCATCTAGGGAAGTACTGAAGTACTCAGAATAAGTAAAAATATGATTCATAGTAGTTAAGGAAGAGGATGCAATTTCCACATCCTTTACCTCACTGGCAGCACTGATAAAGCCTTATTCAACCCAAACAACATTTGTCTTGGAGATGCCTAATAACCCAAAGTGTGGCTAGGAAGGGCAGCCAAACTCCAGCCCGACCATCTCGCTGAGACTAATACTTCTGATTTCATCATCCTTTCCAACTGTTCTTCCTCCCTTTGCTTGCCCGTCTTCAAGCCTGGCTGGTCAGAGACGTCTCAGGAAGACACCAGACTGCAGTCCTAAGGAGGGGTAGCCCACCCAGACTGGAGTACAGGTAGAGAAGGCTCCAGGGGGAATGTCTCCAAGAAGAGAGATGGAAAGAGGAAGAAGAAAGAAAGGGATTCCTGTGGTGAGTGAATGTATTGAGAAGGGATTTTCTCAGATTTGGGCAGTGAATGAATGAAGGTACCTTGATAAGCAAATGGAAAGCAAAGTACATATCACAATATACTATATCCTTATTTGTGAAGAATATTTACACATAATGGTGGTGATAATGAAAGCTGGGTTCACCAAGAAGCTGCTCTAGCTACAAGAGGGAGGTATAGAGATTACCGAATCCCCACCTTCCACTGAGGAGATGAAACAGTGTCTAAAAACAAGTATCTGGAGACATTGCTAAAGGTTGAAAGTGGCTGCTTTGGAAAGTGGCAACTTCATGAGAAGGGAGATGGGGGCAGGGCACTGTGCTTTGTTATAAACTTAGCAGTACTAGTGGATGTTTTAAACTATGTTACATTAACGACTTTGACTTCCTTAAAAAATAAATGAATCACACCAGTACTTCCAGACGTGTACTGTTCACAGTGGCAAAAACAATAACCCCCCAAAAAAGAAGAAAAAACACATGTACATGCTAGAGTATTTGAGATGTGGGGTGTGACTTCATTTGTGGAAATACATATTTGTTTTATTAAAGTCTTATCCCTACAAAAAAAGTAAGTAAGACTTCTGGTCTTTTTCTCTGTTTCCTTGGCCCAGCCTGCCTTTTTTTCCTGCTTCCATATTTAAACCAGTTTTTATACATTACAAATATCAGTCTTTGGTGTATGATGTTTAGTCAGAAAAAAAAAAAAGAGTGGTATTTCAGTTGAGAAAATTCCTTACCTCTTCAGTGATCCACAGTGCACGTTAGTGTATGAGGCACACTGATCTAGAGGTGCCTGTGATAAACAGCACTGGGGGATGGATATTACATTGTTCTTTGATTTCAGAATCCTTTTAGTTTAGCAATTGACAAGCAGTTTGTGGACTCCACCTTGAATCTTTCCAGTTAGCAGCTATTTTTTTTTTCATTACACAGTCTCACAGGAAATCTATGCACAGATTTATTAACTACAATACTGGGAATGCTAGTGCTGCACCCCAAGGTCATACAGCCTCCAGCCATGAAATCTGTCACATCATGGTAAAATATAAAGTAGCCTGATTCGAGTTATCAATCAGATTTACTGCTTGAGCAATAAATACTACAAAACAAATGTAATTCTACTCCATTAAAAAAAAAAGTGTATTCAACAAATACCTAGGCATCTGTTCAAATGTCAGGCATTGATCCAGGCACTAGGAATATTACACTGCGAACATGGACAAAAATCTCTTCCCTTGTGAAACTTACATTCTAGTTGAAAAGAAAAGATAAATAAGAAAAATACTGCATACGTGAGATAGTGATGAAGACTAAGGAAAAAAATCAGGGGAGGAGATAAAAATGATGAGGAATTGATGGGATCTTACAAAGACTGACCAGTAAAGACCTCACAGAGAAGAATATTGAGCAAAGAGGTGAAAGAAGTGAGTATGATGGTATCAAAGAGAAATTAACCAATAGTCAATCTAAGAAAGAAATGGAAAGTTACACTGGGGCCAACCTGAGGATTATAACCTAGGAGACAGTCTTTCAGAAAGCTCTGAGGACTTTTTGCCTATTAGAGATTGGAGCACAGTTATATAAGTTTTTGAGACAGAAGGTCATACATCAAAGTAGCACATTGACAGTTTACACAGTCCAACAAGGCGAGTAGTGGGTTACTGTGAACCTTACAGGTTTGAGAAGGGAATGATGTCTCCTAAGGAGTTACCTTGCTGGCACCAGGAGGAAACTGGTGTGTGTGTGGTGTGTGTGTGTGTGTGTGTGTGTGTGGTGAGTAGGCATTCTTGTGTTTTCTCAGAGGATCTAGTTAATGTCTAATGCAGGTACAGAGTACACACCATAGGGGAGGGTGTAGTGGCTCAAACTGGCAGAGAGAGATTTTTTTTTTTAATTGAAGTATAGTCAGTTTATAACGGTGCATCAATTCCTGGTGTACATTATAAAGTTTCAGTCATACATATACGTACATATAGTACTTTTCATATTCTTTTTCATAATAGGTTACTACCAGAGAGAATTTCATGTTTTAAAATTTTCTTGTCCTGACTTAAAATAATTTTATTTCATCAGTAGTGGAATAATGGCTCCCAAAGATGTCCATGTCCTAATCCCTGGAACCTGTGAATGTGTCACCTAATGTGGCAAAAGGAACTTTGCAGATGTGACTAATTTGAGGATCTTGAGAGAGCGCGAGGAGCCTGGGTTATCCAGGTGGGCCCAAAATAATCATCATGAGTGAAAGGAGGCCGGAGAGTCAGAGTAAAACAAGGAGGTCTGATGGCCAGAGGTCAGAGTGAGGTAGGAACCAAGGAAAGCAGGCAGCCTCCAGAAGCTGGAACAGGCAAGGAATCGGAGTCTTCCCAAGACACTCCAGAAGGAATGCAGCCCTGCCAACACTTTAACTTTAGCCCAGTGATACTAATTTCGAATTTCTGACCTCCAGAACTGTGAGATAATACATTTGTGTTGTTTTAATCCATCCAGTATTTTGTTACAGCACAACAGGACACTAGACCTGTGGTTGGACAGACCTGTCAACTGCTTTAGCAAACATCTCCAGAACTTCAGTGGCTTTCAAAAACAGGCATTTATTTCATTTATAGAACCGTGTAATGCAGGTTGGCCACAGGCTGTGCTTCACGGGAACATTCAGGGATCCAGCTCCCGTGGTCCAGCGCCTCCTCCATCCCCTAGGTTTCACAGTCCTCCGTGGAATACTCTGCATCTGACTAGATGGTAAAGGAAGAAAGAGCATAGACAGTCACGAGGGAGAATTTCAATAGCTGGGCATGGAAGATGCAGAGGTATTTCCACCTGTGCTCCATTGGCTGGAATGGGTATAATTACAAGGCCACCTCTAGCCTTGCAAGGGAGACGGGACTGTACTTTGTGTGCCTAGACAAAAGGAAATTGGTTTGGTAACATAGCTCATCTGTTACAATACACCTTTCCAGCCACCCAGTGTCTGTGTACAGCTTCATTCTGCCCACAGAATGCAGTCACTCTTTCTGCAAGGGATAAAACCCCAAGTCCCGGTCAATACACCCCAAAGTCCAGATCTCCAGTGACGAGTTCTTTCCATCAGGTCTGGATGTTAAGGGCAACCAGAATCTGTCAGCCTGAACAAGAGAATGCAAAGACTCTCATGAGAGTTTTGAAATGGCCAAGACTGGAAGTAACTCATTGCACTCCTGCCAGTATTCCACTGGTCAGAACTCAGTCACATGGCCACACAAAACTACACAGGAACCTGAAAAATGCAGTGAAGTTATTATGTTCAAGAAGAGGAGACAAGCACTCCACGAAGAGGGGTGAGTAAAGACACAGGGTGGTTTAGTCCTTCATTACCTCTCATTTGGAAGACATTTCTATTTACTTTACCAAATGCATTGACTGCTTGCAGAGTCCTAGCCCAATTTGCTTTCATAGTTATCATTTTATCTACGGCAGCTTCTTCTGAGTGTCTCATTGGTCCATGCCACTCGTGAAAGAAAGCATCCAGCACATACTGAAGGAAAGTGCTTAGAGACCCAGCAAAACATCCACTAGTGAAACAGAACAATAGAGAGTTTGTCAGCATGTAGATTCTGCTTCTCCTCTTTCTTCCCTGATATCTCTGTTCCAGGTTTCACTGCAGTTCTTGTTTTAAATAGGAAAGAAGCCAGGATGGAAGAAGGGGGAAGGACTTGCTGACCAGTGGCAGGACGGGTGGTTAGCCCACAGCCTCCAGCTGTCAGGCCCTTTCTGGCCAGTACCTGCCACGTGGAGGTCCTATACGTCTGGCTGTAGGAACAGGGACACGCCTGGGCTTCGTGTGTGGGTGCTTCATCTTAGTATCTGGTGCATACTGCGCTCACTCAGGAGCAGCCTTGAAAGGTAATAGGGAAAGAAAATCCTCCCTGTGGGGACAGCTTCAGGTGACATACCCACTCATCCCTTTTGTGGGGAAAGAACAGTGGCCTGAGGGGGGAGGGTACAGCTCAAGGGTAGAGCACATGCTTAGCATGCACGAGGCACTGGGTTCAATCCCCAGCACCTCCATTAAAAATAAACAAATAAATAAACCTAATTACCTCCCCTCCAAAACAAACAAATAAAAAGTGGCCTGAGATTAGAGTGAACATATGTACACACACTGTATGTATATGTTATGTGTATAAGATTTTATATGCACACACACTCAAGGGCACTGGTGAATCACCTGTCTCATCAGGGTATGAGAAGCAAAAATATTAAAATATAGCTGTGTTAATAACTGTTCTTCATTAGCCTTTGTCTGATATCCCCATCCTATGAAAATGTAAAAATTAAAACCAAGAGCAAAAACAAACAAAATTGATGCATCAACAATCGCAATTAATTATCCTAGCACAAAAAGATCCATAAGGACAATCTTCATGGGGCCAAGACAGCCTAATAGAGTATTTTGGCCAAAAGGAAGAACAGAGAAGGAAAAATACCCCACATTCAAGACAGTACAGAACTACGTTATTCAACATTTTTGGAAAATGGCCCTAGGTCATTATGACCCAGATTTAACTTGCCAGTTTATTAAAAGGCTACAGTGTGACTAAAAATAGTGTGACAGCTTGCCAACCCTCTATAAAATTATTCTTTATTCCAAGAGAATCTCCCTTTAAGAATATTTGAGAAGCCAGGGTTTATTTTTTTTCCTGATTCCCTTGCTATCAAATGTGAGAGAAGATTATGACAAGTGCTCACAATCTAACTTGTCTGAGATTTTTCTTTCATATCTGGGAATTATCTGTGCACAGTTCCAGGACACTTAAGTACTGAGATTCTGTTCGGCAATCCTTCTTACTTAAAAGAATCATTCCAAAAATCAACTTCCAGTCCAGTGAGATGTGTGGAAAATACCCCCACAAGATGACTCCTTCTGACACCCTGAGTTGAAAATAATTGTCTTTGCTTGAAAAATCTAATTGTCCATGGGCTGAGCTAGCCATGGATTACTTGAGAAGTTGCAGCTTCTACATTGCCTTCCAGAATCACAATCTCTTGTGCAGGCCCATTTTTAAAGTTAAGTACCACAAGAAAAGAGTTGAGCACTGCTTAATCTAATAATACTACAAATTTAGCCTGCTGTTTATCAGTATCAACCATGCTTTGCCAAAGGTTCATCTAAAAGGCATCTGCTTGCTGTTTTACCATCACAACTTAGTCACTGTTGTGAATCAGTATAGACCTGTTGAATGATGAAGTGATCACAGTTCCTGCAAACTAAACAGGGACATTGACCCCAAGAGTTGATGTACCTCTAAGAAAAGTGGACGTGTACTGTTATCCCTGCCGGATGAAAGCAAATTACTTCTGGTATTCTGGTTATTGGGAAACAGAAAGAGGCATTTGCAGGTCAGTAACTGCCTGTACAACTATGGGCAGTATTGATTTGCTTCAATAAAGAACCATCTGAAATGGGAGCTAAATTCAGCCCAGTGACATTGATTTTACACTTCTGGCCCCCAGAACTTAAGGGAATACATTTGTGTTATTTTATGCCACCTCGTTAGTAGCAATTTGTTACAGCAGCTATAGAAATCTAACAATAGCCACGTTGAGATGAATGGAATTGTGTTGTTTTTTAAAGTAATGAACGATTTTCCAGGGTCATCTTTCCTGTTTCAAGGTAGGAGACTTGAACTTCTTAAGTGCCACTTACATCAGGATCATCACCCTACTATCATGAGAGCCTTGAGTCTAAGGCTTTTGTAATCTGGAGCATGAATGTAAATAGACAAAGAAAGAGGATCTATACCTTCAGCTTTTCCTTATTCATGCCCTGAGAACCCTGGGCTGCATCTAGTGATGCCCATGCCTAAAATATTAGATAGGGAAAAACAAACATAACAAAACATTAATAATAGTCAGGTATATGAGTTAAGAATATATAGGTGACATTTTCCCTCCTCTTTCAGCTTTTCTGTAGGTCTTTTAAAATTTTAAATACCTAGTCAAGAAAAAATAAGAAAGGCCATTAACTTTTTTGGAGAAGCCCAATTTTGTATTAAATTTGCCTAGAAAAAAGAAAAATCCCTGTTCTGTTCTCCTCAAGATAAAGGAAATTTGGAAGCATATGGATTACCAGTTCCACAGTTCTCCAGAGTAAAACTTTCAGTCATCAACAAGTAAAATATTGAAGAAACTGCCAGTTGACTGGGGTGTCTCAGTGATACGACTGTAAGCTGTAGACGGTCCACAGTCACATACAGTCAAATAACACTTCATCCTTTGTGAGTTTTACAACATGGTCAAAGACACTATGAGCAATGTCTGTGCTTGAGGTGTCCACTTATCCAGGGCACAGTGGTCAGCTCATTCTTGTTGGTGGGCCAGGTCAGAGACTAACAGCTCCTCAGAGATTACACACAGTAGCAAATACTTACATCATGCTTATTGGGAACCAGGTAGAGTTTTACTCTCAGCCAGTGTATTACTTATTTAATCCTCACAACAACTCCATGAGGGAGACATACTATTTTTGCCATTTTACAGATGAGGAAATCTGAGGGAAAGACAGATTCTGTATCTAGTCCTAGATTGCACACCAATAATTGGCAGAGCTAGAATTCAAATCCAGGCAATCTAGCTACAGAGTCTAACTACTGTCTTACTTTCAAAAGAGTACCTGGTCCTTACTTGTGGTTATGTGGTCTACATGATGTTCATATTCCTTCGCACATAGTTTCAGTTTTCAGAATCTGGTTGAAGGGCATCCCCCACCCCAAGCACATACAGAGCCAGGAAGGTAACATTTCCACTTTAAAGGCAAAGGGAATTTTATCAAGTCCCACCTAATGATATTATTAACCACTAACCTCAGAATGAACATATTTGTTAACTGTTCCAATTAACTGCTGTTAACTATAAAATTTTGCTAGTTTTATATTCAGTTGACTTGAAGTATTTCAAACATTTTCCTACCTACCCAGTTATAGTATTTTTTTTTTTTTCACAAAAATGGCCACAATTTTACAATCCCTCTGCTATTTCCCTTAACAAAAAGAGAATCGGGGGGGAAAATGTGCATTTTATCATGGTGAAGCATTTTTTAGAGCCAGCAGACAAAAATCATCTTTGCTCCTTGTCAGCATTTATATCCAGGTGATTTCTGCGATTTTGCATCTCCTCCTGTCAAAAGGCTGTTTCTGCATCCCCTGGATCTCGGCTGGTCTTATGACTCACGTTGGCCAAGAGATTTGAGCAGAATGATGGTGCTCAAGTTCTAGGCCGAGGCCTCACACTGCCCTGTTCTCTCTTCGAACTCATTCAACCACCAGGAGCATAAGGCAGAGCTGGTTTGCCAGAGGATGGGGGCTATGCCCCACAGTCCCAGCCAAACCCTGGACGTAGGAGAGGGCCAGCCAAGGTTAGCAAGGCCACGCCACGACTGATTGCAGGTGCATGAGGAACCCTCGCTAAGCTCACAAGAGTTGTCTAACTGAGCCCAGCTAAATTTGACCCATAGAAGCTTGAGCTAAGTAAATGGTGCTTATTTTAAGTCCCTAAATTCTGAAATGGCTGGTTACACAGCAAGACTCTGGCTCACTGGGTACTGAGCGTTGGCTTTTCCATAACCTCCACCTGTCCCAAAGATGTACCAAACACCCCATTGTCTTCATCTCTTCAGGCTGCTCTAACAACATACCACAGCCTGGGTGGCTTATAAACCACAGAATTCATCTTTCACAATTCCAGACGCTGGAAACCTGAAATGGGGGGAGGGGGAGAGCCCAGACAGGTGAGGGCCCTCTCCTGGTTGCAGACTTCTCATTGTATCCTCACATGGCAGAAGCCTAGGGAGCTCTGTGGGGGTCTCTCTTTAATGAGAGTACTTAACCCATTCAAAGCCCTGCTATCATTACCTAATCACCCTCCCAAAGGCCCCACCTCCTACTACCATCACCTTGAGGGTTAGTTTTCAACATATGAATTTTGAGGGAAAACAAACATTCAGACAGTAGCATCCATGAACCTCTTACCAGAGAATCTGAAAGGATGCATGTTTTGCAACAGTGAAGCAGCCCACAGACCATCACTCAGAAAGTGTCTGCTAACTCATTAGCATTGAAAATCATGCCATTTTTCATTGATTTTTCTTAAGGAAAAATTAATTGCTGTGCACTATTGAATCCAGGGCTCAAATGTGAATGTTTCTTAAAGGCCTGATTTTCTCTATCAGGACCTCATTCTTCCTATTCATTAGCTGTTTCTAAGCCCTGATTGGATGAGGGTCTGTAAGAAGAGCAGCTGTTCCTTGGCTGATCCCCAGGGTCACATCTAATGGAGAGACAGTGCTACGTCTGGGATCATTGACCATGGCCATAGCGCTTTTCTGTTGAGAGCTGTAGCAGCTTCATTCACAACTTTGCAAAATAGCAAATAGTGTTCTTCAGTTGTGGTTAATCTTCACCTTTATTGGCAAAATAAAATTCTAGTGGTGAGGTTTTAAGGTCATTCTGCAAGAGGCAGCCCCTTAACTCAGTTGTTCTTTTCAATGAAAGTTTCTGTGTGGGTGTATCTCAAAGATGTACTTCAGTTTGTATATTCTTTGGAGTGACAGTATACAAATGCCATTTTCACACTACTTGTTTAATCTACTTACAGGAACTCTTTATTTTTATATACTAGGGAAATAAAAGTTTTGTCCATGATCTAAGTTCTAAATAGGTTTGGGTTTTTTTTCTGTGCTCTTTTGATTTTGCTTATGGTACCATTTACTATGAAGAAAGTAAATTTTTATTTCACTGTACTTTGTTTCATCTTTTTGTAGGGAACTCTTTATATATTAGGGGAATAAAGCTTTTGTCCATCACCCAAGTTCTAAATAGGTTTTTTTTTTTATTCTCTTTTGATTTTTCTTATGGTGGTATTTGCTATGAAGAAAGTAAAATTTTTGTGTCGTCAGTCTCTTAAGATTTCTAGATTTTGTGTCATAATTTTAAGTGTTTTGCTCCCTGAGTATGTAAAATTATTGTCCCATATTTTCTTCTAGTGTTTTATAATTTTGCTTTTTATCCTTTTAAACACTTTGCTGGAAAAAAAAAAAACCAGACTTCAAGATGCTTAGAATTAATTTTGGTATCTTTTACAGACAGTTAAAATTGATTCGCAAACTATTTATTGAATACGCTCCACTGATTTGAGAGGTCAGTTTTTATTGCATAATAAATTTCCATATGTATATCGATCTAGATTTTCCAGATTTTTTATCCTCTTCCCTTGCTGTTTTATTCATTCACCAACACACACTCTTTCATATATTTAGGTTTTATGGTGTCAATATTTTTTGACTTTTTCTAATTTTTTGGATTATTTTTGCTCATTTACTTTTCCATATTAATCTTAGAATTGGTTTGTCCAGTTAAAAAAAATTCAATTAGTATTTTTACTGGGATGATATTAAATTTATTTGTTAGCTTAAGGAGATCTTCCATTGTAATATTGGATGTAGTATTTATTATTTTCAATGTATTTTTGTGGTCGTTTTGAGAACTTAAAACTTTTGCTCCCATAGTTCTTTACACTTCTTATTGGATTAGTTCCTAGATATTTTATCTTTTAAAATCCTATTATAAATTGATCTTTTCATTATTTTTTCAAACCTGTTTGTTTATATAATGCTATTGATTTATGAATACTTATTCATGGTGTTGCAATGTTATTAAATTTTTAGTTGTTTCTCATGAGATTTCCAGGCATACAGTCAATAAATGGTGATAATTTTAACCTCCTTCTTTCCATTTTATGATCTAATCATGCTGTTTTAGTGCCTTCAAAACCTATTAAGTGATAATGATGAATGTAGCTGTTCTGGTTTAAAAATATGTCCACAAGTTCTCTGATATTCATTCCTTCAAAAAATGCAGACTAATTCTTTTTGATCAAAGGCTGGACTGAATGACTTGCTTCTATGGAACAGAAATAAAATGAAAGGGATGGTGTGTGACTCCTGGAGACCACATCATAACAGGCACTGCCATCTCTTTCCTCTCTTGCTTTACCTACTCTGGGAGGTGCCAAGGCCAAGTTTTGAAGACACTCAAGCAGTGTCTTCTTGTGGTCCAAAATGTCAAAGCACTGACGCTTCTGGCCAATGGTCATGCAGGCGAGCTTGGAAGTGGATCCTCCTGCCCTAGTGAAGCCTTCCCAACTGCAGCCCCAGCTGATATTGTGACTGTAACCTTAAGAGAAACCTTGAACCAGAACAATACAGCTCAGCTGCCCCTCCTTCCCCACCATATGTGTTGGTGCAGTTTTTATTTATTGGAATAGATTATAAATTGATTCACAATAAACACACAAAGTTTAAAAATGAATTGTATTAGCTTGGACTGAAAGGGACAGTGACAGTACAATGTGAAGAGAGGTCTTTGGACCCCTGCACAACTACAGACAGGAAGCAGCTGAGAAAACAATTTAGCTGTAAACATGGGCTACTTTTTTATGGAACTGGAAGGATAACTCAAGAGAGTGGAGCCAAGAGTCCAGTGGGTGGAGGGAAGGGCCCCTGAGTACTCCCAGAAAGTCGACAGAGTCCTAATCAAGGAATCGGCAATATATACCTATTAGATTTCAGAATTTCTATGGACTAGTGTCTGCTGCGTGCCTTCCACTTCTCTCCTCTCTGAAGGGAAATGCCTATAAAGGCCCAGTTTTCTGTGCCTCCCTCATCATTGCATGTGATGTATGTGGTAGTGCTTGGTGCAGACCACTTGTCTTTTGAATTCACAGATCTTCACATGGAAAGGAAACACTTGAGTAACACCCAAGGAACTGCATCCAAGAGCCTCATCTGCTCCAGGACCTCACAAGATTCTGGACCTTAATGCTGTAATAGAAGGAGAATTTTGCAGGGATCTGGGGAGAAAGGAGTGTGTGCTGCGTGTGGAAAGAATGTAAAACATTTGTGGCCAGAGGGTGGATTTGGGAAGTTTTAAAACATGGCCCCAAATTATTCAACTCTCCTCCCATCAGTCTGATTCTGTGGCTGCTTGACTAACAGAATATAGTGCAGAGTAAAGCTTCTGTATCAGTTTGATTCCAGTTAAAAAAAAAAAAAAAGGAGAGTTGTTGAAGATGGTAAGGCAGACTATAGATATAGGGACCATGGCAATGGGATTTTGCAGTGGGGGACACTGGGCTCAACTTCAAATACAGCATGGGTAAGTGGGGATTTAGAGCCAAGGAGCTGGGTAGGGTCAGTGGATTGAAAGTTACTAAGAGGAAACATCAAGGGTAAGGGGGTTTCTGGTAGAACCCACCTAACAGGATTCTTGCTGAAGGCAGGCAAGTGTATGTGATCAGGAATCACCTATGCCATGGTGGAGGTTAAGGAACCAGATGAGATATGGAGGCACAGGGTTCCTAAACTGACTTAGCAGGATTCTAGGAGGTCAGGAGCCTGAGGGAAGATTGATCCAGCATAAACAACCGTTGTCCTAAAAAACTAGCAACTTCTACTTCTTGACTTTTGGGACACTTGCTTTTGGAACCCAGCTGCCGCGCTGTGAGGAGGTCAAGGCCACACGGGAAGGCCACGTGTGGGCGCTCCAACTGGGGCCTAGTCCACAGCCAGCATCAGGCAATAATTATGAGTATGTTAGGCCCTGATCCGACTTTAGCCCCAGCAATATGACTGCACCCATAGAAGAGACCCTGGGTGACAGTCACCTAAGCCCAGTGAACTCCAGAACCACGAACAGTAACAACAGCAATAACAACTGCTGTCTGTTCCTGCGACTGAACTCTTCCCTTAACTCAAGCTCGCCATACTACTCACAGTGATTTGCAGTTGAGGGAACTTTACGGAGCCTTTTCCCGGGAGCGTTGATTGGCTTGCACTCACGTCAATCAAGACTTTCTGCCCAATGGGCCTTTCAGCCTCCAGACAGGGTGTGAGCTTATTGGCTAAGACTCACAACCAATCTCCCCACCTCAAGTGTGGGCAAAATCCAGAAACTACCCAGAAAGACCACACGGGATCGAAGCACGTCCAGAACTGCTGTTTAGGGCGGCTTCCTCAGGTGCAGTCCAATGAACTCTTTCTTTTGGCAGTGAATTCGGTCCTCGAGCCCGCCCAAGAGGAAGAAGATTATGATTGGTTATTTAGTACAGGGGCACAGAGACTCAAGGGACCCTCCACAAGGCACTTGCTATTATTGTTCAGTTAGCCTGTCAATCAGCCCGCCTTTCTGGATGGGCGGAAACGGAAGGCCCTTTTGGCACCGCCTCTTCCTGGGCTGGGGTGCGGGGAGACCGCCCGGCCGCTCCGGCTGGGACTGCCGTGAAGCGCGGCGCGGGGCGGCGCGGGGCGGGGCGGGCCTGGGCCCAGGGCGAGCGCGGGGGCGGGGCCGCGGCCGGGGCGGGGCCGGAGGAGGCGGAAGCGGCCAGCGAGCTCGAGCCGGAACCTTATTGAAGCCAGCGTCCGGGCCGGCGGAGCGGCGTCGGCGGGGTTGGCCGGGGCGGCGAGGGTCTAGAGCCGGGGCGGGCGGGCCGAGGGCCGGGGGTCGAGGCTGGGGGTCGGGTGACGGGCGGGCCAGGCTCCCGCCCCGCGCGGTCCCGGGGAGGATGTGGCCGGGGGCCTCGGGGCGGGGCGGCCGGCGGCGGCGGCAGCGCTAGCGGCGCGTGGGGTGGGCGGCGGCGGCGGCGGCATGAGGCGCGGGGCCGGCGCCCGCGGGAGGGAGGCGCTGCCGGCAGCCCGGCCGCTCCCGCTGCAGCTGCTTGCCGGGCTCGCCGCGTCCTGCCCGCGGGGCCCCGGCTGCTCTCGTTCCGGCCTTAACCCGGGCCGCCGCTGGTGACCACTCGCCGCGCCGCCGGAGGCTTCACCCGCGCCCTCCCCCAGGAAGCGCCCGCGGAGCTCCGGCCCCTTCGCCCCGCTCGCGGAGGCCGCTCTACGCGCCGGGCGGCGGCGAGGCCGGAAGATGGCCTGGGTGCTCAAGATGGACGAGGTGATTGAGTCCGGGCTGGTGCACGACTTCGACGCCAGCCTCTCGGGCATTGGGCAGGAGCTGGGCGCCGGCGCCTACAGCATGAGGTACGGGCGCCGGGCGGGCGGGCGGAAGCCTCTGTCTCCTTGGGGAAGGCCTGCACGACCCTGGGCCTTTGCCCGGCGCCATGGAGCCCTGCGGGCCTTTGCCCACCGCGGCAGCGGGCGAGGGAGGGCGTCCCCGCGGGCTTCGGCTGGGGGACCGCTTCGGAGGGCTGCATTTTTACTGTAAAATGCGCTCTGCTGTTAGGATGCCTTGAGTTGGGGGAAGGAGCTTGCTTTCTTTCAGGTAATTCACAAGCCACTTAGAGCTGGAATACAGTGTACGAAATGGTAGGACTTCTGTTGAAAACACTCTCTAAGGTTTTGGTATCATTTACTACTCTGTTCTACATTGTAGCCTTTGCTTGTTGCAAATTTTAATCGCTTGATATTTAAGTAGTAATTCTACCATAAGTGAAAGTAGCCGCAAGGGAGAAACGCACGTTAACTTAATTAGGTTTTTGATTGTCTCTAAGTGAAATTTTTCATTTGGGGGACTGCCCTCTTAGGCGGTTTCCTTTTGAAGAATGCTTTAAGATGCAGTGATTCCCCCACAAACAAGAGTTTGTTTAGTATCTGCTGTCTGTACAAGCAGCCATTCATTTTGTTTAATTTTGAGAGGTTGAAACCGACCTGAGCTTAGTCTCGCTTTTACACTTGTTTTTTTTTTTTTTTTTTTGAACTCCATATCAGTTTGGTAGATCTGCATTTTTATTTTTTAGCAGCTTTAGGGAAATATAGCTTGCGTACTATAGGTTCACCCGATGAAAGTGTAAAATTGAATGGTTTGGCAATATTTCATTAATGCGAGTTAAGTGAGATTTTCCCGAATGTACATGTTCTTTAATGCCTTATGTCTTTGAAATGCCGTCCAGTTTCCCAGTAGCTTTCCTACATCTCACTGCCGCTCTGGAGAGGGTAGGGTGGGACAGAGAGCATGAGAGTCCTGAAGAAGAAAGCCTTCTGGGTCAAAGTAGGCCTCTGATGATAGGGCTGCCCCCTGAAATAATTCGGCTTTTAAATCTTAGAAATCCTGCGCTTTAAAGAACTCTCAGGAAGGTGGAAGTGTTTCTCGGGGTGTGGAACTGCACCGAGGAAAGCCTTAGGTCACCAGTCGCTGACCCTGATTGGGTCTGTACTGGTCTTCCTGCACCTGGCACTTCCTCTCTCTGCAGTTGTGCAACTTGAGGGCTCTGCGTGAGGTGGCTTATTTTCTAGAACAACTGTCTCAGTTGTTGAGGAAATTGAGCTACTGAAAGTCATAGGGTCACCTGGGTCAGCAGTGCTAGAGGCACCGATTCCCTAGTGAAAGCACGGGCCTCGCGTGCTTTGTTGCTCCTTGAGACCCTGGATTTGCAGTTCAGGGCCTGAAGACGCAATTTCAGTATGTCTTTTCAGTTATCCTAGAATGAAAGTTTTCTGCTGAGAGCTTTACTTTGAGGGTTATTTTGAACTTTTACATTTCTTTCCCCTAGAGTTCTATTTGTTTTAGTGATTCAGCCAACTAATGAACTTCTGTTTATGGTTTATTCCATGAAAAGGAAATGAAATCTTGATACTAAACCTTTTTGTTGCCTTGTTCTTAAAGTAATACCTGATGTCTTTTTAATTCTGTTTCTTACAACACTTTCCAGGGGGAGACTTCTTCCATTGATTGTTTTTAGTTATTGGTTACATGGTATGTGCCATTTAATCTACATTTTCAAGTATCTTTGAAGGCAAATACCATTTTTAAAGAGCTTGCTTACTTTTTTCATATTTAATTGCACCTCAAAGACAAAGGAAAGCTGATGAGAGTACTTGCCTCTTGCAAATTCAAGGTCTTTAAGTTAAGTTCAAGTTTAGGAAATTCCAAAATTGACTTGATCTCGAGGTCTGTAGGAGGCTTGAGGCTGTTGCAGGCCTGCTTTGATGGCCCTTGGGGTTCCCACGCCCCACCCTGGAGCTGGGAGTGCCCGGCGGCTTTTCTCTCCCAGGGCAGTCAGCCTCTCCTCTGGATCCAGTAAACTCTAGCTCCAGGGAAGTAAGGCTGTGGATGCTTGTCTTTCTCTCTCATTTGTTCCATCAAGTTCAAGAAGTAAACTGGAGGTGCTCAATTTGAAATTACTGGAAAAGTGACTTGATAAACATTTTGCTTTGGAGGCAGCTTTCCATTTTTCTTTAAAAGTGAATAATGTCTACTATATTTGTTTTTTGAATGGTTTAAACCAAGAGGTATTTTTAAAGACTTCTTTTAGGAACTGGTTTCCTCAGCTTTGGGGGAAGACAGCATGTAAGAAAGACAGGGTTTCTCGCAATGGTCTGACTTAATTTATAAATATATTTGCATTAAACAATGTAGGTTGATGGTATTGGGGTATGATGAGGCTAATTTCTGATAATATCCTTGCTTCTTCCCTTTTTTCCTGTGCTCTGGTTCTCATTGTGTGTGTTCTTCTGTGTGTACTGTTGTACCACATTTGTATGTGAAGCATAGGCTGCTGCAGATTTTATCTGAAATGAAGCAGGTCGTAAATGTTTTTTACAGTCTTAGTTACAGTATCAGGGTTCTGGAGATGAATGGAGAGACCTTAGAAAACTAGTAGACCAATCCTTTTCTTATAAGTGAGTAAATCGAAGCTCTTAGATGTTAAAGTGATGGTTCATGGTTGTACCATTCCGAACGAGGGCTGAGTTTCCTCTCAGTGAGTGAAGGCCAAAACCTATTGTAACTGGAAATCTGGGTCATTTCTGTTTTGTGAAGTAAGGAGCAGATAACCAAATGACTTTAAAAAGTAAAACTCATTAAAACTGCTCTAAGAGGGTCTTTTGGGCCACCTGGTAATTTTCTTTCCACTTTACTGTTCACATGAAATGTATAATCTATAGTAAATTAATTTTCAGGATATAAGGAGTAATTTGAAAAATAAAAGGAGTAATGTGAATTCTTTACACATGAAAGCTTTTTTTTTGATGTTATTACCTTACAAAGGGCATTGGTCTGAACCCTGTTAAACTTTGCTGTGGTATAAATCTGTTTTGAAACAAGGTGTACTTTACATATTCTAAAGTGGGAAGTGGATCCTTAGTTTACAAATTGCTAAATCAAAACTGCTTTGGGATGAAGACAAATTTCCTATATTGATTGAAAGGTTAAAATGTCAGTTTATAGACCCTTTGAGATAATGGGAAAATCTCAACTTTGACCAGTGTTTAGTTAGTAAAAAATTACTAAGGATATGGTTTATTATGTAGTTTAATAGCTGATGATTTTCTTTGGGTCTCATGCTAAGACAGAATGTCCTTGAGTAGGTGACATTTCTTGGAAATATATAACATTCTCAGGATGAGAGAAATTTTAAAAATGTATTATGATGATACCTGAGACTGCTTCCTGAATTGGCAGTAATTTCTATAAAATTTCTCATTTCACATTTTAAAATTGTTTTCTGAATTTAATCTTGGCTGAAGTACAAGAAAGAATTTAGTAAATTACTGATAAAAAGATACTGACTTCAGACTATAGTGTCCACATTGGACACTATAATTAATACCTAAATTATGAATAATTAAATTCACTAAATTAATCAAACAAATTAAATTTATTGCTTTAAAGCTGGTATTGACAAATCTTTTCTCTAAAAGGCCAGATAGTAAATATTTAAGGCTTTGTAGACCAGGGGTCTCTGTCGCTGTGTACAGCCCTTTAAAAAATGTAAAAACCATTCTTAGATCATGATTGTACAAAAACAGGCCAGCTGGATTTGACCTTTGGCCTTTGTTGACCCCTGCTCTAAAGGATAGATTCTAATAATATACTTTGATTGCCTTGGAAAAACATTTGCTGAGTATTGAAACCTTATATTCAAAAAGTAATTTTACAACTAAGAACTCACTCAGCTAATTTATGTACATTCTATTCTTTGTCCATAGATTTTATTGTGTTCAGTTCTTAAAACTAGGGTATCCCCTCCCTGCACTAAACGTAAGATTCAGTGCAGTTTATATCCTTCCGTCAGCACTGTTTGAAACTTGGTAGTTTATTGATATGGTCTCATAAACTTGATATGTTTCATGACAGTGACACTTGTCAGTTTGACAGGACAACTTAAACATTTGCTTTTGGTGGAAATAACATCTGATTCCTCATCTTTTTTTAGCTGTAGTTTCTATGACTATGAAGGAAGCTCTGTAATATTTTGCTTGCTTTGGGACATACCTCGTAGATAAACGGGAAACTGTGTTGTGTTGAACCTTGGGAGTAGAGACTTTTTGTTTAAACTTTCTAAGTTTGGGGGAGATTGTGAAATTGTCTTGTTATGAACTATGACAACTAATTTTTAGTCATTTATTTATGTATTGGCAGTTGAACTTTTTTGCTTACAAAACTTTTCATTTTTAAATAATTTTATGTTTACAAGCTGTCTTATGTTTTATGTGTAATTTTATGTTTGCCTCCTTCAATGACAATTCCTTAGTCTTTCCTTCTCTCTTTTTTAAATTAAAAATGTTTTTTATTGAAGTATAGTTGATTTACAGTGTTGTGTTAATTCAGGTGTAGTCTTTCCTTCTCTTTTATGACTCTGACACTTGCTCTTTTTTTAAATTTTTGTTTATTTATTTTTTGCTAGAGGAAGTAATTAGGTTTCTTTCTTTCTTTCTTTTTAGAGGAAGTACTGGGAATTGAACCCAGGACCTAGTGCATGCTAAGCATGCTCTCTACCACTTGAGCTATACCCTCCCCCTGACACTTCTGATATGTTGTGGTCAGAACTGTTGTTTTTAAACACGTAAAAAAAAATTTGGAAGCGTAGATAGAATATACCTAGGAATACCATTTAGTTTTTAAAGGATCTCTGTCATTTAGCAGAATGACTTTGAGTAGGACCACTGTTGGTACATTTCATTTATGAACTGCTTTGTCTCAGTCTGTCTGAATAAAATAGTATAAATAGTATGCTGTATGTTTTGAGTTGCCACATAATCAAGGAATTTCGGTTTATTAGTTTATTCGAAATAGCAATGACAAACCATTAAATATTACCATAAATGTACTTTCTTAATTTTTTTCCAAAACAAAGCACTTAGAAGAGTGGCATTGCCTTACAGTTTTTGCAAACCTCTTTAATATCTGGCTTAGAAAAGCAAAAGATTCTCCCACCTGCTATAGGAATATACTGTTTTGGTTGACATGTGAAAGAAATCCAGTCTCACATAAATATGTCATTGAAAAAAGGATGATTATTTTAATAGCCCTTTCAGATCATTTTGCGTATTTTTCCAAAATGCCAGCTCTTGACCAGTGGTAGTTTCTTAAAGTTGCAGTGTGGAATTGGATACTGTTATCAATGTACTTTTTGTACTGTTACATTAGAATCAACTTGTCTCTTTTGAACTTTGACTGGATTGCTTATCCTGCATAATTTTGAAACATGCATGTGTTGGTCATTTGCAAAATAATGGCTTCTTGAGCTATGCAGATTTTCTTAATGTTGACACTATTCTATGCAGGAGCAAAAAATTACATTCCTTAATATCTCCATCAGGGAAGGCATACGGTGGAGCGTTCAGGTTTTATCACTGGCGACAAATGCTAGCACGGTTTTCCTGGAAATGATAGGCTCACTTTATTCATTTTTGAGGAAGTTTCTGTCAGATACCCAGGTCTGAATAATCAGAGTTTATCAGTTTTTCTTTCAAGTAAAAATAATACTCTGAGAGGAATTGTTAGATCTGCTCACAGATCATAGTTTTATTAAAACTTTTCCTTGAGATAACCATTATACTTAGGTGTGCAGCAGAAATACTTTATACCTACCCAAGGGCCAATATTTAATAAAATTAATAATAACTTTTATACAGTAACTGCCAGTATTTCTAGTACACTGCCTTGGTTTGTGCCAAGGCACCTGCAGTTTTAACACCATCGGTTTTGTACTATCACTGCAAATGTCAATAGAGTGAAAGGGCAAATAATGTTTCAGTATTCTGAGAATAGGTTTGACCTCCTGAACACCCGAAAGAGTCTCAGGTTCCCCAGGATTCTGTGACCACACTTTGAGAATCTTTGGTCTAATGTATGCCTAGAGTTTGGATACGTGAAATATTTAATTCTAAAATTAAAAACAAACCCATCATTGGCTTTGTAGACAGAGCCCTGGTGTCACTCAGCAAAGAGCAGAGCTGGGATCTGAAGCTTTGGAGTTGAAGTCTGACCTCCACTTCTTTCCACTGCACTTTTTGGTTGCCTCCCAATGAGTAGCTGAGACGTCTTCTTGTGGGAGTGGATGATCTTTCTGGATAGGAGGAAAATCAGTTGGGAATGTTACATATATTTTTTTCTTACTCTTGTGTCGTGCTTTTTTTTCTTTCTTCTTTTTCCCCTTGCAGGACCTTGCTGAATTTATTAGTTCTCATAATTTGTAGAATCTCAGATTTCCTAGTTAATATCTTTAAATAATGATAGATTTGCTTCATCTATGTAATCTTTACATTTCATTTTCTTCCCTTAGTGTGGGATAAGCCCTGGCTTTCACTGTAGTGTTGTTTAGAAACACTGAGAACTTGAATCTTTAGTCTTTTTACTGATTGGAGAATGCTTCCAAACCTCTATTCCTGGATGAGACTGGTCCTCAGTTTTCTCTTCTTGTACTCCGGGCCTTCTAAAAAAAAAAAAAAAAAAAAAAAAAAAAGCATTAAGGTTTTATCAGCTTATAGTGAGCTGGCTAGTTTTCTCCTCATCGGTGAAATTTTTTTTATGAGATGAGACTTAATTATTCCTTCAAACTTTTGTAAAACTCACTTGGAATTTGGCCTGGGTTTGGTGATTTTAATTTTTTTTAATGAGTAAATGTTTGCATGTGTAATTTATTTAATGGACATAGGAATATTCACAGTTTTATATACCTTAGCCAGTTTGGGGATTTTTTCTGATTTTTTTTTTTTTTAACTGATCTCTATGTGTTTGGGATTACTCGTTTTCTTTCACTCTGTATATTGCATGTCTTTTCCTTCTTCTGTGACCTATTTCAGAGGTTTGTCTGTATCTAGTGTCTTATAAGAAACCAAACTTTGGTTTTGTTTTTTTCTCTCTGGTGTGTCTTCTGTTTTATTTTTAATTCTTGTCTTGATTGCTTCTTCTGTTTTCCACCTTCTTTACTTGGATGCCTCCTCCTTGGTTCTGGTGTGTGTTTTCTAATAGATGCATGGCTGCATATTTATCTGTAAGTCTCCCAAGTCTTGAAGGCAGCACCTTTGTTTTCATTCAGTTCTCTGTTTTCTGTCTTTTGTTATAGTCTTCTATATACTCTGGATCCTGGCATTTGACTGTATGTGTACTTCACAAATACTTTCTTCTACTCTGTGACCTGCCTTTCCATTCTCCTTTTGGTAGCTTTGTTCTTGAACAGAAGTTCTTGGTCTGGATATGATCAGATTGACCAGCCTTTGTATTTAGCATTAGTCTTTCCCTACTCTGAGGGTAGAAAGATATTCTTACAGTCTTTTCAAAAGATTTAGTACTTTGCATATTACATCTAGGTTTGTAGCCTCTCTGGAGTTGATTTTTCCCCTTCCATTTCCATGTGGTATGACAGGAGGCCAGTTGCAGTTACCCCTGTGTGAATATGCAGCTCACCCAATACCACTAAAAAGGCATTATTTCTCACCTCTTTATAATGCCATTCTCTTCTAAATCCAGTGCCCATCAAGTTCTGAATGTGATGTTCTATTTCTAGATTCTGGACTCTGTCCTTGTGTTCCTGGGAAATACTCAGCTAGATCATTGTTTGTCATTATACTCTTGGATTTGGCTTGTTAATACTTAATTTAGGATTTTTGCACCTATATTTATGGCTGAAATGAGCTGTTTTTTAGTTTTGTTTATACCTAGTTTTGATTTCAAAATTACATAAGTCTCATAAAATGAATTATAAAGTATTCCCTCTGTTTCTGTTCTGTTGAGTGCGTGTAAAAGCTGCCACTATAAATCTGGTAGAACTCACCTGTGAAAGTGTTCTTTAGGGGAGAATTTCTAGGATAATTTTTTAAAGCTTTTTATGTCCTGAAGAAAGTTTTCATGTTATTTTTCTAGGAAATTGTTCATCTTATCCATATTTTCAAATATGCTGGTGTACAGTTGTTAGTGATAATCTCATCTTAGTTAGTTTTTATATCACTAGTTACATCTTTTTTATTTTTATTTGTGCCTTGTCTTTTTGAACAGTCTCTCTAGACATATGTCTGAGTTGGGGGGGCATATTGGACTAGTCCTTTTGTGCCCTTTGTTCTTGTCTGTCAGGACTAGGAGGACTTCCAGGTGTTTAGAACACTCCTTTTCCTGGGACTCTGATAACAGTGCTCTGCACATCCTCCTCCCTGTAGCCAGCTCCCCATTCTTACCACTTCCAAGATCCTTCCACTTTGCCCTCTGGAATTCTCAGTCTATCAAAAAATCCCCTAAATGATCAATGTTATGGATCGAATTGTGCCCCCTCAAGAAGGGCGTGTTGAAGTCCTAGTCACCCTCTACACCCCTCAGTACCTCAGAATGTGACCTTATTTGGAAATGAGGTCTTTACAAAGATAATCAAGTTCAAATGTGGTCATCAGGGTGGGCACTGGTTGAATATGACTGATGTCTTTATAAAAAGGGGAAATTTGGACAGACGGGCACAGAGGGAAGACTGGGGACACACAGGGAGAAGTTGGCCACATGCCTGGAGTGATGCACCTACAACCAAACAACACCCAGGATCGCCACCCAACACCAGATGCTGGGAGGGAGGCCAGTCGGAACCACAACCCTCCACCACCCCGTGCCAGCCCTCGGAAGGAACCAGCCCTGCCAACACCTTGATTTCGAACTTACTGCCTCCTCAACTGTGAGACAGTAAATCTCTGCTGTTTTAAGCCACCAGGTTTTAGTTTTTTGTGACGACAGCCCTAGGAAGCTGATAGAGCCAACTTTGTCTCCTACCGATACCTTCCCCTTCTTTCTCTTTTGGAAACCTGGCTCTGCTCTGAGGACACTTTTCCCCTGAAGCCATCTCGTGGCAGTGGTTCATTTTCACACCCTGCCACCGCCCTAAGAGGCTGGGGAGAGTTCTCCCTCCTCACTGCCACTTCCAAGCTCTTCTCCCTCTCTCCTTCCCTGCAAGACCCCCAGCTTTGAATTTCACGTCACCAAATGTCACCAGTTACCCAGCTATCGCCGTCATCTTCCGATTTCTGGGTCATACCTCATTTAAAAATTCTAGGTCCTGACTCACTGTCATTAGCTAACAGAACTACTGTCTTAATTCTTTGTGACTTCAGAAAGTACTTAAATGGACTTTCCAGTGGCCTGAAGCTTCGGTTCCTTGATTTTCTTTCTTATAATGACATTGTCTTCAGCTTGTCAGTCCTGTTTTGCTTGGGCGTTAGACCTTGACACTGCCATCACACAGCCCAGCTATATAATCTCCAATTCAGAGTTCACCCACCACCTCCTGCCTCTCAGCTCGCTCCCTTGTTACCCTGCTCTGCCAGCACTGGACAGTCTGAGATCTCTGATGTTGCTCTCAGGTCACAGCTCCTCACCTCTGGACGCCTGCTGTCTTCCCCAGCCAGTGTAACCTTCCATGTCAGTCATTGTAACCACTTCCCTGCACATACCCTCGTCTCTCTTGCCCCCTCTTGCTTTAGTCCCCTCTCCTCTTTTTGATGTTAGTAAAACTGTAACCCTGGTTAAATTTGATTTCTTCTGCTCTGAAGTAGCTGAATGTGGCTCCAGGAAAGTGCTGATTGGGCCTCACTGGACGTAAATGACCTTAGCTCTCAGGTGCTTCCCTTTTGCTGCTCAGTGGTCCCACAGTAGTGCCTGTCAGTCCCTCCAGTCCATTCCTTCTCCCACTCTCCTCAAGGACTGGATGATGGCGGCTCAGACCCACAACTCTCCCTCCCAGGGCCTACTTCTGATTGATTTCCATACTTGGTACCTTACTAAGAAAATGGAACTTCCGCCTACTATACTGACTTTGCATTTTTTCTCCATGTGTTTAAATGTAGATTTTTAAATTATTTATCCTACTTTGGTTATTTGGGGTTCTTGAGTCAGCAAATTCGTGTATTTCATCAGTTCTGGAATTTGCTTAACCTTTATCTCAAATATTGCCTCTGCCCCATTCTTTCCTTATCTGAGACTTCAGTGTAAAATGTTCTCACCTGATATTTTCTTTCTTAATGTCTCTTCTGCATTTTCTGTCATTTTGCTCTCTGTGCTGCCTTCTGAATCATTTCTTTTTACCTGTATTCCAGTTTCCTTATATACTCTTCATTTCTCTGTGAGCTGCTATTAAACTGGAGTTCTTTTTTGCTTTGTTTGTTTTTTTGTTTTGTTTGCAGGGGTAAGTAATTAGGCTTATTTATTTAGAGGAGGTACTGTGGATTGAACCCAGTACCTCATACACGCTAAGCATGCGCTTTACTGCTTGAGCTATACCCTTCTTCCTAAACCCGAGTTCTTAATTTTAGCAATTTTGCTTTCCAGTTCTAGAAGCTGTGTTTGTTCCTTTTCGGTTCTGCTCTCCCTTAAAATTTCCTGTTCCTTACAGATCTTTTCAGGCTTGTCTTTTATTTCTTTAAACAGAGTAAGCTTAATTTTATCTTATGGTTCCAATAACTCTGGCATCTTGAAGCCTTTGCAGGTATTAGTCTGTGTCCAATCACAAAAGCAGAAACCACTGAGATGTTGGGGCAGAGAAGGAGTTAGTGAAGTATTTGATAGCAGAGGTGCTAGAAGGATTCAGGGAGGAGGGCTGGCTGCTGCTGCTGTGGTCTCCTGCCTCTGCTCTTCCCCACTCCCTTGTAATTTCCCACCAGTCCTTCCTTTTGGAGTGACCTAGCAAGGTCCCAGCTGGCAAGACGTCTCATATGTAGTTTTCAGACCTCTCACCCCCTGCAGCAGAGGCAGAAGAGAACTGAATACCAACAGGCCGGCTCTGGAACTGGGTGTTTGCCATCTGTTGTTTTTGCTGTTGGTTCTTGTTCCTAAAGTCTTGTTTGTCTTTGTGTGCCTGGTTATTTTTGGATACTGGCATTTCAAAATTACTTGGAATAATTTGAAGCCTTGAGGCTTTTCATTTGCTTGTCAGATGCCTGGGAGTCCTACCTGTCTGGGATATGAGATTACAAAAACAACTGAATACCAGAACTTTCTTACACTTCAGCCTAGTAGAATTTATGATCTTAAATGATCTGGAGACCTAGTTCTTCATTTTAGTCTCAACTGTTTATCAGTGCTGCAATTCATCTATCCATTCCGCAGATATTTGAGCTCCTTTGTGCTAGATGCTGGCTTTAATCGGTGAAGAGAAACCAATTTGAGGGGTGGTAATATACTTATGGGGGATACAACCTAAGTCATGTATACTGTTAGAAAGTGAAACACTTTATGATAAATAGAGTAGGAAAGGGGAAATTGGGAGTGGAGATGGGAGGGTTATAGTTGTCCCTGAAAAGGTGACATTTTGAATGAAATGAGCCAGTAGGGCATCAGCAGAAGAATAGAGCCAGTGCAAAGGCCCTGAAAAACAGGGAAGGAGGCTGGTGTGACTGGGGCAGAAGGGCTGAGGGTGGGTGGAGCAAAAAGAAAGAAGAGATGAAGTAGGACCTTGATGGACCTTGTAAGGACCCTTGCTTTGAAAGTGAGCTGACGGAGAGTTCAGAGGAATGAAATGATCTGACTTCTGTTTGAAGAGGCTCACTCTGGTGACTGTTGGTTGGAATGCATTTTCTTTTTAATGAAGTAAAAAAATTAATTGGGATTTCAAGAACGCATGATCTCTACCTGTTTATGTGTTAAGTTTATTCGAGAATAATATAGCACCTGCCATGAGTATAGTATTCCTGTGTGGGTCATCTAGGCTATAACCAAGTGAATAAAATAGTGGTTGCTTCCTAGGATCTGTGTTTATTATATATGACCGTTTATTTATAAATAGCCATTCTTATGTAGTCTGATGTCTTATTTTAATGACCTGTATTTAATGATCAACACAAGCAGTTAGCATTAAGATCTGAAAATTATTCTCCATGTTACTTTTCGGTATAATTAATTAGTGTGTCTGAGTTATATCTCATTTTTTATTTCTTCCTCACCAAGAGAACTTTAAATGTTTCCATATATATGACATAAGAACACATATATTTTTTTCATCTATGGTGGAGTCATTTTGACTGTTATGATTGTTCTTTATAAAGAGCTGCTCTGAGTCTTGAAGTACCATTTGTAAGTTTCCTGAAAAGTTTTTATATCTGCCTCGGGTTTTATATCTGTCCTAGAGGGGTGCTGGGGACCACTGCTGACTATGTGTTTCTCCGTTATACTTTTGACTTAGGAGTGTTTTGACAGTTCCTAGGTATAAATAAAGGAGAATTAGTGGGCATTTTAGTCCCTGAATAGTCAGTCTAGTGCTTCAGTAGAAATGTATGTGGGAGGAGAGAATACAGGGTTTCCCTTTCTGTTCATTTATTTCCACATTTTGTTTTTCAGTTGAATTTAATTAAAATGGGGCTAGCCAAATATCTGAGTCAGTTAACAGCTTGTAAGAAGAAACAAGGAATTCAGACAAGTCTTTGCTGTTGGGGTTGATATGGTAGTTTTTCATTTGAATATTTCACTGTTATTTTACTTTTTACTGAGGAAGGGACGTAGAAAAATTATCAAGATATAAATATACAGCTTAGTGAATTATCTAAAAAAAAAATCCACTCTTCATACATTGATGGTAAGAATGTAAAATGGTGCAGCCACTTTGGAAAACAGTCTGGCTGTTTCTCAAAAAGTTAAACAGAGTTACCATATGACACATCAGTTTTACTCCTAGATATATATCCAAGGGAAGTAAACGCATGTCTACACAAAAACATATGCAGCTGTTCATAGCTGCATTATTCATAATAGCCAACAAGTGGAAACAAGCCGAAGGGCCATCTTTTGATGATAGATAAACAGAATGTGGCATATTCATACAATGGAATATCATTCGGCCATGAAAAGGAATGAAGTACTGATGTGTGCTGCAACATGGATGGACCTTGAAAACATACCGAGTAAAAGAAGCCAGTCACAAAAGGCCGCATGGTTCTCTTTGCACTAAATATCCAGCATAGACAGATCCATAGAGACGGGCAGATGAGTGGTTGCCAGGGCTGGGGATAGGGTGGCGGGGTACGAATAGGGGTGGCTGCTAAGCATAGTTCTTTCCCAGGAGCTGGAAGTGTTCTGGAATTAGGTAGCGGTGAAGACTGCACAACTCTGTGAATACACTGTACTCAAAACCACTGAATTACACAGTTTAAAAGGGTGGATTCTGTGGTATGTAAATTTTATCTCAGCTGTTTAAAAAAAAAAAAGGACAAACCAAACACATCCATAATGTGTTTAGCCACCCAAGTTGATAGAATATAGACAGTGCCCCAGAAGCCACCCCATCCCTTTCCCAGTCAATACCCCAGGTTATTCTTGGGGGAAAAAATAGCAGCTGTTTCTACTGCTGCTGTTTGCTTCTCAGAAGAAGCTGTTATTCTAGACTAAGTATGAAGCTCTCTGCTCTCAGCACTTGGCCAGGCCTAGCGGGGAACTTTTTGTAAAGTACCACTTTAATCAAATGCTTCTTTGTGATTTCACGGTGCCAGCGTACCTTTCAAAACAGGTGGCTATGTACGTACTCTTGCTCTTTCTTTTTTTTTATAGAAATAATGAGTTTAAAGTTTTTAAAGAATTCTTTGACATAACTTTTTTTTTAAATACCGTAAATACTATCAGTCTGATCTCTTTATCAGTAGTTTGGATTTTTTTTAACTATTAAATACTTTTTATTCTAATTTAAATATTTCTTTCTTGAATACTTCTGCCCAATCATAGCCACTCATTCCCCCTGCCACACTCACTAGAAATAGGGGTTATTAAAACTTTCTCTCGGGGGAGCCAGATTAGCATTAATAGTTATTCTATTCTACATACCATTTCTGATCTTAAATTTTAAAAGAAACTACCCTAAATGTTTCTCTATGCTCTGAAATATTTTAAACCCAAAGTAAGGTCACTTTTGATTCTTTGCTTTCCAGCGATGTTTTGGCATTGCCCATTTTCAAGCAGGAAGATTCCAGCCTTCCATTGGATGATGAAACTAAACACCCGCCTTTTCAGTACGTGATGTGCGCAGCAACATCACCGGCAGTCAAGCTGCACGATGAAACGCTCACTTACTTGAACCAAGGTTAGTATGGCTGTGTCATATTTTGATGTAAGGATTTTAAGAATTTGAAATAATATTTTGGCATTGCAGCCTGATGAATGGTAATAACTTAAAGTTAGATTCTTTTTCTTTAATTTTACAACTTTAGTTAACAAAAATTGTAGGAGTTTTACAGTGAGCCAACAAAACAATATTTGGTGGAAACTGATTTGCATAGAGGGTCTGTGGAACAAGATTTATTCCAGTTTTTTTTTTTTTTAAAGACAAAATCCAAAGAAGGAGCAATAGAAAAGGATGTCAGTTATTTTTAGGAACTTGAGGATGAATCAGAAGTCCAGCTAGCAAGAAACCTGTTCTCAGGCATGAAGCAGATTTGTGCTGAGAATAGACATAAGCTTCCCAAGGTGGAATCAGTGGCTAAAATAAACCGTGTCAAATTTTGTCTACACTTAATAAGAATACTATGTTTTGGTGATACGAAAGCGAGAGTGAGCAGAATGGAAAACAGAGTTGGGGGGCCGGTAGGATTTACCGTTGGAGAGAATGAAGCGGTTTTTTTTGGAGGTGCTCTCAGCAGTTTGGGCACTGGCCAATGTGACTTATCAATGTAAACAAATGTATTTAGCTATGCAGGAATTAATTTGTTGGACACCTATACTGAAAGCATGTTGAACTCTTATTTTTAAAATGAATTCAGCATGTTTATTGTTATAAAAATAGTACATACTCATTATAGGAAAATTGGGGGAATGCATCAAGGGATAAAACTGAAAGTGGACTGCAGTTGCACTCCCGCCCAGGATAACTGATTAACGACCTAGGTGTGTTTCCTTGTGTGTATATCTATTTTATTTCAACAAAATGGGAATTAACATCTGTTCACTTACGAGTTCGTTGTGATTATTTTTCTGTCCTTAAATAGAATCTTTAATTCCTCAAACTTTTGGAAAGAGCTATAGATTTTAGACTTCACTAGTGATTATTCTGAAATGAGGAAGAATAACTTTTTTCTGACTTTCCATTTGATAGATAAACTTAAGACTTTATGAGGTTTTACTTTAATTCTGATTTGTAGCCTATGGCAATACCCTGATTTTGGTGTTAACATTAATTTAGGAATTGCTTGAGTAGGCATTCAGTTATCTGAAACTTAAGTTTCATATTTGAAAGAAACTTAAGAGTTCATATGGTAATCTGTTTTAGACATAAACATTTCAGAAGAAACAATGTAGAGGCAATAATATTCACTGTAGCTTTATTTCTAATGACAAGAAAAGGAAATAACCTGAATTTCTTCTACTTAGGGAATAGTTGAATAAGTTGTTATGTGCATACCATGGGACGAACATGCATACACCCTCTGTTTAAAGAACTTTGGATATATCTGTCTATTGGCCTGGAAAAATATTCATAACTGGTCACCATTATTATTAAATTGGATAAAGACATTTCACATTGATAAAAGTTGCAGTCCACAGTCTATAGTGATAACATATTAGATCTACATTCGCTGAATGCTTCCTGTGTATGAAGCATTGTACTAAATAGTATATATGTGGTATCTTGTTCAGTTCCCACAATAACCTGAGAAATTTTATAGATTCATTACAGATTTTAAAAACTGAAGCTTAGAGCAGTTGATAAACTTGCTCACTGTCAATTTGGTCAAGCTTAGATTTAAAAAAACATATTGAAATATCTACAGTAGAGTGCATAATTCTTAAATGTACAGCTCAATGAATCTTTACACAGATCGTTCCCTTGAAAACACTGCCTGTGCCCAGTATATCCGTTACCCTAGCAGGCTCCCTCCTACCCTCCCCAAACCGACGCTCCAGGTGACTATAATCAGTGTAGTAAGTGCAGGTGATTTTCAAGCATTTGACTCTGCTCACTGCAGTATTAATGAAGAGTATTTTCTTCGTTGTCGAATTGTGTTAATTTACCTCTTAGTTTCTCCTAGTCTTTTAGGAAAAAAATCACTGGAAAAGTAAAACTGCATATGTAGGCTACATTTTTTAAAATAAATATTTGAATAATCATTAAAAATGCATTTCAGAAATCATACAGTAGTTCTACTTTTATATACCTTTTAAAAAAGAAATAATAATACTTTAAATATAATCCTTACACGTAGATCAAGTAGTTCTTTCACAGGCTTGTCTCCTGGCATTTATCTCTTAGCATTGTATTTTGACAAAAGATTCTGAACCCAAGACTTTTCGTGAATCCCCTACATTGTTTTCAAATTTTTAATAAATGCATACATTTTTAAGAAGAGGATCCATAGCTTTTTCTGGATTCAGGCTAGGTTTGAACCTGATTGAGATGTTCTTTCAGTCTTTCTTTTTTCCCCATCTCTTTCAAACTAATAAAGTAAACAAAGGCCCAGACTTAGCAAAATATCTTAAGTTGATTAGACTCACTTTTCAAAATGAAACATTCTCGATTTAGTGCATATACAGTTGTGATTTTTTACTGAAGCCTTTTCTGAACATAGTGTAAAGAGAATCAAGTGTAGATGTGGAAGATAAAATTCAGGCTCGATTGATTTTTATCTAAGAATTCCAGTAAAAGACCATGAATATATTTTTGGCTGGAGTGACATTGCCATGGAAAGTTTCTGCAAAGTGTACCTTGGTGACCCATTTAGTGTAGTAACATCCATGCGTCAGCTTTGATAGTATGACTGTTGAGTATTGACATAATTTACTCTTTTTAGGAATCAGATTTTTACTGAGATTTGCTCATGAGTTAATTTTTTTATGTTCAAATGAACTCTTCACCTCCATCAAGGGAAAATGACTCATAGTAGCAATGTTGTCTTGTTTATCAAAAAAAAAAAAAGATACAAAAACTTTATAAAGAAGGGATTAGATAGGGCACTTGAAGTTGTCCTTCATCAGCACGAATTTTAATTCCTTTTAAATTTCCATATTCATTTTATTAAATGAGAGGGGAATCAAGCATTTTTTTCTTTGTCACTTGGAAATAACAATGACAGTTAATGAAAGCACGATTATCCCCATTTTGTTATATTAAAGCTGTAGCAGGAGTAATTTTTTCTACAATTTTTTTTTTTTTAGATTGAGCATCTTTTTATGGATAGAGATTCAAACTCACAGTTTTCAGATTCGAAATCTTGTTTTCTTAACCATCATGTGTCTTTACTAGAATAGTTCCAGTGTTTTCTAAATTTTCAGTTAATTGTCACCGTTTAGAATTTAACAGTTTAAATAGATGATATATATACATTGTTCAAAGTTCAGAAGGTATGAAAGGATATACAGTAAAAGCTCTTCTTGCCAAGTGTATCAGTCTGCAGGCCTCAGGGAGCCACTGAATTAGAACTCTTTAGACACCTAAGAAGATTGTAATCATGTTTTATGATGGCCTTTGTATAATAAAAATACTGTACAGTTAATATTTTATTGAATTTATTCCAATAAACTTACCGGTTCATGTGATGACTGAGTTACATGCCTAAGCATAGTTGTGAATGTAGTGGTCCTGTCACTTAAAGATAAAATTTGAAAGAGAACTTCCATCCCTAAAGTGATGCTTGGTAGAAGCTTGCATCTCTAGTTGCCAGTGAAACAGAGCTGCCCGGGATGTCTGCACCTCTGCTGCCTGTGGGATGTCCTGTTCCTTTTAAATGATTCAACTACAGTGACTGGTTACTTATGTGTGTTTTTCGGTGTGTAGTGGGGTGTGAGAGGTAGAGGGCAGCGGGGAGCACTGGGTACCTGCAGTCTCTGGAGCCAGGCTGCCTGCATTTAGATCCCCTTCCACCGCTTGCTACTCTAGGCAAGTTCCTTAATTTAATACCCCCCCACCTAAAGTAGTTGAGAATTAAATTGACTTAATTCTGTGTGATGTGCCCAGAAGGTGGCCAGCACACAGGAAGCACAGCACCAGCCTCTGCTGCCGTTACTGTTGTTTATAACTAAGCAGCTTTAGTGATCTCTGACTGCACTGGAAGGGCAAGTACTGAGACCTTGGCTGGCATGTTGGTTTCCTTTTGCAGTTAGTTGAGTGGTTTTTACTCATGGTTAGAATTCAACCCCAGGACTGTTTAATGATCAGGGGTTTTGCCAGGTTTGTTGGCAAGTATGATGACAAATTTTTAAATGAGCCTAAAGCAGTTTTGAACTGTAGAAATAGGATGTGTGCAACTGTGGCAGGCAGAGTAATGGTGCCCCAAAGATGTCCACATCTAATCCCCAGAACCTGTGAATATTTTACCTTATATAGCAAAAGGCACATTGCAGGTGTGATTCAGTTAAGGCAATGGAGTGAATATCCATGTGGGCCCAGTGAAATGACAGAGATCCTTATAAGTGAAAGAGGGAGGCAGAAGCGCCAGGAGTCAGGGAGATCTGAAGATGCTCTGTGCAACTGGCTTACTTCACTTAGAGTGACATTCTCCAGGGCCATCCATGTTGCTACAAATGGCATTATTTTATTCTTTTTGATGGCTGAGTAGTATTCCATTGTATAAATATACCACAGCTTCTTTATCCAGTCATCTGTCAGTGGACATTTAGATTGTTTCCATGTCTTGGCTATTGTATATAGTGCTACTGTGAACATTGGGTGCATGTGTCTTTTTGAATTAAGGTTCCCTCTGGATATATGCCCAGGAGTGGGATGGCTGGATCATATATATAGTAAGTCTATTTTTAGCCTTTTGAGGAATCTCCATGCTGTTTTCCATAATGGCTGCACCAAACTACATTCCCACCAGCAGTGTAGGAGGGTTCCCTTTTCTCCACAACCTCTCCAGCATTTATCATTTGTGGACTTTTGAATGATAAGCTATTCTGACTGGTGTGAGGTGATACTTCATTGTACTTTTGATTTGCATTTCTCTGCTAATTACTGATATTGAGCATTTTTTCATGTGCCTATTGGCCATTTGTATGTCTTCACTGGAGAGTTGCTTATTTAGGTCTTCTGCTCATTTTTGGATTAGATTTTTTTTTTTTTAAGTTGTATGAGCTGTTTATATATTCTGGAAATTAAACCCTTGTCAGTCACATCATTTGCAAATATTTTCTTCCATTCCATAGGTTCTTTTTGTTTTGCTTATGGTTTCCTTTACTGTGCAAAAGCTTATAAGTTTAATTAGGTCCCATTTGTTAATTTTTGTTTTTATTTCTGTTGCTTGGGTAGACTGCCCTAGGAGAACATTGCTGAGATTTATGTCAGAGAATGTTTTGTCTATGTTTTCTTCTAAGAGGTTTATAGTGTCTTGTCTTATATTTAAGTCTTTCTAGCTTCTCTTTACAGGCACAGTCAAAGCTAGGTCTTGAATGGGCATCTAATGAACCCTGAGCCAGTGTGTGTGTGTGTGCGCGTGTGTGTGCGCGCGCGCTCGTGCATGTGTGTGTTAAAAATGTGCCCATATATGTATATTCAAATGTATGGCTTGCATATACATGTGTGATGAATATATGTGAACATAATGGATTTGTGGTGCATGTGTATGTATGGGAGCAAGAGCTATCCTAGACCCATGCAAGATTTACAGTCTTATTAAATAAGTGAATGACAATTTAATGAATTCTGGTTACTTGGAAATGAAGCATAATGTAATTTACTTTAAACAGCTTTAGATCGACTTAGTTCTTAATTTTAACACAGACAAGTAATTAGAAATGAAAAAGACTTTTGAAATCTTATTGCACAGTGGCTCATATGACATTGTATTAAACGAACCCTGTGCAGAATGAGGCAAATGTATAATCCACTGTTCCAAACCAGGCCACTTCTCCTCTGGATAGAGCACTCTGGGAGAGTGTTTATCATACCATCTCTTGTAGTATTTGTTCAGCTGCTGAGAAAAGATGATTAATTTTTATCATTTTACTTAGAGCTTTTTGAGTATAAAATTATTCCCAGGAGAAGGTCCTGAATGTATTTTGTTAGAAAGAGTATAGACTGACTGGAAATGTCTGCTTTAACACAAAGCAGTGGTTCTCCAACTTCAGTGTGCATCAGGGCACCGAGAGGGCTTGTCAGCATGTGATTGACAGCAGTTCTGATTCAGTAGGTCTGCAGTGGGGCCAGAGATTTTGCATTTCTGACAAGTTTGCAAGTGATGCTGATGCTGCTGGTCTGGGGCCCAGGCTTCCACTTCATATGATTTTGAATATCCAGGCAAATATGTGAGCCCCCCTCACCGCCACTTCTTATAGATGGATTTCCTCAAAGGAGGGTTGGCACATAGGTGGGGCTGTAGCCATTCCTTGGCCGTCATTTGGTCACTCTTAGTACCCTCCCCTTGAAGCTCATTGCTTACCTACCTCTGCCTCTTGGGCAGCTATTGTTGAAGAATATTTGCCATTCTGTAAAACCATAAAGAAAAAAAAGTAAATTCTATGTATTCTTAACTTCATCAGTCAGGTAGAAATTGGAACAAGTTGTATTGATGCCTTAGAATGTCAGTGTTTGTACAGTTTTGAACACTAGAAGTACAGAGTCTAAAAGCTGTATTTGTGGTTTCCTGGGTGTGCCTGGACAACTGTCCTCTTCTGCTCTTAGGTAGTAGGAAGACTTAGGTCTTTGACTTTGTGGAGTAAAAACCTGTAGTCCTGACATAGAGTCACAAGAGGGCGTCGTGAGCGGCTAGCTCTCTCTTTGAGCGGGGATCTGGCTGGAACAGGCTGCCCCTTGTCCCGCAACCCCAGGTGAATCTCTGATGTTTTACCACCTCGTGATTTGAGTGACCCTTCTGATCTTAAACCCTTGACTTATTCCAGATCAGCTTATTGCCGCTGTTGGATCAGAAATAGCTGTTCTGTTTGGAGACTTTTTTTATTAATTAAGCAATATTGGTTACTTGGCAAACAGGTTTTAGATCCTAGGAAATAGCATGTCTGTAGGATTAAAAATACTGTTAACTGATTGAAGGTTTAAAAAGAAAACATATCTTTTGTTAAAAAATAGGAAAGACTGACACATGCTACAACAAGGATGAATCTTGAAAGCATTATAAGTGAAAATGCCAGTCACAAAAGGCCACCTGTTGTGTGATTCCATTTATATCAGGTGTCCAAGGCAGGCAGATCCCCAGAGACAGGAAGTAGGTTGATGAGGGGTGGGGGTAGGAGAATGAGAAGGGAAGGGACTGCTCACAGGTGTGAGTTCTCTTTTTTGGGATGAAGATGCTCTAAAATTGATAGCAGTGATGGCTGCACAACTCTGCACATACTAGAAACCAATTAATTGTGTGCTTTAAAAGGATGAATTTTATGGCCTGTAAGTTATCTCTGAATCAAGCTATTATGAAAAACTTGTTGGATAATGTGTGTATGTGTAATAACACTAGTGTGAGAGTAACAGAGGAAGGTAGACTGGTGAACTCTTCAGGCTTCTGTGCTGGTGGAAGAGGGAAGGATGCAGTTTGCAGGGAAGAGGAAGATCAGTCTGGACTTGTTTCTCTAAAATTGACATTGACTTGTTGTATGTTTGAGAGGCAGTTGAATTTTTGTTACACAGAGTGATGTTCTTTATATGGATTGTTCTTGATACACAATTTTTAAAAATAGGTCAATCTTATGAAATTCGGATGCTGGATAATCGGAAAATGGGAGATGTGCCTGAGATCACTGGAAAGTTGGTAAAGGTAAGGACGATCCATTTAACTTCCTAGTAGCTATTGCAGTGATTCAAAAACGTAGCAGTTTTGCCACGGGAATTGTGGGTTTTGTTGCAGGAGTTATTAAAAAATTATTTAACTTCACTTTGGTACAGGTGAGGAAGATGGGTGTGGTTTGGAGCAGCACCTGTGCCCATGTAGACATCCACACAGGTCCCCACGGCCGACCTGGCCTCTTCTTTAACTGTTTTAGATCAGAATATTGCTGCTTTTAAGTGGTTCCCTTCAAAATGTTTATCAGCTATGTTTTGAACAGCATTTGGAGGGTGGGGAAGGCAGGGGCCTCTATTTATATTTATTGCTAACAAGTTATTTCCTGTTCAAACCAGCAGAGTCTACTGGAAATAGAATTCTTATTGAATCATAGTCTGAGAAACAGTTATTTATAAATGTGTCAGAAACACTAATGAGTGCAAATCTGGTATCTGAATCCACGCTGATGACCTGTTACCCTGTTGCTGGAATGAAACAGTAGTTGGCAGCCCAACCTGTGGGAGGTGAGGGAGGGATGAATGGAGAACAGAGAACTGGTGTAGAGTTTGTGGAGTAGAGTTAAAGCCTCCCCTAGGAACCTGCATGTCTGGATGAAGTTTACCTGTTTTTTTCTGTTTTGTTTTATCCCTTTCTTACCTCAGATAACCTCACTGTTAGGTTAAATAGTTGAGGATGAATTTTGCATATAGGTTCTCTTTTTGGTGTGGTGGGCAGGTAACCTCTCCCCCTCCCAGCCCTTGACTATCTTTTTAAAGAAACAATTTTTTGTTTTGTTTGGTTTGGTTGGTTGTTTTTGTTTTTGGAGAGGGAAGGTAATTAGGTTTATTTATTTGATGGAGGTACTGGAGATTGAACCCAGGACTTCATGCATGCTAAGCACGCTCTCTACCACTGAGCTATACCCTCCCCCCAATTATTATTGTTTTAAATGAACAGTTTTACTATTGTTCCTGGGGTTCTGTCTCTATTTTTACCACCTTTTCATTTTAGTGATTTCTGTGTGCGTCTGACGTTTTCTTTATAGAAATACAGTTCTTACTACTTTTTTATGGACATGTACCTTAATTTTGAATTACAATATCAAATTATTTAATAAAAATTTTCCCTAAGAAACCATTTTATTTGCCTTTATTATTTTTGAGTTATAATTCTTTGCACCAAATAATGGTACCCATAACCCAGGCATCCAAGAGCAAAACCGTTCACTTACAAAATGTTTAAAGCCAAATTTGTTTTTGTATGCATTTCTATTATAGGCTGATGCGTAAGACGTGAAAACGCTTCTGCTTTTTAGCTGGAACAGTTTAAGAGTGTTCCTGTCCCCCCTTCTTCCGTAGAGCATCATTCGAGTTGTCTTCCATGACAGACGGCTGCAGTATACGGAGCATCAGCAGCTGGAAGGTTGGAAGTGGAATCGCCCAGGAGATAGACTTCTCGATTTAGGTACAAGTGGCTGTCAGGAGACCACGGAGGGAGGAAGGCAGTTGTTTAGCTGCACCCGTTAATATGTTGGCACCACGTGTAATTGTGTGGAGAGAGTTTTGGTGTTAGCAGATCCTGTGTGCCTTGAGTTGTTTTATAGATAAAAACAAAGTCGTTTTTTGGTGCTTAACGAACCTGAACCAGGAATTTTCTGAGTTTGAAACCATTTATTTAATCTTTGTTGGCCCTGTCCATCATGTTCTTAATAAAATGAAATAGAAACCATGGTGGGAGAAAGTGTGGTAGACATTAGGTGGGTTTTGCTGTTGAGGTGAAGAACATGGGAGGAAAAAGCTCAGCGTGGAAGTACAGTAGTTTCATTAGAACATAATTATAGTGGGTTGTAACCTTTTAATTTTCTTTTTCATAGTTTCTATGTCATTTATTTTTAAAATACAGATATTCCAATGTCTGTGGGAATAATTGACACAAGGACAAATCCAAGCCAGTTAAATGCAGTTGAATTTCTGTGGGATCCTGCAAAGCGCACATCTGCTTTCATTCAGGTTTGGATTTTTACATTATTAGAAGCATACTAGCCTAGTCATTTAGAAGGCCAGGATGAGACTGAATTCCTGACGCATGATATCATTTTCCTCAGATGCTTATTTGTAAACTATCTTGTAATGTCTTTTACACACACACACACACACACACACACACACACACACACACAGACACTGTTGGAGTTAATCTGCTAAATTTCATCATTTATAGACTAATATATATAAAGACAACCTGATATGTTAAGTATTATTTAAAAAAAAAGTATTATTTAAATATTCCTTTTACCACTGGTAGTAACAATAAACAGAACTTCCATTCTTCTTAAAATGCATTTGTCTTTAAAAGGATATGATTGAAAAAGTGTACAGGTTTGAGATTCTCTCTAGCATTAGTTAAAAATATTTTAATACTGAAATTTTCAAACCCCCACAGAAAAAAGAGGATAATAATGAATCCTCAGTGTGCCCATCACCTGGCTTCAACATTTACTAATAGTTTCCTTATTCAGTTGTGAATGGAAGAGTTTAGAGCAGCTCCCAGGCATTTCGTTTAACCTAGGAATACTCAGTTTGTGTCTCTTAAGAGATGAGTTTTTTAAAAACATAAGTATAGCATTATTGTATGTAAAAACAAAATCAGCAGTAATTCTAATACTCAGTATGTTCAGATTTGTAAGTGGTGGAAGTAAAACTGAGTAGGTAATCTTTATGTAGAAGAGGAAAACCACTTAATTGCTGACCAGCCTGAGTGGGCTCTGGTTTATGTGAGCTGTGGAGAATCTTTAGCATTTCGCATCTTTGTGGTTGACAAGATACTCTCCCCCTGTTAGCTAATAATCATTAGGGACATGGTTCACGTTAGCTGAATATTTTCTCATACTGTTCATCTAATAGGGTAGCTGGTTGTGTGGTAAACGAAAGCGATGTAAGAGCTGGCCTTAAATGTCAGGTTGTGCACAGTCTTACTGCAGAGGCCACTTCAACTCTGAGTCATGGGAAGAGGGGGTGGGAGGCAGTCAGAAGTTCCCAAAGTCTTGTGACTAGCTGTGTGCGCAGCCCTAAGGCTGTCATCGCTCTGATGTCAGGAGAGGGGCAGCAGTGGTGGGAAAATGAGTGGTGCCCTCCGACTTCTCAGCTAACTTGGAAGGGGTGACAGGAGAGTAGAGATGGATACAGGCAGAGTGAGGAGTGCAAAGTTCCCCAGGTGCAGCGTCACAAGTCGGTGAACACCAGGGAGGTGACTGGCCGGCTGGAGTTGGGGTGACAGCAGTAGATGGCCGTCAGTGGGAGTTCTGCGTGAGGAGGTGGTGACGGCTGTGGGTCGTGCGGCACGCAAGGCTGAAGACGGCGGGTCTGAGAGCAGCTTACAGTCTGGGTTGGGAGACGGACTCCAGAAGCTACTGTGTGATGCACCCGTGATCGGAGCAAGTCCCCCCTCAGAGGAGAGGCGTTGGAATGGGCAAGAGCGCATCCCCAGAAAGGTCAGGAAGATTCAGCTGGGTTTGTGAAAGGAAAGCGGTATAAAAAGGCAATCAGAAACTCGCAACACATGTCTGGCTAATACATGGGGTTTTGTTTTAAAGGAGCTTGAATTTAGACCTGTGGCAGGACACCTGAAAGGGAACAAAGGGAAGGGTGCTTCGAGTCCATTTCAGCTCGAGTTGTCTTCCAGGTCCACTGCATCAGCACAGAGTTCACTCCCCGGAAGCACGGGGGTGAAAAGGGAGTGCCTTTTAGGATCCAGGTTGACACCTTTAAGCAGAATGAAAATGGAGAATACACAGATCACCTACACTCAGCCAGCTGCCAAATCAAAGTTTTTAAGGTAAGGGATGGAACTAGGCTCCCAGTAATTAAGGCCCAGTGTGGCTGGTGAAATTGTTGGTCCAAAACCTGATAGACAAACTGATCTTCTTTGTCTTTAAGCCTAAAGGTGCAGATAGGAAACAAAAGACAGATCGAGAGAAGATGGAGAAGAGGACTGCTCATGAAAAGGAGAAGTACCAGCCGTCCTATGACACCACGATCCTCACGGAGGTAATGCGGGGCGCCGTCCTGGTCCCGAGGAGAAGCAGAGGTGTGCCTGCCAGCGCTGTCTTTGGGGAGCAGCGCCACTGCAGAGGGGTCCGGGAAGATGGGGTGGTCCATGGATATAATGTTGTCTGTGAAGTTTGTGGGGGAGATATTCTATTTAAATTTGGGGATTGTGATAGATTAGTTCCCTGGGTGGGATCTTGAATGAAGATGCTGAAATCCCAATCAGGTCTCAGAAACAGACCTTAAAAACCTCGAAGTTGGCAAGAGGTTAAGTTGGGGCCTAGAATGTCCGATGTTTGTCACTGCTGGGGTTTTGCATCTTCTTTACCTTTGAATCCGGTTAGTCATACATTTGTTTAATCGGACTGCAGAGACGTAAAACAGGGTATTAGATCTTTCTTTGTATAATGAAAAGACATTGATCCCAATCTTTGGTGTTTGTCCAGATGAGGCTTGAGCCTATAATTGAAGATGCAGTTGAACATGAGCAGAAAAAGTCCAGCAAGCGGACTTTGCCAGCAGACTACGGTGATTCTCTGGCAAAGCGAGGCAGTGTAAGGGCTTCTGCTTCTCTTTTCATTGTGCAAGAAACCTTGTGCAGTGTTAGATATAGGACCAACTTCCACTGAAAAGTAAAGCCAAATTTGTTTTTCATGTCCTTGTCTTGATTTAATTTGCTTTTGTTTAGACTTTCTGCTTTCTGTTCCTCAACTGAGGAAAATTTCCTAAATCTAACACTTTAAAACAAAGTTGACCATATTGGGTGGTTTTGGAGGGAAAAATGACACTCAGAAATGTGTTCCCTCCCTGCCTCCTTCCTTTCCTCCCTCCCTCCCTCCCCTTTGCACACACGCTTCCTTTAACAGCACTGAAATTAATTGAAAATACTTCTTTAGTAAAGTAGTTATCATTTTTGTGTAATTTTAAAAGGTTTTGCTTTCTCATATGTGTAATGGATAAGAAAATTTCATGGATATTTAGAGAAATGATAGCAGCAAGCTTAGCTTAACATTAACATATGCAATACTTTGTGTCCCATTTTCCTGCATGCAGTGTAAGAATGTGTGTCTGTCTGTGCTTTTCCAAGCCTGTTTGGCAGCACTGGTGGGGAAAAAAGTCTCTGACTGAATCTGTGTTTCCTCTTGGCCCCTGCATTGTGATTGACGCTTCAGGCCAGAATAGTGCACCTCACCACACTCAGCCCTGGTTCCCTGCAGTGTGCAGTCGGGGGAGGGGGAGGGTTGAATATGAGCTTTGTCAGCTTAAGTATATATAGCAAGTCAAGATTTTATGACCCAGCTCTTTGTCGAACAGTCGACAAAGGATTATCCTGTTATATACACTTAGATCAGCTGTGTGCCCATGGTAAATGTAAACAGAGAACACAGTATTTTTTTAAAATAACTGTCATCATATGTATTAATGGCTACTCTATTCATCATTGGAGCGTCAGTGCTACCAAGGTGGCAGACGGGGAATTTTCACTGCTCTACATGTATCGTAGTGATCTATAGACAGAAATCACAAACATTGTCATAGGAGCATTGTTTCCAAATTAAAGCATTGAGTAAAAATATTTTAAATGCTTCTATATGCAGTAAAACTGAAAATATCCTCCTCTGAGTGGAGGGGAGCACACATGTTGCATTTTCTTTAAACTGGGCTTTTTTGATTCAAATCAAAGGTTGTATAGAGCAACTGTATACTTGTTCCCCAATTGCCCACCCCTCCCATTTTATGTTTTTGTTCTCTTCTGATTTCCCAGCTGAAGACCCACTAATGGGTGTTAGTGAACTTTGGTGGGGAGACCCTGGTAACGTAAATGTTATAAAATAACTAATTAAAAGGAATGAGTTCTGGTAATTCGTAAATTAAAGAAATCTGTTACAGCCCAGAGCTAATCTGGAGATGACAGAATGGTTGGTAAATTATTCATGATTCTTAAGTCTAAAGTATGCAAAACATCAGCAGTTCACTGGCCTGGGATTTCACATCTTCCTGGTGTGCTTTGCTTGCTGCCCTGGGCTGCGATCAGAAGATACTTCTAGGGGTGGGTAGAGTTCTTGGAAACCTGTTCATTAAAAGCAAGATACAGATTAATCCCTTAAAAAAAGAAAGTCCGCAAGATTTTATGTTTTTCTTTGAGTGCCTACAAAAGAAGGCCAACATTTCTTACAGTTCTCTGCTAGTTAGAGTTGGCTCTCAGCAGAAAGGGGTATCCAGACTTACTGGTTCGAGTTAAGAGGTGCTGTGTGAAATGGTCCAGCACTGAAGAGAGGCTCCACCGTAGGGCCCTGAGAGCCCTGGCACGGCCACACCCTTAGTGTCTCTGTTGGTCTTTGCATCTGAGCTGTGTTTTGTTGGCTCAAATTCAGACTGCCAATCTCTGCAGTCTGCAGTGGGTCATCATTTTCTAATCTGCCTGGGGAGGGACTCTGTTCACAGTGACCAAAACCATGACTCTACGAGTCCAGGCCAGGTATTGCTGGGGCCTTAATCACAGACTGTCTTCAGGAACACAGGCACTGCACAGCTGCTTACTTCTAAAGACAGGGAGGAATGACAAGGTAGAAGAAACATGATGAAAATATTCCTTAGTATGCCTTTACCCTCCTGGGTTGACACTGCAAGAGAAACCTACGAAAGACACAGGCCAGGAGGGTCTTGGTGTGTCATCTGGCCTGGCCACTTAAGAACTTGGAATCCACTGTTTTCTGCAGGTGGAGGCCTCCCAGTGGGACCAGTTTTCATGAACACTAGTTTTTTAGTGTTCAGTGAATCGAGCCTCCCTTTTATTGGGCAGGTTTTAGATATCAGTTATTAACAGCCTTACTTTTCTGCTGCTAGAGGTGTCCAGATGTGGAAAAGGAAAACAGTTTCAGTAACTTAGGTGTCTTTGCCATGTTACTGGCCACGCTCACTTGGAGCTTTTGATGGCTTCATTTTTTTAAACAGCTGGCAGTAATTACAAAGCAGATTTGGGGAGACGTGATATTGAAAGGCTTTATATTGTTTAGATGGGCGTGTTGTGCTGTGTTGTAATATTTTGTATCTGGGGAGAATGGTGTAGCAGGAAAGTCTTGGAAGTAGTGGAGGTGAACTGTGAGCGTGCGACCCCGTAGGTTGTGAGACCTGCCGGTCGGCTCCCAAGGTCTTAGGCTCCTTAAACTGTATAAAGTGCGGGGAGGTGCTGCTTTGGAAGCTGGAAAGAGAAAGAGGCCCTAGGTTAAAAGAACGGGCATCGTGTAAGATGTCGTTGATAGTGAAATTGGTGTGACGTGCAGTGGGTTTGGCAGTGCATTCCAGCCAGGTTAGATTTCTTTTGTGATGATAGCTGAAACGTTCAGTCTGCAGTCATTTTCTGCATTTTTGACGGGATACCTAATGGGTAGTTGTAAAGAAGGCTAAGATTGTGACATTTCCTGCACCTGTGCTTCTGATAGGGGTCAGACACGTCATTTTAAGCTCCTGTAACCATTGGAGATACTTGGTTCCTGCCCTCAGAGTGCTTCACGCTGGTGGTCTGGACACTTCACTCCAAAGAATTTTGAAAGAGAAAATATTCCCTTGCACATTTTTAGGATGACATTGAAAGTTTTCACCATAAATTTAAATAGTTGAAAGGCAACAATTTTCTGACATAGTGAATGTTTGTATTTACAATTTAAGATGAAACTGTCACATTGCCTTTTGAAATGTGTCCTGTGGAATCTAAACGCCAGGGCAGTTTGACACCCACCATTGGTCATTTTCAAATGTCCATGGTTAAGCTCTTTGGTTAAGTCTGCAGTTTTACTCTGCTCTTCCTTCTTTGTTTTATTTTTTTTTTTAATTGAAGCATAGTTGATTTACAGTGTTATGTTAGTTTCTGGTGTACAGCACAGTGATTCAGTTACACGCACGTAAGACTACATATATATTCTTTTTCATTACAGGGAATTACAAGATATTGAATATAGTTCCCTGTGCTCTACAGTAGACCTGCTCTTCCTTCCTGGTCTCATGTTTTCTCTTTAACTCCCCTTAAATAATTTTGTCCTGATAGGACATACTTTTATGCCTGGAAATCTTCTAATGATGACCCTGATAACTTTTTTACAACAAACTGTCATAAACTGAAATTTAATTTTTTAAATTTCCTGTGACCATAAGGCTTAGTCAGTTGAGGAATTTAAAACTTATTATTTGTACCAATTTATCAAATCATACAAATTTTGATTGTTAAGTATAAAAATAGAAATGTTATTGGAAATACATCTTAAATAATGAGACAGGTGAAACATATCTAGTTTTGTTTATAGATAAGAGATGTATTTCTTTTTCTTTCAGCAGTGTCATTCAGGTCTTGGAACTCCCTCTGAGATACCTGCCCAATAATCTCTTTTTGTATGATCTAGTAGATTACTTCATTGTCGGTCAACTGACAAGATGTCCTGAATTTTTTTGAGAGCAAAGAATTGAAAACCTTCTGACATACAGAAGAATGTTTTAGAGACCTGTATTTTCTTAGCATTTATCCTCTTCTTTGAATAGTGTTTTGCTTGGTTTTTGGCGCAGTCTCCTGCCCTATGGGCACGGTGAAAGATGAGGCCATTTTTGTGTGAATTGGGAGAAGAGTGATTATGAAGGGGGACCCTTGAAACCCAGGGTGTGCCCAGGCTTAGGAAGCATACCCGTGGAGAGACGTGCAGGCCCCCCACCCTCAGCACTGGCCGCCGCCCTGGCCCACTCAGCATCTCACTGACTGCAGCTTTTCCAGTGCTCCTGAGTGTAATAGTTAGTGTGTCTTTGCTCTGTTTTTGGTCAGAGTTGTGCCAAGGGCTGAAAAACATTTAAGTTCACCCTGCCCCTTCCAGAATATGCAAATAATAGATGTAAGTAAACAGATGGGTGGAGGCAGTACCATCCCCAGTTGCTGTATTTGGATGTTGGCCTGACTCGTCCTGCGCGGGGCTGAGGCAGTACGTGGGCCCTGGTGAGGCTGCGCCGTGGGGAGGAGGGCGAAGAGAGCGCTAGGTGGGACAGGGCCGCTGTCCTTGTCACCCTGCCGTGTCCGATGTTGCTGCTCAACCCTTTCTTGCCTCTCCTGTTCTTCAAACCTTGATAGGTACCTACTGGGGAGTTGATGAAGAGGGAGGAGGAAGGTACTTGAAAGCAAACTGTACTTAAGTACATTTAAGACGCCTTTGTCAGTGTCTGCTGCTGTCGTCACGTCAGGTCTCCCCCAGGATTAGTCAGTGTGTAGATGCAGACAGCAGGTAGCGTTTTCCCTGCCACACAGAAGTAAAATCGGTGTGTTTCTGTGAGGTTGCCTGATGAATGTTAGGTGTCTTATGTTTTATAACCTTACACTTGGCCAGACTAGAGAGTGGATTACAAGAATATTCTTCCACGTGCTTTAGAAGAGTATCATTAATTTCCCTTTGTTTCTGTCCTTAGTGCTCCCCGTGGCCTGATACCCCCACGGCCTACGTGAACAGCAGTCCCTCCTCGGCGCCCACCTTCCCGCCCCCGCAGCAGAGCACTTGCAGTGTCCCGGACAGGTATCTGGTGTGCGTGCCGTGTGCCTGGGGCCCACCCCCCTTTCTCTGGAGTTGCGGCAGCCTCCCCCTTCGTGTGTGTGTAGCCCATGGGCACTGGAAATAGCCTGTACCTCAGTTTCAGAGGCAAATCGTCATTTCTTCACCCACCAGCCTCTTTGCTCGTAGCCCCTCGTACCTCACATATCGACAGCTGTGGAAATGTGGAAAAGGGTGCATTTTCAAAAGAGACTTTTTGTGAGGTGAAAATAACATAATGGGGTTCATGGATAGGACGGTGAGGTTTAAGGGAAACTGTGACTTGAATGCATTCCGGTTGTGTTTAGTGGAGCACACGCTTGTCGCGAACGCCCACTGTGTCAGACCAGGAGCATCTTGCCTTGCTCTCACTTTCATTTCCCCTGGAAACACAAGGGCAGTGGTACAGATCTGTTTCTTTTGTTCTCTCGACTTTCACCTTCTTTAATCATGGATAAATGTATTCGTTAAAGGGGTATTATTCTCTGTTTTGACTTAGGATCATTAGATTATTTCTTGCAGCTCATTATTAAAGTAGGTTTCTTTGCAGTTATTTTCAACTGTTTATTTTAGTTGATTCCCATTTTTTTTTCTAACTAAAATGAAGACGTCATTCATTTTCCTGGCACCCCTGGAGATAACTAGAGTCCTTTTGTTTCACAAAACTTGAATTTCTTACCAGAACAGACAGAGAAGGCATAAATTAAACCGTTTTCTGTGTCTTAACCTATCATCATGTTCACTCCTTGACCAGTTGTGCAAACATTCTGTGCACACTTGCATTGCTCTGTCCCACAGTACTGTTTTAAAGTCACCTGCTTTAACAGCCTTTAATGTCTTGAATAAAAAAATTTATAATAATCATCCATCCTTTTCTTCCTCCCTTCCTTCTCCCCAGCAATTCTTCTTCCCCGAATCATCAGGGAGATGGAGTTTCACAGGCCTCTAGTGAAGTAAGTATCTTTTCCCTAACAGTCATGCTTTCAGGGCCCTGCATTTTGAGGCCTCTGCCAGGGGTTTGAGCTAATGCTTGGGTCACTGAACAGTCCCACCTGTGCTCTTCTTGGGTGTTTTAAACTTTAAACCTGGAGAGGATTTCTGTGTTTTGTTTAAATGTTTCTTTGTAACCTGCCAGTTACTTTTTTTTTTGTAAGCCTGAATAGCTGCTTCCGTTTATGCTCATTTTCTTTGTTAATAGCAACTTCAGCCTTCAGCCACAATCCAGGAAACACAACAATGGCTGCTCAAAAACAGATTCTCTTCCTACACAAGACTGTTTTCCAATTTTTTAGGTAAGTTTGTGCATGCGTATGCATGCACACACACACGCATCGTTTACTTACTTCTATACTTTCATTAGTCTTTTAATTAAATTTTTGGGAAGTAATCGTACAATAAGTAAGTAATTTGGGAAGTAAGTACAGGAAGTAATTTGTAAGAAGTTGCCCAGACATGTACAGGGAAGTCCTGTGTACCTGTTAACGCTGTTTTTCCACGTAACGCCTTGCAGCCCCCTTATATAACATCAAAACAGGAAATAGATACTGTCACCAGTTTTAGCTGCCCTCATTTTTTATAGGTGTGTACAGTTACATGCAGTATTTTTCATTTTATGAACTTTAATTTGAAATAATGTTTACTTTCTAGTGAGTTACAAAGTGTAGCACACGTGGTGCAGTGTATGTATATAGTTCCGTGTTGGGTGTAGAGATGACCACCACCGAAGGTGCAGCATCTTGCCTGCACACAGGGAGGTGCCTTCTGCTACCCACACCCCCCCCATCCCTCACCCCCGGCACCCGTTAATCTACTTTTTGTTTCTATGGCTGTGTCATTTTGAGAATGTTACGTAAGTGGAGTCATTCAGTATGTTTTCCCGCTCAGCATAATGCCCTCGCATCCATCTAAGATGTGTCCTTAGGTTGTTCCTCTTTATTGCTGTGTAGTGTTACAGGCTGTGAGTGAACTCAGGAATGGTTTTCATAGACTTATGTGTAAGTGTTTTCTTGAAGAGTAAGGGAGTATTTAGATGGAACTTTAAAAGGGACCAAGCAGTGCTGCTTCAGGTGGGCTGTCGGAGGCCTGTCTAGCGGGACAGTAATAGATTTGCCAGCTGGGGTGGGGCCAGCATTCCCCAAACGTTTTTGGCCCTGGGACCCTTTTCCTGCAGAACGCTTAGTCACGTGTCCTGGCCAGATGCATCCTGCCAGACGCGGCTTGAGCCTTTTAGGAGGACAGAACGGGTGCAAACACCCGGCCTGGAGGAAAGCCTGCTTCACAAAGAACGTGGTTTTCTATTACGTCAGCCCTTTACTGCCCCTCTTGTGCAGTGATTAGTCATTCCCCAAATAGTTCTTTGTCTCTTTAAAATTAAAGTACTGGATGAAAGTCATTTGCTAGCTGGGATCCACATTTTTATGATTAAGTAAAGCCTTTTATCTGTTAAACAAAAAAGTAACTTAAAAATGCCAGTGCGGTGGTGGGGACACGCAGGCTGCTCCTAGGGGAGATATGAAGAGTGAAGCGCGCACAGAAGGCTGTGACGTCCTGCTTGCTGCTGTCACGCGGGCCCGCGTTTCAGTTCTGAGCACTTTTCGCTGTGAGCAGTGACCAGTGTGCTTGGCCTCCTGCCTCTCCTTGCCACATGAGCTTCCAACAGCAGGGGGGCGGGGAGGCGAGGGGGGCTTCTCGCCCTGGGCCTCTCCTCCGGCAGTCTTGTTTCAGAGGGGGCTGTGCGCACACACACCCCTGCTCGCCCCAGGGAGTGTGGAAGGGCATGTGGAAGGAAGGTCCCGGTACAGATGAGGCAGCCTGTCTTTGCCTACCTGACTCCATCAGTCAGCTCCCTCAGTGCTCCTGCCTCGTGGGAAATGTGCTTCTCTGGTCTTTGTTTCTTTTACAAAGTGGAAAATTATTGGGCTCTCACATTCAGGCCCTCAAAAATATACAACTCCGGTATCCTGTGACATATGTAAGTGGGTATTTATCACATGGAAGTCCTGCTTTAATCCCAGAGGGCATCTTAATTCTCCCAATAAACTGCATCTTGAGAGTCAAGAAAAGAGAAGAACAAAAGATTGTGGACACACTCAGACAAAACAGAGAGAAGAGTATGATGAACCGGTGTGTAACCATTCCTAGCTTCCGGAAGTCTCACTGTCTCCACTCCCTCCCCCCCTTTCTGTTCTGTTTTAGAGCAGATCCTAGATACCATGTCATTAACACTTACCAAGTATTTAAGGGAGAAATCTTAAGTATAATATGCAATTCTCTGCCTTGCTTTGGTATTAAAACTGCACGTGGTGACAGAGTTGTTAGGTTACAGAATGTTCAGCTGTACATAGTCTGCTGGGATAGAAAAGGCCTGGTCCTAGCTCTGCTGCCACCTTGTGTGACTTTCGGTGAGTCCACAAAACTCTGACTTCCATTTCCAGTTTTTGTAAAATTAAAGATTGGTCTGGGCCATCTCAAGGTGAGTTATCTGGGGTCAGAATCACGTTTATCTGCACAACCACAGCCCAGCCCAAGGCAGGCAGGCAGTGGAATGCCGTGTTGGGGAGCAGTCCTGTCGGCCCTGCTCCTTGCTGATTCACCAGCCTCTGGGCTTCTGAGCTCCTCGGTACAGGACACGGAGGGCCCCCTTTCTCTTGGCTCCGGGGGATGGGGCTCTGTGTGTGCACGTGAGTGATGGTTTCAAAGGACATTAATCTGTGTGAAGACAGGTGCTGTGTGAAGACAGCTAGTCCTGCTGGTTCTTTTCCCATTTGCTTGAGAAGAATCTCTTTTTGCTGTTCTCCAGGTGCCGACTTATTAAAACTGACAAAGGAGGATCTAGTACAAATTTGTGGTGCAGCCGATGGAATTCGGCTCTATAATTCACTGAAGTCAAGGTAAAATACTGTGTTTAAACAGAACTGTTCTGCTTGAAATAAGGATGCACCCTTCTTGGCGTGGGGACCGCGGGCAGGATGTGTTCCCACGCTGGGTTGGCGTGTGCCTGTGCACTGCCGGGCGCGGGCGCGTCGTGCTCACGAGAAGACTGTTTTGTGTACACCTTCAGGCAGGCCCAGATATGATGCAGGCACTGATGAGGGCAGAGGTAGACTGTAAGACTGGTAGAAATGCACATGGGCAGTACTGAGTTCTTGAAGACGGCTGGGTTTGTTGCCAAGAAAGCAAACTTCTCATTTAGGTGAGCTATTACAGAATCTCTGGTTTTCAAGGTCATGTGACACTACTAAACAGTTACTTAAAATGTAAACTTCTAATTGTAAATGAAAATGATAGAACTGTAAACTGTGCTGGCTTTTAAGATCCATTTACTATCGTTGATATCTCTAGACTTGTGTGAGAATTCCATTAAGATTGAATCTTACTGATTTTAAATTGCTGACTTAATCTTGAAACTTAGATTTACCAGCATCTGACAGACCACCTCAATGGTTTAGAGTCTGGATCATCAGATTAGACCACCTGTGCTAGTTGGTGTGAGGTGTGTGTTTTTATATTTTTACTAGTACATAAATTTGCGTAACCAAGTAACCGTGTAAAGTTCTCAAAAGGAACTAGAACTAGCTGCCTGTAGTGTCACTGCGCATGCGCGGGCGGCCTGGCTCACGCGCGCCCTCTTCTGGTTGCAGGTCGGTCAGGCCGCGCCTGACCCTCTACGTCTGCAGGGAGCAGCCAGGCGCTGCTGCGCCGCAGGGGCAGCCGCAGGCGGCGGGCAGCGGGGGCGACAGCGGCGGTGCCACGCCCTACGGTGGGTATGCGGGGCCCTCGGCTCCCCGTCACTGCCCTTCTGAGCGGGGCTTCGTGGGACCCCTGTCACAGGACGGTCGAGGCAGGGCCCTCGGGAGGAGAGGGCACCACTCCGGCGGCTTTTCTCAGCTATTTCGGCTGCACCGTGGATCTCCTCCTCTGTGGTCCTTGATGCCAGCGATACCTAATGAGACAGACTAGCTTCAGTGCTTTGGGGATGTTGCTAGCTTTTTGGGGGTAAACCTCAGATTTACTGAAATGATGAATACAGTATTGGTAGCTTGGGAAGAAAGCAGGGGAAGGGGGTTTCTTTTGTATTCATTTTTCTGGCTTGGGTAAAAATTTAAAATACCACTTGTGCAAAGGTGCACGTATGTAACGGTGTTGGGGGTGTGGACTTGCCTTGGACAAGCATCTGGCCGCACGGTGAGTTGTGGGGTGAGTCTGGTGCTGTGTCCGGTGGACTGCCGCATCGTCCATCAGAGTACTGGGAGGCCCTCTTCCTGCGGGTTTGCTTTCTTTGGGTAATAGAGCGCTGGATGAGGGCAGGGGTAAAAATCTTCACCCCTTCCCTTCTCCAAATATGGTCCTTAAAAAAACCAAGCTTTTTTTTTAAAAGCAGGTGTTTTATCGTTTGTAAGGTGGGTATGTGGTAACATCTGCCCTCTTCCCACACTCTGAAACAAAAATAAGGGAACACACTCAGAACTTTTTAGAGAAAAATGTGTTACAGCATTGAGAGAGGCAGTTATTTGCCCTGATAATAGGTAGAGCTCTGAAAAATACTGTGTGGTTTGAATTTGACTGAAAAACCCCAAGAAAAGCATCACTGTTGTGAGCTTTTTAATTTGGTGTCATTTTGACTTGAAAAACTGAATTTTAAGGCTAAAGATACGAAGTCTTAGTCTTTAAGGACAAAAATTCTAAAGGATCGCTCCAGGTATCATCACAGTCTTCAGCATTTACATACAGTCAGGTGTGTCCTCAAACACTAGTGTCTGTGGAAATCCTGCCACAGTTAACCCTAGATCGAGGCTGAAAACCTTTTCTGTGAAAGACCACATAGTAAGTACGTGGACTCTGCAGACTGCAGGGCCTCTTTCTGACTTCTCTCTGCCGTCACAGTGCCCAGATGATGGGTGCGGCTGTGTTCTGATAAAAAAATTTTTTTTAAAGAACAGGTGTACGGCAGAGATTGGCCACCTCTGCTCCAGGGCCTCTCTAGAGTCTTACTTTAATTGTGGTTCCAAATTCTGAGCAAAGGTTTTTATACTCATAAACACAAACACAAGGAAAAACCCTGGTTTAGGGGAAGCCAAGTAAAAGCACTGATGTTTCTGATCAGTGTTTGGCTTGAGCAGGACCTGTTCAGGCCCACGGGGCCGGGGCGACGGTGGCTGGGCTCTGTGCAGAGGAGCAGCAGGCCTCGTCGTCCACACCTTAGCTTCTCTTGTGCTTTCACAGTTTTTAATTCTTTGTGAGAAAGGGGGTGAGGAGTGGGTAGCTTTTATTCTTTAGGATAAATTCCCAGTAGTAGGCTTACAGAATCAAAAACTATCACCTTTTTAGGGTTCTCTTTATAAATTGCTAGAAACAAAACATTTTTGAAAACAGCTTTCTTTTGGTGTAACTTATACACCATAAAATCCTCCCACTGCAAGTATGCAATTCAGTCATACTTTGTATATAGCTTTGCAGCCATCACAGTCCAGTTAGTCCCAAGATTCCAAAAAGATCCTCCGTGCCCATCTGTATGCGGTCATTAATGGCCTCTTTGCTTTTAGGAAGGATTAAAACCTTGTATCGTTTTGTGCAGAGATGTTAATGTTCATTACATTACATGTGTGAGCGTAAGTAATGCAGTACCATGGTCACAGGGCAGTGAGGGGGGGTCCTTTTTCAATTTTATTTCTTTAGTACTTTGAAAGGTGTGATCTTCGTATAGATCAGGTGGAAGACATCAAAGACTACTGCTAAAATGCTGTTTTCACTTTTTATTTCAGTTTATCACGCTATCTACTTGGAAGAAATGGTTGCCTCAGAAGTTGCTCGAAAACTTGCGCTGGTGTTTAATATTCCTTTCCACCAGATTCACCAGGTTTACAGACAAGGCCCCACTGGTATTCACATTCTCGTTAGTGATCAGGTAACTCGGACTGGCGTGCCTGCTTGCTTTTCCCTTTCACACTGGGACTTTTCTTTGTGTCACTGATGAGCTATAGAAAAACCCCATGACCTCTGCAAGTACTCGTGAGAATCACTTTCAGTTGGGGATCAAATTGGTAAGAACTTATAACCAGGGGTTCCACGTGTCCTGAGTGGTAGAAGGAATACAAGGCTGGGAGAACCGTGGCTCCGCTCCCACCCCCCTGAACTCCCGACTGGGCCCGGGGGACTGCAGGGCAGCGAGGCATTTGGATGTGTCTCCCTTTCGTACGCTACTTGATGACTAATTGTAAAAAGCCCTATAAGGTTAGAAGGGAAGTAGCACCACCCCCCACCCCTCGTTTAGTGACAGGCAAGTCATAAGAGCACTTCAGAGTGGCGACTTTTTGTTAGAGTCATTACTCACAGGACCTGGCAGGGGTGTTCCCCAGTGGGCCGGGGTGACCGGATCTCGGGGACCACCATGGGCAAGCCCGGGCGGCGCAGGGCCCGGCCCCCACAGCAGGCGTGGGTCCTGCTGCTCACCGCCTTCCTGAGCGACCGTCTTGGCCATTGAGGCCTGTACTTGTGCAGTGGGATATAGGTTATGACTTTTCCTTTCACTAATTTTAATTTTTAACTAATTTTAATCTTTTCTCATCAGTTAAGAAAGGACAGTTGGATCTTAATTACACATCTGCTTTATCCTTCTAGATGGTCCAGAACTTTCAAGATGAGAGTTGTTTTTTATTCTCCACAGTGAAAGGTACTTTGCATGTTATGTGTGTCTTGAAATGCTGGGAACGTGAGGGATCGTGTGTGCATGCAATCTGCAGTCATCTTGTGTGTTTACTTTTGAAAATGCTGGCTTCACTTATTTTAAGAAGAAAGTTTGAGTTAAGAAAGTGTTTTTAGTGATTGAAATAGAAATTAATTAGCAAGTAGGGAAGAGGAGTCAGGCCTCCCCGGGCTGATGTTTGACTGGACCCCTCGCATCAGACACGTGCTGCCGGTGCCAGGCTGGGGAACTCCCGCTGCAGCTGGGAAAGCGAACCGGGGTCAGTCAGCAGACGCGCATGATTACACGTATTGCAGCTTAGGTGCCGTGAAGGAACGAGAATGTGTGAGTGCTCATGGCTGCGGGGTCCGGGGAGGGGTTGTTGAGAGCTGTTAGGGCTGTTGAAGGCCGAAACCCGGAGTGTGGGAGGGCTGGCCGCGCGAGGAGCACCCCAGGCAGCGTGGGGCTGTGTGCGGGCTGAAGAGCTTGGCTTCTCTGGAGGCCTGGGGGCCATGTGGCTGCCGGGCAGTGAGGGGAGAGCTGAGCAGGAGGCCAGTCTGGTGTCGGGGGGAGTTTAGATTTTGAAATGTACCAGGAAGTCAGTTGTTTAAACAAATGAGTAATGTGAATAGGTCTTTTTCTTCCTCTTCTGCAACTCTAGAGACAGATGAGAAAGAAGGTGGGAAAACTGGAGGCAGGTGATACCATCTGTATGAGAGGCGATGGTATCTTACACATTTAGAGACAGGGCCTTGCTGGGCTCCACATTTGAGGGAGTGATTGTGGCTCATGTGAGCCACTGGGCAGACGGTGGTCCCAGCAGACAGGTAGGTCTGGCTTGGGGTCAAGAGCTCCAATTTAGATCCGGAAACGTGGCAGGTCATTAGGTCCGTCCAGGGCTGGCCAGACAGGCCTGGGCTTGAGATGTGGGTTTGGAAGCCTTCAGCATAATCAGTGGTGAGTCCAAGCCATGAAGACCACTGAGGTCGCTGAGGGGGAGAATGTAGACAGCGGGCCCTGATGGGACTCAAGAGAGTCCAATGAAAGGGTTAGAGAAAGGAGGGGCGCCTAAGTGTAAGGTTATTACGCGAGAGGAGACCTTGGAAAGTCTGGTGAGTTAGGGTCTAAATCTGGTCTGAGCACAGAAGCTGCACCTCCAAGAGCAAGCTGTCATGTGTCACCCTTTTTTACTCTGCAAAACTTACATTGTCTTTAAAAAGGGAAGTTCGTACGTTGAGCTGTGTTCCGGGAAGGCGGGGGCCATTTCTTTGTCGGGCGTCACAGGACGCCCCTCCAGCCTGTGTCCTCATCTTCAGGCATTTGTCCACAGGGGAAACTTCATGCTCTGTACCATTTCCTGAGAAACACGAGGCCATCAGGCAGAAGTAGTCTTTTTTTTAAAATGTTTGAAGAATTCATTTTTTCTAGAAAAGGGGGATGTAAGCGCTGGCTGTATGTATTTGCGGGCCTGCTGCCTCAGCGGGCGGCCCGTGGCCTCCCAGAACCGCGGGCGGTACGGATGGGCGGTGATGGGAGCGTGGGCCCTGCGGTAAAGGAAGATGTCTCAGGAGGGACCGTGTGGTGGAGTGGCGTCAGGGAGAGGAGCTGGAGCAAGTTGATGAGGTTTTTTCCTCTGGGATTATTTCAAGGTAACCTCTGAATTGGGGCGGGAGGTTGCGAGGGCCTAGGAGTGTTCGGTTCCATCTTCACTTTCCAGCCTGGTAAGAAATCACGTGTAACTTCTCTTTCCTTTCCTGTAGCTGAAAATGGCGGTGGCGTCCACATAATTTTGAAGTGATGTCTTACGTAGTCTGAACTTTACTCAGTACCAAATAAAGTCACGCCTAAAAGTGTGTGAAGACTGAATCCAAGAAGTCTTGGGATTGGATTTTACCATATGAAATGTTTCATATTGAAAACACAGGATGACCTTTCTAATGAGCTGTATGAGAGCGACTCTCCTCACTGTCACTGCCGTGGCCGGGTGTCCTCGTGAGGGCGGGCGCGTCCGGAAGGCGCCCCACGCCTCCGGGGGCCATGGCAGGCGGGGCTGCCTGCTTCTCTGGCAGAGAGGCCAGTAGATACAGTTCCAGAAGCAGCCTTTGCTGGCTTTTTACACTGTATGCGGTTTGGAAATGAATGTAAAACCGTACCGTGGGCATTTACGTTCTGTGCCAGTTTGGCTTCTGAGGCCGGGACCTTCTGCTGACCTGCGCGGGAGGAGCCAGCACGGACCTGTCTGCGGGGACGCGACGCCGGTGCTGAGTGACGCGGGGTCACCGGTGGGCAGGTAAGGGGCCTGGCGCCTGCTGGGAAGCGATCATGTCTGAGGGCGTCTACGGATCCTGCCCGCTCGGGGGACATCCGAGCCAGGAAGACGGGCTGGAAGCAAACTGCGTTATCAAGAGTACCTTGGTGAGAGGATCAGTGTAAATCCTAATAGGTACAAAGACTTTCGTGTTTCTGCTTTGTCACAGATTTATTGAAAACCTTTTTGCTTCTGCTTCCATTTTTAGCATTTTGTTTCTGATTTTCATTTTTGAAGCCCCCATGCCTTTTAAACTCATGTGGTTTTCTTTCTTGTTTTCCTCCCTCCCTTGGTCTCCCGCCACCCTTCTCACCCTGCACTGTCCTGTTGAACATTTTTAAAGCCCTGTCCCCGACATTGGAAATACACCTAAGCAGGGAACACAGTATGACAGTCTCTGGTTCGGTGTTAAGGGGTCTACATTATCAAGTCGCAGTTACTCACGGAACACTAGACATCATGAACACTATTGTACCGTCAGGATTCCTCACGCTGTCTCAAGTCCTGAGCTTCAGCACAATCATGGGTGACATTCTGGTGATTACTTAGGGGCTTTTTTTATACACCACGTAATAATTTCCTTTTCTATAAAAAGAGTGCCTCTTCCACAAAACCAAATGCTTGTCGGCCAGTATACTTTTCAAAGGGAATCCACTGTTTCTGCAAATTTTTTTTTTAACTATCGTTTTATCTTCTCCCTTCACTCAAAGCCTTCTCAAAATTCATCAGCAAGCATTTGAGGCCTGTGGTGTAGTAGACACAATTTTTTTTTCAAACTTCAATTCCACTTTAAGTATACACCTCTGTCCGTTTACCAAGGTATTTGGGTTTTGAATGTATTATTTGATCCTTCTCTTCAGAAATAGGAATGAGTAATTTTGAGTTTGAAATCTCTCCCAGAAGAGAAACTACTTCAGTAGTTAAAAGCGTTAAAAGCTTTGGCATTTTATGTTTTATGTTACCCATAAAGGGGTAATTTGATATGAAAAAGTACTGTCTCTAAATCTTTCCATCTTCAGCTTGAAAATATCTGTAACTCGTATAGACCCTGAGGCAGGAGAGCTTTCCTTTCTGTCATCGTCCCTTAGCTTGTGTGTGACCACATGTTTTCTGTACCAATCACTTGGGAAAGAAGTGAGCTTCTCTTAATTGTTTTAGAGTTTTGCTTGTCTATTTAGCATTCCTTTGAGTCTCAAGATTTATGGAACAATAAATGTCACTTAATGCTGTGTGCTATTTTGAATTCCTCATCAGGTTTGCGAAGTGGAGTAAAAAAAAAAAAATTAAAAGCCCATCAAACTTGAAATTTACACCAGGCGGCATTGAACTTGGTCTGTCCCAGTGAAACAGGTTAAATTATGGCACCAGCAAATTTGCTACTTTGTTTTTTTAATAGTAGGATGTACACATTTCAGTATAATAAATGTTTTCCGATTGTTTTGCAAATGTGTGTCTCATTTAAAATCCCAGTTCCTGCCAGTGTCACCTCAAGTCATAGAATCCAGGGGTTCCCTGGGTATGTTCTGCGTACACATCCAAATATTACAAGAGGTGAGTGTTTTTTTTTTTTTTTTTTTTTTTTTCATTTCCTTGAGTTTGTTGTTTTCTCAAAGCTGATGCAGAGGAGGACCAGTTATTCCAGTAATTGTTCCACACTTAAGAAAGCCAGGTTTGTGTCCTTGTTATCACCAGTTCTCCTGTTTTGTAAATGATACAGTCATGCGTCACTGACCGCAGAGTCCAGATGCTGTGATAGGTTGTGTCCTGGCTCAAAAGAGGTAATACATAGAATGTCCTGATCATTTAGAATTTTAAAACAGAAGCTGTATTCATAACTTCCTGCATCCATCATGTAAATGTCTATTTAAATAACTGCTAAGGTATTCACACAGGCTCCAGACTGGGAAGTACTCGGGTGCGTCACCAGGCAGTAAAATCATCAGGACCCTGACGATGATCCTGACAGTCCCGGTAGCTCTGGAGTCGGTCCCTCTCTGCCATCTCTCCATGGAGTGCAGCTGAGGCCTTGCGTCCTAACCGCCTCTGTACTGCCCGCCACCCAGAAGCGCTGCTGGGCGCGGGGAGGTGTCTGTGCTTGCTCTTTCCTTCAGCTCGTGAGCTCTGGGCTCCTCGGTGTGGGGAGTGGCTTGCTCAGAGGAGTTGGCTCCCGTGAGCACAGAGGCTCACAGTGACCGTGGTGTGGGTTCCTGGTCTTAATTGATAAAGGTCACAGATGTGACAGCACAGAGCAGAAACTAGATCATCTTATCAGCTCTTAGGTAACATTAGGAAGGTCTGAATTTGGACAATGGTGTTGCTCAGATTTGTCCTACATAAGAAAATGGCCGTAAAACTGACGTAATAAGCATCGCCATGGTTTATTCATTCTTGTAAGTAAGTCTCAAAGGTGCCAACGCTTTACTGATCTGAGTTTTAAGTGTGTAAAATTTTTGGTGTAACTTGATTTCAGAGACTTTAAAATAAACTTGGGGAAAAAAAAATCACATCCATTCTACATGCACCATTCATTATTTTTAATCAATTATATTGTAGATAACTTGAGCCTTAACTCTGTTTCTTTAACATCCCCCAAATTTTGTGAGAGATGACAATGATTAGCTTTTCTAGAACAAAAACACACTATGTGCTGTAGCATATGCCAGAGCTTGTAATTTCCAACCAGGCAACACAGACTCTGAGTTGGTTTTGTTTAGTTTGTGTTTTTGGTCCCCAGACGTGTCTACGACAAGTTGACAGAAACAGAAAGGTGAAGACCCAGCTCCACCCACTCTGGAGTCCTCATTTCTTTGGTGTCTCATGGAAACCTATTAACTTGCCTTCCACTTAAGTCTCTACATAGAAAACTGTCAGGCATTATGAATTTACAGTACAGTCACTCTGATAAAGTTGCTGTTTGATCTTCAAACTGGAAAGGTCCTTCTAATCAAAATGGAATCATTGTGAATAAAAGTAGGCCCCTGGCTTTGAGTATCAGGTAGAAAATCAACAGCTTATCTTTCTGCTCAGTTTGCGCCAACACTGATGGTCTGCTGAGGAACGCTGACAGGAATTTATCCCTAGGAAGGCGGCACCTACCTCTTAAGAGATCCGGGTTTCTTGCATGGTCCTGGCTGCGCTGAGACGGCCCTTGCCACGGGTTGACTGACGCGAGGCTTCGAGCTGATTGCTTCGCAGCAGAACGAGGGAGGGAACTGTCACCAGAGTTCCTGCCGTCCCTACGGAAGTCTTTTACCTGTAAACGCCCTTCCCACTGGAAAAATCAACAGGTCTGGGTGATGGTGGAGTCGGTCAGAAAGACTCGGGTCTTCCCTCAGGAAGGGACACCTCGTGGCGCGCTGGGTCAGAGGATGACACAGCACCTGCACAGCCGCTGTCCGCCGCCTCCCACCGCGCTGGGTGGGGTGACCGGCGCAAAGTAGGCGTGGACTTTGACGTGAGGGAGCTGAGCCTGGAAGCAGAAGGAAAAGGGGAGGTGCTCTTTATGCTGTGGTTCGGGGATTGCAGGCCTCATCCTAGAAAAGGCCACAGTCTTCGTGTCCAATCTACTTCATTCTACTGCTAGGCAGAGTCCGAACAGTATTTCTGGTGGAGGCTGAAGGTGCTCTTGTTCACACACACACCCCTAAAACCACACCTTCTAAAGACAAAGGGAAACTCAGAACATTTCTGCCCGGGGTGCTCACGGCCCCTACGTGCAGATGAGTGGGGCCCCCACAGCTGAAGCAGCTGGGGCTGCTCCGGGGAACAAGCAGAAAGTCGCCTGAGGTTAACGCATATTCAGGAAGATGGTGCAGGTGAACTGCGTGGGAAAGAACACCAGTCTGCTCGGCCACTTCGCCTGGAAACCAGCCAGGACTGCGTTCTGCCTCCTCCTGATGACGGCCTTGAGTCAGCAGACACATGGAGCCTCCGCTCAGACCCACTCTGGAAGTTGACTCTTCCAGGGAAGGGGGTCTAATAAGGAAGTCTGAGGCGATGCCTGTGTCAAGGTCGCAGTCTGCGTAATTGCCAGCTCGGGACAGGACGCGGGAGGTGGCCCCTGCCCCGCACTCACCCGCATCCGCTTGATGCCCGCACGGGTGACCTGCTGGCAGTCGTACAGCTCCAGGCGCTCCAGGCCGCGGCAGTGCTCCAGGTGCTCCAGGGCCACGTCAGTGATGAGGAGGCAGTTGTCCAACTCCAGCACGCGCAGCCTCTCGTGGCCGCAGGCGCTGTTGCTCAGGTGCAGGATCCCGTCGTCTGTGATGAGCTCGCAGTGGGACAGGCTCTGGGGAGGCGGGGGGAGAGTGGCTGTCTGCAGGGTCCCGGGAACCCAGCATTGGCAGCAGAGTTAGGCACAAGGCCTTGGGCTGGCCTCAAGCCTCCAGTGTGTCCGCGTGGAGACACGCTGCAAGGGCCCATCTGGGTCGACAGCCACGTGAGAGGACCCTGGACTCCCCTCTCCCACCATGACTACAGCCCCAGATGGAACGCCCTCCCTGGAAGACACACAAAACCCAGCTGAGTGACTCCTGCATGTCGTGGAGATGAGAGAAGGCCCACGTGGAAACGCGGAGGAGAGGCCAGGGCACAGTCTTGTCATGAACCCCGCCCCCGAGTGTGGAGACCCACCATCAGGAGGGCACTCAATCCTGGAGCTGCTCACAGGAGCAAAGGGTCCCCCCACATGGGGCCCCCAACTTTTAAGACAAGCCCCTAACACGTCCAGCTCTGAAAACCACTGGGCTCACCTTCCTGATAAGAGCCACTGTGAAGGGCTCCCATCCCCAGGCCCAGCGCAGGCGAGGCTTGTAGAGACTGGCGGGCACCACCTCTGCACCTTCCCTGTGTCTCTCCAGGCCTCGCGCCCACCCGCGCCCACCGCGCCCACCCCCAGCAGCCCCTGGCTCTTCCGCGGAGCCCGGCTTCTGCAGCTGCCACCAGGGCAGAAGCCTGCCTCTCCTGGCTAGTGGGGCCCCACAGGACGGTAACCAAGCAGAGTTCTTAAACGGTGACTGCCCCGGGCACAGCAAGAGAAAGCAGACCCAGGAGTTCGGCCTTTCTCTGAAAGAAGCCTATTAGTTTATCATCCCAGCTGCAGCCCGAGGAGCAGGCTTCCACTTAAACACACATCCAAGGGCTGCCCGGAATCCCTTCTAGAGACTTGGAGGGCAAGTGCTCTCCCCTCTGACACGCTCCAGAGCACCGCACCTCCCAGAGGGGAGCTTCTCCAAGTGGTGGGTGCCCCAATCTTTATAGCTGGTGCCCAGGGGATGCCCTGATCACCTGGCCCCGAGGGCCAAAGGAGGCTTGCATTCCTGGGTCCCCTGGGACTTTAACATGAGGAGAGTTAGTTCCTGGCAGGCTACCACCGCCAGGCACTGAGAGACTGCAGACAGAAACATACTCCCAGTCTTCCTGGGAAAGAGGCCTATGTGCTGGCCCTGGGGCTTGGGCGTGTGTGGCAGGCTTCAGGTTTGGCACCCAGCTAGGGGCCTGTGCATGCCCGCTTGCTGAAGGCAGGCAGGTACACGCCAGCTCTGCAGGCTCCCTCGGCCCTGCTCCCTGCTAGAGCTGGTCAGTACCTCTGAGATGGGAGTTTCCACCCTTATCTGGAGGCCCTGGAGCTGAAGAATACAATAACTGAACTGGAAACACCAGCACGCTCCGAAAGAGACTAGATAAAGCGGATGAAAGGGTCCATGACTCAAAGACAGGGCAGAGACGTTCACCCATCAGAAAAGCAAGAGAAAAAAAAGTGAAGATAGCCTAGGGGACTTACAGGACAACATCAAACAGACGAACCTTCTAAGGGTCCCAGAGGAAGAAAGGTGCTGAAGCTACTTGAAATAACGGATGACAACTTCCCTAACCTGTGGAAGGAAACCGGCATCCAGACCCAGGAAGTCCAGAGATGCAAGGTAAGGTGGACCTTGGCTCCCGTGGCTGGTGCAGGACTCGTGGGCTCCCACACGTGCGGGTGGAGTCACTGCTGTGGAGTTTGGGGAGCCATCTGGTGGCCCAGTGAGTCTCAGTATTCTAGGCTAACCAGAAGGTCTGAATAAACCAGGTCCTCAGTTTGGGAGAGAAACACAGGCTGGGCCGCGCTCCTTCACTTGGCGCCACAGAACAGCGGCCCCTCGGACTGTGGGCCCCGCCGCAGCTCCTCACTGTCAGCCCTTTAAAGCTGGAGAGGAGTGAGTCCACCTCATGAGCGGTGCCCGAGTCTGGTCCTGGCCCCCATTTGGCCTCACACCCGCCCCCTCCCTTATTCTAAAGCCCAGAAAACACAGGCTGTGTCCTCTGTGTCTGATGCCCTTCTCCACCTGCCAGGAACACACACACACAGGGGGACTCACAAGTCCTGCACCCGCCGCCGGGGCCAAACCCCTCTCCGGTGCACTGTGGCGTTCTGTGGCCGAGACGTCAGTTTATCCTCACTGACGTCTTATTCTGTGGTTTGGGTGAGTACACATTTCTCAAAGCCCCTGCTTTGAGAACGGGCTCAGCAGCTGAGATTTTTTAAGAGGATGACAGCTTTGCTGAGTGAAGAAGGTGAATCTTGTGGATCAAGGGAGTGATTTAACAACCAGCCACAGAATTCAGGCTGGGGGCAGGGGGCGGGCATCAAACGGGGATCAACAGTGAGAACGTGGCGGGGTGAAGGGGTCCCATTTAGGTTAAATTGTGTTGCAGTCGGGAAACAGAAGGGGGACTGGGAAAGGCTGGGTGAGGTCTGTCAGACTGCGGGCCTGAAACAGACACACACAACATAGTCTCTTACGCTGTTGTCTTCAAAGGTGTTGAATGCTTCCCCTTTAAGGTGGAGAAAGCATTCACCTAAATGTTCCCGGTCTTGCAGCCCTGCTGCTTCCAGAGCAGTGAGGGTGCCTGGAAGACTCTCTCCTGTGGCCGAGAGCAGGCTCCCGCCCGCTGGCAGCTGTGTGCCTGTTGTTCTGAGCAAAGAGTAGCTGACTGGACACCTGATGGGCTTGGCTTCCTACAAATCACTGGGTATCTTGTAAAGCAGGACGAAAAATAAACTGTAGAAATGAAGACAGTAATATATTGCCCCCTTTTGGGGGGCTATAATCCCTTATTCTTTAGTATAATTCAGCTAAAATTCCTGATAGCTTCTACCCCTGAGCTGTACAGTATGATTTAAAAAGCCCCCCAAAGCGGCTCCGGCACTGAAGTGGAAAGCAGCCCCTCCACTACCAGCAGAACTGCTGACAACACGTCCTCTCAACTAAAAGCTGAAGGAACAGAGAGGGTCCTTAACCTCCTTAGAATAAATTTCCTGACTCCAGATGCTTCCAGGCCCCCCTGTGTATTCTTTAGAGTTCCTCTTGTTTCCAAACACATACATTTCTACAGGATCAGCTTCCCTTTCAAATACCCTTCAAGATTTTGATTTTGTGTAACTACAAGGCCCCTCCTCCCGGAGGCTCACAGAGCGATTCCCGGGAGGGGTGGGGCATGTGCACACCTGCCCCGCTCACGCTTAAAGTTCAGCCTGGGAACTGAAGTGTTAGCAAACGAGGCGTGGCGGTCATCTGGCCTGGGGTCACGTCCCTCTTTCTTCCTGTTTGCAGATCTTTAGTAAAAGATAAAAACCACATTTCAAAATTCTGAATCTCTGTAGCTTTGCCTCCTGTGACCACCTCCCCCCCAGGCTGGGGGAGGGATCCCAGCCCTGTCACTGAGAGCAGGGCTAGGGCGGGGACCGGGCTGTGTCTCCAGGGAGGAGACAGGCACTGGCACACCCGAGGCCGCCATCCCAGCCCTCCCGGAGCGCACCTGTGCTGGGGGACCTGCCGTGCAGGACGCACGTCCAGGGACACCTGTGCTGTCTGCTGCCCTCAGCCTCACCCGAGGGTTGACAGAGGCACTGCTGTCACTGTGCGTCACCAGAGCGGGGAGCACACTTGAGCATCCCTCCAGCAAGGACCCAGACACTTGCTTCCTGGGCTTCAGGGTGAGAACAAAGCTCGTCCCTCCTCAGGAGCTGCCTTTCTGTTCCCCGGTGCCTAGAACAGTGCCTGGCGCGTGTTCCTCAAGAGGTGTTTACAGAGTGAATTCAATGGACAGACAACAGATAGAACGGATAGAATACAGAGCGTTTCCCTTTTCTGTCCTGGCCATCAGGCCTCTCCAAAGCTAAGTTTAGACTTCAACTGTGATTGTTTCCCTACTTTTTGGCTAATTCTCCATTTTTTTTAAATTTGGGGCTCTTATCTTGAACTTCTGGTTTTATCACAGTTTACCTTTTACTCTAGGTCCCCTTTCTGGAAGTAGCTGATATAAATACAGGGGAAGACGGAGAAGATGTTCAGTCAGAGGAATCCTGGCTGGGGAGGGAGGACGCTGACTTGGAAGCCACTTCCTGACAAGCTGTCGGGGTGGGCCCTGCACTCCTGAGGGGGCAGGAGGAAGAGTGGGAGTCAGGGAGCTGGTGGAAGTGCACACGAGCAATGTGCTGAGATTCTTGCGGACATGGAGGGAGGGCTGGGAGTCTGGGGCGGGGCGGGGGGGGAGGGACAAGGGCAAAGTGGGAAGAAGAAAGGCCCCTAGATCTGCCCACACCTCCAAGAGGCCGGGTCTGGAGGATGAGCCGAGCCCAGGGAAAGCACGTCTGAGTAACAGGGTCTGCAGGTTCTAAAACTGGGTCAGAACCAGCCTGGGGGTAAGGACATTAAACTACAAAACTATCTACAAATAGGAAAACAATGTCATCAGAGAGTTTGGATACAGGCAGGTTCCTGACTGATCTCTGAAATCTGATCCCAAACTCTTAAAAAAAAAAAAAAAAAAGAGCCCCAGAGCTGCCCAAAGCGCAGCACCCTTGCACCTGACAGAAGCAGCCCCCAAAAGGGATGTCAAAGTAAAGAAATTCGGTGGAGAGTGTTAACACAAGGCCAAATAGAGCCTGAATGAGGTTATGAAGTTCTAGTCCCTGGAGTCAGAGACAGACGGCATAAGAAAAATCTGTTGTGTATCCCAGGGCGCAGGCAAGACCAGACCCCACAGAAGCCACGACACCTGGGGCCTTTGGGCAAGTTTCTTAAGCACGCTGAGCCTCAGTTTCTTCATAGAGAATGGGGATGTCCACAGCGCCTGCCTCACAGGGCCAGGCTGGTGGGAGGAGTGGCAGAGTTCCCACGGCCTGCGCAGGGAACCGGGACCCCACCCCTCCACGGGACGTGACTCGTCTGCACGGCTGAGTGTCAGTGACACTTCTCGCGCTCATTCTGGACCTTTCAGTATATCCTGACTCCTCCCCCACCCCCATAGACACACGTGTGAACGTATACGAAACGCAGTGGAAGGCTGGCCTCATTTAAACGTGCTTTCACTCCACCTGACGCCATGAACGTGAACTTAAGGGAAGTGGTGAGGATGTGGCCCCTGTTAGGTTCACATCCTAAAATGAAAGCAGTGACCTTTAGATTGCCCACCTCCCAAGGTGCCCACTAACAGACCTGTGAAGTCAGCAGGCTGAGACCCTTGCCGGTGTCACGGCTCTTGCTGGGGTGGGAGATTCTTTCGTCCCCAAGAGGTAAGTAACGTCACAAAAAGCTGAGACTCACCAGGGCTTGCAGCCTGGGGCAGTGGATGGAGAGCTGGCTGAGCGTGCTGTCGGTTATCTGCAGAGAGACACGCGTGTCGGGGGGGGCTTCTACACAGAACCCGACCTCTAACCCTGCTCCTCCTCAACGCCCGGACCGGAGGGTACGAGAGGGAAAGACGCCTCCCTGACGCACTTGGGCTGCGACGTCCTCTCTCCACCTCCGTTCTGCTCATTCCTGGAGCTGCCAGGCTTTTCTCCTGTTTCTCCTCTGGTGCCCCAAAGGGGACAGGGGACAAAGAGGGAGTGGGCCGGGAGGGTCCCCAGGGTTCTTTGTGGAGTCATCCCCTTGCTTCTCTCTCCCTTCAGTTGTGTGAAAACGAGCACACACAGACACCCACTTTTTTTAAACGTTTGGCAAAAGCTGGAGCTACCCTGGACTTCTCGGCTGTAGCTCCGATGACTGACAACAACCCCAAGCTCACGCAGCCCACCGCCGCGGCCCTCACAGATTCCCAAGCCCTAACACCTGCGCCGGGGCAAGTGCAGGGCCAGACGAGCCAGCCGGCATCTCCGGCTACTCGTCTGTCTGTCTGTCTACCAGCAACCGAGGGGCAGCCCTGCAGGGCTGTCAGGAATCCACTCACCAGAATGCATTCTTCCAGATCCATCTTCTCCAGGTCATGACAATTCTGTAAGAGTCCATCAGACACCCCAGTCAGCGGCTGGGGCGACAACGGGGCCTGTCCCCCCAAGCACCAGCCCAGTATCCTCGTCTCCTCCCATCCAGGAACGTGCCCTGGTCCTAAGGGCCCCAGTGAGCCAGCACGTCGCGGAGCAGGTGCCCTTGGAATCATATTCACTTTAGAAATGGGAGTTAGGGCTGCGTTTCCTTCTCTTGTCCTGCAAAGGCACTTGTCCACACCTTCCCAGTGGCTCCTGGTAACAGCACGTACACCTGAGCCACAGAACAGACCCCGGGCGGGCACGAGGTGGGGTGCTCGCCAGGAGGCGGCTCCTTCGTGGGGGCCCCCCCGACCAAGTGACAGCACGGCCCAGACCGCCGCTGAGCCCCCCTTGGGCCTCCCCAGTTCTCTGGCCAACTGCAGAAGAGGCCAGCGCACCCCGATGACTGCTCCACTTGGTGCCTGTCATTTCTGAAGGAGCTTTCTGCAGCCTCCAGGACCACCCCAGGTTACTGAATGAGGGAGGTGAGCTGGAATTCGGTTTGGTTTGGTAAAATCTCTCTCTTACCCGAGCTAAAAGCGTAAAACCTGCGTCAGTCAAGTGGGAACATCGGGCAGCCTCCAAAATCCTGGGTAAGGAGCACAAGGAGAAAAAGCAAGACAGGTTAACGAGGGGAGAGCGCCCTCTGCCGTGCACTCTCGAGTTTGTCCTAACACAAAAATGAGGCTGAGGGAGGACCACCGCCTGCCCCAGTCGCGAAGTCCCGACCCAAACTCGGGCAATATGGCCAAAATCTTCCTACAATACCAGCACGTGGTTGCTGTTGCTTTTAAGTATTACTCCAATATTTCTGACCTTTAAATACAATTAAAATGTACTTTTACTCAACAAAATTCTCTTGTTCCCATTTCTGCCCCCCACAGGGGGAGGTAATCAGGTTTATTTATTTTTCATGGAGGTGCTGGGATGGAACCCAGGACCTAGGGCATGCTAGGCATGTGCTCTACCATGAGCTCTACCCTCCCCCGTCAACAAAATTACCTTGATACGTACTGCATTTACTGAAGTTCACAGTTGTCCTGAAGGAAACTTTAAAAATTTGCAGCCAATGAAAACACCCATGCTTACCAGGGTGGATGCTTAAATAACATTTCTGAATTAAAATGCTCCCTCATAGCAGTAACTCTGACCTGTTTTTTCACCAGTTTTGATCATCCAGACTCCTTCTACTATGCAGAAATATCAAGATTATCTAAAATCTTCCCTAACAGAATAGTCAGAAAAATGGGGAAAAGGCAAACAGACAATCCTTAAAAGATATGTAACTGGTGTAAATATGAAAAGTGGATCAGTTCACTGCTAAGTAAAGAAGAACAAGACAAGCCTCCCCTTTCTGCCTGTTTGACTGGGGTTAACACTGCTGGTTCTGAAGTCAAACTCTCTAAGTTCAAATTCGAGTTTTACTTCTAACTCACCATGTGACCCAGGATAAATTATGTGATTTTCTTAGAGTCTCAGGTTTTCCTCTGCAAGAGGGGAACAGTCCCCGCCTCACAGAGGGCGGTGAGGAGTAAGGGAGGCAGCGCTCCTGAAAGTGTCTAACAAAGAGCCTGGAAGTGTCAGAGTTCAACTCATGTTAACCATGATTAGTATTTGTTGCCATTATTAAAGTTTTAATATGCACAGTATCATGTGGAAAATCAGAAAATAAATTATTACTTGTTGAAACAGAACTTTTCTTCTTGCCTAGGTGAGAAATGATAAATAAGGCAGCTGTGATTTTTCCCCCTTCTGTTCATTTAGCAGCTGGTTTAGAGGAGAACCTGGTGACACGTGGATGTGAGGCTATCATTCTGTCACTGTAAGATCACCCAGATGTCAAAGTATTAACCAATCAGGCATGCAAATGAGGGAAGTCCCTCGAGAAGTTAAGGTTGGGATTCCCTGGTGGTGGGCGGTGTGGGGCTCCCCACTCACCCCTCAATGAACCAGACCACACCTTGTCTCCCAGTCCATCGGACAAAAGCCAACAACACAACCACTGCCGCCACCACCGCCTGTTCTGCCTGCTGGTCAGCCTGTCCCCTCCTGCAGGAAGCCCGCCAGTTCTGCTCTCAGCCCCAAAGCCAAAGGCGCAGCGCACTCACTGGAGTCTCGGGCAGTTCAAAGCCAGGGCGGTGAGGGAGGCGTCGGTGAGGTTGCCGCAGCCCGAGAGGCAGAGGGCCTGCAGCCGGGGGCAGCCTCTGCATATCTGCACCACGCCTTCGTCCGTCACGCGCTGTGGAAACCGAACAGAAACGAGCGTCAGAGGCGGCAGCGCTGAACCCGGAGCAGCAGACACGGGGCGGACCGAGCGCCCAGCCGTCTGGGCTGCCAGTTACTGGCGTTTCATCCTGATCACTGAAACAAAACAGGGCGCAGTGTAGGGCAGACACATATTTACGTTCCCTCTGCACAGCTTTAAACCGCCCTAGCATTACTCTCAGAGTGAAATGTTACAATCCCATCTTCCTCCCGAGAGTCATTTGATTTTTTTTTTTCCAGGGAAAAACCATTAACTTGTGTTAAAAAATCAGACTTAACAAAGAGCTGGCAAGACTTGCCTGCTTAAGTGACACATTAATTTTTGGTTGAATTTCTACAGATTAATGCTTTAGCTCTCTACCGTATAAAGCAGAGCAGACATGTGTATATTTATCATATTTCCTGAAATGTTTTAGAAAATAGTGAGATGAAGCACTAAATTATTGATAAGTGGCTCAGAATGCTATGAATTTAGCCAAGAAGATTCAAACTAGTAACTTTATTTAAATATACTAATTTGTGTAGAAATAAACATCTACATTTATATTCAAGTCGCCTGCCAGTGCTGTCCTACATACAATTCAAGGTCCTATTTTGGTTTTTGTTTTGTTTTTCTTTCTCATTTAAATTTTTTTTTATTTATTCATTTATTTATTTATTTTGAACAAGGGCTTTTGGGGGGGCAGGTAACAAGGTTTAGTTACTTATTTTAATGGCGGTACCGGGGATTGAACCCAGGTCCTCGTGCATGCGAAGCATACACTCTACCACTGAGCTGCACCCTCCCCCTTCCCATTTTTTAAATTGAAGTATAGTTGATTTACAATGCTGTATTAGTTTCTGCTGTACAGCACAGTGATTCAGTGATTACACATATAAATAGATACAAATTCTTTCTCACATTATTTTTCATCACAGCTTCCTGTGCTCTGCGTTCGAACAGTGCAGTCCCATGTGGTCAATATTTGCTCAGAAGACAGTTTGTTTCATTTCCCACCATCAAGGACTCTAAAGATTTATGATTCACTCACTAGATGACAAATGCTAGATGACAAATGCAAGGGATTTCTCTTCTCTCAAAACTGATGTTCCCCCTGAGAAGCCCTGGAGGATGCAGCAAGCAGCCTCTGTTACCAGGATTTACAGCGGCAGTGAAGACAGGCTAATAACTTGCTGGTGAAAACCACACCTTGCTCTTGAACATGCCTTTTACTTTTCAAAGCATTTTCATACCTGTTATTTCATTTTAGCCACTGAGACAACGTGAGAGGTGTCCTCATCCCCAGCTTATAAGTAAAGACAAGACACTGAGACCTTACCAGGAACTGTGCAGGTTAGTTCACAGCATTCCTGATACCGTAAAATAAACCAAGACTCAGAGCTATGATCTTTTTAGGGGAAACGTTAATGGCTTTGTATTGGCCTTTTTGCTTAGATTGTTGTTCTCATCTCGGCAAACTGGTAGATCATAAGGGACACGGGGCGTGAAGTTGGGGTGTGGCAACCACCCTCCCTGCCTGGGGCGCTCACAGCGGTCCCAGCCGATTCCTGCAGGAGAGAACACGGAGCAGGTGGGAGCTCAAAGGGCAGGCACGTTACTTACTGAGCAGGACTGTAAGTTGAGGCTCACAAGCTCATGGCAGTAGTTCTGAATGTGTTTCAGAGCTTCATCTTCTAACTGAGGGAATGGAGAAAGCAAAAGACAGTTGGACCCCGGTGAGGGAAGAGAGGGCAGCAGGCTCCCCAGTGAAGCGCACCCCGGATGCACATCAGGTAAGCAGGTTGCATGGACCCCGGTACCTGGGTGCAGCCCCTCAAGAGCAGAGATTTAAGGCCGCGACAGCCTCGCACCAGGGCCTCGATGCCGTCCTTGGTGATCTGATCGCACCACGACAGGTTCAGGTACTCCAGGCTCCGGCAGCCCTCGCTGGGGGGACAGGGAGCAAGTCACGCACACGCAGCCCACCTGCGGAGAGCTCGTGACCAGCTCTGAGCAGCTCACAAGCCGTTTGGGGTACAGAGACCTCTGTGACCCGAGTCGCCCACTTCCTGCTCCAGTGGGATTGTTAGGAAGGCTTCAGACACAATGGAATGTTCACAGCCATTTCCCAGCCAACACGACCACCACCAGCAGGGACTCTTACCTGATGCCCTTTAAGGAGCTGTTGGTAATGGACACGCAGGAGGTCAGGTCCAGATGTTTCAGCTTGGAACAGAACCTGCTAAGGCTGTAACACGTGCTGAAAAAGAGCAGACGCACTAAAGGTATCTTCAACCACCTTTCTCTCCCCATGACTCTCCCATGGCCAGTGAGTCCCAAACTAACCTTCCTTACCTACCTGTCAGTGATTTTTGTGCACCCGTTCAGGTTTAAGTGTTCAATGTTTCGGCAGTTCTGCGCAAAGGTCCTAAAATGAGAGAACATTTTAAAACTCCTTGCAAGTGGCTGGGCAGCCACTAGAGGGCAGGCGTCACCATTCACATTTACAACAGGCTCCTCAAATTTTTATTCTGTTGTGGAAAGGACACTTTGCTTGAGAGCTACTCTCTTAAGGTTTCAAGTGGATAATATGTAAGTGCTGACTACAGCTCCTAGCGCTGCTCAGACTTTAATGTGCACACGAAGCGGCCGGGGTTCCTGTCACACTGCACTCTGGTGGCGGGTCTGGGCAAACTTTCTAAGAAGTTCCCAGGTGATGCCAGTCCTGCTACTCCGGGGACCATCTTTGAGAAGCAAATCCCATGACTGACTACGTATCAGTTGAAACTCTTTTTCACTCAGACCTTGGAGGTCATGTGAGAATAGAGGCCTGGCTCCCTGTTCCTTCTCCTCTATAGAAAACTCAGTTGGAAGCAAGGGGGCCAAGTCTTCTGAGCCTTGTACTGTGCCATATGCTGTCACTTGGTAACACCAGGGCCTTTCTGGAGACACCATCTCTGACCACCTATAGGCTCAGCAGCTGATCAGTATCAAGAACCGTCCAATTCCTGGTGAGGACACTGAGTCATGAAGAGCAATGTCCTCAGTGATTTGTGGGTCGGCAGCAAGGCCAGAAGCAGAAAATCACACTTCTTCGCCCTTATTTGCCACTGACTCCTTAACATGCTCAGCAGGATGGCTCAGGGCACCTGCAGGCTCCTGAAGTACAGCTTCAACATACAGGACTGAACCCTGCTTCTCCCACGCAGTCCCTAAAGGGCTCCAAACCTGGCCCCAAACCATGCGTCCCTCTCCCCCGCTCCTCTGTCCTGCTACGGCGCAAGGCAGGGGACCTGAGCTGGAGCCTGGCGGGCTCCCTGAGAGGAGGATTTGGAGTCAAAAGTCTGATCAAGGCAGTCCGAGTTAGCAGAGAGGAGGATTAGAGTGGAGAGAACCTCAGAGATCTGCAGGGGGCCCCTCGAGAATTCCGCAGAGGACTGAGCAGAGCGTGCGTGGGACGGAACCACCCAAAGCCAGGGAAAGACCCAACAAGAAGCCTTCAAGGCACCAACAGCCAGAGCTCACCCGGGGCCAGGAGCGGTGCTCATTCCCACCAGCCAGTGGTGAAAATGGTCACAAATTGTGGACTTTCAGAGTGGAGTACAATCATCCCTAGACTAAACGCTTCCCTAGGTCAACCTAACAAATTAAAAAAAAAATCTCAAAGGAACTACGCCCAAGTAACTCAGCTGCATCCCAGAACAAAACTCAAGTGTGTTTACAGGAATACAAAAAAATTCTGCACCCAAAGTAAAATTCACGATGTCTGGCATTGAATAAAAATTAACATCCATTCAAAGAAGGAGGAAAATATCTCCATAAAGAGGAGAAAGTTCAGTCTATCAAAGCTGACCCAGGACTGACGCAGATATTAGAAAGAGCAGGCAAAGGCATTACGGGTTATCACAGCCGTGTTCTGTAGAGCACGGTTCTGTGAAGCCAGAGTGAAGGGTAAACACGTTACGTTTATTACACTTTCATGTCTGATGTACAGACATGAAAGATATCTTTTAAAGACACAAACTCTTAGCTATGAAAACCATAATGGCTAAAATGAAAATTTACTGGATGGAATTAACGGCAGATTAGCCATTGTGGGAAAAAAAAGATCAGTGAACCTAAAGACGCAGTAATAGAAATGATCCAAAATGAAGCATGGAAAGAACAGAATGTGAATAAACTGAGTGGCAGCTTCCAGCCACCTGATCGAGTGTGACTGGAGCCCCCTAAAGGACAGCAAATGGCGGAGGGAGGGGTGTTATCTGAAGCAATGGCCACACGTTTTCCAAAGCTTTTGGAAAACCATAAAACTACAAATCCAAGAAACTCAAAGAATTCCAAGCACAAGAAACATGAAGGAAACCCCACCCAGGCTTATCATGACCAAACTGGCCAAAATCAGTGACCGAAAAGCAGCCAGAGGGAAGACATGCGATGAACACGGGACACAGCAAAGGTGCAGAGGGTTTCTCACTGACAACAAGAAAGCCAGAGAACAGGAGCTGCATCTTCAAAACCCTGAGAACAAAAAAACTGTCAACAGAGAGTCCTATCTTCAGCAAAAATATGTTTCAAAACTGAAAGAAAAAAAACAGACTTCTTTCAGACGTAGAAGAGCTGAAAGAGTTCACCAGATGTGCAGCACAAGAAACGTTAAAGCACTTTCTTCAGGCAGAAAAAAGTGACCCGAGACGAAAACACGTGTCTACACAAAGGAATGTGGAACACTGGAAACAGCAAGTACTTGAGTATATAAAGCCAACTGTTTAGTTATTTAAATCTCTTTTAAAATAATCGATTGTTAAAAATACTAATAACCTAGTGTGGAGTTTATGTCGTATTTGGAATTAAAATGTGTGATAACAACAGCATAAATGCTGAGCGATGAAAAATGAAAGTGAAATGTAATATAATGTAATTTTTGAAGGTAGAGATAAGTAACTTAAATGTATAGTACAAACTCAAAAGCAACCACTAAAATTACAAAATAATGAGTTAGAGCTGTTAGGCAAAAAAAGCTACAAAATGGAATTGTAAAATATACGCAATCTAAATGAAGGCAAAAAAGAGGAAAAGGGCAAGAATGAACATATGGGGCAAACAGAAGACAAACAACAAGAATGTAAAACTAACCATACCATGTCAATAATCGCACTAAATGTAAGTTACCTAAATACCCAAATTAAAAGCCAGAAATGTCATAAAGGATCAAAAAAGCAACACCCAACTATATACTGCCTAAGAGAAACCACTTTTAAATATAAAGATACAAATCAAAAATTCAAAGTAAAAGAATGGGAAAACATACCATGCCAACGCCATCAAAAGAAAGCTGGAGTGGCTGTATTGTATCAAAGCAAACCTCAGAGCAAAGAGTATTACCAGGGATAAAAAGAAGGCCGCATGATAATGACAAACTGGCCAATTCATCACAAAGGCACAGCAATCCTAAATGTTTATAGACCTAATAACAGAACTTCAAAATACACGAAGAAAGAAACTGATAGAGCTGCAAGGAGCAACAGACAAATCCAAGATTATAGGTATGGATTTCAATACACTTTTCTCAATATTTGATCAAATAAGAAGTCAGCAAATCAGTGAAGATATAAAGACTGGCTCAATACTCTCAAATCAACCTGCCCTAATTTGTATTTATAGAACACTCCACCCAACAACAGCAGAATACACATTCTTTTTAAGTGCACATGAAATGTTTGCCAAGATAGACCGTGTATTCTCGGCAACAAAACAAGTCTCAATTAAAATTGAAAGTCATATAATGTACATTCTCTGCTCACAATGGAATTAAATTAGTAGTCAATAACATAAAAATCTGGAAAATGCCCAAATATTAGGAAACTAAATAATACACTTCTAAATAACCCATGGATAAAGGAAGAAATAAAATGGAAATAGAATGCATTTTGAACTGAATGAAAATGTAAACACAGCATTAGAATTTGTGAAATGCCACTAAATCAGTACTTCAGGAGAAATTTATAGCACTAACCTATATTAGTAAAGAAAAAAAGGTCAATCAATGACTTTAGCTTCCATCTTAAACTAGAAAAAGAAGACCAAATGAAACCCAAAGGAAATAAAGGAAATATTAAAGACCAGAGCAGAAATCAATAAAGCAGAAACCAGAAAAATAATTTTTTAAAAAATCAGTGAAATCAAAAGTTGCTTCTTTGAGAATATGAATAAAATTAATAAGCCTCTAGCTAGACTGACCAGGAAAAAAAAGACAAAAATTACTAATATCAGAGAAATTTAGTCTTTAGTCTTTGAAAATTGGTGTAGTGTCAATTAAAATTCAAAGAATATATATATTATAATAGATACTGTACAGTCATTGTGATTTTTGTTAGATATGGCAACTCCATATATATATATAAATTTTAAAAATTTCATATATATAAAAAAATTACCAAAAATCAGAAATGAAGGGAGATGTCACTGATTTTACAGATATTAAAATGATAGTAAGTATTATAAACAACTTTATAACAATAAATTCAAGAACTTAGGTGAAATGGACAAAATCTTTGAAAAGCAAAAACTATACCAAAGCTTATCCAAGAAGGAACAGAAAACTTGGAGTTCTATATACACTAAGGAAATAGAATTCATCTTAAAACCATTCCACAAAAGAAACATACAGACCCAGATGGCCTCAATGGTGAGTTTTATCTAACACTTAAGGAAAAAAAAAAAGCTACATAAACTCTTCCAAAAAAATTGAAGAGAAGGAAATACATTTCAATTCATTCTATGAGACCAGTATTACCTTCATATGTAAACCAGACAAAAATATTACAAGAAAACCATAGAATAATATCTCTCATGAACATAGATGTAAAAAAATTTAACAAAATGTTAGCAAATAGATTCCAACAATATGTAAAAAATATAATACATGACAAATTTTGAGGGATTTATCTGAAGGACTGAAGGTTTGTTTAACATTCAAAAATTAAACAATGTAATTCACCAAATTAACAAATTAAATAAGAAAAAACATATGATGATCAAAAATACGCAGAAAAAGCACTTGGCAAAGTCTAGCATCCACTCTTAATATAAAAAACCCTCAGCAAACTAGGAATAGAAGGAAATTTCTTTAATTTGATGGTATCAAAAAATCTACAGTTGCCATCATACTTGAATGCTTTTTCCCTAAGACAGAGAACTGACTAGAATGTCTATTTTCATCATTTCTATTCAGTACTGTACTAGAGAGTCTAACCAGTGCAATCAGGCAAGAATAAGAAAAGTTACTGATTGAAAACAAAGAAGAAAAACTATCTTTATTTACAGGTGACAAGACTGCCAACACCCAAAATCCAAAGGAATCAACAAAAAAAACTACGAAAACTAGTATGAGTCTATTCAGGTTGCATGATAAAAGATTAATGTACAAAAATCAATAGTATTTCTATTTATCCACATGAACAATCAAAAATTGAAATAAGAAAATAATACCATTTACAATAACATTTCATAGCACTTAGGGATAAATGTAACAAAATATGTGCACAACCTGTACACTGAAAACAACAAAACATACTGAGGGGAATTTAAAAACACCTCAGTATATGGAGAGATACCATGATCAAGGGCTGGAAGGATCAATAATATTAAGATGTCAATTCTCCCCAAAACTGATCTATGTATTCACTGTCATCCTAGTCAAGAGCCCAGCAAGCATTTTTGTAGAAACTGACAAGATGATTCTATAATTTAAATAGAAAAGAAATAAATCTAGTACAGTTAAAACAACTTTGGAAAGGAAAAAAGGTAGAGGACTAACAGGATCTGACTTCAAGACTTATTATAAAGCTACAGTTATGAAGACAGTGTGGTTTGGTGTAAAGATAGACAAATAAATCAGCAGAAAATATTGAGTACAAAAATAGTTCCACAATTATTTGGACAACTGATTTTCAACAAAGGTGTAAAGGCAGTTCAGTGGGAAAGGGTAGTCATTTCAACATATGGTACTAGGACAACCAAACATCAAAGGCAAAAATGAATATCCATACCTCACACCATATACAAAAATCAATTCAAAATGGATCACAGGTCTAAACTACAGAACTTGCAGAAACATAGGAAATCTTCATGACCTTGGATTAGGCAAAGATCTCTTATGTAACACCAAAAGTATGATTCTTAAAAGAAAAAAACTGATAAACTGAACTTCATTAAAATGAAAAACTTCAGGGGAGGGTATAGCTCACGTGGTAGAGAGCATGCTTATTAGCATGCACACGGTCCTGGGTTCAATCCTCAGCACCTCCTCCAAATAGAAATAAATAAATAAACCAAATTATCTCCCCTTCATAAAACAAGAGGAAAAAAAAGCATAAAAAAACCCAAAATTAATTGTTAAAAAATGAAAAACTTTAAAAGATAGTTAAGATAATAAAAAGGTAAATCACAGTCTGCGAAAAAATATTTGCAAAACACGTATCTGATAGAAGACGTGTACCCAGAACATACTAAGAACTCTCAAAATTCAGTAAGACAAATTCAATCTAATGAAAAAAAAGGCAAAAACAACAAGAAACAAACCTTTGAATAGATGTTTCAGCGAAAAAAATATATAGATAGCAAAAAATAAATAAAAAAGACAGTCAACAGCATTAGTCAGTAGAGAAAGGCAAATCAAAATCACAATGGGATTCCACTACACACATCTATTACAATGGCTAGAATTAAAGAGACTGACCCACCAAAAATTGGCAAAGATGTGGAGGACTGGAAGTATCACACATTTCTGGTGAGAATGTAAAATGGTACAACCATTTTGGGAAACACTTTGGAAGTTTCTTAAGAAGTTAAACGTGCACTTACGAAATGATCTAGCCATTCCACTCCTAGGTATTCACCCAAGAAAAATGAAAACATATGACATACAAAGTCTTGCACAAAAATCTTTATAGAAGCTTTACATGTAATGGGTGAAAACTGGAAAGAATTCAATGTCCACAAACAGATGAATGAATAAGTAAATTGTAGTACATCCATACAATGGACTATTACCTCTCAATAAAAAGGAATGAACCATACACATGACATGGATGACTCTCAAAACAATTATGTTACATGAAAGAGGCCAGGAAAAAAGGAGTACATACTATGTAATTACATATAACATTTTCAAAAATGCAAACTAACCTAAGGTGACAGAAAGCAGATCAGCGGGTGCCTAGTGATGAAGCAGAGACGGGGAAGGAGGAAGGGAGAGGAAGGGATTACACAGGTACATGAGGAAATGTGTGTGTGACATGAGTATGTTCATTACCTTGATTACAGAGTTAGTTTCATGGGTATATTCATATGCCAAAATTGATCAAACTGCATACCCTAAAGATGCACAGTTTACTGTATCTCAATTACATCTCAACAAGGCTATTAAACATCCAGAGGACTTCACATACAATGATGGAGCAGGAGTTAGAGGGAATATACATGCAAGATCCACTAGCACTGGGATTTAATCTATTCTGATGACCATGTAGCTCCAGGGCCTAAATCCGTACCTAGTACAGAAGAGGGTCAGTAAACACAATACGCAAATACTCATCCTCACACCAAAGCAACAACACACATGCAGGGGCAGAGTGGATCCCAAGGCTGGCCACAGGTGATTGCAACAGAAAACTGAAGGCACAACAAAATTCTGTCTGAGTCATAATTCTGTGATTATGCTTATCATCATTTTTCACAGTGATCTGGTCTCACACATTAAAAACTTACGTAGATGTAATAGAGATTTCTGCTCTAAAACGTATAGTAAACCAGTGAACATTCTTAGCCTTAGAGGATAGTTCTGTTAGACATGGCTTTACTCCAAGTGCCAAGATAAGGGTATGTTTCTTTTATATTCCAAACTGACAATCTACATCTTCACAGTAATTTTCGTTTCTTTAATGGAACCACTTATGTTCTCTTTCATAAAAAGTTATCTTAGGACCTCTTTGGTACATTTAAGTTCACTGTTAAAACAGAATCAATCCATTTCACTCGTTTATTACTAAGCTTTGGAAGTAGCAGAAAATTTGGTCTGATGATCTCAATTTCTTGATTAAAAAAGACCTCTTTGTCCCATAACATTTAAAAGGAGTGTTTTGACCCTTAAAAAAATGTCATGAATCGATTTTCTTAGCAATGGTATAGCAGACGATTCAATTACAAATTCTGTCTGCAATCACTATACATTGCACCTCCCTACCGGAAGCCTGCGATCGACATATACTGTGGTAATGCTTAGGTCTGCGAGGGGCAGAGTCTGTTCTAAGGTTCTACGGGGCAGTGTGGGTCCTAATTTAGCCAACTAGAGGCCACAAGGGTAAGGATACTGAGGTTTTAATTATGTCCTGTCTCCAGAAAACCTCAAAGCACATGTCCTTAACAGTGGATTGATAACATTTCCAATGAATAATGGCTGTCCAGCAAGAGGTGGGCAAGCATTTGGCCGGAGAGGGTGTATTGCTAATTATAATCAAATGAATGTGATAAGCACATCTCATTATGAGTAAGCACAATTCCAGGTTGTGCTAAGAATTTTTTGAAAGAATCATTTTGGGTTTGGTTTTTGTTTTTTAATTTTTTTTTTTTTTGGTGGGGGGTGAATTAGGTTGGTTGGTTGGTTGGTTTTTGGAGGAGGTAGTAGGATTGAACCCAGGACCTTGTGTATGTTAAGCATGTGCTCTACCACTTAAGCTATACCCTCCCCCTCCAAAAGAATCATTCTGTTAATCGGTATAATTTATATAAGAAGTTGGCCACAATTATGAGAAGGAACCTAGGAAGATGGGAAAGTGAAGAGGGAGAGAGAAGAGATGTGAACTAAGATTATAACACTATTCTGTGCCTGGCACTGCAGACGTTACTTCGTGGAACGCCCATGACACTGCCACGAAGGAGCTCTAACTGCCTTCACTTTGCAGGGGAGAGAACTGACAGTCAGCGAGAAGTAATTAATCCCGAGGTCACGGCCCCAAGAACACTGGAGCTCGGTTTCTAATTTAAGCCTGCTGACTCCACAGTCACAATATTCTCATTACTCAACGCAAATTACCACAGAAAGAATTTAATAGAAGAAAAGCAAATAAAATACTTGGATAATTTTGCTGATGCAAACGTCAGCTACAAGCTGCCCTGACGGCGTGTCACCGTGGCCCGACTTACTTCAGGGAGGAATCCCCGACACCAATGCAGCCGCGCAAGCTGAGCTTCCTCAGGAACCCGCCACAGCGCTTGGAGATGTTTTCCACCACGCGACCCTTGAATGGACAAAGTTGGAAAAAATCCTGTTTTTCATGAGGCTTATCTAACAGCAAAATCACCTGAACTTTAGGAACGAGAAGTATTTTGGAACATTCCTCCACCACCCCACTTCTGCCCCTGGTGTATAAAGGAGCTGCAAGCCCTGAAACATGTTTTCAGTTAAAGCATTAAGTGTTAAAAATGAATCGCACACTTCAGTTTGCAAGCCTCCCCCCCAGACTTAGGTGTCTCCTCGCCAGGGCTCACAGCTCCTCCACCCACTGCAAGTCCTTGTGAGCTCAGCTGTGGGGACCCTGGCTGCTGAGCAGAGATCTCAAACAACGATGCCTAAAGAAAGAAATTCTATTTTAGCTAAATGTTACCACTCTAAAAATTAGAAAATGTATCATAAAAGCTACCCCTCATCCTTCTTAGCAATCCCCTATTTAAACACGTTTGCTTTGAAAAAGGAACTCTGGCTGGGTCCTGGCAGATACATTAGGGGAGGCAAAATGAAAACGAACATTAAGACTTTCACTTTTTCAGGCATGATTTTAACCCTCTGTTGTATCCATGAAGGCTCACTTAATACTCAGGACAACCACGAGGAGGTACGAAGAGAATGTGTGGCCACAGAAGAAGGTCTCCCAGCAAGAACAGACACCTCGCGATTAAAGTCGATGGAAAACTACGGGGCCACCCCAGCAGGGCTACTACGGGCCTATACACCTCTCACGACGGCCTAGGTCACTTACCAGGTAAAGAACCACCAGTCGAGGTGCTTGCTGCAGACGGAGAATACAGAAAGGGCAGGAGAAGATGGTCATAAACACCAACTCTGTCCTCGTGACCAGTTACAGAAATTAGGGCTGTTAAACTGTCATGAGGATTTTCTCCCTATTGTGTTATCAATGTGTGTGTATAAAACAAATATATTTGGTCTTTTCCTCTCTTATTCACTCACCATGTGACATAAGATGTGTTGACTTTATATCATAGTTTTAAGTACTGTTAATTCTACATCATTGTATTTAAGGCATAGGATATCAGGGAGAAGAGTGAACATCACTCCAAGACCTTACCTCCTCTTCTAAGGGAAAGGTTAGTGTATTCTGGGTTGTTCACTGGATGGTTGTATCACATTACGTGGAATTATGACTTTGTTCTTGTCTTTATTTGGAGAGTAAGTATGGTTTTAAGGAGATGCCTATGGGTGCCAAGATGACAAGGGGCAGAATCTGTGATGATTAATTTTATGTGTTGACGAGACACAGGATGCCCAGACATTTGGCCAAACACCACTCTGGGTGTGTCTGTGAGAGTTTCTAGATTAGCATCTGAATCAGCAGACTGAGTAAAGCAGATGGCCCTTCCCAGTGTGGGTGGCCTTCAGCCAATCAACTGAACAGAACAAAAAAGCCTGAGTAACAGGAACTCCCCCGCCTGACTGCGAGCCAGACGTTAGTCTTTTCTGGCCTCTAACTCAGACTGAAACATCAGCTCGCCCAGGTCTCCAGCTTGCCAACTGCAGATCTCGGGACTCCTCTGCCTCCATGATCACATGGCCCAATTCCTTATAATCAATTTCTCTCTATGTCAACAACCATATACACACCTTATCTTATTGGTTCTGTTTCTCTGGAGAATCCTGACTGATACAGACTGGATCCATTATTTTCACTTTGCAAATAAAGAAAGTAAGCAGTTAAACTGCCAAGGTCACACGCTAGTGAGTAGAAGAGCTGGGCTTATAACAGGTTTATCTGATTCTAAAGCCCGTGTGCTCTGCACAACTACTACCTCCTCACGGAAGAAACGTTGAAAAGGCCACTTTGTTTAGTTTTTAATACTATTATCCTCACTTTATAAAACAGCAGTCTTGACACTGAACTGCAAGCATTAAGAATTCACTAGGACACATCCAACCCTAGGATCACAGAGGCAGGGCTCACACACATTATTACCAGCTAACCTCTTAATTAAGTCGAAAATGCAAACTGATACTGCTGGTGGCTTTATCTACGCTTTCTTGATCAGGTCTTACCTAAGTTATGAATTAGTCTTTGAAATAAAACTCCAGGCAACTATAAAATAAATTTCTGCCAATGGGAGAAAAAAAAAAAAAGGTTATGACTTGGAAACCCAAGATAAATATTTAAGTACTGAATAAAACAGCAAAAACAACTCCACACCAACGTCTACAAATGGAGCACACGACCTGTTTTCTCCATTTCAACTCAGTCATGTTTATATAAACCTTATATTATCCCTTTCTTTGGAGCAAAGGTTTTTGTATTGGAATAAAAAAATCACATTCAGAATTTTCTACTCCATTGTTTCCAACTAATAGAAAAAAATGAGCAAATCTTTTCCAAATGCAAAATTCAAGTCAATGATTCTGTATATTATCTATTAGACAGTATGTTGCATGTATGCATTTTAGAAAGAAGTGCTTTACAGAAAAATAAGGCCCAAATGGAGGGATTCTTGGGTTTATGGCTCATACATTAACCCACTCCTTGGATATTTCTCATTTTTTTTTTTGGTTTGTTCTTTAATTAGGTTTACTTATTTATTTATTTTTTTTAGAGGAGGTACTGGGGATTGAACCCAGGACCTCGTGCATGTTAAGTCTGTGCCCCACCACTTGAGCTACACCCTCTCACCCCTTGGGTATTTCTCATTTTTAACCTCAAAGAATCTTTAATATCCATGAAGACACTGACAACAAAATCTCTATTTTTTTAAAGGCACAGAAAATGCCTAAACATCAGGGAAACAGCTCAGGAGACAGTGGGGCTCAAGGAGAGACAGGAAGCACACCTGTCACCCGCATGCTTCACTCTGCCCTCTTCTTTGCAATTCAACAATCACGTAGCCACTGTTCAAGGCACCTACTCTCTCCTCTTACTAGGTGACTTACTAGGTAACCTTATGTAAGTTATGCAAACTTTTTGTGCCCCAGTTTCTTCAATATGGTGTTTTTCAGAGGATTCAATGAATTAATATCTGTCAAGTGCTTAGAATAGTGCCTGGCCCATTGTAAATACTATTAGTAGATCAATCCTGATGCCTGGCACCTTCTCTCAACACATCCATAAATCACCATTTTCATCTCAGAGAGACGAATTTGAGAACATCCATGGGATGTTTCCCAGGTGAGAGACGTCTAGCGTCTATGGGAGACCCCATACAGACTCATAATCCACCCTGGATTCAGTGTGCTGCCCCAAAGGGGAACTAAACAGTATTAGACCAGGTGTTTCACATGTAGGTATCTACACAACTGTAAACACAAACTGGTCTCTCCTTTAGTGGAAGTGTGCAAATATTTCTGCAACGTGTGTACATAGTTGCAGTCAGCAATTAGCTCTAAGTGTGAAATCAGATAACACGCAGGATAGTGACGTTCACCTGAAATAGTATTTTTTAATATCTGAATTTACAAGTTTTTATGTGCCTTCCAAAAAGCTGTAGTTTGGAAAGAAACTGAGGAGACCATAAGAACCACAGAAAAAGAAAACATATTTTATAAAAATTTTTTAAACCAGTAACTCTTACTTGGCCAGTGGAAATGACTACAATTTTTGGAATTTAATGTTCTCTTCAACATCACTAAGTAAACACAATGAACAAAGACCCAGAGATGAGCAGCTCAAAGAGGAATTACATGTCAGCACTTTGAGGTGGGGTGCATTGCAATCACTGCTTCACATCTGCAAAGAGCAGAAAAGATTCAGGGACCAGGGGCCAAGCCCAGAACTAGAGCTTATCTTTCCAGGGCGTGAGAAGCCCTGACGTCCCTGGCCCCTTCCAAGCTCAGACCTCCGCCACCGGAAGGGAAGCCGACTGTGGGAAGCCCTGTGCCCACCCCCACCTCCTGTACTGCTGCTGCTCCACTGGTCTGAGATGGGACCAGAGACAGGCAGGCAGCAAGCCACCTAGAGGAGGTGAAGGGCCTCGACCACTGGCCGCCAGTTCTTACGTGACTTGCAGAAATTGTCAAATCTCTCCATTTCACTGTCAAATGCATTCATTTCCTTATCCATTAAAAAACACACAAAGCATAGACTTTGATAAAAACACGTGATGAACACGCTACATGGATAGATGTAAATAAATAAAACACAACACTGTTGTAACTGAGTTGGCTAAATTAGAAATGAGTAAGGTCTTCCCAACGCTGGGAAGGTAATAAACTTCAGACTCTCCAGATCCTTAAACAGCACTGTAGACAATTACTATGTGCAGTGGTCTTTTTCACTTCCCTCTGGTTTTGGTTACAAATTGGTATTTAATATTGAAGTTGTTTTAAAATAAACTTTTTCTCGTTTGATCAGCTTTCCCACATTTAAATGAAGATATTTATGTATTTCTAGGTAAATACACCAGGATCCTGGAACTATAAAAGCCTTTAAAGATTATTTTACTTCTTTATTTTATAGGTAATAAAATGGAGGCACTGAGAGATTATGTAGTTTAAGCAGCTGAGCTGGAGTGACACCTCGTATCTCCAGCCTCACCCCTGGGCCTGTGCTTCTGCCATTTCTCCATTCGTGATGCTGACCTGAAACTCTCAGTGAATCTTTCAGATCAGTAAATGATTATCAAGAGTCTCCTAAGAATATAGCATTAAGCCAGCTGTTAATGATGCAGGTATGAGATTTTAAAAAGCTGGGTGGTAAAACTCAGATTATAAACATGAACAAGGGGGGAAAGTAAAAGTTTGTGGCTGATACAAAGCAAAGAGTAAAACGCAAACAGAATTTTGATCTTGATCTTTGCAAATACCTCCCATGTTTTCTTCCCTCTCTGTCCCACCTTGGCACATTAATATTAAATCTACATGCAGCAAAATAAAAAGGCAGGAGAGGATGAGCAGTTTCCTTATCTTTTTAAAAAGTGTTTTGTGTAAAACAAGATTAACTTACCTCCACATCTGTCTGAAAGTTAAAAAGGTCTATTCTTTGCCAGTTGCTTCCATCCAGGGCTAAGATGTTCCAAGCCTGGGAGGTGGGAGGCATTGGGATGAAAAAGATACATTTATTGAGACCGTTAAAGAAAGTCTTGATTCAAGATTTGTATTACAAAATGTTTATTCTTGATAGACCTTAAGCTGATAATTAAATGTGGAAGGATGATAACATTGTGTTACATTAAGTGTAAAGGATGATATTTTAATTTTTAGTTATCTACTTGAACTAAAACTCATCTTCATTCTATTAAAACTTGACATTCCTTGATTAAAAATATGGTTAATACTCTACCTTGGAAATCTGTGCACATCGGCACAAAGTTACTATATCCAAGAAGGAAAATATTCTAGGAAGAAAGGGAAAAAACACAAAAATGAGATGGTGTTAACATTTTAGAATGTTTATAACTTGAAAGATAAAATCTAATGCACCACCTGGATATTCCTAAATTTTTTCTAGATTCCTCAATTTGTAATACACAAGTGCCCTATAATTTTACATCACTACTGTGAAATATTAAATGTTTGCACATTCCAAAGCTGTTTTAGACACACTACACAAATCCCCTTAAACCAGAACGCATCAAACTTTTATTTCCCTTGCTCTAAGACGTGGACATGGGACGGGAGACCATAACTTATTCTAGTCAAAGACCAACTGTCTCATCTCCCAGGCACTGAGCCTGGTGGGAGCTAAATCTTTCTAATTCCCATGCCCATAACAGACAGTGCAAACCCCTCTTTGGTAGTAGATGTACCAGACAGGATCAGATGCCTGAGCCACAAATGACATGGCCTAAAAAAGCTGATGCATTTGTTCACAGGGCAGAACAATGGAGCTTGTTAGGTGGCAAGGCCTCAAAGTGACCAGTCTCCTGAGCAAAAGCCAAGAAGCCACAGAAGACAGGAAAGATGGGAAGAAAGAAAAGCAGAGAGAAGCAAGCAGAAACTCGGCTGACATCAGTAGCTTTCCCAGTAGAAGCAACAGATGTCAGCACAAAAGGGTCTGAGGGAGGCCCCGACATCCCGGCGGAGGAGATGCCCTGCTGATGACGGTGCAGTGGCGAAGCAGCCGGGTGCGCCAGAGCGCTGCAGTCACCGCGGAAAACACAGAGCGGCTTCCCCGAGCGCGCAAGCGTGGGCGGGGCCGCGGTCAGGTCGGGGACAGCCGTGGGGTCTCGACCCCCACAGTCCTAGAAGTAAATACGAGAGTCTGGGTCTCCGTGTGTGGAAGCGGTGGGAAGGCGAGATGGCAAACAGCCACCTATGGAAGTTCTTCAAAATTCTTCAAAGGTAACCATCAGCGGTGAGTTGAAAATCCATGGGCTTGAAGAGGGAGAGAAGGTCCACAAAACATCGGACGGAGCACTGTACCCTAGGGTAAAGCAGCCTTAGGTACCGTTCTACACGATTAGAGTTTTTAGAGTTTTTGTATTTTCTGGATATATGCCCAGGAGTAGGATTGCTGGATCATATGGTGATTCTATTTTTTAGTTTTTTTTAGGAACCTCCATACATAGTAATTGCACCAATTTATGTTCCCATCAACAGTATAGAATTCCTATCTAAAAAAATTTTTAATTGGCAAGATTTTTAATTGTAATGAGTAGGGATGCACATATCGGTGATAAATCTATAAAGAAATGAAATATAGTGATAGCTGTAAGTCAAGATAGTGATTACTTCTGGACAGGGGACAAGTAGTTATGATTTGAATGGGACATGGAGGTGCTTCTTCGGTGACTGGCAAACTTTCATTTACCAACCTAGGTGGTGGCTACAAGGGTATTTGTCTAATATGTGTGTTTTATGTGGTCCTATAACTATATATTACACTTTATAATAAAAACTAATTTAAAAAAAGAAAAAATAATATATGGGTCAAAGAAGTAATAATGGAAATTGATAAATACTTGAAACTGAATAGTAAGAGAAACAAACTTCAAAACTTGTGAGATTCAACAAAAGTAGAGCTTTGAGTTTATTGCCTAAAGAACATATCTAATATTGGATTAGAAGAATCAATATTGTTAAAATGGCCATACTACCCAAAGCAATCTACAGATTCAATGCAATCCCTATCAAATTATCCAGGACATTTTTAACAGAACTAGAACAAATAATCCTAAAATTTACATGGAATCACAAAACACCCAGAATTGCCAAAGCAATAAAGAAAATGAACGAAGCTGGAGGAATAAACCTCCCAGACTTCAGACAATACTACAGAGCTACAGTAATCAAAACACATGGTATTGGCATAAAAACAGACATATGGGTCAATGGAACAGAATAGTTAGCCCAGAAATAAACCCACAGACCTATTGTCAATTAATCTTCAACAGAAGAGGTAAGAATATACAATAGAGAAAAGACAGTCTCTTCAGCAAGTTGTGTTGGGAAAACTGGACAGCAGCATGTAAATCAATGAAGTTAGAACGCTCCCTCACACCATACACAAAAATAAACTCAAAATGGCTTAAAGACTTAAATATAAGGCAAGACATGATAAATCTCCTAGAAGAAAACATAGGCAAAACATTCTCTGACATAAATCTTAGCAATGTTCTCCTAGGGCAGCCTACCCAGGCAATAGAAATAAAAGCAAAAATAAACAAATGAGACCTAATTAAACTTATAAGCTTTTGCACATCAAAGGAAACCATAAGCAAAACAAAATGAAAACCTACAGAATGGGAGAAAATATTTGCAAATGATGTAACTGACAAAGGCTTAATTTCCAGAATAAATAAACAGCTCATACAATTTAATAACAACAACAACAAAAAAACCCAATCCAAAAACAGGCAGAACACCTAAATAAGCAATTCTCCAAAGACATATAAATAGCCAACAGGCACAGGAAAAAATGCTCAATATTGCTAACTGTCAGAGAAATGCACATCAAAACTACAATGAGGTATCACCTTGCATCAGTCAGAATGGCCATCATTCAAAAGTCCACAAACAATAAATGCTGGAGAGGCTGTGGAGAAAAAGGAACCCTCTCTTTCATTGCTGGTGGGAATGTAGTTTGGTGCAGCCATTATGGAAAACAGTATAGAGATTCCTCAAAAAACTACAACTAGACTTACCATATGATCCAGGAATCCCACTCCTGGGTATACAACTGGAGGAAACTCTAATGTGAAATGATACATGCACCCCATGTTCATAGCAGCACTATTTACAATAGCCAAGACATGGAAGCAACCTAAATGGCCATTGACAGATGACTGGATAAAGAAGTTGTGGTATATTTATACAATGGAATACTACTCAGCCATAAAAAGGAATAAAATAATGCCATTTGTAGCAACATGGATGGCCCTGGAGAATGTCATTCTAAGTGAAGTAAGCCAGAAAGAGAAAGAAAAATACCATATGATATCACTCATACATGGAAAAGAAAGAAAAGAAAAGAAAAGAAAAGAAAAGAAAAGAAAAGAAAGAAAAGAAAAGAAAAGAAAAGAAAAGAAAAGAAAGGAAGAAAGAAAGTGAGAGAGAAAAGGATACTATGAACTCATCTACAAAACAGAAACAGACTCTCAGACTTGGTAAACAATCATGGTTACCAGGGAAGGGGGGTGGGAAGGGATAAATTTGGGAGTACGAGGTTTGCAAATGTAAGCCACTATATATAAAAACAGATTTTAAAAAACCCAAGTTTCTTCTGTATAGCACAGGGAACTATATTCAACACCTCATAATAACCTTCAATGAAAAAGAATATGAAAATGAGTATATGTATATGACTGGGACACTGTGTTGTACTCCAGAAGTTGATAAATTATAACTGACTACTTCAATTAAAAAAAAAAACTTACCTAATATTAGATAAACAGGCTGAAAAATAACAAGCTAAATGTGCAACTTATGAAAGTAGCTAAAGAAAACACAACTCAAAAAAAGAAAAAAATGAGATTTAAAAAGCTATGAGTAGAAATTGTTAAAACAGGAAACAAAGAAAAATAGAAAATAAAACCAGCAGCATGAAGAAGACAAGAAAAACAAGTGTTGGTGAGGATGTGGAGAAAAGGGGACCGCTCTGCACTGTTGGTGGAAAGTTAGTTTACCCACTACAGAGAACAATATGCGGGTTCCAGAAAAAATTAAAAAGAGAACTACCATATCATCCAGCAATTCCACTCCTGGGTATATACCCAAAGGAGATGAAAACAGGATATCAAAGAGATACAAGCACGCCTGTGTTTTACTGTAGCATGATTTACAATAGCCAAGATGTGGAAACAACTTAAGTGCCTGCCAACTGAAGAACAGATAAAGCTATGGTGTAAGTCAGACAGAGAAGGACAGACATTGTGCAATACCACTTACATATGGTATCTAAAGAAAGCCAAACTCATAAAAACTGAGTCAAATGGTGGTTACTAGGGCCTGGAGGGGTGGGGAAACAGGAGAGATGCTGTGCCAGGGAACAAACTTGCAACTGGTAGATAAATAAGTCCCAGAGATCTAATGGCCAGTATGGTGATTACAGATAACAATACTGCAGAATAAAACCAAACTTGCTAAGGGACTAGATATTAATTATTCCCATCACAAAGAAATGGTAATTATGTGATGTGATAGGTGCTGCTATCATTACAATGGTAATCATTTTTCTATAAATGTACCAAATCAACAGTTAGACTTACACAATATTACATGTCAAATATATATATATGTTTTTTAAAAACTGTTACAAGCACTGGTTTTATCAAGCACTGTAAAACTATTCTCCTCCTCTGATCCAGTAATTCTACCTCAGGAAGTTATCATAAAAAAATAATACAGGGGGAGGGTATAGCTCAGTGGTAGAGCGCATGCTTGGCATGCATGAGGTCCTAGGTTCAACCCCCAACACCTCCTCTAAAAATAAACAAACCTACTTACCTCCCCCCACCACCAAAGTAAAATAATTAATACAATAATAAACAAATATTTTTAAAAATAATTTTAAAAAAGAAAAATTTTAAAGTGATTATTTCAGCCTTATCTTCAATTTTAAAAAGCAACAAAAAGTATAAGTAAATCATTACATATGAACTCCATGGAGTATTCAGCAGCCATTCAAGTGGTAATTACGAAGAGTACGTGGTAACAGGGGAAAGTAGTCATAATATGTTAATTAGGGAAAAGCTCAAAGGAAAATGCTGTTCCCTGCACCTCCAAAGAAGTGCAAATAAATATACATACAGGCCAAGAGCAGAAGGAAACTAACTGTGCAAGATTCCCCAAATACAGCATGATTTTTCACAAGTGCTATTTCCTCTGCCTGGGATGTTCTCACACACACATACACATAAGCCCACACAATACACATACATATACACACACATAAGTGTGCACTCACATATACAGTCATGTATACAAACACACATGCTCACTCAGTACACACACTCATATACACACATATATGCTAATGTGCACACTCTATGGGCATAAAAACAGATACATATTATGTCAATGAAACATAATAAAGAGCACAGGAACAAAGCCACTCACATACGGTCAATTAATTTATGACAGCAGAGCCAAGAATATACAATGGGGAAAGAACAGTCTCTTCAATAAATGGTGCTGGGAAAACTGGACAGCCACATGCAAATGAAACCCTGTCTTACACCATATGCAAAAAATTAACTTGAAATGGATAAAAGACTTAAATGTAAGACCTGAAACCATAAACATCTTGGAGATGGTTTTTTTGGACTTGACACCAATAGAAAATGCAACAAAAGCAAAAATAGATAAGTGGGACTACATCAAACTAAAAAGCTTCTGCCTTGCAAAGGAAACAATCCACAAAATGAAAAGGTAATCTACTAAATGGGAGGAAATATTTGCAAATTATGTATCTGATAAGGCGGAGGTATCCAAAATATATGAAGAACTCATACAACTCAATAGCAAAAAAAAAGAAATCATTAAAAAATGGGCAGAGGATCTGAATTGACATTTTCCCAAAGAAGACATACAAATGGCCAACATGAAAAGGTACTCAACATCAGTAATCATTAGAGAAATGCAAATCAAAACCACAGTGTGATATCACCTCACACCTATTGGAATGGCTATTGTCAGAAAGACAACAAATGTGGAAAAGGAAACTCTTGCATACTCCTGGTGGAAATGTAAATTGGCAAAGCCACTATGGAAAGCAGTATGGTCTTTCCTGAAAAACTTAAAAATAGAATTACCATATGACTCAGAAACTCTACTTCTGGGTCTCTGTCTGGAGAAAATAAAAACATAACCCAAAAGATTCGTGCACTCCCATGTTCACTGCAGCACTATTACAACAGCCAAGATATGGAAGCAACCTAGGTGTCCATCAATGGATGAATGGACAAAGAAAATGTGAAATAGAGATAGACAAAATATTCTTCAGCCATAAAAAAGAATGAAATCTTGCCATCTGTAACAACACAGATGGACCTTAAGGGCATTATTCTAAGTGAAGTAAGTCGCACAGAAAAAGACAAATACCATGTGATCTCACTCATATGTGGAGTCCTAAAAAAATAAAACAAAAATGGAGCTGACAATTCCAGGGAACAGACTGGTGGTTGCCAGTAGGGGTGGGCAGTGAGCAAAATGGGTGGAGGGGGTCAAAAGGGACAAAATTCCAGGTATAAAATAATAAGTTACGGGGATGTAATATACAGCATGGTGATTATAGTTAATAATACTGTATTGCATATTTAGAAGTAGCTGAGAGTAAATCTTAAAAGTTCTCATCACAAGAAAAAAAGTTTTTTTTAACTATGTATGTTGACAGGTGTTAACTAATTGTGGTGATCATTTTGTAATATATACAAATATTGAATCATTACATTGTACACCTGAAACTAATAAAATGTCCTATGCCATATATCTCAATTTTTTAACATGCTAGATTTACTGTGTTATGCAGCATAAAACCCAGGACAAACACCAGAAATTGCAAAATGCTTTAAGGACCTACAAGCACACCTAAGAGGGAGAGAACATGGCCCTGAACTTAGGAAGAGCCTTAGGCTGAGCCAGGTGAAAGGAGGGCTGAGCGGAAGGCAGGCACTCTCGAGAAGCAGCATGAACACAGGAGAGCGCAAGTAAGAGAATGACATTTCCAGGGACTGGAAGTAAATCAGAGTTGCCAGACTTTACAAGGAAGCTCGACAAGAATGAGAGATGAAAAAGAGTAAGAGACAATACGTGGACTCTTGTGGGAGAACAATTTAAGTCGTAACGATTTAAGTGGAGTTCTCACCAGAGGAAGGGTGTGAAGCAGGAGAAAGGCAAAATCAGTAGGAAGCAGAAAATCATAATAATAATCATAGTGAATGAAATATTAGCTGTAATCATTAAAACCCCAAATCGCCCTCTCGTCAATATTTTTAAATTGAGGCACTACTTGGAAAATCGGATTAAAAAATATAGAAGATATAGTAGTATTAAACACAAGAAAGAGGAAGAAAACAACGCCTACAAATCAGTAAGGAACAACCCAATAGGCAAGAAACATACACTTGCATCTAACAGAGGAAGAAATAAATACTTACGATTGATAAACTAACGAACAGACACTCAACATTACTAGCATTCGGGGAAATTCAAATCAAGAGCACACCGAGACGCTGTTCTACACTTAATACATGTAACAACACTAAATATTGAAACAGAACGACTCAACTGAGTCTCTTATCCATTGTATGAATGTAAACTGTTACGATCTCTTCGGAAAACCAATTAAGTATTACTATATAAAGTTAAACGTTTGTATACCCTATGACCCCCCAGCAAATCCACTCCTAGGGAAACTTTTGTCTGTTTGTATCATGAGATATCTACAAGGCTGTTCACAGCAGCACTGCTTTTATTAATAAGACATTGGAAACTAAAGTACTCATCAAGTGGTGAGGATATAGCTCAAGAGCTAGTGTACATGCTTAGCATGCACGAGGTCCTGGGTTCAATCCCCAGTACTTCCTCTAAATAAATAAACCTTAATTACCTCCCCCCACCAAAAAAATTTTTTTTTTAAATATCATCAAAAGAAGGATCAACATGTGAATTTTGGAACAGTCACAAGAGAATACTATACAGCAGTAAAAATGAATGAGTAACAGCCAAATGGGGCAACATGGGTCACTCTTAGTAACATAATTTTGAATGAAAACCTTGTCTCAGAAGACATACTTTTATGTATAAAGTTAATAAGCAAAAGTAAACATTATGTTTTTCAGTCAAATATATTTAAGATTAAAAAATTTAAAGAAAGGAATCAAACACAAAGTTCTTGACAGTATGAACTTGACGATGGGGAGAAGGGAGGGCAACGCAAGGGTCAGTGACAATGTGTATCACTAAGAATGATCAGTGATCCAAATCTGTAATCTCATTAAACTCCAGTTTAAAAAAAAAAAGCTGGAGTAATCATCCCTGAATATATTCCTTGGTATATACAGTCCTGTATGTATATCTTTGCAAATATACCTATTAGTAAATTCCTAGAAATGGAATTTGTATGTGCATTTAGCATCTTGAACATTTTTCTCCAGGGGCCCCACAGAATGGCTACAACAGTTTTTTTTCCCAACTCTAAAGTGCCCTAGAGTGTCTGTCTCCTACCCCACTGCCAAAACCTGGTATTGTCAACACTTTGGGTTTTGTCAGTTAGATAAGTAATATCCCATTATTTTGATTTATACTGAAACATGGACCTGATTGAGCATCTTTTTATACATTTATTGGCCATTTATATTTCTTCCTTTGTTCAGACCCTATTCTAACTGTTTTTCTAACAGTTAATCCATTTCATTCTTAATTTTTAAGGTTTTGTGTGTGTGTGTTATGCTGAAGAAGACAGCCCTTGCTCACAATGTGCATCCTAATTATTTCACTTACCAGTATGCTGTTTATCTTCGGTATGGCATATTTTGCCATATTTCATTATTCATAGAATCAAATTTACCAGTCTTTTCTGTGGTAAGTACTAAATCCACAGCTTTTTAATTAACAGGTCTCTAACAAGACTTTCCTGGAAAAAAAGCTCTGGAGTAGAATGTACTGGTTCCATCCTTCCCATCTCTGGAACTCTACTGGTGTTTCATTTAGATTTAAAAATCCAAAAGCATCATCAGAGTTTTAAGTATAACCCCAACCTAGACAGAGGAAGATCTGCTTCTGCCATGATTTGGACATAGATGCCAGCCCTAAAATAGTACATGATACTGGAGTAATGAAAAGGAAGGGCCTTTAAGCTTCTGCATCTAATTTCAACACACATGAATTTGGTCCTCTATTGTCTCAAGGTAAGCAACAACAAAAACGAACAAACCAAAAAAACTCCTGAACAAAAAAGAAGACTCTGCATACATGCTTAAACCTGAACTTGCAGTAGGTATCCCCCAAAGTGCAGCTTACCTGTTAGGCTGCCTTGGAATATATGAATCTATAGATACAGACATAGATATATATGCATATGGCATCACAGACAGCAGGGGGTGCAGGTACCAGTCCTTGAAAAGTCGATGGAGTGCTGAAACCGACCAGCAGGCAACAGTACCCACTCAACGACGCCGAAAGCAACCAGCAGGCAACAGCACCCACTCAACGATGCCACAAACAGGAATGAGCCCTTAACCGCACTGCTCCCTAAGGCCCCCACCGATTACACTAAGCACTGGGCTGTAACTTAATGATTCCAACAAAAGCCACAATTTTCACTCATGGAACTGGCTTATAGATTTTAGAAAAGGAAAATCTGAAAATTCATGTGCTGGTCATTTTATAATATTCCTTAGCAAACTAATAATATTGACAAATTATGTGTAATTGTGTAGTTGATTCCATTTGCCCAGAATTACTAGGCTCGGCTCTCCTGTCTGGGGCAATGAAACCTTCCTTCAGCCAGCCAACAAACACTAGCATTTCTTAATTCTCTCAGGTATCTATATACATTTTAAAAGGAAAGAAAATTAGTTTGCAAAAATATGTCTAATAAGAGGTTTCTTTCATTATTATTTATTACTAATAAGAGCTTCGTCTTCTCACAATGTTTTAAAATATTTACGCATGTAGCACTCCCTATCTCCTATGAAGCTGTCTACATGTATTTTCACTTCATTACTAACACGTGAGAGCAACAAAAACAGAAGTAAAAACTTAAGGCCAAACAAATTAATACTAAAATTTATAATCTGAGTTGTAGACCAATATTCGTTCACATAAGACTTCTTTTCTCAAAAGAGGAAGGATTCCTTCCAAGAGACTGCCTTTTTATAATACAAAATGATTATCAGTTGTCGTAATGCCACCACAGCTCTGCTTAAGCCCGAGTAGTTGTCAGTTTAATGTCAGATGGTAGCATGCAATTTCCATTAAGACTGAATTAGTGCAAGTTGATGAAATGAAGCATTGGGCTATATTAACTTACTAAATAACCAGGTTCTTCACTGAGATACGGTCAGCAGGAGCACACGTTAAGATCAACATCAGGAGAGCTTGCTTTTACCAGTTGTTTGAATCAAAACTGACTGCGCTGTCAAACAGCATTTATTAATTATTCAGACATCCAAAATTGATATTAATTAATAATAGTAAGCGCTAACAATTACTTAGCACTTATTAAATGCCAGGTACTCTTGGAGCTAGCAACAACTCCATTAGGCAACAGCTACTACTATTCCCACTTTACAGATGTGGAAAATTAAGGCCCAGAGAGTTAAGCCACTTTAAGGTCACACAACTAGTAAATGCGGACAGCTGAAATCTCCAGCAAGTCTGGGCACAAACGCAATACAGACAAGAACAATGAGGACCAACATATGCAAGGACAACTCACCTGACTAACAGATGTCTAGAGCACAACAAACTAAATATCCCCACTGTTATAAACATCGTGTAACTGACTCCCCAGAAAGAGCAAAATTATAAGCCATCTGTTGAACTGTGTGAGAGGGAGAACTTGTGTACCTTTAACTTATGAGTGAAAGCTGTGTAGAAAAAGCGAAATTGTAAAAGCTTTTTAAGAACCAACTAAAAATGGGGGGCGGGTAGAATCTGTAGATTAATAATAGTGAGTAGTCTTTAAACTAGCTATAAGATAATCAGATGGGAAAAAAAACTCACAGATTTTTCTGAGTGAATTCAAAGTGATAGATGAAAAGCAGCACATAATTCCAGATTACACTTGTTAATGGTTCCAGGGGGTAAGCTGAGGCTTTACTTGATGTGATCAGTTACGGAAGCTAGTAGAGAATTTTAGAGACGATATCAGAGGCAGTAAAAAATGGCAGAAGAGAAAATGACTTTGACTGCAAGCAAGTAAGATTTTCATTAAGTCAAAGAACTAACACGCACTGATGAGTAAGGCTGAAAGTGAACAGGAATCCAGTGAGAGCAGGAACAACCGTCTGCTCTGTCACAGCGAAGTCCACAATATGAAGTAAAAATGTAAGCCAAGGTCAGACTGAAAAGTACGAAAGCATCCTTTCACTTAGCAAAACCAATCAGTACTTAAGCTCTGCGCAGCAGAGTCTTCGTTGTGGAATTAACTGACAATGAAGATGTCTGCTTTGGTAACCTGGCTCAAACCCTTCTTCAAATTTTTGTTTAAGAAGGGTAGCCAGGCAACGGGAGAGCTACTGTTACTGAGAATAGAAAGTGTGAGAGTAAGATGGCAGAAATGATCAAAAGGCCAACAAAAATTAAAATACCTTGGTTGGCTACAGTTAGTTTTAAGACTGAGTCACAGAAGACCCTTGGTAGCAGTACTTCAAATTCCCCTTACACAGGCCATAGTAAGACCAGAAGTGGGAATGCAAATCTATGAACAGACATGTTATGAACATTTGCTCTCAAATGACAATTCTTTTGGAAAAAATGATCTATGTATGTGCTTTAGCATGATTCAAAAACTAATTCTAGGATTTTTGAAAGCTAGGTCCATTGCAGATCTTTAAAAGAACTAAAATTTCTAAAACAATAGGTCAGAAATCACACCAGCACATAAAAGACACATATGTTCATAGCAGCACTATTTACAATAGCCAAGACGTGGAAACAACCCAAATGTCCATCAACAGATGACCAGATAAAGAAGTGGTATATTTATACAATGGAATACTACTCAGCCATAAAAGAGGATAAAAAATGCCATTTGCAGCAACATGGATGGACCTGGAGATGGTCATTTTAAGTGAAGTAAGCCAGAAAGAGAAAGAAAAATGCCATATGATATTGCTTATACGTGGAATCTGAAAAAAAAAAAAAAAGACACAAATGAACAACTTATTATTTATAACTCAGATGACTGATTTCTTGAATATGTGTAAGCACATCTGACTGTCCTTTATGATTGGATGACTGCATTCTGTTGATTCCTATTTTGTGGTTGGCTTTATTCCTTTGATAACTATGTAAGTTTACAAAGCTATAGCTCTAAACTGTTCTCAGAAACAATGAACAGTACATATATGTAAATGGTTTTATCTCTCAGTGAGTTGCTCTTCCTAGAATAAACACTGGTCCCCCCCCCAAAATAAAATTAAATTAAAATTTTAAAAAACACCTCAAAAAAAAAAAAAGAGAGCAAAATCACACTAGCACAGAAAGTGATATAATTCCACACCCCTCTGCCTTTTTGGGCAACAGATACAGCACCATGGCTGAGTACAGTAAAAGCTGACCCTACCGGAAGGGGAAAATATTAAGCCAGCAGCCTTGGGTCACAAACAGCAGCAGTATTCACGAGAAGGGTGGAGTGTAATCAGCCTCCAGGGCTAGACGACTAATAAGGGTCGGCCTGAAACTCATTATGAGTCCCCAGAGTAAACGTGACAGATTCATATTACAGTCTGATGTCTGTGCTAGAAAAGTGTTCAGACCCAGAATGAAACACTGCCCAGTTCTGGGAAACACCCTTCCCTCTGTAGTCCGCTGTGGACCGCATCCCCTACAGCTGTGTAGTAAGTCCGCCTAGCCCAGCTGTACTGGTTCTAACAGATTACTGTGCTTGATCCAGATCTTGTCAGTTTATGCAATAAACATATCATTCCTTCCTTGTTACCACTACAAAATGGTCTAAAATGCCAAAGAACATTCTCTCTTAGCCAAACAAATGTTTATCTTGTTGAGATAAAGTATGATTGCTGCATTTTTCATATGATCTGGTCATAAGTTAAATTTTCTTTTTTATTAACTGAATAGAACGAGGTTGTGACAACAGACAATGGTGTCAAACACCAGCTGATGACTAATGAAACACCAACTTGAAGCCCCTAAATGTGATCGCCACCACAAAGAAGTGAAGTCTCACCCCATTCCTGACTCAAGAACGAAAGTCTAACATACTCAGTGGGCAAAGGTGAGCAACCCATGGCACTTCCAGAGCGACTCTGATGGACTCTGATATGTAATCAACACACACTCACTCATACACACTCCCTAAATGCTAAAATGAGATTTTGCACAGCCAGGGAACGGAGCCCACCATTCAGCCTCTTACTGTATGTCAGCACTTCCCAAAAACCTTCCCATGGAATATTAAAAGGGTTCCACAGTCAGGAAGTTTGAAATGCCACAACTGTTAACCTGGGAGCATGAGCCTCTCAAGGCTCTGAGAATTCATGTAGTAAAGAAATTGGTTTTGTTAACCCAGTGTTTCCCACACTTACTTGATCACAAAACCTGTTTTTCTGTTTTGTTTTGTGAAACATGTGATAATGAAGAGTCTGGGAAATGCCGCTCAAAGATCACCATGTATACATGCATTAATGGTTTGTTAACACTTGAAATGTAACCTCTAATACTAAAATAAGACTTCTCTGGTGACTGAAGAGTACTGAAGGAAACTGCAGGGCCTCAGGATCAACAAAAGTTGGTTGACAGCTTTACTTGGTAAAACGACAAACAAAATATCACTAGCTGTATATTCAGTAATGCCAAAAATAAGGGACAGAAAGCCTGTTCTATAGAACTGTCACTTCGCATAAAATGGGTAAAAATATCAGTAGGCTGACATAAAGGCTGACAGCATTTTAAGTGCTCAGTAAGAAAATATAGTGTAATTATTTTAAAACCAGTGGATCAGAAAACATCTAAATGTCTATGACTTCAGGAGGTCACAACCTTAGCAATAATCTCTCCTCACGTTACTGACTACATTGAGATAATCTACTGATACCAAAACAGTGGCACCTACTGAAGGTTATTACAATACTTACCACATTACAAAAAGAATCCAGACCAATGCTATGTACATACTTAGTACATTCTGGATTAGACCAAGTAAAATTTAACAACAAGCTGAACAGCATTCTATAAAACAAAAACAGAAAGTCAGTTAGGCTAATTCTATCTGTTTTTCTATGCTACGGACTCACAGTGAGAAAGAAGGTTGTCTGGGAACTTGATGACTGAATCATCTCTGAAATCTTTATCTAGAAGTTTAAGTACACTTACCTCAAAAGGAGTTCTTTGGGTAACTTTTTGTTAATAAGGCCTTCATCATTATTTGAGAAAACCTAAAGGGAAAAAAAGTAAATTATTAAGGTGTTCCTCAATCAATCAAAAGAAAAAACAGTTACGTGTTTTGTAGATCAGAACGGCCCCAATCACTGTCCAGCCAGACTGCTGATGGGTATGGGGTTTCTTCCTGGAGTTATGAAACTGTTCCTGAATTACACAGTTGTGAAGAAGGTACAACTGGATGACTATATTAAAATACACTGGCCTGTGCATTTTAAATGGGTGAAATTTGCATTATATGTGTAAGATCTCAATATAAAAATAGAGTAAAAACACATATACCACAATCCACCAAAGCAAACTGCAGAAATGGAAACAGTGCCATAAACAGTACCCTCCACTCCTTTTCAAAGCATTTTCAATGATCAGTCTTAGTGATGTGCATATGAGATACTAACAGTTATTAAGTGCCCACGATATTACAAGTTCCAAAAAGCACTGTGTTAGATAACTTAGCTAAATTATCTAATTAATCTTTTTCTGGTTCCTTGAAGTACAAAGTTAGGTTACTGATCTGATCTTTTGATCTTTTTTTCTTTTTAATGTAGGCATTTACAACTATAAATTTTCCTCTGATCGTTGCTTTCACTATATCCCATAAGCTTTGATATGATATATTTTCATTTCCATTCGTCTCAAAGTATTTCTCGAAAGTATTACTCTTTGTTATTTCTTCTTTCACCCATTAGTTGTTTAAGAGTGCACTGTTTTCTTTCCACATATTTGTGAATTTCCCAGTTTTCCTTCTGCTTTTCATTGCTGGCTTCATTCCATTGTGGTTGCAGATTTTAATCTTTTGAAATTTATTGAAACTTGTTTTGTGGCCTAACACATGGTCTATCCTGGAGAATGCTGCACATGTACTTGAGAAGAACATGTATTCTGGAGTACTGGGTGGGGGAGCATTCTGTGTATCTGTTAGGTGTCATTGGTTTGCAGTGCTCTTCAAGTTTTCTATTTCCTTGTGGATCTGCTGTCTAAATTCTGCTATTCAAAGTATGGTACTGAAGTCTCTGCCTGGTGTTGGGGGTAGTGGTAGAATGACACCACAACGATCTTCACACATCTCAACAGCTGTCAGAAGGATGGGCTTATTTTCTGTCATTAGAAAGACCAGTGAATCAAGGTTACAAGACTTCAGTACAACATAGCGAAAAATTTTCTAGCAATAGCCCATACTACAATGTTCTACACTTGAAATCACTGGTGCTCTAACCGCAGTGCTCCTGCAGAGACCACAGAACCAGGAATGTCAGAGAAAGAAATCCCTTCTTTCAGTGGGAGCTTTGACTAGGACACACCTAAGAATCAAATCTAACTTACTGAGCCTACCATCCAGGTGCTGCCACATACATCTCTGTTACCCTGGGCATGTCATTTAACACTCCCAACCTCCTTTTACAAGGCCAAAAATACTCTTATACCAAAACCAGGTAAGAATGCCACAGGAAAAGAAAGTTACAGGCCAATGTCCCCAGTGAACACAGATGCAAAAATCCTTAACAAAAGAGCAAACTGAATTCAACAAGACACTAAAAGGATCATATGCCATGATCAAGAGGAATTTATTCCAGGGATGCAAGGATGATTCAAAATCTGCAGATCAATGTGATACACCACGTTAACAAAATGAAGGGTAAAAACCATACGATCATCTCAGTAGATACAGAAAAAGCCTTTGACAAAATTCTACATCCATTTATGATTAAAAAATCAAGGGGGAGGGTATAGCTCAAGTGGTAGAGCACATGCACAAGGTCCTGGGTTCAATCCCCAGTATCTCTTCTAAAATAAGTAAAAAAAAAATAAACCTAAGTACCCCCCCCAAAAAAAAACTTAAAAAAAAATTTTTTTAATCAACAGAGTGGGTATAAAAAAAAACATACCTCAATATAATAAAAGCCACACATGAAAAGCCACAACTAACATCATACCTAGTAGTAAAAAGCCAAAAAGGTTCCCCCTAAGATCAGAAACAGGACACGAATGCCCACTCTTGCTACTTTCATTCAACATAGTATTGGAAGTACTAGCCAGAGCAGTTATGAGGAAAAAGAAATAAAAGGCATTCAAACTAGAAAGGAAGAAGTAAGACTGCCATTATTTGCAGGTGACATATTATACACAGAAAATCCTAAAGACTCCACCAAAAATCTGTTAGAATAAACAAACTCAGTAAAGTTGCAGGATACAAAATCAACATACAAAAAACTACTGCATTTCTATACACTGATAATAAAATATCAGAAAAGTTCAGAAAACAATCTCATTTATAATTACACCAAAAAAAAAAAATTTAAAGACCTAGGAATTAATTTAACCCAGGAGGTGAAAGAGCTATACACTGAAAGATATAAGACACTGATTAATTGAAGAAGACATAACTAAATGGAACAGAGATTTTCCATGCTCATGGATTGGAAGAATTAATATTGGTAAATGTCCATGCCACCCAAAACAATCTACAGACTCAGTGCAATCCCTAACCAAATTCCAGCGGCATTTTTCACAGAAATAGAACAAGTCTAAAATTTGTATGGAACCACAAAAGACCCCAAGAGCCAAAGAAAACTTAAGAAGGAAGAACAAAATTGGATTGTGCTTCCTGATTTCAAACTATATTACAAAGCCATAGGAATCAAAGCAGTATAATGTTGACATAAAAATAGACACACAGATCAGTGAAACATAATAGATGGCCTAGAAATAAACCCACACAATATTGTCAATTAATTTATGACAAAGGAGCCAAGAATATACAATACACTTCAATAAATGGTGCTGGGAGCACTGGACAGCCACATGCAAAAGAAAGAAACTGGACCCATCTCACACCATTCTTACACAAAAGTTAACTTCAAATGGATGAAAGACCTGAAGCCATAAAACTAGAAGTAAATGGGTGGCTACTTGTTGTAAGTCTTGGAGATGATTTTTTTGGACTTGACTCCAACAGAAAAGGTAACAAAAGCAAAAATAAGCAAGTGGGGCTACATCAAACTAAAAAGCTTCTGCACAGCAAAGGAAACCATCAATAAAGAAAAGGCAACCTTCAGAATGAATTTGCAAATCATATCTGATAAGAGGTTAATATCAAACAATTTGACTAAAAAAATGGGCAGAGGATCTAAACAGATATACTTTCAAAGGCACACAAATGGCCAACAGATATATGAAAAGCTGCCCATCATCACTAATCATTAGAGAAATGCAAATTCAAAACCACAATGACGTATCACCTCACACCTGTCAGAATGGCTGGTACCAAAAAGGCAAGAAACAACAAGTGTTGGCAAGGATGTGGAAAAAAAGGAACCCTCGTGCACTGTTGGTGGCAATGTAAACTGGCACAGCCACTATGGAAAACAGTATGCAGATTCCTCAGAAAATTAAAAATAGACCTACCATATGATCCAGCAATCCCACTTCTGGGTATTTATCTGAATAAAGCAAAAACACTAACTGGAAAAGATATCTGAGCGCCCATGTTCACAGAAACATTTACAAAAGCTGATATGGAAACAATCTAAATATCCATCTAGCTGAATGGATAAAGAAAATATGGTAGACAGGTACAGGACAGCCATAAGAAGGAAATTTTGACATTTACAACGACATGGATGGACTCCGAAGACATTATGGAAAGTGAAATAAGTCACACAGGGAAAGACAAATACTTAGACAAATGATCTAACTTATATGGGAAATCTTTAAAAAATGAGCTCATACATACAGAGAACAGATCTGCGGTTGCCAGAGGCAGGGGATGGGAAAGGAAGGTGGGCATAACAGGTGAAGGGGGCAAAAGGTACAAACTTCCTGTTATAAAGTGACGAAGTCACAGGGATATGACACACAGCATGGTGACTAGAGTTAATAATACTGTGTGGAAGACTCAAAAGTGCCAGGAGAGTTAATCTTTTTTTTTTCCAGAAAAATAAGTATTAAAAGTTCTCATCAGAAGAAAAGAAAATTCTGTAACTATGTATGGTGACAGATGTTAACTCACACTTACTGCGGTGATCATTCTGCAATATACAACTATTGAATCATTATGTTTTACAGTTGGAACCAATGTCAGTTATACTTGGTTTTTTGGGTTTTTTTTTTTAAGAAATATAGTAATCTACCTCCATAAAGGGCAGCTCCTTCTTCAGTTGGGTTGCTCAGGGTGGGGGTGGGGGGCACTGAATCCTTTCAATCTATAGTTGAGCTGGGTTTCAGATTTGTTACAGCATTAGTTAGATTCAGTTCAAGATTGGCTTAAATTTTTTCTAGGGTGAAACAAGAACTTCGCCTTCGGAAGTTGGGATCTGAGCACTGGGGAAACCTCACAGATCTCTTTGAGCCTTACAGCCTAGCTGCTAGCTTTCTCAACAGTGAGACATCTTTTTCACATTCGGGCTGCGGGCTGGGGAGTCATTTTTGCTTCCAGTAGCACCCTCTGCTGTCTGTGCCTTAAGGAGAGCTCACTCTCTGCCCTGTTACTCAGACTCCACCTTCTGAAAGCAGGTTGCTGTGTCCTGGGGGAAAACCTGGGTAGCCACAGGGGGATACTTCTCAGCTCTTTGGCCAGGCCTGACCCCTGTCTGTGGTGGCCCTGCCTGACTCAGGGAGATTTTTATTGACTCTCCTGCCCTGGCCATCAGCAGGCCCCACCCACCCCAAGAACATTCTCGGCTCTCTTACCCTGGCCCCAGCCTCCAGCACACTACATCCAGGGATCCAGGGAAGGCCCAGGGGAAAGAGGTAGGTGAAACCTTGCTCCATGGCTGGGGCTCCTCAGGATTCCAAACTGTCCCTCCAGCCCACATGCAGTCAATACAAGCCTGGCTGACTTCTCTCAGCTGTCTATAGCAGATTCTTCCTTCTCCTGCTGTCCCCACCACAGACCAAAGTAGGTGATCTAGGTGTTACTTTTTTTCTGGGAAAGGCACATTACATCCTGGATTTTAATTCATTTAGATGTGTCCTCAGCTCTCTAGAGGGGTTTTTTAGAGAACTACAACTTTCCAGCTTCTCTACCTTTTCTCATTGTTAGGGTAGAAAGAGCAATGTCTAATTTTTGCAACTTTCAACATCCTAACTGAAAGTGGAAGTCTTTATTATCCTTTCTGATAGAAGAAAAGCAGACGTGGAGCAGATAAATGACTTGCCCGAGTCCAGGGCCCTTTGTGCTGCACAACCGGTAGTACAGACTCTGGGGAAGGCATTTAATCTCTCGGTATTCCTAGTTCATGAAATGAAAGGACTGCACTAGAGAAACTCCAAAGTCTCTTCCAAACCTAATACTTCAAGATTCCATTAAGTTTGTGTTTCTAAAATATATACCATCCCATTGTCTCTGAAAGCATAACTGCGTGTCTTCAGGTGTCTTTAGATTTTAGATGTCTAACAAGGATCGCAAATTTATCAAGTCCAAAACCAACTCCTGCTTTCTTCATCCCTACGCTACATTTACTCCTCCTATAGTCTTCATCTCTGTGAATGACAGCTTTTTCCTGTTGCGCAGACTCAAGTCACTAAACTGTCTTTGCCTTGCTTTTCTTGTATATTCCACAGCCAGTCCATCAGCCAATCCTATGGATTACTGCACCAATAATGTCCTATCCAGTCTCCTTTGTTCTCGTCCTTTGTCCCCTCCTACCCCACATCTATTTCCCACATGGCAGTCCGAATTGTCCTTTTATGAAATGTAAGTCATATTATGTCATTCATCTTAAAACTTGCCAATCAGAGGGAAAGGCAAACTTCTCTAAATGGCTAGTAAGTCCTGTGGGATCTGGCCTCCCTGACTACCTGGCCATGCTTCTCGGCCTTACTCCCCTATACCCACACTCTTTTCCTCGCTGTTCCTCCAACACACCAGGGACTGCCTCAGAACCTCTGCACTTGTGTCCTTTCCTGAGGTGGTCTTTCTCTAGGCATTCCTGGGACATATCCTCTGCTCAGATGTCACCCTTCCAGCCTACATAAAAGGCAACTCCTCCCTCCTCTCATCCACTCTCCCACCCTGCCTTAAAAGTTCTTTTCTCTCTCAGTCAGCTTTATTTTTCTCCAAAGCACCTTTCAATACCTTATCTATTTGTTTATCTGTCTTCCTGTCACTGGAATGTAAACTCCATTAGGACAGAGCCTTCCCTGTTCCACTCACTGTTGGATACCCACGGCCTAGAACAGTGCCTGGCACACAGAGGGACACACAAATATTTGCTGGATAGAAAACCACAGGACAGAAAATTTAATGGAAAAGCACAATTAAAGGGGCAGCACTGAGAACTGGAAAAGCTGGATTCGGACTGTGACTCTGACCCAACAAAAACTTTCCCAATGACTGCCCTGTTCTGCTTCTCTCAACCCCTCTGCTCAAGCCCAGCTCCTTGTAGCCACCCCAGGGCTGGAAGTGGCAGTGGCTGCAGCTGACACTACTCAGGGGAGAGGGAAGACACAAAGGGAGACAGGGAAGGCAGAGGTGAAAGTGTAGGCTAACCCATGACTGTCTGCATCTAAGTTTTGGTTGTTTGCACTGTTTAAAAAAAGAAAAAAGGCCAAGTGAATCCTGCAGGAAGTCATTAGGCAACATCGTAACAGAGTCCTTCATAAAATAAAAAGAGCTTGCTGGTTCAAGAGACAAGATATTGAGTCTTAATCTTGGTGTCGTTATATTGATGCCAGGCACCGAGCACAACCTTCAATTTGGAAAGAAGCCATGGCGTGATGGTTAAGATAGCAGACTTTGGAGACAGACTAGCTGAGTTCAGATTCTGTCTCGGCCACTCACCAGCTCTGTGACCTTGGGCAAACTGCCTAATCAGACTGGGCCTGCTGAGTGGGTATGATAATGTCAATCTCATAGGCATGTTAGCAGGATTAAATGAGATAAATGTGAAGTGATGAGCCTAAAACTGGGCACAGTGGCCAGGCCCTATGAAAGAGTTAGTGCTACGATTACTAAAAATTCTGCCCTATCCCAACCCTAGTGCAGCCAAAAGGGAGACCAGTATTGTCAAGAAAATTAGTACACAGAGAAACTTCTTCTCATGATCTATTAACACAGCCCTCATTACATAAGCTCTCTTAACTCTACCATGTGGTGGCAGAGAAACCAAAACTGTCTGGTAATCCTTAGATATATTTTACTGTGCTCCCCAATACCTGAGAAGCCCTAACCACAAACAAAGACAGAAAAAAGGGCCAAAATAGGGGAAAAGCCCAAGTAAAATGAATTAAAATGGGAAAACTGTACGATACAATGTTATTTTATATTTCCAAAAGCTAAATCTGGTGTAGGAGCTAAAGTGTTAGGCAAAAACAAAAACTTGATAACCACAGGTATCCCAATGTGGATTCTGATCCATATAAATTAAAAGTTTAAACAGTTATTTGGTGGTCTTTTTGTAACAATTTTAGAATATACAACTAAAATGTGTGTAAAAAATACTATGAGGAAAAAATCTCAGAGAATAAATTTTTAAACAGTTTCATCCGCCAAGTCTAAATGACTTTATGTAAAAAGCTGGTCTTTGTGATTCACAAAAAGCAGGTGCCAGTTCCTGAACAGAAGTTGAAATGACAGGAGAAACTTTAAATGCTACTTCAGCCATGAGTATGAACCCTAATCCAATAATTTGTCCTCATTAATTCCTCTTCATTCCATCTGTATGAAAGAGGTGTGGGGGTATAGCTCAGTGGTAGAGCACGTAATTAGCATGCACAAGGTCCTGGGTTCAATCCTCAGTACCCTCATTAAAAATAAATTTTAAATTACCTCCCCCTTAAAATAAAAAAATAAATTTTAAATAAATAAAATAATAAATAATTTTTTTTTTTGAAAAAGAGGAGAGAGGGGAAGAGGATGAGCAGAGAAGTCTAGGGGTGCCTACTTTATTCAGGAGCATCTAGCCCAGTGTGGGCTACAATATACAATAAAACACAAGTATTCATAAGTGCTCAAAACATTAAAGTTAAAATAAGAAAGAAAATTCATTACCTAACATATAAGTGGCATATTTAGGGAACATATAATGATGCATTATCCATTACAGTATAATTCAGTGTTTACATAGCAGGCTCCAAGACAACTCCTCATAAGGTGGTTGTGATGGTTAATTAAGACACATAAGGTCTTACCTAAGCAAACAATTCTGCAATGAAGACATAACAAATAATCAATAGGCACATGAAAAAATGCTCAATATCGCTAATTATCAGAGAAATGCAAACCAAAACTACAATGAGGTGTCACCTCACACCAGTCAGAATGGCCATCATTCACAAGCCCACAAACGATAAATGCTGCAGAGGCTGTGGAGAAAAGGGAACCCTCCTACATGGTTGGTGGGAATGTATTTTGGTGCAGCCGTTATGGAAAACAGTATGGAGATACCTCCTAAGACTAAAAATAGACTACCATATGATCCAGCCATCCCACTCCTGGGCATATATCCAGAGGGAACCTTAATTCAAAAAGGTACCTGCACCCCAATGTTCACAGCAGCACTATTTACAATAGCCAAGACATGGAAACAACCTAAATGTCCATTGACAGAGGACTGGATAAAGAAATTGTGGTATATTTATAAATGGAATACAATTCAGCCATAAAAAATAATAAAATAATGCCATTTGCAGCAATATGGATGGACCTGGAGAATGTCATTCTAAGTGAAGTAAGCCAAAAGAGAAAGAAAAATACCATATGATATCACTCATATGTGGAATCTAAAAAAAAAAAAAAAAAAAAAAAAAGACAAATGAACTTATTTACAAAACAGAAACAGATTCACAGACATAGAAAATAAACTTATGGTTACCAGGGGGGCAGGGAGTGGGAAGGGATAAACTGGGAGTTCAAGATTTACAGATACTAATATATATAAAATAAACAACAAGTTTATACTGTATAGCGCAGAGAACTATATTCAATATCTTGTAGTAACTTATGGTAAAAAAGAATATGAAAACAAATATATACGTATCTTCATGTATGACTGAAGTATTATGTTGTACACCAGAAACTGACAACATTGTAAACTGACCATACTTCAATAAAAAAAAAAAAAGTTAAAAAAAAGACACATAAGGTCTCAGAAAGATGTCTCACACATAGAATGTACACAATAAATGTCAGCTGTCATTATTACCTAGAGGCAACAGAAACCAGTGGCTTAACTGAAGAAATGTTCATTGAGTAATAGCTAAACAGAGTTCCAAAATTCATGTGCAAAGTCATAAATATCAAAAGCTAAAGCCCTACGTTTAGATTCAAGCATTTAACAAAGGGTAGAGTTATGATCTCGAATACAGTTCTGGGCATTTTACAGGCAGCCTCCTCACCCTCCCTGCTATACCAACCCCTCCCCTCTTCCCCTGGAGCCCAGGCATCAGCTAATCAATTAAATTACTCAGTTAAATCCCTTCCATGAATTCTTACTGCTTAAAGATAAAAAGCAAAGCACTTCTAAGTTCAGCAAAGCAACCATGAATATATATTATATATTTATATAATATAATATATAAAAAGTAAAATGCTTTTTAGAGTAAATAAAACTCTAAAATTTACAATAGTGAATCAAGGTGGACTGTGGTCAGGATGGAAAAGGTGGACCAAAGAGAAGAAAAGGAAAATGAGTTAACAGGAGGAGTATGAGACTTCAGATTGCTGTGAAAATTTAACTCCAGAATATTCTTTCTTTCTCCTTGCTATAACGGTAAGGGTTCTTCTCACCTATAAACATGTAAAAGTAAAGTGCTGCAACACTGAAAAGACTTTTAAGATTTTTGTAAAATTGATTTTCTGAAACTCTTGTGAACACCATGAATTTTTCACTCAAAAGCAATTCAGAATTAAAAAGAAACAGACACAAAATAAAGAAGACCTTGCCATTATTGGCGGGTGATGGTTTTTCTTGATATCAACAGGCCACACACCTGACAGTTGTTTTTCTACAGTAAATGAGATACAGACAATCCACATTCTCTCACTCCCCTGGTTATTAAGGAAAGGCAGAGGCAGCCAGGGTTCCAAATGGCAGCTTCTCTCTCCAGAAGGCCAACTGGCCCTTGGGGAGCACCCTGAATCCTCAGCTTATTAGCACTTACATTAACCCCTGCAGGAGTAAAATCTACACTAAATTACTAGCAGGCGCAAAAACTGTTTCTTAAAACTAGGCATTTCCTTAATACCCACAGCACCGCCTCTCAAATATTCTATACCAAATGTGCGTCCCCAAGCAGAGAATCCAGCTCCTCTCTTATACCTTTTGAAGGCTCCCAGAGAAAGCATACCTTTGACTGGCAACTCCCTGAATCCTGCCTATTTAAGCAAATACCTCAGTTGAGTCTTCAGGGCAGGTTTTAAAAAATGAGTTTGACAGAGGGCAGGTGGAAATGCCCACTCACTCTCAAGTTTATTGAATAAAGGTAATGATGTAAGGCATTTACAATCAACTCATTATGAATTAAATCCCTGAGTGAGGCTGCTGCACTCAGAAGAAAAAGTCCAGCTCAACGCCCTCATTTTCAAAAAGGAGGGAGGAATCTCCAAAATTGCAAATTTAAAATTCCACGTTAAAAAAAAAACCTGTCAGAATGACGACTTTTAAAGAAATACCTATTTTATATTACTACTACATAATTGCTTAGAAACAAGCCAGGAAGCACGCAGACTGCAGTATAGTGTTAATATGAATATCTACAGTACATGACATTCACACAAATCCCTTTTTTTAAAACCACACCCTCTCCGAGTGGCTTCCCAGGCTCGCCGGGGCCGGCGTCACGCTGTCCGGCGGCCGGCGGGGTGGGGGTCCCAGCTGGGGTCCCGGCACTGCACGGTGAGGACGCGGCCCCGGGCGGGCGTTCCCCGTCCCCCAGGGGTCCCCCTCCCGCGGGCCCGCCCAGCCCTGCCCAGCCCGGCAGCCCCGCAGGCCGCGGCCCGGCCTCTCCGCGACCCAGGCGCCGCCCTCCCCAGCCCAGCAAGCGGCGGCGCGGGGACATGGCCCGGGCGAGGAAGGGCCGGACGGCAGCGGCGGCGCGGGCCCCAGACTCACCATGGCCGGAGAGCCGCGAGCGCGCCCACAGCCCAGAGTCACAAGGCGCCGGCAACGCCCGTTGTCCTGGTGACGCCAGCTGGGCGCCCCGCCCCGTCCCTAAGGTGGGCTCGGAGGCGGCCATTGGCTGCCGGTGAGCACGTGATGCTAAGGGGCGGTGCCCTTTGGACCTCCCCCGGCGCCCCCCGCGCCTCGGCTCTTGGGCGGGGTCTCTTCGCCTTTCCTCCTTTGCAGCTGGTCCATCATCACCCTGATCACCTTGATATCCCTCACCTGACAGATAACCACACCCTTCCCCCCACCCCCCCGCCGCAGACTGCCTGTATGGATTTTCTCTATTTAAGAAACAGATTACACAGGTACTACATGATTATTGGAGACATCTTACACTAAAAATAACGAATCAAAAAGAAGAAAACCACGCCAAATCCCAACACCTGAGGTAACCACTGCTTATAGTCTAGTCTATCTGCTTCCAAACTTCCAACAAAGTACATGTTATTATAATATGATGTATTTTCAGAAATAAAAGCAACCATACGCATTTTTATAATCTACTTTTTTCAATTAAAAATTATCTTTGCATGCCAATTCATGTAATAGCATTGTATGCATACGCTAATTTATTAAATCACTCAGCGACTTGTTGGATGTTCTTAGTATTGCTGAAGGGAACTTTAATAGATGATATCCTCAAATCCAGCCCATCAAGTCTACGAAGAAGATACATATACAACAGCCGATCTGACATCTCCCTTTGAATGTCTAATAGGCATCCCACACTTGATTTAGCCCAAATAAGACTATTGATCCAAGTTTCTTACTCTCCAGTCTTCCTCATCCCTTCAAACATTCCCACTATCCCCTTGGTTGTTCAGGACAAAAACCTAGGAATCATCCTTGATTCTCTCCTTTCATCACACCTGACATTCAATTCTGAATCTGTTCATTTCTCACCACCTCCACCTCACAGCCATCATCATCTGTCTAAATTGGTCTCCCTGGCCATGCAACAACACGCAACAGTAGCATTTCAGGGGCTTCTCGTGGCACTCAGGACAAAAATCTGTTTCTGGCAGTGAGAAGCTTGGTTACAGTTACCTACAATACATGTACTTATTTTTTCAACCCCCATGTATAATAGTTTCAAAATTACTAATTACTAATTCACATCCCCGTAAAAAACAAATTTACCGACTATAATACACTGTTTTATATGGTTCTTTTTGTCTTTAGCATTTCAGTATTCATTCAAAACACTTGTTTTCCAAAGTTACTTTGGTAAGCTTCTTTACCCACCCCATTCCGTGTGATTATATCAAATATAATGCACATTTTATATACAAATTAGAGTCACTTGTCACACTCTGAATTCCATATTGGTGGCTGGCTGAAAAAAAAAATTGCATACAGTAAAATTTTCTCCTCTTAGTCTGTCGTTCTATGGCTTCTGGCAAATGCAAAAGATTGTATATCTACCACAGAACCATATAAAACAGTTCCATCATCCTCCAAATTCCCATAGTCACCTCTTCTCCCACATCCACCCCCTAGCAACCACTGAACCATTTTCCATCTCTATAGTTTTCCCTTTTTAAGGATGTCACATAAATGGACTTATACAATATATAGCACTTAACAAAGTGCATCTGAAATTCATCCACGTTGTTATGTGAATCAACAGTTCATTTCTTTTTTACTGCTGAGTAGTATTCCATTGTATGGACATAATTTGTTTACCCATTCATCTGTTGGAGAACATCTGGGTTGCTTCCAGCTTTTAACAATTTTGAATAAAGCTGCTAAAAGCACTCACAAACAGATTTTTGTGTGAACATTAGTTTTCAACTCATTGGGATAGATAATCAGGACTGGGATTTCTGGGTTATGAGGAAAGCATTCAATATCTGGTCATTAAGCATGATGTTAGCTGTAGAATTTTTACAGGTGCCCTTTACTAAGTTAACGGACTTTCCTTCTATTCCTAATTTGCTGGGAGGTTTTTGGGGGTTTTTGTTTTGTCTTGCTTACTGAATGTGTATCGAATTCTGTCCAGCACTTTCTCAGAGTTCTCTGGTACTTGCTTTTTCTATTCTGCCCACAGTATTTTGCTGCAATAAAACACAGAAAGACTGTAGCAGGCATACTGTGTCTTGGTCAGCATCCAAAGTCCTCGAAGTCTAATCTTAATTGATAGTGCCTCCCCCCCACCCCCTCCCATCTTCTTCATCAACTTGGGGCACTATAACAAAGTGCCATAGACTGACAGGCTCATAAATAATAAAAATGTATTTCTAGCAATTTATTTCTTCTTCTAGTTCTGGAGATAGAAGTCTGAGATCAGGGTGCCAACACAGTCATGTTCTGGTGAGTTGCAGACTGCTGCCTTCCCTTGCATCCTCACATGGTGGAAAAAGGGGGAGAGAGCTCTAGGAGGTCCCTTTTATAAGGGCACTAATCCCACTAAAACGGTCACATTGGGGGTTAGGATTTCAATATATGAATTTTGAAGAGGGGAGAGATACATTTAGTCCATTGCACACCCCTTCCTGAAAAATACAATGAACTTAGAACATCTTAACTCCATTTCTCCCTCCCAACTTGTATGCTGTTTTCATGTATTTTAGTTTATTAAACATTTAAAACCCCATAAGAACTTATTGTTGTTTTACGCAGCCAGCAATCCTCAGTATTTACCTATTTATTCATTCTCATTCTCACTGTATCTCTGGTCTTCCATCATAGACCTTTTCCTTTTCCCAAAAGAACACTTTTGGTATTTTCTTTACTATGTTGTTAAGTTACTGTAGTTTTTGTATGTCTGAAAACAAAAGGTCCTTATTTCACCTTTCTTCACAAAGGATGTTTTCACTGGCCATAGAAATCTTAGTTGGCAGTCATTTTCTCTCTGTAATTTAAATATATTATTCTTTTGTCTTTGGATTCTCATTGTTTCTACAGGGAAATCATCTGTAGGTTTAGTTCTCTCTCCTTAGAGACCTCTCCTCTCTCCTTAGAGAGGTCTCTAAGGTGACCTCTCTTTTTCCCCTTAGCATTTTAAGATTTTATTTGTGTCTTTGGGTTTCCGCAGTTTTACTATAATGTGCCCACGTATGGCTTTCTTTGTACTGATCCTGGGTGGCTTTGTATGTCTTCTAGGATCTGTGGCTTGATATCTCTCATCAGTTGAGAAAAACTCTCAGCCGTAATCTCTTAAAATATTTATCTGCCCCATCCTTCCTCCCCTTTCCTGCTAAAACTTAAGTTATCACGTGATTGATCTTCACAGAGAATTATATACTATATCTCTTATTTCCCTTTTTCTTTTATATTTTCTTCCTTTTGTCTCTTTATGCTTCATTCTGGGTATTTTCTTCCAACATATCTTCAAGTTCACAAAATCTTTCTTCAGCAAAGTTTAATCTGCTGTGAAAAATAGTCACTGAGTTTTTCATTTCAAGTATAATTTTTAATTGTAGACTTTAATTTTTAATTTTTTATGGTGTCTAGGTACTCTGCCATATTTCTCAGGCTTGTCTTGTATCTCCCTGAATACAATGAATAGGCATCTGAAAGTCTGAATCTGATAGCTCCAATATCTGGTTTCTCTCCGGTTTTCTTTTTATCATGTTATTTCTGTTGTTGTTTTTTTTTTTTTTTTTTGCCTTTTTGTCTTTTGTGTGCCTGTTTTATTTTAATTGTTGTTCAGATAGATATTTGCAAAATTGTTAGTAGACTAATTTGTTCCCCAGAATAATGTCTTTTTCCTCTAGAGAACAGATACTTATTTCTGGCAGGCACATGGATGCCCAAGAAATGAGTTAACTTTAAACCAAATTCATGAATCAGATTATTCAAAGCTGAGTTGAAATCTCTCCAAGAACCAGCCTTTTCGTGTTCTTTTATTTTTAATTGAAGCACAGTCAGTTTACAATGCTGTGTCAGTTTTCTAGTGTACAGCATCATAGTTCAGTCACACAGATACATACACATATTCATTTTCATATACCTTTTTCATTATAGGTTACTACCAGATATTGACTATAAGAACCAGCCTTTTCTTGTATAACCTTATTACTAATGTGGAGCACTGATGTCCCAACACAAAGCAAAGGAACACCCCTTCTTGGTTGCACTGGGTCATTGTCCAGGCTCCTCAGCCTGACAAGGCAATCAAAACAACCCTTCAGATTCTCATCCTCTCAGCAGTCCCCTCAGAAATGAGTAAATAATCCCCCAGTGGGGAAAGAGGTCCTAACCCCTAGGCTATCCCAGAGCATGTGCCCTAGTCTAACAGTTATTTACCATCTCATTAGACGCGTGATGATTTTAGGTACTGTTATCAAATTTTGCACAGGTTTTTAAACGTCCTTATCCACAGAAAGAGACTTATCTAATTTGTTTCATCTAATTTATTATCAGAAGTGAAAATTCCTGAACACAGACATAGAAAACAAACTTATGGTTACCAGCGAGGAAAGAGGGTGGAAAGGGATAAACTGGGAGTTCAAGATTTGCAGATACTAACTACTGTCTATAAAATAGAAAAACAACAAGGTTCTACTGTAGAGCACAGGGAACTATATTTAATATCTTGTAGTAACCTACAAGAAAAAGAACATGAAAAGGAATATATGTATGTGTATGTATGACTGGGACATGATGCTGTACACTAGAAACTGACATAACATTGTCAGCTGACTATGCTTCAATTAAAAACAATTTTTTAAGAAGAAGTGAAAATTCCTTTAAGCCTTTTCTTTTCATGCCATATGGATGGATGCAAGCACAGATAGCACAGACATAAATAGAACTAGATAAACACAATATAGCTATACAGACATAGATACCAGACAGTATTGTGTAGAGTGTACTTTAATGTTTTACAAGAATTAATATCATAACGTATATTCAGGAAATTTCTTTGTTTTCTCAACAGTGTGTCTTGGAATTCTATATTAGAACATACAGATCTCCTACATTCTTTTTTAATAGTCCGCACTGAACTTGTAACATTGGATATCTCTGGTAAGGTTAGGGTTCATCTTTGATAGAGTTGGTAGTCAAACCAACTCTCTCTCTCTCTCTTTCTATATATATATAACATTTTGTATATAATCTTTATATAACATTTTAATTTTTTGTAAGTGAATGAATTCATTTTGACTTGTAAAATCAAAAATTTGAAAAATTATTAGAGTTATACTGGTGAAAAGGGCATTTTGGAGTAAGAACAGAAGACGTCTGGGTAAGAGAGTTGCCAGACAACTTCTTTGGCATTTGGGAACTGTTTTTTAACATACTGTGTTTATAGTTGCTTTTCCTCTGCACTATTTCAAAAGAACTTACGGCTCCTCCATTTTTTCCCCCAATAATTTGGTCAATATCACCACCTAATCACTACATATGATGCCCTCAGTTCACTGGTAACAGAACCTTTTCCTCTGAATACTGAGTCATTCTTTGCATCTTTCTTGCCTTTTGCTTCTGTAGGCACACATTGTGCATTTTTGTGGAAACTGGAGAAGCTGAAGGCAAGAATTTGTTTATTTTTTTCATGTGAATGAAGATAAAGTTCTTTAACCACCAAGTCCAGCTAGTACAGAGCAATCCTTTTATTTGTCCATTTACTCTTACACACACAATTTGGCAGGGCCCTCTTAAAAGTCAGTAGACAGGAAAATATGCTGCCTTAAAATATAATGTAACAAAAAGAGTGGGCTTCTAATTACTCTCCCAAGGCTATTTCTACCTTTTAAAAATAAATTAAAGCAAGCCTGACCACCATTTTATGGATGGCGTAAGAAAAACAGGCACTCAGACAGCAGATGTCATGCCTAGCAATCCAAGACACAGAAAACGCGAGTCTTCCCAGAGCAGGAATGCTCTAATTAAACAGGGTTTAATCAGGCATTAATTCAATGTCTGGTGGGTCCCCCAGTGGCTGTTTGCCCAGACAGTTATCTCCCATGCGCTCTGGCTGCCCTCTCTTGATCTCAACCCGGCATTACCCCTAGATAACAGCTGTCAACCTCCTCCAACTTGAATGTTCTTTGAGACTGCTTCTCAACTTCTTGTTTCCCCTCACTCGTTTGCTAAATCAATGAATGGGAGCTGAGCAATTTGCCCATGGTCACAGCACCACCAAGGGGCGGAACCCACTTGCTTCTCTGTTCAGCACTCTGCTACCCACTGTAGGGAACACAGGAGACACACAGAACATGTATCTCCCCCCTTTCCCAACTATCTGTCTGGATCCAAGTCAATTCTAGTTTACTGCCTGGAAAATTGTCACGTGTATATTCCTATTGTTATTTATAGACGACTTAACGTAATTATTGTTGATTTGCAAACTCAGCAGTGAGTGGTTTTAGCTTCCAGTACATAATATTTAAAAGAGAAAGTATTTGCCCACAGCTTAATACATATCTTCAGACTGTAAACTAGGGCTCCAAATAAATTTTAAAAATTTTAACGTATATGAGCTGGCATCTTAAACAGAGGTGATATGTGGATTGTGATCAAAGCACAAGTTTACTTTTGCCTTCCACTGTTACTTTCAACAATATTTCATGGGTGTAATCACCCCTGCCCCGCAACTCCCAGTGGTTCCATGGATTTTTTCCACTTCAAGGTAATGGTCCCACTATCACCTAAATTTGCAAACAGTTTCGATTCAGAAATTGGCACTAGACAGCTAGCAATCAAAATCCACAACTGTGTTGAGCTTTAAGTCTTCCCCCCTCCACCTGTTTGGGCTCCCGTGTCCCTTGTGGATGCATCTCTGTTTGGGGACCCGTTACAGCTCTTTTCTCAGCCCTTGGGCAGCTTACATAAACCTCTACCCTCTTCCTGCTGGAGTCTCCTTCTCTTTCCAGATAGCTTGTGTGGCAGACCCAAGCAACCCCATCCAACTCCCTTTCCAGCAGGGTATGCATTTGGTCCCATGCATACAAATGGGGGTAGAGACTCCAGCTTGGCCAACAGGAGGCACTCCAAACACAGAAAACAACCATGCATGAGGAAAAGGGCATTGGACCCAAGGAGAATAATGAAGTCTCCTTGGAAGTCCCTTCTTCATTGCTGGCTTTATGGAATAAGAAGTAGAGGGCAAGGGGGAGGGTATAGCTCAGTGGTAGAGTGCCTGCTTAGCATGCACGAGGTCCTGGGTTCAATCCCCAGTACCTCCATTAATAATAAATAAGTAAACTTAATTATCCACCCTCCAAAAGAAGAAAATACATTAAAAAAGAAAAAGAAAAAAAAAAAAAGAAATAGAGGGTAAAGAAATGATTAGACCAAGGCAGAAGGGTAGAGCTCAGTGGTAGCGCGCATGTTTAGCATACACAGGTCCTGGGTTCAATCCCCAGGACCTCCTCTGAAAACAAACAAGCAAACCTAATTCCCCCACATACACCAAAAAAATAGAGCTTAGAAATGATTAGACCAATAAGTTGACGAGAGACGAAAAGCAGAAGCCAGTTTTCTGATGGCCAAGCCCCCTCTATCACACTGTTTCTCAAAGTGAATTTTAAAATATCTATGCCTTCATGAAAAGATGCTCAATATTGCTAATTATCAGAGAAAAGCAAATCAAAACTACAATGAGATGTTACTTCAGACCAGTCAGAATGGCCATCATTTAAAAGTCCATAAACGATAAATGCTGGAAGGTGTGGAGAAAAGGGAACCCTCCTACACTGCTGGTGGGAATGTAAATTGGTGCAGCTACTATGGAAACAGTATGGAGGTTCCTTAAAAAACTAAAAATAGAGTTACCATATGATCCAGCAATCCCACTCCTGGGCATATATCCAGAGAAAACTCTAATTCGAAAAGATACATGCCCCCCAGTGTTCATAGCAGCACTATTTACAATAGCCAACACATCGAAACAACCTAAATGTCCATCAACAAATGACTGGATAAAGAAGTTGGGGTTATATATACCACAGAATACTACTCAGTCATAAAAAGAATGAAATAATTCCATTTGCAGCAACATGAATGGACCTTAGATTATCATACTAAGTGAAGTCAGAAAGACAAACACCATATGATATCACTTATATGTGGAATCTTAAAAAATGACACAAATGAACTTATTTAGAAGACAGAAACAGACTCACAGACATAGAAAACCAATTTATGGTTACCAGAGAGGAAAAGAGGGGGCAGGAGGGATAAATCAGGAATTTGGGATTAGCAGATACAAACTACTATGTATAAAATAGATAAACAACAAGGTCCTACTGTACAGCACAGGGAACTATATTCAAAACCTTTTAATAGCCTATCACGAAAAAGAATATGAAAACAACATATATATGTACAACTGAATCACTCTGCTGTACACCAGAAACTAACACAACATTGTAAATCAACTATACTTCAATTTTTTTTAAAAGTCATAAAAATATCTATGCCTTTGCTGTACTTCAGTAAAAACTGAAATCAACATACGGGCTAAGATGAGGGATATTTAACATGTCACATCGTTGGGTTGGGTTTTTCCCGCCTTCTCACCATGTCCCATGTACATAAGGACCATTCTTCTGGAAAGGAGGGTTTGAGTGCATTGCCTGACCAGTACAGGTATACCAAAGGGCAAGACAGCACTGTCAGCTACTGCCACATGGGCTATCTAAGTGAGATCTGGGATGAACAGTCCCCAGCATATGAGTCTTCGTGTTTAAGGGCTGAGAGTTCCACAGGGAATTCGGCGGAAATGATAAGTCTGCCCTGCTTTCCTGGAGAAAAAGGACATAGTTCAGTGGTTACTCTGTGACCTTTAAAGAAGTGAGGCTCTTAATGTTAGACGTGATAGAAAACTGCAGTACCTCTATACTTCCTGCTGCTGTAAAGTAGCCTTGCTCAATTCTTCTCCCCTTTCTTGGGCATCTACTCTGCACCATGTACTGAATTAAAAGTTGCAGATAAAAAACAAGACCCAGTTCTTGCCCTCAAATGGTTTGCAGAGCGATGCAGTGTGCTGATGCACCATGTATCTAGAAATTATTATTGATGAAAGTTACATCTGTAGAAAATTTTTTCATCTACAAAGTAATTCTCATCTCAGAAATCCTGTACGTTAGGTAACACTTTCATCCCTATTTTATAGGTCAAGAAACCGGGGCCCGGAGATGTAACAGTGATGTATTCATAGGGATATTAAGTTGCAAGCGTCAGACTTAAATTCATTCCTCTGACTCCTTTCCAGAGTTGCCCCTCTCAATGGCATTTGCATCTCAACAAGGATCAAAGTCTTCAGTGAACACTGCAGAATTCAACCCGGGGATTGCAGGAGATGTTTGAAAAACCAGTACAGAAGCAACCTGTAGATTACACCCATCTGGAAATAAGTCTTATCCTGCAGCTCTGCTCCTTGGCTGCCCTGAACTGCCGTCCTGGCAAGTCCAAAGCCTGTCTTCCTTTGGAACCAAGTCTTCAGAATTGCTTTCTGAGGGCTCATTCTTTCTCTTCATTAGATTAGATGCAAACAGTCTGAGTAAACAAAATAAAATTTCCCTACCATTGGCAGCCCGCTGCTAACTGCTACACCCTGGATGGTTTTCTTTTAATCATCCAATTGCCAAAAAAGGAGTGGGGCTTGGTAGGGACTTGGCTCCAGCTGCAAACCAAGTTCAGACCCCAGGGGAACTTGAAAGAACTCCCAGTGCCCACAATAGCTCTTCAGTGTAGTCTGTGTTTACTCAGGACCCAGCCCACAACGTCCGTAGCCCTGAAGGCAGCCTGCATGTAAATGCTACATTCTGCAATGATTTTTTTTTTTTTTGGTTCTCCAGGCTTTGGACTCAAGGCAGATGATCTGTGAGAGTGCTTCGGATCCATCAAGTTTGAAATCTACATTGGCTGATGTACACTGCTTTTGAGGCTCATTTACTCATCCTTCCGCTCATCAAAGCTTAATTAAATGCCTACTATGTGCTCGGCAGGGCACTACCTACCAGAGGTAGAAGAATGTAAGTGAACTTGGTTGCTTCGCTAAAAAGAAGATGCTAAGACAAGATCCACGCAGTCCCTTGGCAAGTTTCTTATTTTACAGAAAGCATTATCATGACCTTTGACATACCCTCTCCTTGGGGGTCCCTGGACAAGTTAACTCCACAGATCTGGGTGTATGATGAATTCATCAAACAAAGGTTGAGAATCTGCTAAGAACCAGGCACTTCTCAAGGTCCCTGAGACAAAAACAGAGAAAAGACATGGTCTCTGTCCTCAAGGACATTCAGAAGAGTGGGAGAGCAGATCTGCAGACCAACAGTTCCACTGAAGAGCCATCATTACTGAGACAACTGCTCAGGGTACCTTGGGAGCACAAAGGAGAGAATCGTCAGTGGAGAGACTGGACTAGTCACAAAGAAGACTTCTCCAAGGAGAGGATGCTCGTATGGGGTCAAGAAAGATGAGTAAGCGTTCAAGCAGGTGGGCTGAGGGAAACAGTGCGAATGTGGAAATATGGGAAGTACTCACGCATTCATTCATCAGACCTCCACTGAGGACCAGTTATGTGCCAGGCACTGGATTAGGGGCTGTGGTTGACACTGGGACACAGAGATGGTAAGACACTGCCCCTACCCTCTGGAAACTTACTCTCCAGAGAAAGAGAAGAATCCATACATACAATCACGACACAGTGACCTAGGTTGCTCAAGAGGTTACTTACGGTTTTTTTCTCACACCTGGACATATAATGGAGCAAAAGCTTTCAAACTACACACTAAGTGCTCCAAAACAGGATTCCTCAGGCTCTGTTTCCTGCACATATTTCTCATAAACCTAACCTATAATGTCCCGCATTTCTCCCTGACCTGCTGGCTCGTGGCCTCATGCAAATTTCAGGCCACTTAAAAAGTGCCGAATAAACTGAGCGGCTGGCTGGGGGCTTTGAATACTTTTTCCACCATGACCAGAGACCACAAGGAGTGAGCACACTTGATTTATATGATTGATCATTCTGCATACCACCCTTGAAAGGGAGAAGTTGGTCATATGGCATTAAGCCAGCAACCAACACACAGTGTCATTTCTCTTACAGACAGAATACACTAAGAACCAAGGTGTGGAAGTGGGAATGACTTCCCTTCTATTATATACAATAACCCACTTACCAAAGTTTTGCATACCATTCACCATTTAGATTGGTGAACCGGAAGGTTTGGATGGGCCAGGGAAACATGATTCCACTAGTAAATACTCAGACATGTGCCAGTAAATTGCAAGCTAAGGTTGCTCTCCAGTGGACACAGAAGAAGGTTACTCTGCTGGCTGGTGATTGATCCTGATTACCACGGGGAAATTGGGTCACTGCTACAGAACGGGGGCATGGATGACTGTGTCTAGATCCCAGATAGCAGCAGTCAGTGAGAAAACATGACAAACGAATAAAGACAGGTCCTTAGAAGGAAGGCAGGCTTGGATCCTTCCCACCGGTGTAAAACAAATCACGTAAGCCAAGATGCTCAGAGGGTGGAAGGGGAACATTGCAATGGTTATCACATAACCCCTCTTGGCCAGTTATGGGAGTGGAAACTGTAGCATCTAGATTTTAGGAAAAGCATTTACTTTTTCCCTTTTCTCTTTATGTGAAAATATCCACTGATGGTGGTTAATATTACAGTTTACTGTCCGAGGAGGGAGGGTATAGCTCAGTGGTAGAATGTGTGCCTAGCATGCAGGAGGTCCTGGATTCAATCCCCGGTACCTCCATTAAAAATAAACAAATAAACTTAATTACCTTCCCCCATCAAAAAACAAAACACAAAAATACAGTTTACCGTCCAAGTGAGAGTTTGATTGAATCGACATATTCCCAGATCAGACAGAAACTGGTAGAACTTTGTGTTCCCCCTGTTCTGTTCCAAATTATCTTTGTCTAAATGAAAGAAGAGAATTAGATGGGACTGTGCTGCTTTTTCTCTCCGGATCCACTGCTCCTGCTCTCCCTTCTCTGCCTAACTCTGCGCCCTGTGAGGAAGACCTCTGAGGACTGTGGTCCCTGTGTTCCTTCGCCCTCCAGCTGTCAAATGGGTCAACCACCAGGAGGCACCAGGAGGAATCTGAAGGGTAAGTGAGAGAGGTTGGGGTCTGTCTTCCCCACTCCCTCCCCACCTGACCACTGGCAGTGATTACGGAGTGGCCGACCTCTCTTCCAAACCCATGCTCTTGCTGAGATTTTATAACACCTCCACCTCCCTTCACACCTTCAGGCCACCAGGTGGTGATGGCTTCCTGCTGTTGACAGTCCAAGAGCTTTACCAACCCTCATTGGTTCTTTTAACCCTGCCCACATCTCTGTCTGTGGTCCTTCCATTAAACTCTCTTCTATTAAATCTACTTATTCTTTGGGGCAAGGACTGAACTTATTGTTTTGGAAATATTTGCTATTAAGGTTTAAATAACATTCAACAAAATGCACAGATTTTAAGTGAGCGGTTTGGTCAGGTTTGACAAGTGGATACACTCAGCTGACCATCATCCTCATCAAGATACAGAACATTTCCACCACGTACCACCTCCTGGAAGGTGACCACCATACTGTTGTCTCCACAGATTAGTTCTGCCCCTCCGTGAAATGACATATAAATGGAATCATACAGTAGGAACTCTTTTGAGTAAGGCTTCTATCACACAGCAGGACATTTCTGAGATTCATCCATGTTACTGAGTGTATCAGCATTTCATTCCTCTTAGTGTTGAAGGGTATTCTACTGCATAAATATGACACAGCTTGTTTTTCTATTCACCTGTTGATGACCTTTGGGTTGCTTTTAGGAAACCATCTGTTCCTTTCAGCACCAATCTCTTGCTCAATCTTTCTGAAGTGTCTGTCTTAAGTGCGAGACAGTTTTTTTTAGGACAATTTTAAATTACTGTGAATAAAGCTGCTATGAAATTTGTGTATAAATCTTTTTGTGGACATAAGTTTTCATTTCTTCTGGATTTACATCTAGGAGTGGAAGGCTGTGTCTTAGGGGGAGGTGCCTATTTACCGTTACATGAAATAGTCCAACAGTTTTCTAAAGCAGGTGTATCAATTAAAACTTTACAGCATGTACTATATACAACAGTCAAGACACAGAAGCAACCTAAATATCCATTGACAGGTGACTGGATAAAGAAGTTGTGGTATATTTATACAAGGGAATATTACTCAGCCATAAGACAGAATAAAATATTTATACAAAATAAAATTTGCAGCAACATGGATGGACCTGGAGATCATCATTCTAAGTGAAGTAAGCCAGATAGAGAAAGAAAAATACCGTATGATATCACTCATATGTGGAATCTAAAAAAAAAAGGACACTATGAACTCATCTACAAAACAGAAAAAAATTCGAAGACATAGTAAACAATCTTATGGTTACCGGGGAAAGGGGGTGGGAAGGGATAAATTTGGGAGTTTGAGATTTGCAAATTAGCCACTATATATAAAAATAGATTTATAAAAAGCTAAGTTTCTTCTGTATAGCACAGGGAACTATATTCAATATCTTGTAATAACCTTTAGTGAAAAAGGACATGAAAACAAATATATGTATGTATATGTATGACTGGGACATTGTGCTGTACACCAGAAATTGACACATTGTAACCGACTGTACTTCAATAAAAAATAAATAAAATAAAAATAAAAAAATAAAAATAAAAATCTTTACAGAATGCTATCTCTCCAAATTGGGATAGGCCACGACAGATCTGAATAAAGATAAACTTTAGTGGGCAGGGTATAGCTCAAGTGGTAGAACACATGCATATCCCCCTGCCCCAGTACCTCCTCTAAAAACAAATAAACCTAATTACCTCCTTGCCTGCCAAAATAAAGTAATTAAATAATCATAATAACATATAAAATATTTTTAAAAGATAAACTTTAAAATATCATTAGGATTAGGTAGTAATATCCAACTGACAATTCAAAAAACATTAGTGGGCACAGCTCCTGAGGGAATCACTGAGTAATTCCTGCAGGTGCCTTCTAGCCCCTCTCCTTCACTCTCAGCGATAATCAGCCTTTAAATAGTCCCCTCCCACGGGGAGGGTATATCTCAAGTAGCAGTGTGCATGCTTAGGATGTGCGAGGTCCTGGGTTCAATCCCCAGTACCTCCTCTAAAAATGAACAAACAAATAAACCTAATTACCTCCCTGAAAAAAGAAAGTAAAAAAAAAAAAAAAAAAAAGTCCTCTCCAGCCCAGACTTTTGAATTCTCACTCCTCAGGTTACCAGCTAGCTGTTAGAAGAGTAGCTAAGGAAACTCATTTACACTTACCTGCAAATGATTGTCAGGCCTCACTGCATTTAACACCCTAGAGTATTTGTATTTTAAAAGCAAAGTTTTATCTCACAAAGGAATTAATCACCGGTAATAGCTTTGGGGTTGACATTTGGGGAGGAAATACCTTCTTTGTAGACCTCAAAAATTATGTGAGCTGAAAAACGACACCTGTAGGAAAATCCGATGTGGGTCCAAATCCCAGTTCTTCACTTAAAAAGAAAGCAGTTAGTCTTTCAATGTCTCTGTCCTAGTTCATTGTCATGGGGGCAATCATCTGTTCCTTTTAGCACCAATCACTTGTTCAATCTTCCTTAAGTGTCTGTCTGTCTTAAGTGTGAACATTTTTAGGACAGACTGTAGCCTCATTCAGGGTCTAGCACAGAGGCGGGCAGGCTGTGGGAACTCAATAAACATGTGTTGACCAGCTCATGAAGAGGGAAGGAGTCTCTAAACTGCGGAGTGCTCCGGGTGTTATGACAATACTGATCTTTATCACTCTACCTATAAAGAATGCAAAACCCCTCATTCTGTTGATGGGAGACAGGACAGGGGTTGAGGGGGAAGAAAGAATCAATGTAGGGCAGGAACCACTGCAGTATAAGTCACTGGGTCACTTATTTATAATATAAAACGCCCAGCCCACCAGACTGAAAGAATCTTTTTTTCTTTTTTCGTGGGTCCCCGCCTTCCCCTTTAGTGGAGGTACTAGGGATTGAACCCAGGATCTCATGCACGCGAGGCAGGGACTCTACCACTGAGCTGTATCCACCCACCGTGACGCAGGAAATCTTGAACCTCAGGCCCTCTCCCGGTCAAGGAGCTCTAGTCTGGGAGCTATAATGGCGATGACAACCCCACCAGCGCTCTGGGTGTTCTTGGAGAAGTGTTACGGCGTCCCTGGAAAAGCCGTGAAGGAAGCGTCCCGAAGATGCCCCTTTCTGAGTGACTTTCAAGCTATACTTTAAGGGAAGAGGAGTCTCGCTAGTCCGTGCGTTTCACGGCCCACAGTGAGGTAGGCAAGTTAGATTTTTCTTTGTCATAAAAGTATTCCTCCGCTATAGGAGGACGCCAGCCCGAAAGTCAAGAGGCAGAGGGTAGCGTTTAACTGGCCTCCTGGAGGGGCTTGGCCTCTCAGACTGCGTCACCCTTTCGCCGCGGAGGGTCCTCAGGCAGGCAGGCGGGGGTTCCCAGCCGCCGGCTCTGCGCTCTCCCCGCCTCCCCGCGCCCTGACCCTCCTCCCCAGCGACGCCCAAGGAGCTCACCGTCCGGCACAGCCTCTTTTGGCACCGAGGCTTCCAGGTGCCCAGCACGAAGGCGGAGCCCGGCTACAGCCGCCTCCCCGGCGCAGCGGACGCGACCCCCAGGAGGTCGGGACCCCAACGCTGCGGCTCCGACGTCCCCAGCCTCGGCGTCTCCGCGCGCCCCTCCCTCTCAGCGCGCCGGGCGCGAAGCCCGCGAGGCGCGAGCGGAGCGCAGCGCGCAGAGCCAAGTGGCGCGCGTTGGGCAGTGGCCCCAGGGGCCCGCGCGCCGCGCAGCCGGAGCCCGCACTCCTGCCGGCCAGTCCGTGGACGCCCGGACCATGGCTGCCCAGGGCCCCAGTCCCCGAACCCGGCTCTGGGCGGCGGCGCTGCTCCTGCTCGGCCTTCCGCGCCTCTCCGTGCGGGCGGACGGTGAGTGTCCGGGAGGGCCCGCCGAGCGGCGGGCCCGGGGTGACGCGTGGGGTCTCGGCGGGGAAAGCGAAGCTCGCCGGGGCTACTCCCGCGGACCAGCCTAGAACACGGCAAACCTGGGAGGGAATGAGGCGAGTGGCAGTCCTGCGACCCTGCGACTCTGCGTCCCTCTCCCTGCTCACCGAGTCTCCCCGCGCCAAAACGCCCCCGGGGCGACTCACCGCTCACGCGGGGCGCGCACCGGAGAAAACCTGTGCTTTGGTCCTGCAACCCCGCTGCTAGTTTTCGCAAGATATCCATGAAGGTCTTCAAAATTAAATCACGTCCAGGGTGCCCTGGAACTTCCTCTGCAGAGATATAATTTCCCACGTCTGTTAAATGTGCTCCGGACGGCAAGGCCGGTGATTACAAGGCCCCCTCTGCATTTTGGCTTGGTCCAGGAAGACCTGAAAGATGAGTAGAAATCAGCTAGGCAAAATAGAGTGTCCTGGGGAGCGGGAATAGCACGAGCGAAGGCCCTGTGAGAGGCAGGGGAAGTGGGATAAATGATAGCTTGGCTGGAGCGAGAAGTACAAGGTAAGGCTGAACCCAGAGAAACAGATAAGGACCAGATTATTGCAGGCTCTGAGAATCGACCCACCTTTTTGTTTGTTTGGGTTTTGAACCTGAATTCAGCTTTCAGTCCTTCCCTTAAATTAGCAGGACCACAGACTTAGATCAGTTCAGTTTCAAAAAAAAAAAAAAAGCTAATTCAGCTGTGTTTTGATTTTGGAACAAAACCCTGTTGACTTGGTGCAGAAGGATCTCAAAGAAAAGAACCCAGCAGTTCTCACATCCATGAGTGGGCTCGAGTAAATCCAAGACCCGGACAAATTAGTTTGATGAAGGAAAAACCCCTCTGCTGACTTAGGACGCTTGTATATTTTAAAATGTCATTGCTATTTAACAAACAATATTGGGTGCAGGGAGAAGATTTGACAAAAGAAGCATGATGGTTAGGGAAAGGGAAAGGGGAAAACTGCCAGGTATTACCTTAGAATTTTTAGTGCCCTTTGGCCTGAGTGCAGCTAATGAAGGAGGTGTTTTATTTCTCCATGTCCTCGGAGGGTGTTAGAGGAGGAAACGTGAACTTAGAAGGCTTCTAGCGATCGCTGTTAATTTTTCATTGAGATCTAATTCATGTAAAAGTTACCATTTAAAAATGTACAATTCAGGTATTTTAAGTATAGATGTTACATTGTGCGACCATCACCACTATCTCATCCCTGAAACTTTTCATCACCCAAAACGAAGTCCCACACCTGTTAGCAACCAATCCACTCTCTGTTCATTCTTCACTGTAGTGCTTTTTCGCCTGACCTTGAGTCATGAAAATTAAGCTGATTTTAAAGAATGCGAGTAGAATAAATGGGAGCTAAAATGAACTTTTGAACAATGTATACTATTGTACCAATTTTAATTCCTTTTAAAGAAGTATCTCTGCAACTCATGAGGCTTTAGAGTGTCACCCCATTATGACTACTTAAGTGGAATACCAGATGGAAATGGATCAATATGTTGTGCCCGCCTGGCTTGACGTGGGTCATAGAAAATTGAAGGCAGAAATATCACTGAACAAGGTGGAAGTACTGACAGCACCGGAGCCTACTTTCTTGTTAACACTTGCCATAAATGCCTCTGTTTCTCCCTACTCCTTTATTTCCACCTTCCTTCTTCCCCAGTGGAGAATTATTAGTACATTAGCTGTCAAGAAACTCCATCTGCTGAGCTCCAACTTTTATAATACAGCCATTGAACTGAAGAATTATGACCTATATTATGAAAGGATTCTTTTCTTTACTAAATAATACGCTTGACTACACCACTTTGCACGTTTAGGTATTTGTGTTCTATGGTGATGAAAGGAGGAAGAAGAAAGGTTCACCTAAAGTGTGATGTGTGAAGACATTTGCAGAGAGAGAATCTGGAGTTATTACAAACTCCATGGACTTATGACAAATTAAGTCAATAAGATAAACTCATTTGAAAAACCTTTAGTTTTACATTTAACTGACTAGATATGAATCCCATACCTAAGAGAGACCTGCTACTGTATTCTGGAAGTGCTTTTGAAAGGGAAAAATCTTCACATTACCTGAATGAAAATGAACGGTGTGTGGGTAATGATTACAGGAAAAGAGTCATTAATTCAACAGATAATTTACTGAATGTCTACTTTATGCCAAGTACTATCCTTGCTGTGGAGGATAGAATGGAGAGAAGAAACAGGTCCTCGCGGTCAGGGAGCTTAAAATCCAATGGGGGAGACAGTCATTAAGCACATAATTACATGAATGAAATGTGAAATGGTAACTGCGATAAGTGATGAGATTAAGGGACAGAGGTACTATGAGAGCACATATGAGGAGATTTTTGACTTGGTGTAGGAAGTTCTGAAAGATGAGTAAGAATTAATTGGCAAAGAGGGGAAGAAAGAGTATCTGGACACAGAATAGCACGTACAAAGAAACAGTAAGAGGCAGAGAAGATGGGACATGTGATAAGAGACAGAGTGGCTGAAGCCAGGAGTCCAAGGTGGAAGTAGTTCAAGACAATGCTGGGGAAATTGATGCGGGGCCACATAGCCAAGTTTTGCTTTAATCCAAAAAAGGAGAGGAAGCCATTGAATGGTTTCCAGTAGTAGAGTGACTGATCAGACTTGCATTTTGAGAAGATCATCCTGAGAGTAGGGAAGATGGATGGGACAAGACTGGATGTAGAGCGACCATATAGGATGCTATTTCAGTGGTCCAGATGAGAGGGGGTGGGAGTGGAGAGGAGGATGGGGTGAATGCAAAGAGTCTGGAAGAGACCCTTTTTTTGAAGATAAAAAAGTGAGTCCTCTGTGTAAAGATGGTCTTTGAAACCAAGTGTGTAGATGGAATCCTAGGGAAAGGTTTTACAGTAAGAAGAGATGACCTACTTCAGTTTCTCCATAGATTTTTGTCACTTAAGTAAAAATGTTTTATTTGTGGTTTCTTCTTTCAACTCATGATTCATTTAGGGGTGTGTGTGTGTGTGTGTGTGTGTGTGTGTGTATTTTTTTAATGGAGGTACTGGAGTTTGAACCTAGGACCTCATGCATGCTAAGCAGGTGCTTTACCACTGAGTTATACCCACCCCTCAAAGTATATTTTGTAATTTCCACACACAAGGGGATTTTTCTAGGTACGACTTTATTATTGAGAGTTAGTATAACCCAGTGGTTAGGATCACTGGCATGCTGCCAAACTGTCTGGTTTTGTATCTCGGCTGTGTGATCTTGGACAAATCACGAATACTAAACCTTAACTATCAAATGAGGATAATAATAACACCTACATCATAGAATTGTTATAAGGATTAAATTGATGAATATTTATAAAGCAAATTGAACAACACCTGGCCCACAGTAAACACTCCATGCTGGGACTGGTTTGCTAGTATTTTTGTTGAGGATTTTCGTGTCTGTATATTTATAAGAGATGATGGCTAATAGTTTTCTTTTCTTGTGATGTCTTTTGTCTGGTATTGGTATTAGAGCAATGGTGGCCTCATAGAAAAAGTTGGGAGGTGTTGTTCCCCTCTGTTTTATTTTTTAAATGAGTTTGTAGAGAGTTGATATTATTTTCTCTTTAGATGTTTGGTAGAATTCACCAGTGACGCCATCCAAACCTGCGCTTTTCTTTGTGAGTAATTTTAAAATTACTAATTCAATCTCCTTACTTGTTAAAGATCTAGTCAGATTTTCTATTTCTTCTTAAGTCAGTTTCAGGAGTTTGTCTTGTGAAGAAGATTTCCACTTCATCCAAGTTATCTAATTTTTGGCATCCAGTTGTTTACAGTAGTGCTTTGTAATCTTTTTATTTCTGTAAGTGTGGAGCAATGTCCATCCTCTCATTCCTGATTTTAGTAACTCAAGTCTTCTTTCTTTTTTTCTTGGTCATTTCAGCTAAATGTTTGTCAATTTTCTTGATCTTTCCAAAAACCAACTTTTGCTTTTATTGATTTTCTTTATTGTTTTTCCTTTTCTACTTCATTCATTTCTGCTTTAATTCTTATTATTTCCTTCTTCTGCATGCTTTGGGTTTAGTTTGCTCTTCTTTTCCAGTATTTTAAACTAGAAGGTTAGGGTTTTTATTTGAGATCTTTTTTCTTATTTTGATGTAGGCACTGACAGTTATAAATTCCCCACTAGGCAGTACATAACTGCATCCCATAACATTTGTTCTCATTCATCTCAGGGTATTTGCTAATTTCACTAATTTCACTTCTCATTTTCTAATTCTCCTTTGTCTCATCAGTGTTTTAGAAGTGTGTTGTTTCATTTCCACCTGTTTATGAGTTTCCCAATTTATTTGTGTTGTTAATTAATTCTACCCCTGACTAGAGAAAATATTCCGTACAATTTTACTCCTTTTAAATTTACTGTGGCTTATTTTATTGCCTAGCATATGCACCATCCTAAAGAATGTTCTTCGTGCACTTGAGAAGAATGTGTGATTCTCCTGTTGCTGGGGACTGTTTTATATAATCAGTGTTTACTTATATCTAACTGTGTATTGATTTTTTTCCCCTTTCCATTCCATCTTGCCTCTCAAATAATTTTCTTTCTCCCCCAAATACTTCCTTTAGTATTTCCTACAAAGAGGATCTGCTGGTGGCAAACCGTCTTGATTTTTAGCTTATCTGAAAAAATCCATTTGTTTCACTTTTGTTCTTGAAATGTATTTTTGGTGAAGGTAGAATTCTAAATTTGCAGCAGTTTTTTGTTTTGTTTTGTTTTGTTTTGTTTTTTTGCTAGTGATTGTATTCTTGCTTCCATCGCTATCGTTTTAGAAATCAGCTGTCAAACTGCTGCTGCTTTGAAAGTATTCTGTCCCTTCTCTCTGTCTGCTTGGACAGCATTCTCTTTGTCTCTGCGGTTCTGAGGCGTCACTGGTACACATTCCCTTACAGATTTTCTCCATCTTGGGATTTGGTGTTGGACTTCTTTAATCTCTGTACTGGAATATTTATCAGTTCTATGAAATTCACAGGCATTTTGTCTTCAGATATCACTTCCACCTCAGTTTTTTTCTCCTCTTTCCGGGAATTCTGATTCAAGTATATGTTAATCCTTATTCTTTCCTTCCTGTCTCTTTATTGTCTTAATATTTTCCATCTTTTTTGTTTCTTTACCACATAATTGGATGGTGTCATCTGATTTCTTTTCCAAGGATAAGTTCTCTGTTCAGATGTGTCTCATATGCAGCCAAACACATTTATTGCATTTTAAATTTATCAATTTAATTGTATTTTTTAACTTCTAGAAGTCCTATTTTGTTCTTTTTTGAATTAGCTAAGCCACTTTTTATAGTTTCCTATTCTTTGCAGCTATTTTCCAACTTGTCTTTTATTTCCTTAAATATAGTAATCATCATTGTCTTATAACATGCGTCTGTTAACACTAGTATCAGATTTATATTTTTAGGTCAGTTTCCACTATATGTTGTATCTGTTGCTTCTCACTCATGGTGCCTTGTTTCCTTGTACATTTTGTTGTACTTTACTGTCGTACACCCAATAGTTTGTACCTCCCACTGCCCCTCCCTGCCACTAGTAACCACTAGTTTGTTCTCTGTATCTGTGCGTCTGCTTCTTTAAAGTTATACTTACTAGTTTGTTGTAGATTTTTAGATTTTTTAGATTTTTAGAATTTTTTTAGATTCCACATGTAAGTGATATCATACAGTACTTGTCTTTCTCTGACTTGTTTCACTTAGCGTCATGTCCTCCAAGTCCATTCACGTTGCTGCAAATGGTCAAATTTCATTCTTTTTAATGGCTGAGTAGTATTCCATTGTATATATATCTCTTTATCTTCTTTATCTAGTCGTCTGTTGATGGACACTTAAGATGTTTACATGTCTTGGCAATTGTAAATAATGCTGCTAAAAACCTTTTTAAAAGGAAGATTTGAAGGGTTCATCCAGGTAAACATGCCAGGGCAGATGGTTAATTTTTTTTTTTTAAGAAAATAGGAATAAAAAAATAGATGAAAACATTGGTGTAATTGTCATCACCTGGTCCCAGGGATGAGTGCAGTGGGGTGGCTGCTGCGCTTGGGTCTTTAGGCAAGTGGGAAACTACAGTTCTGACACGTGTCTGCTGGAGAGTGAGTTTGCTGAGATTAAATTCCCATGGATGCTGGAGTCAGCCTGTATTTGTACTTGTCCTCACACAGGGAAGCTCTTTGTGCTGGAGGCTCAGAATGGCTCTCAGGGCCTGGACCTGGAGGCGGCTCAGCGTTCCTGCAAGAGCAGAGGTGCTCACCTGGCGTCTGCGGCCGAGCTGCGCAGGGTGGTCCAGGACTGCGCCTTCCCGGTGTGCACCACAGGCTGGCTGGCGGATGGCACCCTGGGGTAAGTCAGGCGAGCTGGGAGGAGCTCTCCTCCTCACTCACCCCGCTGCCTCACCAGGGCGGATTGAGGGGCCAGGATAGGCGGAGTGGTGTGCGTTCTTGCTTTGAGTTCTCATATGAAAACCTTTTTCAGTGCTTTATTATAAGATAGGCTTTGCATCAGATGTTTTTACCCAACTGTAGGCTAATGTAAGTGTTCCAAGCACATTTAAGGTAGGCGAGGCTAAACTCTGATGTTCAGTAGGTTACGTGTATTAAATGCATTTTTGATTTACCATATTTTCTACTTACAATGGTTTTTGTGCAATATAACACTATCATAAGTTGAGGAAGATCTGTAATTACATAAAGCAGTAATAATAGTACAAAATATCAAAAAATCGTGAGGAAGTGTTTTAAGTATGTTAATACAAAGTATTTTTAAGTATTTTAAGTTGTATTGTTGGGAAAGAGGATAAAAATAACATTAAATGTTTATAAGTCGAGGAAGTTTGTTATAAGCTCTGGGGTAACCACTGAAAGAATAGTGAAAGGTAATTTAACTTCCAGACCAATGCAGGAGAAAAAGAGAATGCTGAAAAGAAATTCAAGCAATCAAAATATGGGAAAGAAAAGAGAGGAAGACAGGAAAAAGATCAGAAATAGAAAGATAGCAGATTTAAATTCAAAGAGATGGTGTGATTAAATTAAGTAGATGTGATGCTCTGATTAGGAAATAAAGATCATCGGATGAATATTCTTAAAGTTCTACTATTTTCTGCTTATGAAAGATATCCCTAAATAAATCATGGGGCAAAATAAATTACAATGGAAATAAGCATAGATGCAGACCTGAATGATACTAAAATACGCTCAAAACTCGCGGGATGCTGCTAAAGCTATACCTGGAGGGAATGTAAAGCGCTAAGTGCTTGTGTTAGAAAAGGAAAGAGACTGAAGGTTCATGAACTAGTGATTCAGCTTAAGAAATCTGAAAACAACAGCAAAGCAGACCCCCTCAGGAAAAGGGAACGAGTAAAGAGCAGAGCAGAACTTGATGAAATGAAACCCACACATAATGCTAGAAGAGATCAACAATGCATTGCCTCTGAAGCTTGAACTGATACGTGTGACCTCAACTCAAGCATCACCTGTATCTTTCTGATTTTAGACCTTTGGGTAGAGTGTTTCGGTATTGATACTTTCAGCCCAAACGCCTGAATCAGGAAAATCTCTGCCGATTCAGAGCTGACAACAGAAAAGAAAGGTTCTCTCCCAGTTTTGGTTAGTTCTCCTAACCCGGCGTCTTCTTTGTCTGTTTCAGGGCAACCGTGTGCAGCAAGGGGAGTGGTGAACAGCAAATCATGAGAGCTGTTGATGTGAAAATTGAGAGCAACCCGGTTCCCGGTGGCACATACAACGCCCTTTGTATTAAGGATGAAGGTCAGTGCCAGAGCCGTTATAAAGGTTTTGAAGGATTGTCCTCTTAGTCTGTGTTCTCTAGAGGCTGACCTTAGGAGGAGGATTCACAGAACATCGTGTATCTGGAAGTCTTTCAAAGAAAAGCCAACAGGGCAGTGGGGCAGCGGACAGGGAAAGGAAGAGGGCAGGCGCTGGTGCAGCATTAAGGAAAGTGCATAGTGGCAGTGAGGTGAGGTGGGGGGTAACTTTGGCTCAATCCCGCACGGGATCTCTGGAGACAGTGACCACAGGTCACCACAGTTTTCTTGGTCGGGGGTGAGAGAACAGGGGTATTTATACCACTGCCCCGTCAGACATTGGTTAAGGGCTGCTTCACGGAGATATAACTTCCAGCCTGTTCTTGATTTCAGTGTGCTCAGGCAAAGGGTTCCAATAGCCCACTTCACCCTCCAGCAAAGATGCACAGGTGCCCACCAGGAGCCCTCGTGCACAGGAATGGCAAAGGTCTCTGGGAGTAAGAGCAGACCCCCGGAGGTGTCTGCTACAGCTGCTGACATAGCTTGTCTTTCTGTCTGTCTTCATGGTGGACGGCACATTAAAAAGATGGGGGAGGGGAATCCTTTTTTTCCCTAAAGGAAATTTATAGGATTTAGGAAACTGCCCCCAGGAAGGAAAATTCAACTTCCTTCTGGAAAATCAGCTGAGTGGTGAGAGGAGGAAACCATAAAGGAATCGCCAGGGCGGTATTTCCTGTGCGCTGGAATAAGTACACTTTCATGATCAGAAACACATGCTGTTGAAAGGGAATTTTCATGCAAATGGGCAGAAAGCCATCAGTCGTGGAAATCAGCACAGGTGCTGCCTGGCTGCGCACTGGTCTCGTCTGGGAAGCTGTAAGAAAGACTGGGTGCCAGCCCTAGAGATTCTGGTATGAATGTTCTGGACATTGGGGTTTTCTTAAGCTCACCAGTGATGATAACATGCAGCCCAGTTTGAGAACTGCTTCTCTAATGCAGAGATTCCCAAAGCTCACTGATGATGAGAAATACCAGATGAACTTATTAGAAAGATAAACTTCCAGGCAGCATCCCAGAGGCACCAAATCCCAATCTCCAGGGAAGGGATCAGAGGAGTTGTAAATCAAAGGGCCACAGGGAATGAATGCTACGCTCCGGCTGGTGCGTGTTAGATGTTTATTGGTGGTTGGCGTCTCTGCTGCTTTGGGGTCTCGCTCCGAGAAGGGCTCTACATTTGCTGATTGCAATGGAAGAGTCTGTTGGGAGAGTCTCCTGATATCATTGGTCCAGTCAAACAGCCAAATAATGTGGCCATAATCTGGAAAGGCCTGGGGACAGCAACACCCATGGTTTGTTTTTAAAAACCACGTAAGTGTATTTAAATGATCCTTTGAATCCCAAACGTAGGCAAAGGTTCAGATCCCTGAGGGAGACAGGACAGAGCCAGAAGAAAACCAGCATGACTTTCTCTAGTGATTGCAAATAGGTATGTAGGGTTCTTGAGTCTGATCTCTTGCCCCTGATGAACAAGAGGTATCCATTAGCTTTTGCTGTGTAACGTACCACCCCCAAATGTAGTGGCTTAAAATAACAACAGTGTGTCTAGTTCACTATTTTTGGGGGGGAGTGGGCAGCAATTTGTGTTCTTCTGCTGATCTCAGCTGGGCTCATTCACAGTCAGCTGCTGGGTAAGGGCTTTGCTTCTGGGCACTGGCTGGCTGTTGGCTGTGGTGATGGGGAGGACTGAGCCATGTTTTGCTCATCACCCAAGAGGATAGCCTGGACCTCCCACCTCACAGGCCTTCAAATAGGTGGTGTGTGTGCAAGTCTGTGCCCCCTTGTCCTCAGCTGTAGTACCTGAAGCCAGAGGCTGCAAATACCTGCTCACATCCTATGAGGCACCAAGGTCAAAAGTGACCCCAAAACTGAGTTCCCGCCACACTGATGTCACGTGCCTCCTGATGCTTTGCGCTCAGAGGAGCACAGCTTCAGTTCAGTCGCGTTCCTGCCAGAAGTGCGTAGCTTGAATCTGATCACGAGGAAACGTTAGCCAAACTCAGATTGAGAAACATCCTACAAAATGACTGGCCTATACTCTTTTTCAAAATGTCAAGGGTAAGAAAGACAAAGAAAGGCTGTTCTGGATTAAAACAGACTAAGAAGACGTGACAGTGAAATACAGTTGGTGGTCCTGGAGCTCCCGGACCAGGAGAAGATAGCTATAATTGATGGAATCTGAATATGGATAATGAATCCGATAACAGTATTGAATCAATGCTTAAATGTCCTGATTTTGGTAAGTGTACTGCAGTTTATGTAAGAGAATATCCTTGTTCTTGGAAATGGGTTCCAAGGTTTTTAGAGACAAAGAGACATCGCATCCACAACTTATTCTCAAGTGATTCAGAAAAGAGTGACGGACATAGATACACATGTATACACGTTCATATAGATGTGTGTGTGGGTATGTATGATATGTGTGTTCTCTTTATATACAGATATCTACATCTACACAAAACTGTATCCACCTGTCTAGAGAGAGAGAATGATAAAGCAAATGGGGAGAAATGAAACCAGATTGGTGAATCTGGATAAAGGGTTTATTGGAGTTCCTGATTCTTGAATTTTTTCTATAACTTTGAAATGATATGAAAATAAAAAACTACCTCCCAAATGATCTGCATACTCCTCCCAAAATAACAGTAAAAACAGGAAAGCACAAAGCAAAACCAAAGAAAACCAAAAAACCCTCTGAATCCTGGGGAGCCAATATATAAAGCAAATTCACGATGCCTGTCAGCGAACCAACGTGCGCACCAGTGCTGTTTTAGCAGAGTGAGCACTGTATGTGGTTCTTAGAATCAAAGTAGCTAGCAGTTCTCCAGTGAAGACATACAAATGGCCAATAGGCACATGAAAAAATGCTCAATATTGCTAATTATCAGAGAAATGCAAATCAAAACTACAATGAGGTGTTACCTCACACCAGTCAGAATGGCCATCATTCAAAAGTCCACAAACAATAAATGCTGGAGAGGCTGTGGAGAAAAGGGAACCCTCCTACACTGCTGGTGGGAATGTAGTTTGGTGCAGCCATTATGGAAAACAGTATGGAGATTCCTCAAAAGACTAAAAATAGACTTATCGTATGATCCAACTATCCCACTCCTGGGCATATATCCAGAGGGAACCTTAATTCAAAAAGATACATGCACCCCAATATTCACAGCAGCACTATTTACAATAGCCAAGACATGGAAACAACCTAAATGTCCATCAACAGATGACTGGATAAAGAAGATGTGGTATATTTATACGATGGAATACTACTCAGCTGTGAAAAAGAATAAAACAATGCCATTTGCAGCAACATGTATGGACCTGGAGAAAGTCATTCTAAGTCAAGTAAGCCAGAAAAAGAAATAAAAATACCATATAATATCACTCATATGTGGAATCTATTAAAAAAGACAAACTTATTTATAAAACAGAAACAGACTCACAGGCATAGAAAACAAACTTATGGTTACCAGAGGGAGAAGAGGGTGGGAAGGGATAAACTGGGAATTCAAGATTTGCAGATGCTAACTACTATATATAAAATTGATAAACAAATTTATACTGTGTAGCACAGGGAACTGTATTCAATATCTTATAGTAACTTATGGTGAAAAAGAATATGAAAATGAATATATGTATGTTCAGGTATGACTGAAGAATTATGCTATACACCAAAAATTGACACAACATTGTAAACTGACTATACTTCAATAAAAAATGTATTTAAAAAAAAAGAAAAAATCAAAGTGCTCGAGAGCCATGCATCCCAGAGCAATTGACCTGAGCCTTGCCCGCCCCTCCCCCCACCTCCAGGTCCATGGGGAGGGGCTTGGGTGGGGGAAACTGGAGTCTTGTTCCTACAGGGCAACTCGTGAGGCGGTTTCAGGCAGGCGATGAAGGGGCTCAGGAATGCTTGCGGAGGCGGGATTAGCGTCAGAGGGCTACTCTCTCTTGGGCTTTGCAAAAAAGCAGGATGGATTCCCCAAGGTGTGTTCAGAGAGCCCTCTGTCCCTGTTCCTCTGCCTTTCAGCCTTTAGAAAGAGCATGTAAACCCCTCTCACGTAGCTCTCCACTTTTCCTCAGTGGAGCCTTGTAGAAAGTCAACAAGGGACAACTGTGTGCCAAAGGAAGGTGTAGCACCTCGGCAGGACCCGAGAAGAGGTTCCTGGGGAGTGCAGGTGAGATCTGGCTCAGCAGATGCCTGCCCATGTGCAGTGGCACCTCCAAAGGTTGCCTTTTTGCTGGCGATGTTTCGTGGCTCTTAGCCCTTGGGCTGCTGCTTCTCTCTGGCAAGACAGGAAGAATGAAGGGTGCTAATTCCAAAAGTGGCAGACGTGTGCCTTGTAAAGAGCCCAGAAGGAAAACCGAGCCTGTGGAATGTTCGGGCAGCTTCCTCCTGTGTTCCTCTTTTGAAATAAAGTTCATCATGAATGTAGACATTTCTCATTTTCCTTCCAGTATTTTTGTTTCACTGACAGTGAATTTCCAGTCTGGTGGTGATCTCACTTAAACTAATAAGTGAAGTTATTTTTAACCAACTGGATGTTGATGAAGTAAGCTGCCTCCACTTGGGTTCTCTGGCATTGCTTCTCTTGGCAGCTGGTCCGTGGGGTCGACGGCGTGGGGTCTGGAAGCTTTGAGTCTCCTCTTGTCTTCCCCCTGTGGCACCCGTGTCACTTAGAGTGTGCTTCTGTTTCTCTCCCTCTAAGCCAGGGCTGACCTGGCCACTGTACCCAGCGGCCCACCTCATCTTAGCATTGTGTTCCACCTCCTGTGCACACATTACTCCTGCCTGTATTCCCCATAAAGACAGAAATGGAATGATTCTCTTCCTCTGTGTCATCAAGAAGAGAGCCCGATGCTCACCTCTCAGAGCCATCAGGAGTTGCTGAGGGTGGCCAATTCCCAGGTCTGCCTACAGGAGGCGCTATGCCTCAAGATGGGCTCTGGGGAAATTGATGGGAAACTGGAGTCTTGGTCCAGTTGGTGATGGGAGACTGGAACCAATGAGTTTCAATGCTTTGAGCAGATGGTAGCATTTATTTAGTTCAGGGTCTCCCAAGGGAGTGTGGAAGAGACTGCACTCATTACCAGTGACGTCATTGACATGGCATTGGCCATTTGTTAATGTGTTTGTCCAAGGTAATACAAAGCAGGACTCACACTTGATGTGCTTCAGATAGATAGATGAATGAATAGATGGATGAACGGATGGATGGATGGATGGATGGATGGATGATAGGCAGGTAGATAATCAGGGACTGACGACTCATCTCCACCCTCAAGGAGTTTACAGTGTTTAAGGACAAGTGAGCGATGGATGCATTTCCGTTACACAAAGGAGGAGGGTGATTAGAGACACCACCTGAGGCAGTGGCAGTTGAAGTGGAATTTGAAGGACTTTGTTTCCTGGAGATAAGATGAGGGAAAAGAGGGCACTGCAGACAGAGAGAACAGCTGGAGCAGTGACAGGAAATCTAAAATCCCAGTGGTTTCAGGGGGACTAGCTCCAGGCCAGCCCCTGTACTAATGCTTCAGGAGAATGAACTGGGTTCAGAACACCCTTGGGGACTTGAGTGGCTGCCGGGCAGGTCTGAAGTGGCTGCAAAGGGCGACCCAAATAATCCCACTGCGGTTTGCAGTGAGGCCCCCTCCTCCGCCACCCACACACCCAGGCCTGGACGGCATCCGGTCTGATCTGGGCCAGATCAGTCTCAACACACAAACAGCCTGCCCCCAGGAATTCCAAGTGTCTGGCCACCAGAGAAACTGTGCTAATGGGTCCTAGCGCCCCCGGGGCAGATATCTCTGTGACAGCTTTGTGGCTGGAGCTGTAGATGGACTTTTCCATGTCGGAGCTACTGGGAGGAGCCCGGGCCCCACCGGAGTGCGGGTGCGACCCATCCGAGCGTTCAGGTGATTGTTCGTGGCCTCCTGTGTGAGGGGGAGTCCGAAGTCCGGCCCCCCCCCCCCCCACGTGAATTCCCAGAGCTGAGAACTCCAGGAGCAACTCCGTTCTCAGGACTTAGAGATCCTTGACCGGTGCTGCCCCACCACCGCCTCTGGACCTGCGAGGGCCACTGGCTTAGAGAACTTTTCTACACAGCGTCCTCACAGGGCTCAGCGTTCCGGAGGAGGATGGAAAATGGAGCGCAAGATGCGCTCCGGTTAGAGCGGGGACCACCCAGACATTGACGGGGATGCTCACCAGGAGGATGTGCTGACCTCTCGATCCCCTCCACCAGCGGCGACAGGCTCAGAGAGAGGCTGCCCAGGCCACAGACAGCGATGTGGAGCTTCCTGACCCCAACGCCCAGGTGTTCTGCTGCGTCCTCGGCCCTCGGGGCGAGGCGGGCGGGGCAGCCTGCATCCTCGGGTCGCAGAACAGCGGCCGTGGGGCGGCTCTCTTCACAGACTCGGCCCCTCTCTGGCGTGGGCTTGGCACCCCCAACTGCCTTCTGCACTTCTGTTTATGCTTAAAAAGAATTCTTGTCTATCCCCGGCCCTTCATGCCTCATCATCTGCTGGTGAGGACGAGCTGAGAGAAATGTCCAGGATGTGGGAGAACCCTGAGTGCCGGGCGGGGCAGGGTTGGGGCAGGGCGGAGGCCACCTGGTGGGTCAGGGGAGGTGGGCCTGGACCACCCCCATCACTGGATCACGCTGGCAGGGACGCAGCATTTTCACTCTAGCACATGCCTGCCTTGGGAGCCCGTGATCTGAACCACCAGGATTTCGGACTCAGATGCAGTTCAGATACAGAGCTTCTGCTTTCTTTCTGTATCCTAGGCACCTGCCCATACCCATCAAGGCCTGATCTGCTTCAGTTACTCAGTAGTAAGGTCATTTAAAGGTCTGTCTTCCCAACACAGCGACTCAAGTCCACACAACTAACTCTTCTAGGATAACTTTAGGGCAATTCATGTCCTCATCAAGTTGCTACTCCATGTCCCTTTAGCTACCATCCCATATCTCTCTTCCCTTCATGGCCCTAAAATTCCTCCACATTCGTGGTCCCCAGGGTCATCCCACCCATCATGCCCTCATTCCTCTGTCCACTGCTTTCTGGCTTCTATCTGTCCTATTGGGTGAAACTGCTCTCACCAAGGTTACTGGTAGCTTCCCTGTGGCTAAATATAGTAGCCATCTCTCCCCCTGCAATTTACCTGCTTTTTCTGCAGCCATGGTCCTTGAAATACAGTTTCCCTTGACTTCCTTTGGGTCTTCTTTGTATCTGTCTGGCTGCTATGGTGACCTCTGTGAACTCGTCATTCTCTGCTCACCCCTCTGGGGCTCTGACCTGGGCTCTCGCCTCCCCTCACTCAACTCTCTAGGGACTTCAGTTTTCAACTAAATTCTCATTAATTCCAAATCATCTTCTCAAGCCTACATCTCTCCACTAAGCCCCAGATTCCATACATGCAGCTACTTATGGACCCTTCTCTTGCACTTAAAACTCCACAGGTCCTTAACCTCCCTTTCTCATCCCTTGCCCCACCCCCTCCCCTTTCCCCTACAGCTTTTCAATCATAACTTCTGAAAAACAAAAACAAAAACAAAAACCTCCTTTCTCAGCATCTCCAGGATCTCCTGGCTCTTGCCTCTGCACCTCACTTCAGCTCTTGTCCTACCATCCTGGGCATCCTAACTGGTCCTCAAATTCCCAGGCTTGTTTCCTCAATCCAGTCTCTACCCTGCAAACGGTGCTCCTTCTAAAGTGCCAAGGAGATAGTGTTATTTCCTGTTTTAAACTCTTTCATGGTTCCCCATTCTCCACCAGATAAACTCCAGACTTCATTGTAGTTTTGATTTGCATTTCTCTGACAATTAGCAATACTGAGCATCTTTTCATGTGTCTGTTTCCACCTGTATGTCTTCATTGGAGAAATGTCTGTCGAGGGCCTCTGCCCATTTTTTTGATTAGGTTGCCTGTTTTGTTTTCTTTTTGTTACTGAGTTACATGAGCTGTATATATTCTGGAGGTTAAACCCTTGCCAGTCAGATTGTTTGCATGTATTTTCTCCTGGTCCGCAGGTTGTCTTTTCATTTTGTTTATCCCATTGAGGTATCTTAAAGCAAATGTTGGACATTATATCATTTCAGTCTAGAACATTTTAAAAATAATTCTTAGGAGGGGAAACAGGAACAAGCATTATGTAGATTCCAGTTGATAGTAATTGATTTAAATGTATTGATTGACCCAGGACTTAACTGCCTATGACCTTGCTGACATCTTGCAAACACTGTAGTATTACCAGGGTCAAAGGCCCACAAGTTGGAAACCATTCTCTCAAGGCATGGATTCTTGCCAAATCCAATTCCCCTTTGGAGAGACTGTGAATAATTTTCAACCATTTATACCTCCTGCTGAAAAAATTACAAATTTTCTGGAGGGGAGGAATTTTTTTAATTAACTTATTTCATTGAGATTGAATTTACATTAGCAAAACGCACAGGTCTTAAGTTTGATAAGTTTTGATAAATGTACACACTTGTGGAATCAACACCCAATCAAGTTATGAAACATTTCCTTCACCCAGAAAGTTCCCTGGAGCGCTTTTCCAAAAAGCCTCTGCCCCTCCCCATTCCAGCAAAGCCAGCAATCTCTGTTCTGATTCCCATTACCGTATATTAGTTTTACCTGTTTTCGAGGGTAGTTTTGTTTTGTTTTGTTTTTTAATCTAGAACAAGGATGGTCCCTGGATGAAGTGTGTTACTATCACCTATGAACTTGTTATAAATGCAAATTCTTGGGCCCTAATCATGACCTACTGAGTCATAAACTCAAAAACACAGCTCTCTCTGTGTGTGTGTGTGTGTGTGTGTGTGTGTGTGTGTGTGTGTGTGTTTGTGTGTTTTACAAGCCCTGCAGGGATTCTGACACACGTTCAAATTTGAGAAGTGCTGATATAATAAAAATCCACAAACCACAACTGCCACCTGCAGAACTATTGAGAAGGAGCAGTAATGATTCCCCACATGTAACTTTCTCCAGAGAAGAGGGTCCAAGTAGGACCAACTATTTCCCGTAGCTCACTTGCGGGGTTCAAGTTGGGAAGGTTAGCGAAAGGAACGAATCCAGGTTGCACCTGGAAATGAGTGGTGTTTTTGGCCTGCACTTGGTTGTGTTAACACATAGAACTGTTGTCCTGGAGCTGCTGAAATCACACCAGCTAAGAAGCAGTGTGTTTCCTGCCTTGGACATTTGTGGGAAATCCAGGAACACGTGGTATGTGTGCCGAGACTCTCGGGAGCGTTACTGTGGTTTTCCTCAGCCAGACTCTAGCCCATGGTGTTCTGGAAAATAACCGTGAGGAATAAGATCCCATGGGTCTGGCAGGGTGTGAAGTTGGCCTGAAGTCCTCCTTTATCTACTCTCAAAACAGTTACCCTGCTCCTCGATTTTCCTTCCAAGGAGTTGCGGTTGTGTTCCGCAGACAGGGCTGTGTGAGACTGAATGTATTTAGCAGTCCTTTGAAAGTGAGTGAATGAGGAAGGGCCTCCAGTTCCCAGAACTAGATGCTGGTAAGAGGACAAAACACTGGGATATCCAGCTGGGGTCCCAGGAGCTGAGGATGGTAGGACAGAGAGGGAACCTTTCTTCCCCTGAGATACCAACTGGAATTTGGTCCAACCTGACTTGACTGAGGAGGATGACTCTGATCCATTCTCATCAGGATGTGCTGCTCAGACTACGTGAACCCAGTGGAGGTGCCCCGGGTTTGTGGCAACTTTCAGATGGGCTGCCTGTCCCTACTTGCCCCATGGGTGAAACAAGCACTCGATCTCCTGGCTCCTCGGTCAAGGTGGTTTGTGTTAAAATGCAGCACTCTGTGCTGACTCCCTGAAGTACAGCCACGTTCCTTTACACTCAACATCTCTCGTGTTAAAGAACATGTATAGCAATGACTCTCTTTGAGAAAGTGATACCCAAACTATAAGCCCTCAGGCCACTCAGGGTGGCTTACAGCACAAAGTATATTTTCTTTTTTCATCTTTTCTCAGCATAATTTCTTTTAAGCAATATAAGGACTAAAGGCTTTCCTTTCCAACATCAAAAATTAGAAGAGAAAATTTGAATTAAAAATTATTGCCCCTTTTTTTTAAAAGCATCATTGCATCACTGTGATGCAGCAATTTTATTTCTAGTTTATCCTAGTGAAAGAAAATATAAAAATATACACATGGAGGGGGGAGGATATAGCTCAGGGGTAGAGTGCATGCCTAGCATGCATGAGGTCCTGGGTTCAATTCCCAGTACCTTGAATAAATAAATAAATAAACCCAAAAGCAAACCAACCAACCTAATTACCCACCCCCAAAAACACAAACAAAAATAAACACACTGGGATGTTTATTGTAGCATTGTTTAAAATAGTGAAAACTTGGAATCAGCATAAATGTCTGTCTAATGATTAAACAATGTGTGCTACAATGTAGTCTTTCAGAAGATTGAGGTAAATGGTACTAATGTGTCAAGAGCTCTAAAACATTAGGGGAAAAAGGACTTCGGTTTCTAGTCCAGCATGAAAGAAAAGAAACCAAATCAATAATTAATAACCTTCCAAAACAGAAAGCACCAGGTCCAGATGACTTCACTGGTGAATTCTACCAGACATTTCAGGAAGAAATTACACCAGTTCTCTACAATCTCCTCCAGAAGTTAGAAGCAGAGGGACTACTTCCTAACTCATTCTGAGACCAGCATTACTCTAATACCAAAGTCAGATAAAGACGTTACAAGAAAAGAAAATACAAACTATTATTTCTCGTGAACATAGACTCAGAAACCTCAACGAAATACTAGCAATTTGAATCCAACAATGTATAAAAAAGAATTATACACCATAACCAACTGGGATTAATTTTAGGTATGCAAGACTGTTTCAACATTCCAAAAGCAATTAATGTAATCCCACAGATCGAAAGGCTGAAGAAGAAAAAGCACAAGGTCATACTGATAGATGGAGAAAAGCATTTGACAAAACCAGTTGCCACTCATGATAGAAACTCAGCAAACTAGGAACTGAGGAGAACTTCAACTTGGTTAAGAACGTCTGCAAAACACCTAGAGCTAACGTCGCACTTAATGGAGGGAACCGTGAAGCTTCCTACTAGATCAGGAACAAGGCAAGAATGCCCCTTCTTTTTTTTTTTTTTTTTTTTTTTTACATTTTTTTTTATTGAGTTATAGTCATTTTACAATGTTGTGTCAAACTCCAGCGTAGAACACAATTTTTCAGCTATACATGAACATACATATATTCATTGTCACATTCCTTTTTTTCGCTGTGAGCTACCACAAGATCTTGTATATATTTCCCTGTGCTATACAGTATAATCTTGTTTATGTAGAATAGATAAACAAGAATGCCCCTTCTTACCAGTGCTTTTTTCAGCATCACACGGGAAGTCCTGCTGTACCGCACACTCTGTCATGGATCAGCACTTGACAAAGAGCACCTACCACTTCTCTAGCTAAGGCAAAGGGAAGCTTGCTGCTGGGCGTATGTCTCTGGGTCCGCCTTCCAAGCAGACATTAGAGGGTAATGTTGCCTGACAGTTTTAAAATATAAAGTTGTAGCACATTGTAGCACATGTATTCATTCAAGTATTTTTTGAGTGCCTCCTCCGTGACAGGCATTCTGCCAGGTGCAGGTGTTGCCAGGGTGAAAGGAGGTCTCAGTTTAGGGCACAGGCCACACCCACAGGGGTGGGGTTAGGGGTGGGGAGGGGGGGTGCTTTTTATGTTTTCTTTTCTCCCAGGCTGAAAAAGTCCTGCAGAATTTGGGAAAACTGATTGTGATTCCTTGTCCTCAGAGAAGCCGTGTGGAGACCCGCCCTCGTTCCCACACACCATCCTGCAGGGACGCACCGGCTTGGAGATGGGGGATGAGCTGCTGTACGTGTGCGCCCCGGGTCACGTCACCGGCCGGCGCGAGAGCGCCTTCACCTTGCTGTGCAACAGCTGCGGGGAGTGGTACGGGCTGGTGCAGGCCTGCGGGAAAGGTAAGCTGGGCCGCTCGCCTCCACCTGCCCACCTGCTGCCCGCTCAGCGGCTCCACCTGGCTGGCCCTCCTCCACGCGGTCCCCTGGAAAAGAGGCTTCCAGATGGTCCCCAGTTCTGGGCCTGAGAACATCACCGCTTGGGTGCTGGGTGCTGGCACAGCATTTCCCAGCTGGGGGTGAGGGGTGGATCAAACCTTTTCTTCTCTGAGGACAGAGTTGACCTTGGGTTAACCTTCTAAGCTTATTTCCCTGGAAATGTGATGGAGATGAGGTACCATAAGGAACAATGCTTAGGGTAAAGATGCCCCCGGATTGGTAAAGTGGGCTGGAAGGGCTGTCCTGAATACAGGGTAGGAAGCCCAAAGTTGGTGGTGATTCTTGTGACTGGGCATGACCCCTGTGAGGACCCTGAGAGCTGTGACAGGGTTGTAACAAGAGGCCTGTCCCCAGATGGCCCCATTCCATCGTCATCATATACCTGGCTCCTGCATCTCCCTGCTGCTCAGCCCCTTGGGAATTGTCCCAGTGGCAGAGATCACTCTCTCCTATGACTCCATGGGCCTCAGGCCAGACCCTGAATGGTCCCCTGACCCCACAGGGCTCCTCTCTCTCCGGGACTCCGTCAGGGACCACCTTTCTGACACATCCTGACTTGTGGGCACCAAACAGAGGCTGGTTCTATAGCACGGGATGACTCTGGCACCACGGTGTTACTGCATTTATAGGACAGTTTGTCCTTAGAATGTCCCACAGGTCCTATGAGACAACCACAGTGAGACTAGGGCGCTGCCTTGTCTGTGAGCTTCACCCACATTGCTGTCTGAGCCGTGGTTTCTGGTATTCATTGCTATTTACTGTCCCGAGTGTGAAGACACCGCCCGTTATTTCTGCTGGTGGTCATCTGGCTTGTTCTTGTGTTGTGGCTGTCAGTAATTGTGCAGCCAAGATTGTTCTCGTCCACCTCATTTGGTTTGCATGCAAACACATTTCTCTTGGCTCCTGGGAGTGGAATCACTGCCCATAGGGTAGGTGCGTGTCCAGCTTTCATAAAGGCTGCCGGAGAGTTTTCTAAAGTTGGACCAGTTTCCTCGCCCACCAGCTCTGGTCCAGCCTCCTCACCAACCTTCAGGATGGTGAGGCTTCTTTTTACCTTTTTGCCATTTTGGTGACAACTCTGTGGTGACCTGTCACATCCATTTCTCAACTTGAGCACTTATCACGTGCTAACCGGGTATTAGCATTTCCTCAGTAAAGTGTCTGTCCAGGATTTTTGCCCATTTTTCTAGTTGATTTCAATTGATTATTTACATAATGCAGGATTTCTTTTTTTGCATAAAATTCTCTTAACGTGTTGCAAGTATTCCTTCCCATTCTGTGGCTTCTCTTTTTTCTCTTGGATGTTTTTCAACGAAGAGGGAGATTTTGCTGTTGTTGTCTGTTTCACTATTTCTCAAACCCTCGGTGCACCATTAAAAATTTGTTTTCTAGTGACTGATAGACTAACCTTTTCATAGAATGCAACCAAAATGAATTAATATCAAACTAAAACAAAGATATTGCAAATAGAAATACAATTTTTCATCAAAGTAAACAGACATAAAATTCTCCTATCAAATTGTTACAGAAGCTTCTAAAAACTACCTCACAATGTATCCGCTTGCCTTGCTGCAAACCAGTAACAAAGTTACAGACTGGTCAAGTTCCTGAAGCCCAGGTTGAGCAATCTTCTAGCACTTTCTACCATTGCTGCTGCCAGTTATAACGGATTCACCTGTCTGAGGAAATCAGGCATAAGACCTGGCTTCTGTGTGTTGAATGTTTCACTTCTTCAAAGCCGACTCCCACCCTCCCTGAGATGGCAGTGAGCTGGTTGTGTTTCTGGCGAGGCTGCACCGCCGTGACCCAGCCCCGCCAGCTTGTTTACGGGCCCCAGTAGAATAAGGACTAAATGCAGGTTTTGTGTGTCTGAAATGGTGTTTATTTTCTCACCGCAAGGCAGAGTTGTTGGAGCTTTCAGTTGCCGGGCCGGAATTTTGGTTTCTTCACTTGGGGGAATAGAGAGACCGTTACAGTTCTCATTACTCTGTAGATTTGATATTTAAAGTATCCGTGTCATTCTAAGAAGTCTGTGTTACAAGAATATTGTCTCCAGGTATTTGACTCCCTTTTACACTTATTTTTCCAGTGACTAGGGAACTGCTTCATATCAGAGACAAGTCCTCTTGAGAGAGAGGCCCAAACCAGGGTCTGGAGCTGGACGCATCTGGGTTGGGACCCCAATGTTCCTTGTACGGCTGGCTGGCCGTTCATTCATTCACTCACTCACTCCCTCTCCTGTCATTTGGCAGGGTCCTAGGTACTGTAAATACAGAGTTAAGCCAAACTGTCCCAACCCTAAAGGAACCTCTAGTAACCTGGGTGTCTCAGGGGAGACAGAAAAGCAGTAGGTGAGGTGGGAGGAGGGAAAGCCCGAAATGAGGGGTCTCAGCAGGTGAGATTTTTAAAGGAAGTGCGTGTTTCCAGGTGGAAGAGGTGCTCAAAGAGCTCGAAGGCTGCACAGATCCCGTACATGGATGCAAAAAAGTGTGCACTGGCTTCACAGTAGAGCAAGGTTCGGGCAGCCTTGTGTTCTCCGTGTGTATCTGGGGAGTGGGGTACCTCCCTGCAGGGAGCACAGGAGGGCGTTGGATGAGGACGAGGGCGGGGCGGAGGGGAGGATTCAGGGGTCGAGGAGCTGGCGGGGTTGTTCCATTGGCCTGCTTGCTGCTCTTGTTATTCTAGATGGGAGACACATCACTCAGAACACGACCTGTGACCTGGGCCTTCTCCCTTTCACCCTCCTGCTGATTGAGGAGGGTATTAGGTCCCTCACTGAAGGGATCTAAAGGGATTTGTGAGATGCTGGCGCCTCACTTCCTGGTATGTTATTGACTCCAGCCCCCTTGACAACAGATAATCCAAGGCAGTCCGCAACTTCTGCCGTCTGGGACTTGGCTGGGAAATTGGCCTCTGCCAGCTGGCAACCCTGCTTCTGGAGACAGCAGCTGGTCCTTCTTGAGAGGCACGGCCGTGTGGCTTTAGGACTTGATGGAGACCTGCTGGGCGCAGCCAGGGGCTTGCTAATGTGTGGCCCCAGCTGCCTCACCTCTCCAGGGAGCCCTCGTCTCCTCTGCCCTGGGCCGGGCCACTGACCCTCCCTGGCCATCACGTGACTGTCATGACTCCCACGCGGCTGTGAAGCCTTTAAGATTTTCCACCCCAAGCTTCATGGCTCTGTTTGTACTTTCTGGTCTGTAGTATTAGGAAAGTGAATGACACCAAGCTTGACTTCACACTCCCCACCCTGCCACCTCCGAGTCCGACAACAGACAGCTGTGGAAACAAGACATGTTCCCCGGCTGGGCACAGAGGAAAGAGCTGTCGTAAAGCGTGCCAAACCTACCCCAGGTCATCTCTGTCCTGGGAGTTGCTTTTTGTTTTTGTTCTTTTTTTTTTTTTTTTTAACAACTTCCTTGAGGCTTCATTTGCCTACAATAAATGGTACCCATTTCAAACAGAAAAGTCTCTGAGTTGTCACAGGTGGGTCCACCCATAAAACCAGCACCAGAACCAAAGGAGAGAAACTTTCCATCCTCCCCAAATCTTCTAGTGCTCCTTTCTGCAAGGGGAGTTTCACACACTTTATCTCATTTGATCTTCAGAAGTCCGAGAGTAGAAATGGCTAGCCCCAGTTGACAGATGGGAAGACTGAGGTACAGAAAGTTTCCGTGACCTCCTGTGTCACAGCCAGGAAGAAGCAGAGCCAGGATGTAAAACCAGGCACGTCTCTTTCCAACATCTGGATCGTGTCTGTGCTTCTCCGGGGGCCTCTAAAAGCATCACTTTGCAAACTAGCTGTTGCCTCCTTAAGTTCCTTCGCTGTTTCCTCTCCTTTCTAAAGCCCTTCCTTTATTTTCCTAAATTAACCTCACTTTCTGGTTTTTTTCTCCATCTTCTAGACTTCCTTCACAGAATACAAGCCAGGGACTGAAACTGAATTTAGAAGTTCCTCGTCCCTGTTGCCATATTTGTTCAGAATCTCATCGAACCTGTGGTTATTCCTGGCTTGTCTGGTTGTCTTTTTCAAAATTACTATTTTTAAAGGCTGTGTAGCCAAGACCAGAGGGAAAAAGAAGGCATGTGTGGGCTTCCAGAAATGTACCAACGTGAGAGATGAAAAGTGGCAGCGTTGGGAGAGCCAGGGTCCTGGGCTCCGTGCTGTAGACTTGGGCCCCTTGACCACATGAGCCCCTGATAAAGGCAGGCAGCTCTTGAACGAGCCCTCTCATTTCACTCCTGAGTTGTACTGACCCGTCGTCTTCTGTTCTCCTAAAGTAACGGTTAAGTATGAACATGCAGGGAGTGACCTGATCTTTGCCAAGAGAGCCCACGGAGTTTACGTTTCCTGGACCCATTGGCCTAAATCAGAAGGCCCTGTTGTGGTGCCAGCCCGGGTTTCGGGGGGCAGGGCTGGAGGGCCCCGGGTTTGATGGAGGAGAGCACAGACTCAGGAGGGCAGAGGGAGGTGAGAGAACAGCGCGCCAGCAGGCACAGGGCGGGGCTCCACGGCAGAACGTAAGTGGAGGCTGAAACGCGGCGAGTAGCAACCCTGACTGTCCCTCAGGAGGGGATAAACGGTCTTGGGAGACTTTCTCATGAGTAGACGCTTTGTCAACAGTGGGTGTCTTTGTCTTCATTTGAGGTTTTGGTGAAACTGTGACTTAGAACCTGTTTCTGAGCCAGACCTCGACTGACCCGCCAACCTGGGCAGACAGGGAGCCTGGCTCGGGGCCCTGGGCTGCCGTCCAGGGATGCTCTGGGCTCCGGGAGCTCAGGAGGCAGAACTTCCAGACAGACACACAGACACACAGAGCTCAGACTGACCACAGGGCCCGGGTCAAGGCAGGCCAACCAGAGCAGGAGTGGGTCAACCTTCCCCAAACTCTCAGCTCTCACATTCTGCACTAGGGCCAGTGTTTCCTGCATGAGAAGGGGTGAGGGGTGAACAAAGCTCACATCCTGCCCATATTCCAGGTGCCTTTCAATTTCATGACATATTTAAGTTCCTGGGCTGGGTTACACGGGACGAGGGATTTAGCAGACATTGCTTATGCCCAGTCCTGGGACTAAGGTTTTCTACCGTTCTTTGCTACTGTTACAAGTCCAATAATGCCCTGGCTGATGGACTTCAGACTGAATCAAGCTTGATTGACACGGGCTTCCACCACTCACTCATTCATTTCCTCTCTCACTCATTTATTCATTCAACAAACATTCCCAGAATGTCTACTATGTGCCAAGCACCATGCTGTGTGCCAGAGGTAGAAAGGCAGAGAAGACATGTCCCTGTTCTCAGAGTTCCTGGGCTGGGGGGAGCTGTGCGGTGCCAGCAGAGTGGCGTGCCCAGTACGGGGTCACCATGAGCACAGATGTGGGCTGTTCCCACAGTCCCCGTGAGTAACAAGTACTCCCAAGTGAGACCAGCAACGTCTAGATTGGTTTTAGCCTGTCCATATAAGGGTGAGAAGTGTCTCGAAAATATTCCAAGCCAGTCCCCATATCATAAATATTTCGTTTTACAACGGGCAGCCCATATTCTAGTATTTCTCATGCTAGTTAATAGCCATCTTCTCACCAACAGAAAGCCATTTCAGATCTTCAAGGTCCTAATTAGCAAAGTAATGGTTTTGATCAAGATACAGATAATAGATGTACTTGAAGTAGCCACATCTAGAGGATGAATTTCCTGAGGAGAATCTTCTCCCCTGGATGGTTAATCAGAAATGCCAGCAGCAACTGGTTTACCACGTAATGTAAGTGACGCACGCATAGCATCATAACATGGATGTGGTCTACAGAGGTCAGGTAGGTCAGATTTCTTAAGCATGTTTTTCAGATACATTTTCTTACCTTTTTGTCTACTTACACTCTCTTTGTTGAGGAGAGAGACGGTTAAAACACCCCTCTATGATCATAAATGTATTGATTTCTCCTTTCAGTTGATATATTTTGGATTCCTGTATTTTGAGGCTGTGTTAAGTATATACAGATTTAGAATTTAATATCTTCCTGGTAAACTGAAACATTTCAGTTTAGCTCCAGTAAATGTGTTTTGCTGTAAAGTCTTTGCTGGTTAGTCTTTATATGGCACTTCGTTTCATTCTTTTACTTTCAACTTCCCTGTATACTTACAATTAAAGTGTATCTCTTAAAAGCACCATGTAACCAATTGGATATTAATCTATTTTACATGTAAGCAGGTTTAAAGTTACTGTCTTTTTGTTTTCTCTCTGTCCCACCTGTTTTTTGTTCTTTATTCTGCTCTCCTGCATTCTTTTGGAGAGACTAAGCATTTTAAAAATGATTACGTTTACTCCTGGTCTTATATTCTAATACATTCTGTTACTCTTCTTTTGGTGGTTACTCTGTAAATTATAACAGGCACCTTTGACTTATCAACATCTAATATAAATTAGTACTTTTTACCACTTCCTGGACAATTTAAACACTTTCTTTACCTCCTCTCATTTCCTATGCTCTTGTCAAGTGTTTTGAATAATCAGTGTGTGTGTATTTGCTTTAGGAAGGCGATGTTCACTTAGGCTTGTCCCCCGACCCTTGTATTTACTGTTTCATTGCTCTGTCCTCCGGCATCTCTGAGCTTCCTCGAGGAGATTTTTCAGAGTTAAGAATTCCAAGTTAGTATTTCTTTTCTTCTAACACTTTGAAGACATTATCCTACTGTCTTCTGGCTTTCATTGCTTCTTTGTGTGTGTGTGTGTGTGTGTGTGTGTGTGTGTGTGTGTAAACTGAAGTAGAGTCAGTTTACAATGTGTTGTTGTTTCTTTTGAAAGTCAGCTCTGCATCTCACTGTTGCTTGTTTTTGAAGGTTATATGTCTGCTTTCTCTGGCTGTTTTTAACTTTTTCTCCGTCTTTGGTTTTTAAGTTTTAATTTGGTGTGCCTCTGTGTCATTTTCTATGAATTTACTCTGCTTGAGGTTTGCAATGTCTCCATCTCTCTCAGTTTTGTAAACTTCTCAGTCTGTTCTGTTCCTTGCAGTTTCTAATTTAGTTATCAGTTCTGTTGTGACGTTCCATTGGTCCTCAGTTTGATTCCTGAAGTTTAAAATCACCCTTTCATTCTGTTATCCTGTTACCTCGCCTTTGAGCTTTTGTTTTATTGCACTCGTTCTCATTAAGTCCTGTAAGTGTGAAGCAATTGTAAGAAATGCATTCTGTTCCTTGAATTATTATTTCTTCCAAGTTGGTTTCCTTGCCTTTTACATGCATCTTCCTTTCACCCAGAAGAGGGAAAAGCAGCTGAAAGGGGACAATTCAGCTGAAGTGGCCCGTAGTTTTGATTTTGTGTGTCTGTCTGTTTGTTTTTAAATATCTGGGCTCCGCTTTCTCTTCGGAAACGATGTTAAATGTCCTGTATCAAGGTTCCCTTCACCTGCGCACCGTGAAGTCCCAGCATTGTGGATCCCATCAGGAAGACTCAGCCCTGCTGGTTACTGGTCTGTCTCTCCCCCCACGTTGCATCTCCCTGGGATTTGACACCCAGGACAGTGTTTGCGGGGTGAGGTCGGGTTAGGAGCTGCACCATGCTGCCCTTTTCTGTTCTGCTCCAGAACCTTCTGTTACTCTTCTCGGTAATTAGTTTTTGAGATTTATCACCGTACATTATGCCCCTTTCCATGTGTGATTATTACTGGTAAAAATTTGTTTTCCTAATGTTAGTTACCTTAAAATTCCTATTCAGCAAGCCTAGTGGTGTGTGTGAGCATGTTTTTTAAAATTTATAGTGGACTTTCCTTATTATAATATGAAGGGGGGATAGAAACTATGTGATGCAGTTTCAGCTGGAGCGCTTACATATTTTCAAGTGTGGCATGTGATCTACCTGGTGATAAAGTGACTTGTGCTTACATCCCCTAAGAACAGCCTCCAGGGGTCTGGCGTGCCTAGGATGAAGCAGAAGAAAGAGAAAGCAGAACTGGGGGAGGGGCAGTCAGAGGAGCAAAGCACACGTGGAACTGGAGCCGATGGAACCGGAACACGCGGTGTCAGGAGGAGAGACAGGGAAAAAGCCACGCAGAAGTTCCAGGGACTTGTCAAGGCCCTAGAGGGTTTCTGAGTATCCCTCACTCCCACTTCTTTTTACCTGTGGGCTACGCGGGTGGAATTCTGTTCACCCAGGGCCATGTCCGTCTTGGCATCTGCTTGGGGTTATAAGGAGCTGGCCTGGGAGGACAGCAGGGCACCGCTCCCACTCCACTGCCCACCTCCACTCGGGCTCCCGGCTGGCTTTCCCTCCAGCAAATCTGTGTGCAAATATTCATTCCTTTAGCTTATTCATACCCAACGGTTCTCCGTTGATGACCTGAAAGAAAATGAATGCAGAGTCAGAATTTAACAAGAATTGACCAGAGTTCCACGGAACCACTTGTGGGCGTTTGACAGTTTGGTGTCTCGGGGCTGCAATGAGGCAGCAAAGAAACACGCCCCAGGAAAACACCGGGTGGTGGGAGGCCTTCTGCTGCAGGCTGCGTGTGAGGTAATGGCCTGCGATTTCCAGCGGCTGAAAGCTTCTCGAGGAAAAACGGTCTTGGAGAGACCCGCTTCCTGCCTTCCCCACCGTGAAAGGGGACTGTGTTCTAGCTGAGAACACAGGCACATTCATCCTGGAGAGCAGAACTTCTGGGAGACAACTGGCACATGTATATTGTTTTGCAAAAATAATCATTTCCTCTGCAGTGCTGCAGAAGAGTCTTTTTTAATTAAAAAAGTTTTTGTTGTGTAGCAGCTCTGCAGTCAATGGCCATTGGAGGTGTGTCCAGGTTTGGGTTGTTATGAACATGGTTGTGTGTCTTTGGTGCCCACGTGCAGACCTAGGAGTGGAATCGCTTTGCTCTGGGGCATCGGCGGGGCCACACTTCCTTGTTAACACCAGAGACTGTCGGTCTATTTAATTTTGGCCATTCTGGTGCTATGTAATGACGTCTCATTATGGCTGTGATTAGCATTTCTCTCTGACGAATGAGGTTGGCCATCTTTCTTCGTGTTTAACGACTAGGTACCTTTTTGTCTGTGTGATGTGCTGATTCAGGTATCTTGCCAACTCTTCTGTGGTTTGTCTGCCTATTTATTATTGATTTGTAGGAGTTCTTTCTAAATTCTGGAGGTAATTTGTGTTGCAATTATCTTCAACGCTGTGGCTTCCATTTTAATTCTCTTTCATGGTGGCTTTGGATGAACAGAAGTTCTTAAAGCTAATGTAATTCAATTATCTTTGTGCCAATATCACACACAGTCTTAAAAATCACTCCAGCTTTACAGTAAACCTTGAAACCTTGCATTGTACATCCTCCAGCTTTTCTCTCCTTTTTCACGATTGCCTTGTCTATTCCTGGGCCTTTGCATTTCAATACATTTTAGCATCAGCTTGTCAATGTCTGAGATACTTACTAGGATTGTGTTAAATCAACATAGATCAATTTGGGCAGGATTGACAACTCGACAATTTTGAGCCTTCCGTTATACAATCATGGGATAGCTCTTCATTATTTAGGTTTTCGTTAATTTTTTTTTTTTTAATGCAGGTACTGGGGATGGAACCCAGGACCTCATGCATGCTAAGCACGCACTCTACCACTGAGCTATTTCCCTCCACCCCACTCCCCGCCCCAGGTCTTATTTAGTTTTGCTCAGCAATCCTTTCTACCATTCCATGTAGAAATCTTGCACCTCTCTTGTTACATTTATTCCTAGAAGTTTGATTTTTTTTTTTTTATGCTATGGCTAATGGCATCTTTTAAAATTTTTGTTTTCTGTTTATTGTTGGTGTATAGAAATACAGCTGATGTTGTATATTGACTGTCCTTGCCCCAGTGTCCTTGATAAACTCACATGTTAATTGTAACCATTTGTATTGTAGGTTCTTTGCATTTATGTGTGATGCAGTCATAGCCTCTGGGAATAACAGTTTTATTTCTTTTGTTCCAGTCCTTGTGCTTTATATTTCCCTTTCCTCTGTTCCACACTGGCTCTGGGACCTGGGACCTAATGAGGTTTTCCCTCTTTCCTTCCAGACGAGGCTGAGGCACACATTGACTATGAAGACAATTTTCCGGACGACAGATCTGTGCTGTTCAGAGAGCTCATGGAAGATTCCCGGACGGAGGCAGAGGAGGACAGGGATCCGGGAGCAGCCCCTGAGGCGGCTCCGAAACAGGACCGCCTGGTCTCCATTTCTGTGGGGAGACTACCCCCAGCCAGGGACACAGCCTCTGCGCCAACTACAGGCTGGCCCAGCGCTGGGAGCAGCGCCCCCACAGACCTGCCGGAATCCCCGCGCAACCAGAAGTTCTTGTTCTGGTTTCCCGCTGAGACCTTCCACGAGCCTGAGTTGGAGCAGGAGACGGAGGAGGACACCAAAGAGCAGTTTCCTGGTGGAGACAAGCTCAGGGGCAGAACCCCGGCCCCAGCGGAGCCTGAGACCAGGGTCCCCTACAGCGGCACTGATGGTCCCTCGGGGACCTTTGTGGGCAGGAATGACAGCAAGGTAGGTGACCCAGTGGTGAGCAGCAGCGATGGGTCCTGGTTAGATGGCTACCCCGTGACCGATGGGGCTTGGAGGAAGACGGAGGCAGAGGAAGAGGAAGAAGAGGAAGATGAGGACAAGGGGGATGGATCAGTTGGGCTGGAAGAAAGCATCCTGGTTACTCCCAATCAGCCTGTTCTTGTGGAAGTTAAGAAGCTCATGGGTACCACCCTCACACCAAGCGAGGACATGACCCGTAGTTCAGTTCTTCCAACTCAAACACTAGACGTAGAAGCTTTGGCTCTCAGACCCATGAATGTGTCTGAAACTGAGGGTCCCAGCAAGGAGGACGGTGACTTGACTAGGTACGGGTCAACCGTCCCTTGGAGATTTGCCACTGAGAGGTCCCCTATGGCCACCCTACCCCATGAACTCACCAGCTCCGCCCTGGAGACAGCAACCACCGCTGTCCCGAAGACACCCAACCGCATTCCCCCAACTGTCATGGCGGCCCCCCAGACTCCAGTGGCAACCACTGCCCCTGGGGCCCGGGACACCTTCCCATACCTGCTGTCCGAGGACTTCTTGGGACAGGAAGACCCCGGGCCAGAGGCAAGTGAGGACCTCCTTCCAACCCTGGAGCCCTGTGTCGGGGATGAGTGTCCCAGCCTCAGCAGAGGCCCCATCATTGCCACCATCGTCACCGTCCTGTGTCTGCTGCTGTTCCTGGCGGGCGTGGGGGCCGTGTGGGGCCACCGCAGGTGCCAGCACAAGAGCTCCGTGTACAAGCTGAACGGCGGCCCGCGGCAGGCTCGGCACTACCACCAGCAGATCGAGATGGAGAAGGTCTAGCCAGCTGGGCTGGGCGCCCCCAGAGCCACTGGGGAGGAGAAGAAACTGTGACACGTCCCCTTGAGAAACACGGATGGTTCACAAGAGCAGGAAACGGGGAGTGAGGCTCATCCTCTTTGTCTCAGGTCTTTGTTTAAGAGGCTGAGAAGCGTCTCCCGAGGCCCCCGGCAGGGCAGGGAGGCTTCGGTGGCATCATCACACATGTCAGTATCTCCCCGACCATCTGCCCTGTGACCCTTGGCGCTCATCCCAGCCCGAGCTTGGCTCTAATTCCAGCCTGAGGTCGACACTCACTTCTGTTGTCTACTTTGCTTTTTTTTTTTTTTTTTTTAAGACAGAAAATGACTGACTCCATGACCTGAAATTGTTGAAGTAGGCGTGACACACGGAGCATCAGAGAGCAGTGTTATGAGGATGTAGATATTTCATTGTTGGGAGTGGCCGAGAGAAGAATAATGGATTATTGCCTTTTAGTGTCACGATGTTGCTGTGGGCAAACGAGCCAAAGACCAGGACACAGTCTAGACGAGATTTCTTTTTAACTGTTTGTTGAAATTGGAAAGAACTGAAGGCTGACATTTTGTTGGGGGAAGGGGACGTGGGACACATGTCCACCCCTTTCCTGATATTCTGCGAGACGGCCCATCATTTTTTTTTTTAAAGACAAGGTTAGCTTTGTCCCGGCAGGCACCGTTTCCTCAGAAGCAGCGGCCTGGTTGTCTTAGACCAGTCTGTGCCTAGGAGTGCCTTAGAGTTTTTGCCAGGACTAACAAAACTCAGTCCTTGGTTTCCTTTCTCAGGATTAACCATTTCCCTGAACTCCCAGGAGGAGGGACAACATAGGAGGGAAAAACAATGTTTTAAGAGGGCCAAGCTCTAGGATATCAAGCATGGGTACTTACTTGATGCAGAAGCAGAGGAATTAAAAAGGAATGTGAAATGACGTGCCGATCGGTAAGTGCTGTGGAAATAGCCTGAGTGCAGGGTGGACTCACCCTGGCCATTGGGAGACCCGGCTCACGGTGGCCAGCAAGGCCTGTTCGGGACAGTAGTTTTCCAAGCGTGCTCCTCAGACCAGTGACACCAACATCATCTGGGAACTTGCTGGAGATGCAAATTCTCTGGTTCCACCCCAGACAAAGCAGAGGCCCTGGGGGTGGGGCCAGCGCTCTGTGTTTGAACCAGCCCTCTAGGTGACTCTGACACGCACTCAAGATTGAGAACCACTGGTTTATGGCAACAAAGTTTGAGCTTGGAGGCCGCCTGAGGCCCTGGAGGCACAGATGAGCAACACCTGGGGTCTGTCCTGCATCGACGTCAGGGATGCTGTGCCCGAGGCGCCAGTTAAGGCTGCCGAAATACCATCTCCAGTGGTCTCCCATGTGTCGGCCCAGAAACAAAACACACTCTGTTTGCCCAGTGTGAATCGCCTTCTTAACAATAGTTTTCAGTGGTAAAGAGGGATGGAGGCAACACATTGATTTTGAGACACTAGGAGTCTAAGTGTCCCGATTTACAATGGAAAAACTGCGTTAGTGGTGTTTTACCGAAAGAAAAAGAGACTTCCCACATGTTTTGTACCCGGCCACTTTTTGGGGGCGGGGGGGGCGCAAGCTTTGGAAAAATAAGCTCAATAGTGCAAAGACAGTCCAGCATAGTCAAAGAGCTCAGTCCCCATTTCTGAGTAAATGAAGGCGGGAGGGCACTAATGGAATACCCATGCGTCCGACGAAAACCTAGAACAACAGGAACGAAATGCTTTCTATGCGTAACCAAAGCCAAACACAACAAAAGAAAAGCCGGAGAGTGTATATATTTATGACTAGATACTTTTCTAATCTAGAACAAGGTAACTTTCCTCCCTTTAGAAATAACCTGCAACATAACCTCCATTTCAACATCGGGGGTCATGTCATTCAACTGTTACATAATAACCCAGGAACGCTGACTTAATATCAACACAAAAATAGGTAATATTAATACAAATGTATTCATAAATGTGTTACAAATACATTAGTACATGGAAATGTGGTATTTGGTAGAAATGCTAAATAAACCTGACACACCCGTTTTTAAGATTTTACTGATTTGGTGTTACCTAAACTAATGTTAGAGGATCTAAAAATACACATAGAAAGGAAATGATTAAAACACTGTAAACTTAAACTGTATGTTGTTATGCATGTTTTGAGACAGGTAAATGTTTCATGCTCATGAAAATTTGTGGGGAGATCCATTAACACAAAGCTTCTGAGATATTTAAAATAAATATTTCCCCAAACAGTTACTTAGTGTATTTTATATCAGAGTTATGTCACAATAGTTCTTTCTGAAAGAAAAAAAAAAAAAAAAAAAGATCCTCTAGTAATTTTGAAAATAATGTCTTAACACTTGCTGTATCTAAGACCACCCTTTCTAAGCCTCAGTCTCAGCCACGTTGCCTCCTGCAGCAGGATTTCAGGGGCGTCTGCAGAGCTCCTCCCCCTCCCTCTACCTTCCTCCCACAACCAGAGACCATGCCTCCCACTACAACAAAAAAACCCAGGACCTTGCTGCTCAAAATGTGGTTCCCAGGCCAGCAGCACAGACACCATGTAGGAATGTTAGAAATGCAGAATCCTAAATCATCACTTCAGACTAGTCTACAAAGCTACAGTAATCAGAACAGTATGGTATTGGCATAAAACCAGACACAGGTCAACGGAACAAGATAGAAAGTCCAGAGATAAACCCACGCACTCAATTAATCTACAACAAAGGAGGCAGGAATACACAATGGAGAGAGGACAGTCTCTTCAGTAAGTGGTGCTGGGAAAACTGGACAGTTACCTGTAAAAGACCAAAATTAGAACATTTTCTAACACCTTATACAAAAATAAACTCAAAATGGATTAAAGACCTAAATGTAAGACCAGATACTATAAAACTCTTAGAGGAACACATAGGCAGAACACTCTTTGACATTAATCACAGCAATATTTTGTTTGAACCAGCTGCTGGAGTAACGGAAATAAAAGCAAAAATAAACAAATGGGAGCTAATTAAATTTCAAAGTTTTTGCACAGCTAAGGATACCATAAACAAAACAAAAAGACAACCTACAGAATGGGAGAAAATATTTGCAAATGATGTGACCGACAAGGGACTAACTTCCAAAATATACAAACAGCTCATACAGCTTAATATCAAAAAAGCAACCCAATCAAAAAGTAGGCAGAAGACCTAAACAGACATTTCTTCAAAGAAGACATACGGATGGCCAACAGGCACATGAAAAGATGCTCAACATCACTGATCGTTAGAGAAATGCAAATCAAAACTACAAAGAGATAACACCTCACACCAGTCAGAATGGCCATCATTCAAAAGTCTGCAAACAATAAATGCTGGAGAGGGTGTGGAGAAAAGGGAACCCTCCTACACTGCTGGTAGGAATGTAAATTGGTGCAGCCACTATGGAGAACAGTATGGAGGTTCCTTAAAAAACTAAAAATAAACTTACCATGCAATCCAGCAATCCCACTCCTCGGCATTTATCTGGAGAAAAATATAATTTGAAAAGACGCATGTTTCCCAGTGTTCATAGCAGCACTATTTACAATGGCCAAGACATGGAAACAACCTAAATGCCCATCAACAGATAACTGGATAAAGATGTGGTATCTATATGGAATACTACTCAGCCATAAAAAAGAATAAAATAATACCATTTGCAGCAACATGGATGGACCTGGAGATCGTCATTCTAAGTGAAGTAAGCCAGAAAGAGAAAGAAAAATGTCATGTAATGTCACTTATATGTGGAATCTAAAAAAAAAGTGAACTAAAAAAATGAACTTATTTACAGAACAGAAACAGACTCACAGACATAGAGAGCAGACTCATGGTTACCAGGAGGGGAAGAGAGTGGGAAGGGATAAACTGGGAATTCAAATTTTGCATCTCTTGGGGAGTGATGGAAATGTTAGGTATATTGATTGTGGCAGTGGTTTCATTGGTGTAGAGATCTATCAAAATTCAAATTGTACATCTGAAATATGTATAGTTTACTGTACAGGAATCATACTATAATAAAGTTGTTTAAAAAATAAGAAACTAAGAACACCAAAAAATGCATAATCTCAGGCCCCACCCCAGACCTGCTAAATCAGACTCTGCATTTGCCAAGATGCCGGTGACAGGCAGGCATGGTCAAGTGTGAGAAGCACCAGCCCAAGAGACCAGAGCCAATTGCCTCCCTCTCCTAAAGAATGGGACAGTCAGAGAGAGCACAGCCACTGTCCAGCCATGGCCTGCAGGAGGCAAAGATTTTAAAGACCTAGACCTCGTCTCTCACCCTGCAGTCTCTTAGCAGCAAGTCCCGGCGGTCAGTGGCCAAGGCCCAGGCATTGTCCACCATCGGGGTCAGGCCCCTGGGGCTCAGGGCAAGGTGGAAAAGGGATCTGGAGAGGCGAGTGAAGAAATCCAGCTCAGGGACGGTCAGTACCCATCCCATCTGCCTCATGTCCCGCTTTACCTCTGCAGACACCACGCATGACTCCTCCCGAGCCACCCAGTGTGGTGGACACTTTTGGTGCCCCGCTAGGTCCCCTTCACTTGCCAGGTGAACCCATCCTCCTACGGCCCTGTTGGCTGCTTAAATGCCCATAGATGCATAAGTGTATCCTTCTTACCCAGAGAATTGTCCTCAGCCTAATGGGAGGCCCCTCACCTAGGAGTTGGTCCCCCACCCCACCCATCCAGCAGCCTTCATGCAGCAATGACTCACCGACACAGGCATACAGAAGGCTGGCCTCCCTGCCTCCAGGTGAGAGAGCTCTCATGGGATCAGGTTGAGGCTGGTCTCCAACAAGACCACACCCCTGCCGGTTCCTGCCTCCCTGTGCCCTTCTCCTGAGAGCACTCCATCACTTGAGAGACGCTTTGCTTCAAGGGATCTGGACCTAACAAGTCCAGTGACATGCAGACTCATACTCCCCACTCCACCACTCCAGCTCAGCCCAAGCTTTCCCACTGTATCCTCTGGAATTTGTGGGTAACACCAACAGAATCCCTGGGTCCTCCCCATCCTCTTCAAAGAGCTGATGTGTGAACTCTCTGTGCTGTAGCTCTGGCAATGCCCTGGGTGGTCCCTCACCCTTTCCACCTGCCTCCTTCTACACTTGTCTTTCTCTTTGCTGGTCCTTGGGTGACAGGCATGGAGCATGGCAGCCATTGGCAGTCATGCCTGGAGGCTTTTGGTCCTTGTTTGAAACAGTACATACTTTGTAAATACTTTGTCACTTCTCAGACTTTGGCGGCAAGAGACCAGCTCATCAGATCCCAAGCAAGCCCTGCATTCCAAATGTTTCCCCTAGTGGGATCCCAGGTCTCTGAAAGAGAACCTTCCTGGGGAAAAGGAATGAGCCTCCAACTCCTGAGGGCCGTGGGCCCGCTCCTGGCTGGGCAGGATCCCTGCTCTGCATGAGGACCAATAGTCACGGGGTGAGGACTCTGCTTTGCCTGATGCACAGCAGAAACCTCACTGACCTGAGAAAACAGCTCATTACAACACACGTCCTCAAATGGCGGTGTGGTTAATTTAAGACAGTCCCACTCAGCGGACAGAGAAAACAGTAAAGGAGAAACAAAAGAAAACATTTAACATGATTTTTTTTTAAATTTTGTTTTCAACAGTTTTCCAAGTTGTAATTTCCCAGAGTAAGGCTGTCACCCACTGTCCCGACCCAAGGAGGGGAGGTGGGAAGGACCAGGGCAATGACGTTTGTCATTTGGCCCACCGACCACCACCCGAAAGCGGCACATCTTGAACCTGTTGGCCAGATTGCTTCATTTCTTCCCATTCTTTTCTTGTAAAATGAGGCACCATTATCTTAGCTCACTCATTCATTCAACAAGCCACCAAAGCCAGATACTGGGAGAGGGGTGGGGGCATAGGACTGGGGCGTGGAGAAGATTCTGGTCCGGAACAGACCACAGCCCCCAAGACCCTTATTCCCAGGGTAGGAGTGGGTCAGGGAGGGCAAAGCTGGGCTGTCCTGGTGTCCTCCCTCCCAGGGAGGTGCTACGGGGATGGGGCGCGGAAGAGCCCTGCCCGGGCTGCGGGCACAGGAAGTCCAACGCACAAAACCTCTGCCTGAGGCGTCTTTAAGGACCCTTCCCTTCCCATCCCCCGCCCTTGTATACAGTTTAAACCCTCCACACTGGGTCATTCAAGACTGGAGTCCCCAGAAAAAAGAAGTCGCTGTTTGGGGGATGGCAGACGATCAACAGCTGAGACAGCTGCGATGAAGGATTAGTGGTGGGTTTTTCTCGGAGGCTTGCTACAAACGTTGCTGCTGTGCGTGTGCAAACACTATTAAACGAGAATGTTTTCGCTGGCTCCCATCCACCTTCTCCCCACAGTTTAAGTATTGAAATTTTTTTTCCCCTAAACTGAAGGAGCTCCGGTGTGCAGCTCACGTTGAAAACTTAAAAAAAGGTATTTCCATAAATGTTGGCAGAAACCGGCTGCTGTTTATTCCAACCGCCGTCATAATAAACCCTTTCCCAGTGACAATCTAACAAATCATTTTCTGTTTGCCACTGAGTTTTGCTTCAATCACATTTTTGTGCTCTTCAAATTCCCTTTAGTAGGAACTCCTAAAAGCCACGTTTCCTAAGGCAGCCTTTGTGGACAACGGAGCCAAGGGGTTCGCCTGGATCCCAGGGGCAGGAGTTAGTCTCAGACTCAAAGAGAGATCAGTGTGGAAAACATTGGTATCCGCAACATTTCAATTAGTTGCTTTTAAACCCGTATGTACACACAAACCTTCCCTCAGCCCTTCGCTGCTAAGGTAAAATCTGAGCATTAACAGGTACAGGTAGGCCCTCTCCGGTGGGGCCCCTGCCCGGGCTGCCGAGAGGCAGTGGGGCTGCACCCAGCTCCTTGCCCCACGGCAGGCAGCCTCCCAGGCTCAGGGACCAGCCAGAGGGACCTGCCAGTAACTGCTGGGCTACGTGCAGGTGGGTCACAGGGCAAACGAGGGATCTCAGGCTGGGCTTGGAGACCCCCAAAAGCTTACAGAGGCGCCTGTGTTCTCAAAAGACAGGCCAGACACATGCTGAGCCCATAAGGTCTCCACCCAGGACTCTTCTAGGCTCTTCCAAGAAACACGCTCAGGGAGGCACTGGGTTGGGGTCACCGGGTGCAGCCTGCACGCTGGGGTTTCATGGTAGGTTTGGAGGAATCAACCCATCTTTTTTTTTTTTTTTTTTTTTAAGATGGGTTTGGTTTTCTTTGAAATAAAAACTTAGTAACTGGATTCCACAGCCTTCAATCCAAGCAAAGGGCTGACAATGTTGATCGTACTGTCCCCAGGGTTTCTCCCCCGGGGACATTGCTAGGAGGGGGGTGGAGGCACTTTTTAATCCCCAGTTGAAAGAGGCCAACTTCAGAGAGCGGTTGGGAACCCCTGCTCACCACCACGCAGCCCTGTGCGGGCCATCGTCACCCACACGCCACTCACCCTAGGCTCCAAGGGAGAGGACCAAAGGGAAGTTCTGCAGGGCACAGAGAAGTGGAGAGAGTCCTGGCCTGTGACCCACTCCCCCACTGACTTCAAAAGGAAGGTTCTCTGGTGGAGGAGAGGGTGGGGCGAGGGATGCAGGGAGAACCCAGCATCCCATGGGCGGCAGCCATCTAGGGTCTGACTCATGGCTGGGCGGGAGGGCTGCTACAGACACACACAAAGGCAGCCGTCCATCATCCAATGACCCGTGCAGACCGCTGGCATGGCAAATTCAGCCAAAGCCTGGGGAGTGGGTGATGGTCTTGAGCTGGGTTCCTCAAGGGAAAGCCTGACATGAGGAATTTTGTGCAGGGAAAAGAGGATATGCTCGCAGGAGAAAGGGAATGAAGGGAGTAGCACAGTGCAGGAGGAGAAGCAGGGGACATCTGAGTCCCCAGAGGTTAGAACAGTGAGATGGGATAAAGGAAGCTTTGAAAAGCAACACCACCTGAGTTTTCCACCCTTAGGGAGTCACCATTACACTAAAGACCCCGAAGTCTACCTCCTTGTATTCCTCTCCAAGCTGCGGTGGGAAAAACCCTGTCTCCTGCAGTCGTCTCAGGAGGGTCCCAGCCAGACTGAGTGGCAGGGAATAGGGTTGAATAAAGAAAGCCCAGACTTCAGAGCATCACTCCCTCCTGGTTTTCTCCAACCTCAAAGGTGGCTCCTTCTGTCTCTTTGGTGTGTTTCTCATTTCCCAGGGGGTCCCAGGGCTCTGTCCTTGGTAACACCCTCCTCCTTTTTTTTTGCTTCTCAATATACACAAACCACCTGAGGACTCCATCCAGCCTCGTGGCTCTAAAGACCACTTACATTTAGTAGGGGGAGCTGTGGCTCTCCTCCTGGACCCCTTCAGGGCCAGTCACCCCCACCTCTCACCCTGCCTGTTGGCTGCCAGGAACCCGCAGTCACCTTTCCAGAGAACTGCCCTCCTGACCAAGCTCTCTGCCTTCAAAGGTACACCCTGCCCCCGAAAGGACCTCCTGCAGCCAATACCTGACTGATGAAGGCTGTCACGAGATTCTCTGACAGGAACCCCCACAAAAAACCACATGCGTTTGGACCCCTGACTCAGGCTCTGCTAACAACCTGAGAGAACTCCAGTTTCACTTGCAGCCTGCACCCACCCACCCATCCTCCCCACTTCAGTAAACGGCAACTCCACCCTTCCCAAAACCTCGAGGTCGCCATCAGCCTGTCTCTTTTCTCTTACACTCTACATCCAATCTCTCAGCAAACCCCATCGGCCCTGCTTGCAAAATAAATCCGCAATCCGACCCCTTCCTTCTCCGCACCTCCCCTGCGGAGTCCGCAGCCGCATCCCTCTTGCCTGGAAGTTTGCAGCTGTCCCCTCACCCGTCTTCCTGTTTCTATGCTTGCTCACTGGCAGGCTTCTCGCGAGCTGGCAGCCGGTCTGATCCTTGTAAAATGTAAGTCAGCTGAGGTTCGGGTCTGCTTCACGGCTCCCGCCCCACTCGGAGTAGAACGGCCTTACACGGGCCCACGGGGCTGAGCCACCTGCCCTCACTTACGGCCGACGCTGTCCTCAAACGGGACTGACCGACCGCTGTGGGGCTCGGAGATGCCAAAGGGTCTGGCGAAAGCCACCTTTCTGTCCTCCACACTGCCCACCCAACTTCTTTTCCAACGGGCGCCACAGAGGGTGCAGGGCAGACCACGTGCAGACGTTTTATTTAGCCTCTGTCCTCACCGTCCTTGCTGGGTCAGGGGTGGGGAGAAAGGATACCAAAGTCTGGAAAAGCAGAAAGGCTTGAGGAGGCTTTTATAATTACCATCTTGGAGAGAAATTTTTCTTATTTAAAATATACTGATTTTCTGGAAACAAACGAACAAACCCCCAACCATGAAAAGCTGTCCTTCTGACCAAAGTGGTGAGAAAGGCAGGTATGAACATGGAGAAAGCGAGTGTGCGGCTGGGAGGCGGGGGGGACTCGGGGACACAGGCTCACCCCTCGTCAGACGGAGCGAGAGACGGAGCTTCGCTTTCACTCCGCAGAGCAGAGAGAAGGCTCTGAGGTATCAACAACTTGGGCTGCGGGGAAAGGGAAGAGTCTGTGTTTCCTGAACGTGGAAGGGAGGTGTCTCTGGCTGCGGGGCATTAGCTGGGCTCCTCCAGCTCCAAGAGGTCATCCAGGTACTCCACAACCTCTCCCTGTAAGAGACAACGAGGCACCGCGGTTAAGTGGGCTCCCTGACCTTAAAAGGCTGATGAGCAGAGACTGTTTCCAGGAATGTACTGCCTGCACCTGGGGGCTGGAGCAGCCTTTCCCCCGCCCCTCGGGCCAACAGGATCTGACTTCTGGGAGGGGCCTGGCTTCCCTTCCATGTGAACTTGGAGTCCAGTGCTCCGAGACCCCCACAGATGGCCCGGGTGACAGGGGCAGTCCAGCACCCTCTGAAAGACCCTGTTTAGTGCCCCTTCCTCTGCGCACCCCTCCCTTGTCCCTACACCCCCTCCCATCAGCAGTGACGCCACAGGAAGGCTTTCTGTCTGTTCCCTTTCTGCCTTCATCACCAGACCATGAGCTTTTCCAGGACCAGGACCTGGGTTCCGGTTTTTCCCCAGAGCCTGGCACACACAGGTCTCAGTCAACCTGCCGGAAGTGAATGACAGCATGTACTTGTGCACACGGCTGGTGTCAATGAAGCAGCCACTCCACTCAAACGAGAGACGCTGGGGGACAGGGACCCACTTGCCCACTGTCGGCACAGGAGCCCAGCAGCTCCCTCCTTCTGCAACCAGCCTTAAGCCTCTACCTGGAACAGCCCAGCGTGCTCTCTGATCTTCTCTGCGATGATGTCTCTCCCCCGATACATCTGAGCCACCAGCTGATGACACAGCTTCCCTTGACTGCAGGGAATGAGTGAGCCACCAAGGAAGCCAAGCCCCTCCGATGGTGACCACCCTCTGCCAAAGCCTGGCCTCCCTCACAGAGGCGTCCATCCCTGGCCAAGAGCTTCTCTGCTCCTTTTGATATCTGAATACAGAGTGATTCATAAAATCGCTCAGCATCTGAAAATAGTTTAAAAAATCGATCCAGTACATGAAACACAAAATGGATCGTATTATTTTCATCAAATACCTCTACCACATCACGCCTGAGATGAGGCACTCAAGGTATGGGAGTGGAAGACGACTGCTTGAAAGCCCAAAGTTCTTCAGTTGCTTTCTGGGCCCAGAAAGGAAAACACCATGTGGCAGAGGGATGTCGTGTGTGGCCGTGACGTCTGTTCCCAGAGTTACTGTTTCCTGCCGTGTGGCTGCTGGGACCCGGGGACGATGGTCCTGTTTGCTGCTAGCTCACTAGCAAGTGTCCACGGCCACAGACATGAAAGAAACACATGGCCCTAGAAGGCCCGTGGGGCGGAGGCCGTTGGTACCTCGCTCAGATCTGCTCTCCAGACACCCATCCCCCAGGTGCGGGCGGTGGAGGGGGGGGAGTCTCGTGGCTGAAAGCTGCCTTTTCTTTGCATGATTGAACTTGGCCTCAGGGAGTGGCCCCACCAGGGGGCTGCTGCTGCCAGCAACCAACAGGAGACTGATAGGACGGTCGGCAGAAGACAGGGAGAGCCTGGTGGCACAATTCACACTCCAGCGCTCCCCCACGGGATCCGGCTAACCTGGCTGCCGCTGAAACCACATGTCTACCTGGCTCCTTCCCCCACCCCTCACTTCCCTTCTTCCCGGGGAGCATGCCCTGAATAAATCACTCCAGCAAATTATAATCTAAGAAATTTAAACTTTCCCAAAGCAAACAATGATCAGAACCCGAAATGTGAAGCATCTATTTCAGCTTGCTTTGCAAATTTTCTAAAACAAATAGGGCCTCTGCAAAATGCTTCACCGGTGTACAGACTCTCAGGCGTTCTTACACACATTTCAACCCCAGGAAGACAAAAGGGAGGGGACCACAAGTATCAGGGGCTAAACTGTACTGAGGCTTTGCTTCAAAGTAGCATTTTGTCCTTTGGAAATTTTAAAGATTAACTAAGAATTCTGTTGTCTTGGGTATAGTTTATTTCATATTATCATTTGCCATCATTTGATATATAATTAAAACACAGCTCATTCTTTAGACATTCTTTCACAATTCTAAAGCCTCAGTTTAATAACCAACTACTCTTGGATTTTCCGTGGAGCCCTATTATCTTGAGAGTACCAAGTCCAAGAATCCTGGTCATTTTATTTTTTCCCTTTTGTTTTTTAATTTTAATTTTTGAATTGAAGTATAGTTGGTTTACAATATTATATTAATTCCAGGTATACAGCATAGTGATTCAGTATTTTTACCGTTTATATTTAATTAAGTTATTATAAGTAATGGCTGTAATTCCCTGTGCCACACAACATATCCTTGTTGCTTCTCTATTTTATACATAGTAGTTTGTATCCGTTAATCCCATACCCCTAATGTGCCCCTCCCTGCTCCCCCTTCAATGGATATGATTTGTTTCCTGTAAGAATCCTAGCAGTTTTAAAGCCTGGAATAAGCCTGATCTATTCATTAGGTGGTTACTAACCAGCCGTGTGACTTTGAGCAAGTCACTCTACCTTTCTGAGTTTGTTTCCTCATCTGTGACATGAGAGAGCTTCACTAAATCTCATAGTCTCATCTTATTCTAATATTTGTGATTTGTTTTCTAAATATCTTGTTCTTGTATGTTAAAAGCCTTCAAAGCAGTCATTGCCAGGAATTCCATCTCTGAGAATTTATCCAAAGGAAATGATCAGTGAAGAGGTAACAGACTTAGTTACTGCTGCGATAGTTATAAAAGCAAAAAGTTGGAAGCACCCTAAATGCTAGAAAAAGAGCTTTATCTTGAAAATGCATGCTGTGGAATATTAGTCATTAAAAAGTCAACTTTATAATGAGCATTAACTAACAAGGCTAACAAAAACCACATGATCACCTCAATAGATGCAGAAAAAGCATCTGACGAAATTCAGCACCACTTCATGATAAAAACATGTGACAAACTAGGAACAGAAGAGGAACTTCCTCAACCTGATAGGCACCTACAAGAAAACCTACAGCTAAGAATATACTTAGTGCTGAAACAGAATGTTTTCCTTCTAAGATTGGGAACAAGGTGGGAGGGTATAGCTCAGTGGTAGAGAGCATGCTTAGCATGCATAAGGTCCTGGGTTCATTCCCCAGTACTTCCATTAGATAGATAGATAGATAGATAGATAGATAGATAGGTAGATAGGTAGATAGGTAGATAGGTAGATAAACAAACAAAACTAATTACCCTCCCCCCTAAAAAAAGTTTAAAAAAAAAGACTGGGAACAGGACAAGGATTTCCATTCTCTCTTTGTATTCAACATCATACTAGACGTTTTAGCCAGGGCAATTAGCCAGAAAAATACATAAAAGACATTCAGACTTGGAAAGAAGACACAAAGTTATGTATACTCATAGATAACATGATCTTGTATACAGAAACTCGTCAGGAATCCACATACACACAGAAAAATTAGAACGGATAAACAGGTTCAATTAAGTTTGCAGGATCACAATATCAATATACAAAAGCCAACCGTATTTCTATACGCCAGCAATGAACAACTAGAAAATGAAAATAAGAAAAACCGTTCCATTTGCAATAGCACCAAGAATAACGGAATGAGAAAATCTTATTGAAAGAAGTTAAAGAAGACCTCAATAAGTAGAAAGACATCCCACACGCATGGATCAGAATATTTAATACTGTTAAGATGTCAATACTACCCAAAGAAATCTTCGGAGTCAGCATAATTCTTATCAGAAATCCCAGCTGCCTTTTGCAGAAATTGGCAAGCTGCTCTTATATTTCATACGGAAATGCAAGGGGCCCAGAAGAGTGAAAACAATCTAGAAACAGAAGAAAGAAGTTGGAAGGCTTACATTTCCCAATTTCACAATGTAGTTCAAAGTTCAGTACTCAAGACGGTGCAGTACCAGCACAAGGACAGAAATCTAGATCAATGGGATGGACTTGAGAGTCTAGAAATAAACCGTCACATTTAAGGTCAACTGACTTCCTACAAGGGTGACCAGACAATTCAATGGGGAAAGAAAGTCTTTTCAACAAATGGTGCTGGGACAAATCTACATGAACATACAAAAGAGTAAAACCCTACCTCACATCATATATGAAATTAAGAAAAAACAGAGTGTAGATCTAAATGCAAGTGTTAAAACTATAAAAATCTTAGGGAAAAAACATAGTAAATTTTAGTGATCTTGGATTAGCTAGTAGTTTTTTAGGTCTGACACCAAAAACACAGGCAACAAAAGAAAAAATAGATAAGCTGGATTCCATTAAAATTTAAAACTTTTGTGCTTTAAAATATCATTAAGAAAATAAAAAGACAACCCACAGATTGTAAGGAAATGTTTGTAATATATTTGACAGGGGGCTTCTAACCAGAATATATAAAGAACTCTTACAATTCAACAATAAAAAGACAAGAACCTGATTAAAAAACGGGCAAAGGATTTGAAGAGACTCAACATTTCTCCAAAGAAGATACATACATGGCTAATAAGCATATGAATAAACTCAGCATTACTAGTCAACAGGCAAATGCAAGTCAAAACCACTATGAGGAACCACTTCACGCCCACTAGGATGGCTATAATGAAAGACTGACACGGTAAGTGATGATGAAGACGTAGCCAATTAGAAGCTCTCAGACATTGCTGGGGGGAATGTGAAATGGTTCAGCCACTTTGGAAGATGGCCTGGCAGTTCCTCAACAAGTTAAACTTAGAGTTACCATATGACCCAGTAATTCCACTCTTGAGTGTAAGAGAATTGAAAACTTTTGCCCAAACAAAAATTTGTACAAATCATTATTCAAAGTAGCCAAAAAGTGGAAACAACCCAAATGTCCATCAACCAAGGAATAAACATGTGGTATATCCATACAGTAGAGTATTATTCAGCAATAAAAAGAACTTTCTAGGGGGCAGCGGGTATAGCTCAGTGGTGGAGCATGTGCTTAGCATGCACGAGGTCTTGGGTTCAATCCCCAGTACCTCCATTTAAAAATTTTTTTAAAAAGGAATTTTTACATGCAACACAATGCATGTTATAACACAGCTAAACCTGGAAAACATTATGCCCAGTGAAAGCAGCTCATCACAAAGACCAGATACTGTTGACTTCATTCATATGAAACGTCCGGAACAGACAAATCCATAGAGACAGAAAGCAGGTTGGTGCTTGCCGGGAGCTGGGGGCGGGGTTGGGATGGGCACAGGGGAAGGAACAGGAAGTGACTGCCAATAGGTCTGGGCTTTCTTTTGCTGATGAAAATGTTCTGAAGTTTGACAGCAGTGATGGAGGCACAACTTTATGAATATACTAAAACCCACTCCATTGTACACTTAAGAAAGGAGAATTTTATGATATGTGAATTGTATCTCAATAAAGCTATTCTAGAAAAATATAACAAGGAAAACTGCTCACACTACACTGGTAAGTGGAAAAGCCATGATACATAATTGCATTCAAGTGTGTGGTGAGTATATACCGGAAATGTGCAGGAAAAAAGCTGGAGGTGTAGATACCAGAATATCAATAGTAGCTGCCTGCTAGATAATCAGGGACTCTCCCTGCCCCCTTTTCCTAAATACGCTTTTTTCCACTTTTTGAAACTGCAGCAGCCAACCTCATTTGCAACTGGCCAGCGTTTCCTTCTTTTCAGCATCCTCGATCTTCTCTCAGGCTCTGCTTCAAGAAAACCCTACCGAAGACACACCGCACAGGTGTCACCTCCTGGTTTAGAAGCACTCTCACGTGCAACGTGTTATTTCATGCTCCCAACCCTGTGTGGTCAACGTTACTAATCCCATTTTGTAGACAAAGGACTGAGGCTCAGGGGAGTTAAATGTGTGCTTGTGGTGAGTCCCTCCCAGGCAAATTTGTGCGCAGAGAACAAATTCCACGATCCATCTTACCAAGAAGTGTTTCCCTGAAAACTGGAGCAGTGCAAAGAGCAGGCGTGGAGGCTCAGGGCCCCTGGGTCTGGCCCAGCAGCTCTCAGAACTTTCCTGTCCCCCACGCTCCCATCTATGGAGTGAGGGGTCAGACCAGAGCAAGCTCACAGCTCTCTTCCAGCTCCAGTGGCTGACAAGTCCCCAACTGTCTCACAAAGCACTTTCCAGTTTGTTCCAGATGTATCTCTCTATACGCTACCCCTAACGATGGCTTTTCTGTGACGAGGCTACCCCACCACAGAGTGACTGCCCCCACCCAGCTGAGTCTCTGCCACAAAAGGAGTCAGCTGAGTGAGGCTGTATCAGGAACTTCAAGCAATCCCAGAGAGAGAGAATCCCAGAGAAGGATAAAATGCCTAATTTACGAAAAGGAAAGGAAAGGAAAGATCTAACAGAAAAATTGGGATGTGGGTTTCCCAGGGTCTTTGCTGGGCTGAGTGGCTGCAAACTCACTGCATTTTTATCAGGTTAGGAGCTGACGGCTGGCTGGGAGGGATGGGCCCCCAGAAGCAGCCTCCTCCTCTGTCAGGAAACGCGGTGCTTCACCTGGGTTTCCTAGAAAGCCACACCCACCTCGGCCCCCAGGCCAGCGCTCTGACTTTGGTTAAAACGCCCACAGGAACTGTGTTTCTCCAGGTCCCTTTCTGTTTCTTATTTCCGGGACGCCTCGGCCTTCCAAGTGATTTTAGCAAAGATGTGAGTAACGTTTTCTCTTGGCTGGACGAGCGCTAAACATGAAAACTTACCTCATCGTCATCCATGATGTGTTCCTTAGCGAAGTCATACAGCTCCTTCTGGAGTGTAGTCACGTTAAAGAACTGGACGGCTTCCTGTCCAGACACAGAGAACAGTATATGACCGGCCTTTTAATGGGAGAACTGGGGCAGGGGAAGCAGGGTATGGGATTTCTTTGGGGGGGGGGTGATGAAAAGGTTTAAAATTAAATAGTAGAAATGGCCGCCCAGCATGGTGAATATATGGAAATCATTGAATCGTGCATTTGGAAAGCATGAATTTTACTGTATATGAATTATACCTAAATTTGAAAAAAAGAGTGGCCAACTCCGAGTGAATAAAAGAGAAAGCGTGTGTGTGTGTGTGTTTGTGCCTGCGTGTCGGCCGGGCAGGAACTTGAGGGGAGACTATGTAAGGAAAACCGGGACAGCACACAGTAATCTCAGTGAAAATACAAGTTAAGGGCCAAGATCAATTAGAAAAGATCTTCTAAAAGTAACATTTTATCCATGGATTTCCCTGACAACACATGCAAAGCTGAGTTAGTGCATCAAGGGAATTAAATTTATCCATCCATAAACAAGCCTGCAAGGAAGATGTCAAAAAAAAAAAAAAAAAAAAGGAAAGAAAGAAAAAAGAAAAAAAGATCAAGCAGGTATATGTGTGTGTTGGGGAAAACGTTCATGATGAATTATTGAGACAAAGCAAGTCGCAAAACAGCTTGTAAAGTACGATCCTGTTTTTGTAAAACTAAACAAATACATGCTGTACACATGGTCAATGCATAGCTACATGTCAGTATGAGAGAAATACATGGGATTGTAAAGGAAGCTCACTTCCTAAGTGAAATATTTCTGCAAAGTTTTTACTGATTCAGAAATGAGAATAAAGCAATAAAATGTTAAAAGAGAAAAAAAAAAAACCTACAGAAAGAAAAAATTTGAGTCTCCCTTCATTTTGGAAATAACCCTTCTCCTAAGGTGCAGAGCAGTCTCCAGGAGGTGGGAGGAAGGGGAAGGAGGCAGGGGCCGGACGCCTGGTGCCCTGGCACGTACTGGTCTAGGCTGGAAATGCTCGTCCGAGAGCCCCCACTTGTCCTGGTGGTACCGGTAATACACCAGGTTCTGCTGCATGACCTTGTCGTCGGGGTCAAAGAGCAGGTAGCTGACGGCACAGGGGGCCGCGTTCGTCAGGTCGTTCACTGGGGGCAGGAGGAGAGAGGAACAGGAGGTCAGCCAACAAGTCACCAGCCACCCGCCCCGCAAGCGCAGCTTCCTAAAGCAAAAGGTCCCCAACAAGCAGCTTCTCCGCAGCGCCACCTCCGGGAAACCTGAGATGATGGGCATCCTGAGGTTCGTCTGGGGGATGAAGGGAAAAGAGGGAAGACGGAATGAGACAGAAGACCCCTGGGTGTTCGTTCTAGCACATTCCACTCCAGTTGACAACCCAGGAACGCGACTTTTGCTAAAGCGCTGGTTGCCACGGTAACCAAATCTTAGGCATGGATAAAGCCTGCCACCTGGTGGCTATTTCCTGTAACAACAATTTAAAAACCGGTGCTTGGGCGCACTTGCTATTCAGAGCCTGAGGCGTGTAAATAACACCTGCCCAAACCCTGCCGCCTGGTGGTTATTTCCCGTAACAGCAACTTAAAAACCGGGGCTTAGGGACACTTGCTATTCACAGGGCCTGCCCGCAAGAAATGCCCTGGGGTAGGTAATTTGGAAAGAATTCAAAACAGGGCAGCCTTTGAAAAAGTAAATTTTGCTCATACTCTTTACCTATAATCTAGAAAGCAAAGATTTCCTGGCGGTGGGGCGGGGAGCAGGAAAAGCTAGAAGTTTGTTTTTTCAAGTGTTTAAAAGGTTTTGCCAACGTTTCTGATATGCAGAGTGATTTTTCAGAGCAAATGAGGGATTTCAAAGGATTGACTAGTGAGTTGCCAGAGCCTGGAAGCGTCTGAAATACTTCTGAACTCCAGTGTTCCCAGGCGCACCCACCGAAACCAAGCCTGCCCAGAGGTTGGGAGACCCAAGCTTCAGAGTCCATCATGAGGCTAGCTCAGTGACGTGCTAGCACGGCTTCTCATGAAAATGAAACAAAAACACTAGCTTATGTCTTTAGCCAACAGAAAATCTATAAACTGCGAACCCAAGATCGGCAAAGTGTTGATAAATGTTGAGGCTGGGGGATGGGCACACGAGTTCATTAGACATCCTAATGTCTGTTTTTAAATTTCTACACGTTTCAAAATAAGTATGTAATTTTTAACAATTCTCATGAAAACAAGGCTCTTCCAAGTGTAGATGAATATAAGGCAACAATTAACACTGGGGCTTGGGGAGGAGAGGTGGAGGGTGCGAAGGGGTGGTTTGCTTTCGAAGTTTCTTCGTGTTTCTCCAAGATGTTTGGTTCACGGCAACAAGCCTGTACTACAAGCCCTTTAGAAAGAGCACTAATCAATCACTGATATTTTAAAGAGAGGGCTCTTCATAAGTAAAACCACAGCCTAGTAGAAAACTGCCCCTTCCATGCTAGAAGGCAATCAGTAAACATTTGCTGGGGACTTACTGTGAGTGAAATGCTGTCATATCACACAGAACTAGGCTCTCATCCTCTGTGCTAAATAATCCTTTACCAGACTGCTGGTGCCACAGGGGACCGTGGCAAATAAAATCTCATCCCTCCCTCCATGAAAGGGGACATCTGTTAAAAAGCCACTTCGCCCTCCTGTTGATCTCAGAAACGTCCCAACCCAGGGACATTTCAGGACCTTCCACTGCATCCTTAAATGAGATTTAGGCTGTTCTAAAATCAGGTTCACTGCAGAGAGAGCCCAGTTACCTTCCTCAGGAAGACCTGGTGTGAATGACAGTTTCAGAGAAACTTCTCAGGAGCAATCTTGAGTAGCAACAAAAATTAAAAATAAGAATTTTTTGGTGTGTGTAGGGGTAAATCAGGTTTGTTTGTTTGTTTGTTTGTTTGTTTGTTTAATGGAGGTACTGGGGATTGAACCCATGACCTGGTGAACGCTAAGCATCATGCACTCTACCACTGAGCTATACCTCCCCTCAAATTTTTTAATTTAAAAAAAAATTTGAAAAGAGAGAGAGAGAAAGAAAACAATTTTTTCCCCTTTTTTAACCTTCACCAGGCAAGGTTTTCAGGACAGCAGGTGGGCTTAAGAGGTAGGTAGGTAGGGGGCTGCTGTGGACAGAAGGGCCCCAACAAAGAACAGAGTGGCCACAGCAGGGAAGGAGGGCTGTGGAAGACAAGCTCACATGTCACTCCTCCCAGGACATCCCTGAATCCCCAGCACTGGCCTTAGTTTGCAGAGCGGCCAAGGGGAAGCCAGCCAGGCACCTGCCGGTGGACCCAGGTATTTTTCACCAGTAGGGCAGGGTCGTTCCTGCTGCAACTGACCCTCGTAACCTCCCATGCTGATCACTGAACCACCAAGGTATGTGCTGTTCCAGCCCCAAGGTTACAGGGAGAGGAGGGAAGCCAGAAGAGACCAGCCCTGAAGTCTGAACTCTGAACTCCTTCCTCTCTCACGTGTGTTCCCCGCTGTCCACCTGGAAGGTTCTGACATAAACTCCAACGTCAGGCCAGGGGAGGACCAAGTGCAGTGAAACTCTTTTAACAATCTGAAAAGTAAGGCTGATGAGGTGGAGGAAAGGAAAGAATGATAAAAACAACAACACTTATATAGTCTGCTTTGTGCTAGTGTGTGAATTCCCTAAGCATTCCACAGCTATCAGTGCATTTAATCCTCACGACAATCTTATGAGGTTGGGACTATTATCCCCACTTTACAGATGTGGAAGCTGAGGCTTAGAAGGATCAGGTGCCTTGCCCAGACCTCCTGGATGATTACTTACACTTATAATAAGCAAACTGCAAATAATGATACATGGTAGCCACAAACTTCTCCACCGGATAGCCTCCTATAACTGGGGTGAGGTTCTCTTCGCACTGTATTTTGCATTCCAGAACTTCCACATAATGATCTGAAAGAACACACATACATTTTCAGAGTAGTGCCACCATTATTTTCTTTTTTTCATCCATTCTTTTTTTTTTTTTAAGTATAGTCAGTTATAATGTGTCAGTTTCTGGCGTACAACATCATATCCTAGTCATGCATATACATACATGTATTCATTTTCATATTCTTTTTCTTTAAAGGTTATTATAAGATATTGAATATAATTCCCTGCGCTATACAGAAGAAATTTGTTTTTTTTCTTTTAATCTATTTTTATATATAGTAGCTAACATTTGCAAATCTCAAACTGCCAAATTTATCCCTTCTCACCTCCTTTCCCTGGTGAGCATAAGATTGTTCATTACTTTCTTAATACCACTTCTGTCCTGCCCCTAAACAATGAAGGTAAAAGGTAAAAATGACAAATGATAATGATAGATGATAAAATGACGTAAGTAAAATATCTGCAATGCTTATGATGAAGGGCTCAAGTCTTTCATATACAAAATTTCCTAAAATCAATAAGAAAAAGACAAAAGCCTGCTAAAAAAAAAAAAAAAGCCAAAAGGATGTTAACAGAAATTATAAAAGTGGCTAATAAAACATTGTGAGAACAGGCTTTGTAATTAAGAAGTATAATCTAAAGTAATGTAAACTGTTAAAAATCTGACAACACCCGGTGTGAAGGAAAGAATGGTGGGACTCAAACTTTCAGATTCTGATGGTAGGAAAAAATGGGAACAAATTTTTTGAAGAGCAACTTGGCAAAATTTTTCCAAGGTTAAAACACACATGTCGTCTGACTCAGTCGTCTACTTCTGGGAAAATTTTCTTTAGACCTAGGGACACATAGCAAACAAGCTTGGAAGTAACCTAAGTTTCCATCACTAGGATGGTGATTAATAAATGATGGTACATGTGAACAAGAGAATCCACACAGCCTTTAATTTTTCCTTTTTTTATTTGCAGGGTGGGTAATTAGGTTTATTTGCTTATTTGGTTTTTCAATGGAGGTACTGGGGATTGAACCCACGATCTCGTGCATGCTAAGCATGTGCTCTACCACTTGAGCTATACCCTCCCCCCTTACACAGCCTTTAAAGGAGAGTAGGTGGGTGGGAATAGAGTAACAGAGAAAGATGTCAAAGACTACATTTCCCAGCCTCCTTTGCAGTTAGGTTGGGGCCGTAGGACCAGCTGAGCCAATGAGATGTAGGATATTCATTATTCTTTTTTTGTATTAAGTCTACACAGTCCAGTGTCTACATTACACTCACAGCACATCTCAGTCTGGACCAGTGTCATTCAAGTGCTCACTAGCCATGACTGGCCGATGGTTCCCTACCATGCTGGATGGCACAGAGGGAAGGACTACAGACGTACAAAGACATCCTAAACATCCCTCAGAAGTATTGTTAGGATTTGTGTTGGTGTGATACGCTTGAAACCGTTTTAGGTAAGGTAAGAAAAGCACATAAGGAAATATGCTATGTGTTTGAGAAGTCAGATTTTCACTGCATAAAAAAGTATACAAATAAAAAGTCAAAGAATCTAAGAAATACCCTGCAATTTTAAGTTTGCTCAGTTTGGATTGTAAATAGTGACAGGAGCTCAAATGTGGATATGTGACTGATAAATTCCTGTCGCTATTTGCAATTCAAACTTAAATATATGCAGGTACGAGGTTGGCAAGGTACTGCCCTGGATCCCCCACTGCGTGGTCGTCTTGGGCTGGTGCCTCCCCCAGCTGAAGGCCACTGCCTCTCCCAGGGTGCAGCCTTTGGGAGACACCTTCTGCCTGGCTGTTTCTCCTTCCTCCCCTCAGCCTGGGAGATAACAGCTTAGCCACCAGCACTGGTGTCACCCTTCACCCACACTTCTGTAAATAGCTCCTTCTTTTATTGGGGGTGGGAGGTTAGGTTTATTTATTTATTTATGTATTTTTAGAGGAGGTACTAGGGATTGAACCCAGGATCTTGTGCATGCTAAGCACACACTCTCCCCCTGAGCTATCCCTTCCCTGTAAATAACTCCTGCTTGAGCTACCTTGATGGATGTGCACCGTCTATTTCTGGTCAGGACTCTGACTGACACAGAAGGAGACGTATTTTTCACAGTCTATTCCTTTAAGTCTTTCACAACCTATACTATGTGCACATATTAACTCTCAGAAATAAAGTTTGAGATTAAGTACAATGTACCCCTGCGCAGGTGAGACACTATTTCATTGGAATTAAGAGGTGAGGCTGGGTGGCAGGGGAGGGTATAGCTCAGGGGTAGAGTGCCTGCTTAGCATGCATGAGGTTCTGGGTTCAACCCCCAGTACCTCCACTGAAAAAAAAGAGGTAAGACTGGAGTCAGAATACCTGGGTTCAAATACCAGCTCTTCCCCCAAGGACACAATGGACAAGACTTAACTCACTATGCCTCAGCTTTCTCAGCTATAAAAAGGGAGAATGCCAGCACCTTTCTCATAGGGTTAGAAAACTGAGATAATACACAAAAAGAACACAGAACAAAGCCTGGTCTCTAGTCAGAGCTTACCTAATGTTACCTTTGCTGATAAATATTTTTTTAATCTACAGCTGAAACACGGCAGCTCCAAGTAAGCAGCCTGTGGCTGGCTTCCCTCTGTTGTGAGTACCAGGAGAACTCCTGACACCAGAGTGTGAAGGGAGGCTGCAGGAGCACTGGCCAAGACATGTGGTGTGAGGTCCAGGCACGAGCACCGGCAGCTGCCAGCACCACAGAGACAGGCAGCCAGACATTCTCGCCTCCTGATAGGAGAACCCAGCACCAGCTAGGAAGTAGTCCTGCTCCCCCCCCCAACAAAAAAAGAATCAAACCTGAGTCGGATCAAGCTTCTACACCCAACTACCAAGTCATAAGAAATACAGAAGGCAGAGGACTAGGGGATACAGTCAGCAAAATCCAGGCCCTGGGACCCTCTATAGGATAAACGGCAGTTTCTTCAATAGTGAGGGGGAAAAAGACATGACAGAAGAACCTATAGACTAAAAGAGATTGAAAAGACAAGTAATTTGCTATAATAGGGATGGAACTTGAGGATATTATGCTAAATGAAATAAGCCAGTCACAAAAAGACCAATACTAAGGTCCTACTGTAGAGCACAGGGAACTACATTCAACTATAATGGAAAAGAGTATGAAAAGGAATATATGTATGTTTATGTATCATTGAATCACTATGCTGTGCACCAGAAATTAACACAACATTGTAAACCGACTATACTTTAAATTTAAAGAAAGAAAAGACCAATCCTGTATGATTCTGCTTATATGAGGCAGCCAGAGGAGTCAAAATCAGAGAGACAGAAAGGAGAACAGTGGTTGCCACGCAGGGGTGAGGGGGAAGGGGAGTGAGCAGCTGGTGTTTAACGGGGTCAGAGTTTCAGTTTGGGAAGATGAGAAAGTTCTGGAGATGGATGGTGGTGATGGCTGCACAATGATGTGAATGTACTGAGCGCCACTGAACTGTACACTTACAGATGCTTAAAACGGTCACATTTTTGTTAAAAATCAAACCTTAAAAAGATAACCAAGTGCAATATGTGGACCTTCCTTTGAACCTGATTCAAACGAACAAATAGTAAATTACAGCACACGCACACGTTTATGACATTTCTGAGATAAATGGGACACTGGATACTTGATAACGAGATCAAGGAACTATTGTTAAAATTCTTTTAGGTGTAATAGTTTGGTGGTTATGTTGGAGGGAAAAAAAAAAAGAGTCCTTATCTTTTAGAGGTACCACAACTGAACCGCCACAGATGAAGTGATATAACACTGGGATTTGCTTTGTGATGTGGGTGGGAATGAGAGGACGCCCAGGTGGCCTTCTACCTTTACATGTGCTGGAAAGTTGCCGCAATCAAATTATCTCAGTAATGTGAGGCATGCATTGCTTAGGGGCCCATTTTTATTTCTCCAAAAGCCTGTGGGCATCTGTGATCAAGCAGGGCTGAGGAGGTGGACCTCTTCTGCAGGTCTGTGCCTGAACACCACACCCACTGTTTCTCCAGAAGCCCCTGCCAAGTCAGAGGCTGATCAAGGCAGGTCTCAGCCACCCCAGTTACCCATTCATACTGAAGCTCAAAAGTCCCTCAAAAGCCACTCAAGTCACCCAGCAGGCATGGGGCTCCCACAGGGACAGATGCCCCATGTATCCAGGATACCGCCCACCACTACCTGCTATGGAGAGATAGAAATCCTTGAAGTCCTTGATCTCCCTGGAGCCCTCGCAGGCAGCGAGACATTCATAAAAGGTCTTGAAGAAGTCAGGGAGGGCCAGCTCCATGTCCGTGATGCACGTCCTCCAGTTCTCACCGTTGTAGGCTCGCACGGCTCGGATGAACAGGCTCTGGAAAGCAGAGAGAAGCCGAGCAAACTCCAGACGTGAAGGGAGGTGGATTTGGATCAGACCTCGTGGAGCTCCACTCCCGTTAGTTCTGGAGAAACCAGGCTCACCCTTAATTCAACAGGAAGCCAGTCGGTGACTCCCTCATGTCTAGACTTTTCTACCCTGTTCACAGGGGCACACTCCTCACTTCACCGAATTCAAAAAGTAGGGGGACGGTATAGCTCAGCCTGACACACACGAGGTCCCGGGTTCAATCCCCAGAAGTAATAAATAGATAAACCTAATTACCTACCCCCTGAAAAAAAAATTAAAGTTAAATCAAAAAGTAGCAAGCCCTTGATAATAAAACCAAGCTTAATGCGGGGAGGTGATTTTAGGTTTCTTTATTTGTTTTTTTAAAAATTTTTTTAAACAGAGGTAATGGGAATTGAACCCAGGACCTCGTGCATGCTAGGCATACACAGAGCTCTACCCTCCCCCTAAAATCAAGTTTGAATCGAGGAAAAGGGAAAACCATCATGACAAATTGGAGCAGTGGGTGCCAGGGGCTGGGGCTGGGGCTGGGGCAAAGGCTTGACTGTATGAGGGAACTTTCTAGCGAAGGAGAATGTTTTCTAAATCATGATTATAGGGGTAGTTACATGGCTGCCTGCTATATTTGTCAAAACTCACTGAATTACACACTTGAAATTGGTAAACAAGTTTTAAATAAAGTATACTTCATAAGGGGGATTTTTAAAAATCAGGTCAGGAAAAAGGTGCAAGCTTATGAGCAGGTTTGGACACCCACCCCCTAACAGCGAAGCAGAAACCAGGAGTACCATGCATCCTGGGGCGGGCGGCCACGTGCCAGACTCAGGAAACTTCCAGGAATTCCTGCTAATTGTCGACCAGGTAAAAGGAGTAACTCGGGCTGAGGAAGCAGCTTGGTCTCACAAGAAATCAGTAGGATCTTGGACACATGCAGAAACCTGCTAACTTGGAGGAGACAGGACAGGTCTTGAAATAAGCATGAGGCTCTCCATGCGGAGTTTTGTTTCCAGCTGCTCTGGATTTGGGGTCTTGGAGGGCTACCCCTTGGGCCTGGAATTTTCACCAAACTTAAGGCCTCAGGTAAAGAGGGTGGATCTCCTTACACCTCCCAGGCAGGTGGCACCCTGGGAAACAGTCAGGGGCCTTGCCTGGAGACGGGGTAAAGGAGCAGCAACTGCAGGCCGCTGGCTCTGCAGAAGCAGCGGGGAGGCAGCGGCGCAAGGAAGCTGTGCGGAGAGGGGGCCCTGGGCACGCGGGCCGGGGGACAGCCCGCCACGCCCAGCAGGACTCCAAGGAGGGCAGGCAGGCCCAGCTGTCTGCAGTTAAGCACAAGGTGCGGCCCACGTGCACACTGCTCCCCAAACCTGATGAATACAGGCAGGCAAGACAGTACAAAGGCTTCAGTCCTCTTTACGGGAGAATGGGAAAGGAGCAAGCAGCAGACAAGAGATTTCAACAACTTTTGGGAAGACAGAAAGTGGGATTATCACAGAGGAGGGTCTGCAAGGGAGGTGAGCCACACACCCGTAGGCACCTGCAGGCACCGGGGACCACGGAGGCTGGCACGAGGCACAGGACAGAAAGCAGGGCTGAGGGTCTGAGCAGGGCTGCGGGAGCCCTGGGTTCCCTGCAGCGCCCACCTGCTCACTGGACGGATCACATCTCCCAAATCCTCTCCTCGCCAGGGACTGGTGAGCTATTCTAAAGACTCTACCCTTCAAGGCTGAGGGGCCAGGGACGAGGCAGAGCAGAGCTGGGTCGAGGGTGGGCGGAAAGCCAGGAAGCAGGTGAGGTCTCCGACTCAGCTGTGAGGCCCCATCACTCTCCCCAGACTGGCTCTCGGACACCAGCAGACAAGCATGGACACCCCAGCAGCCCTGCAGAGGGTTGGAGCATCCTTCCCTGGAAAACTGAAGGCCCCAGGAAAGAGACTGCCCACTCCGTCTGAGGGTCACCACCTGTGGAAAAAGTGAGCTTGCAGTCTGGTTTCACTAGAGGAAACCCTGAGCCAGACCTTGGGATCTAACCGCTCCCATGGGTACTTCTGACACATCCCTGTGTTTTCAACCACGCCCACCCGCCACTGGTACCCAGCCCCCAGAGCGCGACGGCCCTGACAACAGTACGTGCTCAAAGGGCTTAGACTCTTCCCCTTCTTCTGGTCCTCACGTATCCTCATCAGAACTGCCCTCTGCAGATGTGCAGATGTCAGGAGCCTCTAATTGGTCGAGTCAGTCCCCCTAGTGCCTCTGTTCCCTTTCTGCCTTCAGACATAGTGTGTGTATAAAAATATAGGTTTCCTAGTTTCATCAGAAAGGAAGACTTACGGAGAAAGACAAATATCACATGATATCATTTATATGTAGAATCTAAAAAGAAAGGATACAAAGGAACTTATTTACAAACTGGAAATAGACTCAGTATAGATACAGAAAACAAACCGTGGTCACCAAAGGGAAAAGGCATTGGGGGGGGGATAAATTAGGAGTTTGGGATTAACAGATACACACTACTGTATATAAAATAGATAAACAACAAGGACCTACTGTATAGCACAAGGAACTGTACTCAATATCTTGTAATAACCTACAATGGGAAAGGATCAAAAAAAGAATATATATGTAGGTACATGTATAACTGAATCACTGTGCTGTACACCTGAAACTAACACAACACTGTGAACCAACTATACTTCAATAAAAAGAAATTTAAAAAAGAAGAAATGGTGGGGGAGGGTATAGCTCAAGTGGTAGGGCGCATGCTTAGCACTCACGAGGTCCTGGGCTCAATCCCCAGTACCTCCTCCAAACACAAATAAATAAACCCAATTACCTCCTGCCTCCAAAAAAATTTTTTTAAAAGGAAAAAAAAAGAAATGAAGACATATTTCTGTTTCCTCTGTTCTTGGTCATTTTCAGATGATTTTCAATGCATGTCTTAATTCTACCAGCTTAAAACTGAATGATCAAATGACCATACTTCTAAAATGTGGCATTTGAAGGAAAAGTGGCTTTAAAAGCATCATGGAATGTAAACTCTCATTTTTAAATGTATCAACTTTGTGCTAAAAAGGCAATCATTCCTATTGTCATAATATTCATCAAATACCATCAAAAATCACTAGAGGTCCTAAGATGTCAACAGCTGTTCGTTGAGACACCCTTCTTCAACGATTCACATTGCAACTAACCACCGTGTAAAAACCCAAATATACCTCGAATGACTTGGTTTCCAAGTCTTTAACGTAGTCCTCCGCATCAGGCAGGGTCTTGTAATAAGCCATGTTCCTCTTCATCATTTCGTCACCAGGATGCTTCAGCAGAAAGGTGTGAGCAGCTGCAATGGCTTTCGGAAGATTATTTGCCTAAAGTACAAAGGAGAAAGATAAGAGCTACTCACTGGGTGGTGAGCGAGATTTCTGCAAAACAAGAACGGTCTGTTCAGTCCTTCAGCAACTTTGTGCTTCTACACAACGTTTTCAGCTAAGGGTTCAGCGACTTCCAAGGCCCAGCAGGACCTTGTCCAGCCACTCTGGACGAGTGCTCATCCTCTGAAGGTGAGCAGATGGCCTCTGTGTGCCTGTCCCAGCCACACTCCACCGTCTCTGCCCTGCACCATGCCAGGGGGCTAGCTGTAAGGGCTGTCCCAGTGGACCCTCCTGCCTTCTGGCTTCCAGTGGATTCATCAGTGAGAAGCCCACCAGGAGACTGAAGGAGGGGAAGAGGCGATGGCTGGGCTGTGTAGTGTCCTGGCCTGCCCCCTGCACAGTCGCTCTCTTAACTGAAGGTCACACCCCTCCACCTGGTCTCTCCATTCCCTCCCTTGCCCCTTCTGGCCTGGGGTGGGGGTCACACCCCACTGTCGCTAGCCTTTGTAAATAACCCCCTTATTGGGGTGGGGGGAGGGATAAATTGAGACTTCAGGATTAACATAGACACACTGCTATATATAAAATAGATAAACAACAAGGACCTACTGTATATAGCACAGGGAAATATATTCAGTATTTTATAATAACCTACAATGGAAAAGAATCTGAAAAATATTTATATATATAACTGAATCACTGTGCTGTACACCCAAAACTAACACAACATTGTAAACTATACTTCAATATAAAAAAAAAAAACTTCATTATTAAATATTCCGATTACCCGATATGAGTATACTGCATCTTTTCTGCCAGAACCTTGACAGATATATTGATATTTCCCAGGTCCCTCCCAGACCCTCTCCTTCATCATTCTCGACAACCCCCACCACCTCCTCACTTTCTCATCCGTTCACTCAGCAAATACGTGTTGAGAGCCTCCTACAGGCCAGGCGTTGTTCGAGGAAGTGGGTCCGGAATAATGAACAAAACAGTGGGGGAATAAACCCCTGCCTTTATGTACCCTACATACAAGGGAGTGCCCCCTACCTCCCAGCAACCTGGATCAAGAGCCTCTTTTATGTCACCCTGTGTTCTGTCTCCTCCCTTTTCGCACCACCCTGAGAGCTAACACGCTTCCAGGCTCTGATCCTCCAAGGACCCAGCAGTGTCTGCATTCCTGGGATGTGGCACAGCTCCCCGGACAAGGCAGGACTCATAAGTACCAGTGACTTGGACACATCATGACTACATCATACTGTCATAAAAGGCGGTCATATTTCCCTCTCTTTTCTCCATATGGGTGCTGGCCGGCTGATTCTGAGTTTCACTGCCTCACGGGAGGTGGCTGTCTGGCCAGATCACAGGAACATGACAAAAGCCCCTGCTCGTGAGGGAACTTGGCGAGTGTGGGAAGAGGAGCAAAGTGGGAGAGGGAGCTGCGGGAAGAAGAGGGAGGAAGAGGAAGCCCCCAGGCAAGAAATAAGTCCCCTGTGGAGTCTGCAGGAGCCCCAGACCTCCAGGTTTTGTACCTGCAGGCAGAGCCCAGGAGAGCAGAGGTCCTCAGGGAGGAATGGTGTCCTGGGGCGGCCAGGAGGGGGCTCAAGGGGTGGGCAGAGAGGGTTATGGACACCTCCCTGTGTGGACACGTGAGCATCAACCAGAGGGGTTCCCCACCCCCATGGGCATCCTGGGATCACGGCATAACCTGGCCGTGGGAGGGGAGGCCCCGTACACGTGCCCAGAGGCTCCTCCAGCCAATCCAGAGGGACACTCGGGAATCAGGTTTAGAGAGAGAAAATAAAGGGGTATTTGGGACACTCCGGATTTCTGAGAATCAAAGGTAGCACAGGCCTGTGAGGATCTGCCCCAGAGTGCGAGCCCAGTCATCTGGAGACAGTGTCTGCCCTGGAGAAGTGGCGGGGGGTGACGAGGACAGACTCCCAGAGGTCACTGCTGCTATCTGGGGGACTGTGGCCTTGAGAGGGGCTGCCTCTGAAAGAGTTCTAAGGACAGCTTTGCACTTCGGGCTGGGAAAAGGCCAGTCTGGCTGCAGGAATGAAGGGAGGATGTATGAATGCAGCCCTTTTAAAGCATCTGCCAGTGAAATTAGATTCTCTGATTCTCAGAAGAGCCCTTCAAAAGAGGGGCACAGAGCGGGAATCTTAAGGGCTCTCACTCAGGACCTGAGCTTTACAAAATGGAACTCCTTCCTGAAGAGGAAAGGGAGACTTTACTCACTTTAACCCCAGCTCTGCCAGCTGGAGCATGGAGTCCCATCGTGGCAGCTAAACCTCTGAAAGACCCCCAGCAGGTTTTGGAGAAGTGGGCTGGGGGAGAGGGGCACCTACCTTGCCACGGGTTCCTAGGAGACAGCAGCCCCCAGTCGCCTGCTAAGCCAGCCACTCCTAAATCGTGGGGAGGACAGACCCAGGTCCAGGCAAAGGTGGGGTAAGTGTGTGTGCGAGGCAGCCAGCTCTGGCTGCTCAAGAGTCCAACAGTCATCAAGGACTTGATATAGTGCTGGGGCCCACCTTTCCCTCGGCCTGTGGGGAAGATGAGCATTTCATGGAGACAGCAGTCCCAGAGAGAACCCACAGCTCATGACAGGAACTTAAGATAGGCTGGTGGCATGAAAACCAGGGTGGGCTGGAGGGCCACCCACCAGGGGCATGACCCCTTCTCCAAAAGATCACATATCCACACCTCCTCACCTCACTCTGACAGTCTGAACCCCCCAACCCTGTCATCGTGTTCATCTCAGCATTCGTCCTCAATCACTGAGACAGAGGCCTGCAAATCAGAGTGACACAGCCATATCTACCCAAATCCTGCTACGGCACACAGCACTGTGTCTCCAGAGCCTACTATGGCCAGCCTTCCGGTGCCAGGTGGAGTATATGTGTCTATCATCAATTATTTTTCCTCTCCTCAGAAACAGAGTTTGACAATATAAATATCATTAAAGAAAAAAAATACATCAACCATACATATCACTACCCCAAATCACTTTTTCAGTGATTTTTCAGTTGGAGCAAGTAAGTGAAGATTCTGGTTTATTTATAAAATTCTAAACATTTCCCTATCCTGTAAAGAGATTGCAAACTGCCAAGACAGATGGTATTTTACTGACTTTTAAGTAAGTGATTGTTACAAGACTTACAAAGGGTTTTGAAAAGAAGCTAAGACCTTCCTAACCTTTGAGGATGCCACGATGGAGGAAACCCAGGCCTGATGGTCACAGGGAAATGTTCCTCCTCTCATCCCTGTAACACTTGTTTCAAATTCACCCGTAAATCAATAGTAAAGAAATCAGAGCTTCCACTATTCTCCCCGTTTAAAAATAAGACGTTTCCCTCTTGATTATGCCTCTCAGATTTGGTTCAGAACGTATTTGCCGAAAGCTCTACAAAAAAGAGAGAGGATTAAACAAGTCATTTTTAACCTAAAAAATAGTGCTTGAATGAGTCAGCCTACATTCCTCAGTGTGTTGGGAATGTATTAATCTTACCCCCGGTTCTATTTTAAAACCGTTTTTCATTGCCAGGACAAACACTCACAAATCTGATATTTTATATAAAACTGTAACTAGGCATAGAAATAACCCAACTTTCCTCCTATTTAGGGTTTTGTGCTATTTTATGGCTCATATGAATGCAACATACTCGAGGCTCCGTTTCAGGGAAATATGAAAAACAGATCTTGCAGCCCAAAGACTCACGACAAAGTTTTTTAAAAATCGTTTTCAATGAGATAAAGTAGAAATTGGGCTTTGAGGTGGCTCTTTGCAAAACTCAGTTAAGACCTTCAAAACCTCTTTATCCAGTAACAGGGAATTCAGACCACTCTTAAAACGTGTGGGTCCCCACAGTCAAGGACTTTAAAGGACAAGGAACTGCAATTTATGGCTATGTTTAGCCAGCAATCACAGACAGAATCTTAGCAGCCCACAAAAAGGAGGACGACAACTGCGCTACATTCTAGACGAAAGAGAGCCGGCGGAGAGCGCCAGCCCTGATGAAACGCAACGCGGGAGTTCTGCTCCTCCAGGCAGGGAGGTATCCCTCCCAGGAGCCCTGGCCTTTCCTGGCTTCAGTTTCCTCCTCTTTAAAGGGACCAGCCGGCGCCCCATGTCCTCTTCTGCTCGGTTACTGAAAACACGCCTCACTTGAGAAAAGGAGATTTTAAACGGTATATACCAAAAAAGGAGTCCGTCTTCAAATGACAGACACTGTGCTAGACGTTCTAGGTACGTTCTCCGCCTCAGAACAGAAAAGTATTTTCATCTGCAAGACGAAGAATGAGAGGACCAGGATTTAAAACCGTCCTCTGTCAGCAATGGGTGAGAAAGAACAAGGTCAAGAAGGGGCGGAGGGACACCGCCCAGAGCGAGGAGCGGCGCCCGATCCGGGGGCGGGGCCTGGGCGGAGGGGCGGGGCCCGACCCGGGGGCGGGGCCTGGGCGGAGGGGCGGGGCGGACTTGCCTTGAAGTAGGCGAACTGCAGGAACTTGTAGGGCTCGCGGCGCTGGAAGTCGGCCAGCACTTCGCGGCTGGGCTGCGACTGGCGGAAGGCTGGCAGGCCCTGCTTGCAGCGCTTGAGGCAGTGCGCGCGGCGCAGCAGGCCCCCGAAGAGGCGCAGCTCTGGGTAGCGCGCGAGGCCGGCGGCGGGCTCGGGCTGCGGCGAGGCGCTGCAGTTGCGGTGGCAGAAGGCCTCGCTGTCGCGCAGCAGGCGGTGCAGCCGCAGGCTAATCTCCAGGTAGCCCACGCTCTCCGTCCAGTGCTCGCTGCTGTACTGGTCCAGCGCATGCCGGTAGGCCGATTCCAGCGGCATCAGCTCGTCCCGCGGGAAGCTGCGGAAGCTGTAGCGCTCGTACTGGGCGCGCCCCGAGCGCAGCGCGCAGCCCGCCCACAACAGCGCCAGCAGCGCCGCGGCCGCGCGGCGCCCCGTCTCCATCGCGCCCGGCGGAAGGAAGGAAAGAAGGAAGGAGGGGAGCAAGAAGGAAAGGAAGCAGGAGGACAGCACAACGCGACGAGCGGAATGCTGTGGAGGCGGGGACGCCAGCCTCCGGCCCGCCCCGTCCGGCCGCCCCTCCCCATCTAGTCGGGGGGTCCAGGCGAAGCTGCCCGCGCAGGGAGGGTGTCCTGGGGAGGGCGCGCTGCCCTCTAGTTCCTGCAAGGTCTAACCCGTGATCCAGGGCTCCGCTGTTCGCTCCTTTGGTGACGGCGGTCTGCAAGCCATACGCACCCTAGTGAATCACAGATAGCGCTGCTTAGACTTTATAATCACTTAGAGGACTTGGGAAAACGCAGATTCCTGGACGTGCCCCCAGAGTTTCTGATTCAGCAAGCCTGGCGGGGGTGGGGTGGTCTGAATATTTGCAATTCTAGCCGGCACCCTGGTGAGGCTGATGCTGCGATTCTACGGCCTACACTTTGATGGCACAGCGAACGACCTTACATTTCAGTGAGAGAGAAAGGTAGTGCATAAATAAAAATTAATAAGGATGTCAGGGGCATGGCATTTTGTAAATTATTAAGCTAATCAAGTTGAAGATACACACACTTTATGACTCTGCAATTTCCCTCTTCTGAATACACTCCAGAAATTTGTGTGCATTAAAAGATGTGGATGGAATGTTAAAGGCAGTACTATTATTTTTTTTAATTCCTTAAAGTTTTTCTTTTTAAGTAATTTACAGAAAAGTGGCAAGGATAGTACAACTCCCATATTTCCCTCATCCACAAATTGCTAAGGTATGCCACATTTCCTTTCTTTATATTTATCTATATTTTTTTCTGATTCATTTGAGAATAGATTGCATTTTTAAGGCACTTACACCTTAATCTTTTAATATGCATGTTCTAAGAATGATAATATAGGCAATGATCAAATTCAGGAAACTTAACATTGCTAGAAGACTAATCTACATTCCCTATTCCAGTTCTGTCAACTGTCCTAATAATGTCTTACACTTTTTAACCCCTGGACAGGATGCAGTCCAAGACCCTGTATTGTGGCTAGTTGTCACTTCTATTTAGTGTTCTGTCATCTGAACCTCTTCTTCAGCTTTTCTTGTTATGTCATTGACATTCTTTAAGAACACAAGCCAAAACTACAAGACCCACTACACACCTATTAGAATGGCCAAAATTCAAAATAACTAACAACGCCAAATGCTGACAAGGATGTGGAGTAGCAGGAACTCTCATTCACTGCTGGTGGCAATACAAAATGGTACAGCCACTGTGAGAGACACCACTTTGGTAGTTCCTTACCAAACTAAACACACTCTACCATACCATCCAGCAATTACATTCATTGGTATTTACTGAAATAAGTTGAAAACCTGCACACAAATGTTTATAACAGCTTTTTCCGTAACCGCCAAAACTTGGAAGCAAACATAATGTCCTTCAATAGGCAGATGGATAAATAAAGTAGTACATCCAGACAGTGGAATACCATTCAGCACCAAGGAGCCATCAAGCCACAAAAAGACATGGAGGAAACTTAAATGCATGTTTGTAAGTGAAAGAAGCCAATATGAAAAGGCTACATACTGTATGATTCCAACTATATGACATTCTGGAAAGGACAAAACTTTGAAGGCAGTAAAAGGAGCAGTGGTTGCCCAATGGTGGTGGTGGGGGGAGGCATAAATAGGCAGAGCACAGAGGATTTTTAGGGCAGTGAAACTATTCTGAATGATACTATAATGGTGGATCAATGTCATTATACATTTGGCAAAACCCTATGATGTACAACACCGAGAGTGAACCCTAATGTAAGCCACGGGCTCTGGGTGATTTTGATGTGTCAAAGTAGCTTCATTGGTTGTCATAAATGTACCCCTCCGGAGTGGGATCTAATAGTGAGGGAGGCTGTGTGTGCATAGTTGCAGGGGGGATATGGAAACATCTCTGTACCTTTTGCGCAATCTTGCTGCAAACCTAAAACTGCTCTAAAAACTAAAGACTATTTTTAAAAAGAATACAGGCCAGTTATTTTATAAAAGGCCCTTCACTGGGGTTTCTCTGATGCTTCCTCAAAATTAGTTTCAGATCAAGCTCTTGGACTAGAAAACCACAGAAGCAGTGCTGCACCCTCCTCATGCATCACAGGAGGAACACAGTGTGTGCCGCTTCTTGGTGGTGTTCACTTTGATTACTTTGTGAAGGTCGTGTCCATTTTCCCCACGTCATTTTTTTTTCTTTTGTAATTAATAAGCTTTTTGGGTATGAGACAGTAGCACAGTTCTTAAGAGCAGAAAGCAGAAATAAGTGGTCTCTAAACAGAACAGTGGATTTTCTTTTTTTTAAGTGCAAGTATGTGCACATAGAGAACTTCACATCAGGGGACAATGAAAGAATTATAGCTATGGGGGCGTATAGCTCAAGCAGAGCACAAGCTTAGCATTCATGAGGTCCTGGGTTCAATTCCTAGTACCTCCTCCAAATATAAATAAATAAACCCAATTACCTCCCCCTAATTAAAAAAAGAAAAAAAATTGTAAATATTAAAAAAAAAAGAATTACAGCTACACATAACAACAAAGTTCAACCTTAAAAAGAAAAAAAAAGATCTCACCTGTTTAAAGTTTAAAAATATATGAAAGCTCACAAAATATTATTTAGAAATGCAAGTAATACAGTCTTACCTCATACAAACACCAAGGTAAAACTGTAATGAAAAAGGAACCGTAAACAAAAACTTTGGATGGTGGTTTCCTGTCAGGGGAAAGGAAGGGCAGGGAACTGGGAGACAGTTACCTGGGGGCGAGGGGCTGGGAGTGAGTTTGAGAACATTCACTGCATCATTTTTTATGCTGGATGTATATTTTAAAGATAGGATTTTATAGTTACTCACTATTTTTTAAAAAGTTAGGGAAAAAAATCCCAATAGTTACACAAAGAAAATGAAACAAGTGGATGGGATGGGGTGGGGAAGATTGCATGAGGAGGTGATGTTTGAGCAGAGACCTGAATGGCGTGTGTGTGGTGTGTAGTGGGGTGAGCCTGTGGAAGGAGCTAGGCTGGGAGAAGAGGTTACCTGGTCCCTTCCTGAGCCTCCTGCCCAATCTGGGATCATCTTGCTTGAGGCTTGATGTCCTTAATGTGTGAAGAACAGACACACAAAAGGAAGCGTCCAATAAACAGAAAACCGTTCAATCCCGCTAACACAGACATAACAATTCAAAAGCATCTGGTGGGGAGGGTAGAGCTCAAGTGGTAGAGAGCATGCTTAGCATGCACAAGGTCCGGGGTTCAATCCTCAGTACCTCCTCCAAAGGTAAATAAATAGACCTAATTACCTCCCCCTCCCCCCTGCCAAAAATTTAATAAAATTTAATAAATAAATAAATAAATAAATACATGCATGCACGTAAGCATCTCACATGTGGCTCAACTGAACCAGAAACTAAGCTCTGGCCACATATTCCTCCTTCGTGTACTTGTCTTCTCAGTTCCTCCAGAAAGACCTTTGCCCAGGGCTGTTATTGTAGATTCCACTGCAGATATCACCTCCTCAGGACATTTTCATTTCTTCTCTGTCCTCCCTACCTAAATCAAATCAGAATATCACTTAGGGTGACAATTTCAGGTCAACAGTTATCAAACTGTATACTTTAAATATGTGCAGTTTATTGTATGTCAGTTGTACCTCAATAAAACATTTTTTTTAAGGAGACATGATACTGAAAGTAAACAAGCAAACTCACAGTTGCAATGTTTGTTTATTTTTATGATTATTTGTTTGATGTGTCTTTCCTCTTAAGACTGTTCCTTCACTAAGTAAGGTCCAGGTCCCTTTTACCTAGCACTGTGTTCCTAGCACATTGGAGAGTACCTGACACATTGTAGGTGCTCGAGAAATTCTTGAAGAATGAATGACAGCTCTGTGAGGCTGTCAAGTCTCTCCACCAAGCTATTTCTCTCAAAGAAACCATTCAAAGGCTTATCATCAAAACCCTTCTGTGTTCACAGCATTAGTTTAAGTCCAGGGTGGTTAACAAAGGTGAGTAAGGGAGGCAGCATAAACCCAGAAAGGAAGATATGATAACTATTTTAATAACTCACAATTTGTTAACCATCTTCTGGAATGCCAAAACAAACTGGAAAACCACTTCAAGATACACAAAGAATTATTGCCTTTCTACAAAAAAATAAACTCATCTAAGATAGAGGACCTGAAAATTTGGTTGTGGTCAATTGCAAGAATGCTTCCAATTCCTCCCCTCTCCATAACTATGCCCCTTTCAATGTGACTTTGTAGCTTCTCCATCAAGAAACAGAGTCAGGAAAGAAAGAAAGGAAGAAAGGAGGAAAAAAGGGAAGAAGGGAAGAAAGGGAGGAAGGAAGGAAGGAAGGAAGGAAGGAAGGAAGGAAGGAAGGAAAGAAAGGAAGGAAGAGAAAGAAATGGAGTCAGTTTCTCCAACCTTTAGACCTAGGTTTGGCTGTGTGATTTGCTTTGACCAATGAGATGATAGCAAATGCTCCCTTTACACTGAGACTTGCCCTCCCTTGTGGCACTTGGAACCCTCTCTTCATTGACTAAGCCTAGGCTAGCCTGCTGGAGGATGAGAGACTTATGACCCAATTGTTTCTCCACCACTCCTGCCACCTGCCTAGAGCATGAGTGAGTCCATCCTCGATGATCCAGAACCAGGGAATTCACAGCTCTCTGTAGATGCCTGGGATGATCTGTTACCCAGCATTAGCTAATAGTACATTGACCAAAAGTTTCAGAAGGGTACCCTCATTTTTTTCTTCTCATCTGGCTCCTTCTCTTGTCCTTGAAGTCAACTTGGTGGGACTCATGGGGAGAGACTGTCATATGTGCACTGCTGCCTCTGCTGGGACATCTTCTGATCTCAGTTGGTCACCACTGAGGAGTCATCCTCATTACTGCGGCCAGGTCCCTCTGGGTCCATCAGCTCTATGCCATTTCCAGGCCACTCTGCTTTGACAGTGGGGCTTGGGAAGTCTCGCAGGGCTGCTCGGATCCCAGGCTCCACCCACATATCACAAGCCAATGCCCCCACAGAAGATGGCTCTGGAGCAGGAGGCATGAACAGTACACAAGACAGAAAGAAGACTACTGTGGCTGAAGAATAAAGAGTCAGTCAGGGGAAGAATAAATAGTCAGAGGAAGAGTCCCCCTCTCTTCCCGGAGCGGGGAGATGGGGGGACAGCAGAGGTTAAGTGGAATTGCCTTTGAGGAGAAGGTTGTGGGTGGGCAGGTTGCTTCCCATGATAATTCAACACAATTTGTAAAATGAAATGAAACCAGACACGTGCACTATGGCTGACCCCTGCTTGTGGGGCTGCTCAGCTTCAGCAGAGCCGTGTCTAAGCATGTCTCCTCACTAAAGGAGCCAGCGTCCCCCTGGGTGGCATTAATGACGAAGTCTCTCATATCATGAATTTATTCATTCTTTCAACACACTGTCCAGAGTCTACTCTATACCAGGTCCTGCCCTTGGTGCTGGAATGCAAAGATGAATCAGACATACACCCTTAACTGCAAGGAACTTCCAGATGAGTAGAGATAAAACATCTATTTTTCCTTTTTTCCATTTGTTACCTTGACCTAGAGTGAACTGTTGTGTGCCAGGCACTGTATTAGAGAAGTGATATCTACTGTTTCTGCTGGGAACTCAAAGTCTGTAGAAGACAGGTGAGTAAACTTTCATTACCCACCATTAGAGCTGGAATAGAGACCTGAACAAAGTACTGTGTGGGCTCCAAAGAGGGCTGGGTAACTGTCTTTGTGGGTTCAGGCTGCTATGACAAAAATACCATAGACTGGATGCCTTATAAACAAATTATTTCTCATGGTCCTGGAGGGTAAGTCCCAAGGTGCTAGCAGATCTGGTGTCTGGTGAGAACTGCTCTCTGGCGCATGAATGGCTGTCTTCACACTGTGCCCTCACTTAGTGGACCGGGCACAGGAGCTTTCTGGAGTCTCTTTTTTTAAGGGCACTAATCTCATTCATGAGGGCCCCACCCTCATGACCTAATCACCCAAAAGACCCCTAAAGCCCCCACCTCCAAATACCAACACTTTGGGGATTAGGTTTCAACATATGAATTGGGGGGGGACAAATATTCAGCCTATACAAGCCATCTAGTCTAACAGCGAGTCTGGGAAGGTTTCTGGCAAAGACCATGCTTGAACTCCTTTAAAAGGTCAGAAAAAAATGGAACAGAAGTTTGCTGGAGGCGGGGGGTGGGGGGTGGGGAGTGACAGTGGGGTGGGTACAGCTCAGTGGTAGAGTGCATGCTTAGGGTGCGTGAAGTCCTGCATTCAATCCCCAGTACCGCCATTAAAAAAGTTTTTTGGTTGAAAAAAAAAAAAAAAAGAAGTTTGCTGGAGGCTAAAATGGAAAAGAAAGAAGATTCCTGACAGAGGAATATTCCTTCTGCAAAGGACAAGAAAAATGTTGGGGCTGGAAGTTAAAAAATAGTATAGGAGACCCCCAATGTGAACCCCGTAAGAAAAATGAGGGCCAGAGTTACAGCATAGACCATAAAGAGCCATAAAACAGAGAAAGAGAAAGGTTATAAGTTAGATGCAGGTAGAACACGATAGAAATTTCTGGAAGGAAAGATCTCCTTCAGCTAGTGCCATCACTGATTACCTCATGAAGAAAGAGGAGCTAAGAGATTTAAGATTTCTTAAATTAAATTAAATTTAAGGTCTCTTAAGAAAGTTAAGACTTCATTAAGACATCTAGAGTTTGAATTGGGAATGAGTTGTGATCTATGGTCCTAAAAACAAAATCTAAGAGGACATCCCCAAAAAACAAGGTTGGAGAAAGCTCAGGAAATACGTACAGAGAGTGTGCAGGCTGCAGAGTAATGTCATCATGTTGAACAAATAATTCTCTCATCCTGGGCTAGAAAATTGAGCCTGAGGCAAGAATTAAATGCCAATGCTTTATTGGGAGATCCAACCCAATAGGAGGATGACAGTAGGAGAGAGAGGCAAGAAAGAATGAGGAGCAGCACACAGTAACCTGTTACCACGCCTGGCCACTGCTTCAGTACAGCCTTGAAGACACAGAGCCAACTTCTTGGCAGGTGCACCCACTAGACCAGGTGGAATGTCTCTAGACAGGCTGTACAGAGAAACCACACCTTGAAACAGTTGATCTGAGGGAGGAAGGGAGAGGATGCTTACTTACTGGCTCTCCCTCTTCCAGTCTCCCATTGCACTACGGTTCTCCACGGGGCAGTGAGCTCACGTGCCCTTCTGGGTTGCACCACCCAGCTTCTTCGGCAGCCACTTGGGAAGCGTGGGGCTTCATCCCAGTGAGTGTAGAGGTGTCTGGAGGAGCCAGAGGCTCCAGATGGCTGGTTTGGGATGGCAGATGTGCCGCAAGGGCAGCTGGGTAGAGCAGGCAGCCTAGGGCTTGGGAGACAGAAGACTAGTGAATCTGACACGTCATATCGATGTGTTTGATACCGCAGTCAGAGGGGTTGTGAGCCAATTACCACTGAAACTCTGACCCAGAAGCTGCAAACTTAAGTCTCTCATGGGGCCTGCAGTGGACCAGATGGAGATGGTTGCCAGCTGGAGGGACCCACATGCATAAAGAACACCCCAATGCACATCTCTAATCTACTGTGACTCCAAGGGACCCCCAGCTTGGTGTGGCCAGACCTTCTGATCTTTGAAGAGAAGCTGGAATCCAGATTATATAAATAATTTACTTATTTTGGGGGGGTAGGTAATGAAGTTTATTTTTTAATGGAGGTACTGGGGATTGAACCCAGGACCTCATGCACACTAGGCATGAGCTCTACCACTGAGCTATACCCTCCCTCTAGCTGTAACTTTCAACTGAGCCAGAAAACTACTGCGATCATTCAGAGATGTGAACCATGACTGCAGATGTGGGTATAAAGATAGAGGGGGCTAGGTCTGGGGGCCCAGGTGAAGAAATAACAGACTGAAGTCAAACATGAAGGGGGAAAAGTCAACCTTGCAAAGAAGCAGCTGGGAGACCTTGAGGAAGCAGACAGTAAAGATGATATAGAAAGAAGAGTGAAGACTGTTTAAAACAAAGTCATTTTTCCCCCTAAGGCTGGCCTCACTAGTGCCATTTTGTGTTTTTAAATCTCAGACTCCTGAAGGGAGCTTGAGGACATGGGGTCAAGGGCATCTTAACACGCATGACGGTCATGAGAGGTGAGCCAGTCCCGGGACACAGCTGCAAATTCTTACTGGGATTGTGGAGAAACTGCTGGCTGATAATTTCATGATTTTATCTTTTTATGGTTTCACAACCATACCCATTAGCTGGTTGCTCAACTTATCCCCAGGACACAGATCTCAGGACTTCCCACATCAGAAACCCGAAAGACTTAGGAGAAGAAAGAAGAATCACCGCACAGCAGAACTACCCGCATCTGTAGGCAAGAGGCTTTATCTTTCATTTTTTAAATAACTTTTTACTTTGACATCAGAACTGCTGTATGCCCTCTCCCTTACTCTTCAGTTGTTAACATTTTGCCCTAACTTGCACCATAATCTGCTCTTACCATAAACATAAAATGCAGATGTTTACTAGGTGTAATGTATAATTATATATAAACATATACATATTATTATCATTCAAGAGGAAGTTGCAGACATTATAACCCTTTACCCCAAAATATTTCCGTGTATTTCCTAAGAACGTAGCCACAGTATCTTCATCAAAATGAGAAAATTTAATATTGATACACTGTTACTTTCTAACCCATAGTCTATTTTCAACTTTTATCAATTCTCCCATTAATGTCTATTGTAGCAGGTTTTTTCCCCCCGGGTCAAAATCCAACCTGGGATCACGCATGGCATTCAGCTGTCATTTCTTTTTAGTGCAGGCTTTGTTTTCCTCCTTGCCTTTCACATATATCATTTAATGCTCTTAAAACCAATTACAATCATTTTAATGGAACTTTAAAAACATTAAAAATGTAAAGTTAGTTAAATTTTTACACTGAAATACAGCTCAGAACTGAGACTGAGACTTGAGGGAAAGCTCTTATTAGGACCATAAGGGAAAATAGGTCATTCAGTGCTTCTTACCTTGTGCAGAGTCCTGTTAAGATAGAAAAACGAAGTTTTCACCCGTTCTTGGGCTGCACACATCTCTTCTATTCATTGCTCTCAGGCTTGTGATGAGGCCCCCGGGCTTCTCAAACTACCTCTGGTGAAGGGTCAGTTTCGCTTCTGTGGTTATCAGTGTTCTTTCTTCTCTTTCAGGGACTGATCCTGTTGTAAAAATTTCAGAAAAATCAACTATTAGAAAAAGGAAGTAACAGTAGACATAAAACTCACATCCACTTTTTTCATTATTCGATTCAAGAGACAAACTTTCTCAAGTTTCTAGATGCCTCCTCTGAATTTCTGTACTGATCTCATGCCACTGGTCCTCGGACCACACTTTGAGTAGCACTGGTCTGTATCAGAGCAGGCCCTGTATTTAGTTCCAGTGTGGATGTGGACACCTTTCTCACTGGAGATGAGTCCCTACGGGGTGACAGCCTTCTTAAGGTCATTTCATACCCCTCACAACCTGGAGTTTACATCCCAGGACACACTCTATATGTGCACTTGGACAGGAACTGAAAAATAAGGTATGCACGGAAGCATAGCCTTGTAAAAATAACTTGGGCTCTAAAGTCAGGCAACGCAACTTTAAAGATGCCATCACTTCCTAGCTCTGTGGCAACTGGCGAGTCATTTAACTCTTCTGGGCCTCGGTTTTCTCATCTGTGAAATGTGGATAATAACATGCAACTAGATCATGAGGCAGAGTGACTCACTGCTGCTAAAGAATCCAGTATTATTATTACAACAATAGTATTATTACTACTGCCAGCCCAACTATAATACAAAGTCAGGGGCTAACATCTCAGAAACAAACTACAATCCAAACTCTCTGGGCACATTTTACTGGAAAGGGCCAGATAGAACGTATTTTAGGTTTTGTGGGCATCAGGTTTCTGTTTCAACTGCTCAGCTGCCCTCATAATCCCAAAGCAGTCTCACACAGAACATGGAGGACTGGGAGTGGCTGTGTTCTAATACAACTTTATTTATGGATACTGACATTTGAATCTCAGAACGTTTTCAAGTGTCACAAAATATTATTCTTCTTTTGACTTTTTTCCAATCATTTAAAAACATGTAAAAATAAATTTTTAACTGGCATGCCATGCAAAAACAGGAAGGAGGGCCAGATTTGGGCCACTGGCTTTAGTTTGTCAGCCCCTGTGCTAAACCCTTTCTGCCTCAATTCAGTTAAAAAAAAAATGCCTGCTGCGTATAGACCTTAGATCTATAGGCTGGGAAAGAAGGTGGGAAAAGTTGAATCTGCCATGTGCTAAGAATTTTTTTTTTAATCTAATTTCCTCTTGCAAGGATTCAGTCTCAGGAAAAAAACTGAAAAAACAGTACAAAGAATTCCATGATTGATTCCTCAAATGTCAACGTTTTACCACATTTGTTTCATCCTTCTGTGTGTACACGTACACACATTTTTTCCCCTGAATTGTTTGAGGCAGTTGCAGAGATGACGCCCTTTTCTTCCCTAAAAACAAGGACATTCTCACAGTGCAATTATCAAAATCAATGAATTCGTACAAAACTATTATTTAATCTTTAGACGTCGTACCCGGATCAAAAACAGGAAGTTAAATGACAGTCCTAATTCTGATTTCATCACCTGTCCCATTAGCATCCTGTAGGTGCCAAGTTCCAATAGGCATGATCTCTGGTAACGCCCCCCAACTACCCAATGAGTTTGATATTATTATCCTTATTTTACTAATGAAGGAACTAAGGCTCAGAGAGGTTAAGTAACTTGCTCACAGTCACACAGATATTAAGTGGTGGAGTTTGAATTCCAACTTAAGTCTGTCTGCCTCCAAAGCCTTTAGTACCTCTTTAGTACTGAGCTAGGATTGCAGAGTTTGGAAAGGAGAGGGGAAGTCGGTAGTCTAGGCCTATAAAGAACCTGGGAAAGGAAAGCCAGCACCTATTTCTCAATTTCCAGAGGAAATGTCCAGTGGCAAAGGAGAAAGGAAGGAGCAAATGGAATTTTGGCTGTTTTGTTACATAATATAAAAGTTTTTTGGGTTTTTTGGAAGATAGTTATGGTTATTTTTTAACTTTTTAAAAGGAAAAAATAACTTTTTAACTTAAAACAGATACAGAAAGTGACACAAAACAAATAAATGACCAAATGAGTTATATTATGGCAAATGCCCTTGTAACCATCCTCCAGTTCAAGAAACAAAGCTTTGTTGCCCATTCCCAGAAGCCCCTCCACAGGAGCCCTGCCAATCTCAGGCCCTTACCCCGCCAGAGTAACCACTATTCTTGACTTTTGTAACCATTATCCCAATGTTTAAAAACCAAACTAAGTTTTAGAAAGATCCACACATTGTAATATATATATAGTGCTAAAGAAAAAATTATTCTGACACTTGCTGAAATGGCAAGGCTGTTGTAATAAGAGCCAACTCTATAGACATCGCTGGGGGATGGGTCTCAATTCTAAGCACAGCAAAGACAGCTGGAGACTTATAGGCAGCTTTTGGGTGGAAAATTATAAGAGATCTCAAGGGGGTTTTGCTAAGGGCAGGCCAAGGACTTAGAGGTCAAAGCAGGGGTGGAATGGGGATGAGAAACTTGATCAGATATCAAGAATTGGGGGATTGTCTCTAAACTGACTCAGCTGGATTCTTTGCTAAGTGTGGACAATGCCGGGCAAGCAAGGACAGGACAGGCACAGAGGGCCTAGGCTAGGTCTAGTCTGGTCTCAAAGAGTCTCCAGTCAGAGGAGCCTGATTAAAGTGTAGTCAAGGAGTCTGTCAATAGCATAACATAACCATACATTCCTAATTTTCAAAACTAAGTTTTGAAAAGTTCACAAAATAAAAGTCGAAAATATTTACAAACCAGTGAATTTTGTGGAATGCCAATTATAACTTGATAAAGCTGGAGAAATATACATGTATACTTAAAAGCGATTTCCCCAAAGGCTCCTTCCTCTGAAACTCAGTTTTGATTAAAGTTGGAGACTTCTGCAGTGACAGGAAGAAGGGGGGAATTTTCAGAGAGTTCAGGGAACCAGGTTGGAAAAGACTTAACTTCAGACTCAGATCTTGTGGGTAACCAGGGGTCCTGCACAGGTTAACACACGGTAGAGCCTTCGTTTTCCCAAGTTAAAAAAAAAAAAAAGAAAGAAATACTATTTGGTGTCCACTAGACAGATCTTGCCATCACAACGATGTTGTTGAGAGGCTTAAGTGCAAAACTGAAAGTGGGGGAGGTATTGTTACTCTTACCTCTCAAAACCCAAGGATGAATAAAGTTCCTCAGACCCTGGTGCTTTGAGCACTGGCATTCCGAAAGATTTTGCCACACTGGAACCATACCTCTAAATTTAACAGTAACCTAGAACAGTGGGTCTCAAATTTTAGTGCGCACTGGAATAACCTGGAAGGCTTGTAAAAGGACGTATTTCTAGACCTCTCTCCTAGAGTTTGGGGGGCGAGCACCTATTATTTACTTTTCTCTCACGTACCAGATACACGGTTGGTCCTCACTGGCGGGCCCCTGGTTTAGTTTTCCGGGCAGCCCCCAGGCCCATATGCAGGGCTGGGGGTCTAGCTCGTCATTTAGTTTATCTCCCTTCTCTCCTGTCAGGTAAGCCAGGGAGCAAGGAGATCCTGGATAAAGTCCAACCCCCGGGCGCATCACCGAGCTGCTGACAGCCAGGCCTCCTGAGTAAGTCTGCGAAAGGTCCCGCGTTCCGGCGGAGGCCGGCAGGGCCCGGATAACTACGCAGGAGTCACGCGGCCGCGCGAGGCCTCAGGCTCGCGCCTTCGGGGCTCCGGGCTCTGCGGCCGTGGGGCGGGGCGGGGCGGGGCGGGGCGGAGCGGGCGGGGGGCTGGTGGCGGGCCCGTGAGGGGCGGTGCCAGGCCGCCGGTCCCCAGTAAAGCGACGCCCGGCGGCTGCCCCGGCGCTGACTGAGGAGCCGGGAGGCTGGAGGATGGACACGCCGGGAGTCGTTCGTATCTTCTCCCTGATGCTGGTGCCGCTGCTGCTGGTGCCGCTGCTGCTGGGCTCTGCGCACGGCTTGCACGTAAGTCCACTGGACCCTCGAGCAGGAATGATGGCTAGCGGACAGGCTGGCGAGAGACCAGGCTGGAGCTGCGGCCACTCGGGGTCCTACGGGGCGGGGTTCCTGGGACACCCCCCCACCCCGGGCGCGCCCGGCTCCTCAGGCAGCCGAGGGAGCGCAGGCAGTGGGCCGGCCCTCCAGTCGGGGGCGGGCCGGGCGCGGCGCGCGTCCTTCCCGGTAGCTCTGTCGCTCGTGTGTTCCGCCCGGCCGCCGCTTTCGCTTGGACCCGCTTCCCTATCCGCGTGACGAGGGGCTGAGCTCAGGTGCTTTCCTGCTTTGCGGTTTTCCGGAAGGGGGATTCCACATAGCGCGCATGATATTGGAGGGCGCCTAGGGCTCTGGTTTGGGGCGCCCTCCCTTGTCCAGTTTGTGCTCTGCTGAGCGCTCCGGAAGGAGAAAAATAGGGTCAGGAGAGGCCCCCGCAAAGAGAACATTGGGCTAACTTCCTTCGAGGTGTTCTCTTTTCAAACATCTCCTGCCCTTCTCGCCACTTCCCGCCGCCTACTTTTATGGCTTGGATTTTCCAAACCTTCAGGGTTTGGCGGTGGGCGAGAGGCAGGCCGCAGGTGGCCGCCGGCGCCGCTGCGTAGCTGGAGGGAGGTCCGGCCGGGCGGGGTGGAGGTGGGGGCTTGGGTGGGTGGGGGGGCTCGGTGAGGGGGGTGCGTGCACGACTGCGGGAGAAGCGCAGCCTCAGCCCACCCGGCAGAGCTAAGGCAAGGGCCCGAGGGACCTCGGACTCGCTCCTGGGGAGGCCGGCATCACGGCCGCGGAAAGGTGCGGGGGTCTGGGGGTGGGGGAGCGCCAGGTTGAAACTGGCACCTGTCTCTCCGCACATTCAGCGAACCAACTTTGGCTCCTTCAGAATTTGAATGGGCTGAGTCGGGTGCTTGTTTTAAGTAGAAACCTATGAACTTGGGCCCGTTGACTTGCAGATTATACCCTTTGATAAAAGGTTTTCAGTAAAGTGCCTGGAGCAGAAAAAAGTCATATACCTGTCTAAAACCCATGTTGAGATTCTTAGGTATTTGGAAAACAACGTTCGAAAGTATTTTAACTTGGGGTTCTTCTTGGGAAAAGGTCACTTCAAAGGAATGTTTGTTTTGGTCTTTGGTTCCCTTGCCCTGGTTTTTTGCCTGGAGCCCTGGAGTGGGAATTAGCCAGCTATGAGAAACACGAGAGAAAAGTTCATGGGTTGCCAGTGGCAGAGAAAGATGGGGAGGGGGGGGAAAGGCAGATCTTAACCAGCATCTAGGAATGTTGTGAGAGGGGAGGGTTAAGTATTTATGGAGGAGGGGCTGGGAGACAGGGCAGCCCCCCGTGTCACGATTGATGATCATCCTTGTTCAGCCTCACTCAGCAGGGGCTGTCCTATGACTGCCAGGCCCAAAAGCCCACACTGGGAGGCTGGCTTCACCCCAGAGATTCTTAGATCAGGCACCTAGGTCTTGTGCCTGGTCCTAGAGCTGAAAAAGATACCAGCAGACTAGCTTTCCATGATTTCCTTGTTTACATTTATTTAGAACAGCGGTTCTCAAACTTTAGCCACCCCAGAAGTTAAAACAGAACATTTAAAAATATTTATTAACTTAAGAAATAATAAATTCATTAGATGTTAATCAACTTATTTTTTTGAAAAATAACTATTTCTCCCCAAATTTGAGGACCAAGAGTGACATTATTTTACATTTTTGCAACTCTCTTTCAAGTCTGTCTTAACAGATGGCAGTTGGATTCTCATAGCTACTTCTGCATTCATGGAGCCTCTGGAAAACTCCACTGTACACTCATGAGAGAAGAGAATGGGAAGGCTTTTTGGCTTAGTATTATTATGAAAATAGTTTTGAGTAAATGAACCACCCCTCTCAAAGGGTCTCCCTGGGCCACACTTTGAGAACCGCTGATTTAGAATCATACTTTTCTTACTATAAAAGAAGTTCATGTACCTTGTGGAAAAACTTTTTAAACATTCAGAAAACTGTAAGAAAATGAAGACAGCCCATCACGTTACAATCCAGTGTATTTGTATTTCAGTAATAAAGTGTAGTGACTGGCTGGTATTTGAGTGGCTTGGCTTCCAGGTGGGTCGGGTAGATGTAAGCGGCCTGCAGGTTTTGAATGGGGACAAGGAGGTTCTATTATCCCACAAAGCTGACGCCGGTTCCTGGTTGCAGGCGGAGCTGACCTGGAAACTTCTCCTTGGCCACTGACCTTTGTAAGGAACTCACTTTCCCAAGCCCACCCACACAGAACTGGCAGGGGAGCCTCTTAGGAGTGGAGGCATGGCCATCTTCAGGCAGCTGTCCCTGGGCACCAAGGCCGCCCTGGCTGCTGGCACTGTCTTCGTGTCCATGATCATCTCCCGTTCCTACCTGGCCCAGAGCCTTGAGCTCAGGGCCTGGCGGTGGCTGTTCCGCCTGCAGCTTGCCCTCTTTGCCAACTCTCTCATGCTCCTCGGCTCCCTCTACATCTGGCGGAGCACGGTCGGCAACCTCAGCCACTCCCCAGCTGCGGAGTCGGCCTGTTTCCAGCTTTGGAAGATGGCCGTGGTGGCCTTCCTGGCCCTGGCCCATTCCAGCTTCTTCACCATGCTCTTTTTGGTGGCAGAGGAGCCCTATCTCTTTTCCCTGGCTGCTTACTCCTGCCTCGGTGCGTACATCATCATGGTCTTCTTCCTCTGTACCCTCAGCGGCATGGAGCAGGCCTACCAGCTCTTGGCCTGGCACTCCGGCAGGGCCGTGGGCAGCCTTGACAAGACCAGGAAGCTGGCGCTCAGGCCGGCGCTGGCAGTGGTGGTGACCGCTGTGCTCAGTGTGATCGGGCTGCTGAACGCTGCCCAGCCCCCGGCTGTGAAAACCGTGGAGGTGCCGACCCATCAGTTACCCGCCTCTATGGACAACCTCAAGATCGTGCTGCTCTCAGACATCCACTTGGGCCCCACGGTGGGCAGGACCAAGATGGAAATGTTCGTGAGGATGGTGAACAGGCTGGGGCCGGATGTCACGGTGATTGTGGGTGACCTCTGCGATTCCGAAGCCTCCATCCTCCGCACAGCTGTGGCTCCCCTGGGCCAGCTGCGTTCACGCCTCGGCACCTACTTCGTCACAGGGAATCACGAGTACTACACGTCGGATGTCAGCAACTGGTTTGCACTGCTAGAGTCACTGAACGTCAGGCCTCTGCACAATGAGAATGTGAAGATTTCTGCCACCCGGGCTGAGCCTGGCGGGGTTGAGGGTGATGATTGGATCTGCTTGGCAGGGGTGGACGACATCGAAGCAGACATCCTGCACTATTCTGGCCACGGCATGGATCTCGAGAAGGCCCTAGGGGGCTGCAGCCCCGACCACACCACCATCTTACTGGCTCACCAGCCCCTGGCTGCCAAGAGAGCCCTCCAGTCTCGGCCGGACATTAATTTGATCCTCTCTGGGCACACGCACGCTGGGCAGATCTTCCCCTTGAATGTGGCAGCCTACCTCCTGAACCCCTTCTTTGCTGGTCTCTACCAAGTGGCCCAGACTACGTTCGTATATGTAAGCCCTGGCACCGCCTACTACGGGATACCCATGCGGCTGGGCAGCAGGGCGGAGATTACAGAGCTCATCCTGCGGCGGGCTCCCTGAACCCACCCCTGCCCCGTGTGCCTCCTCTTTACCCTGGCCCTCCATCTCCATCCCCCTGCAGGGCAGGCTCCCTGCTCCCCCTCCTCCAGCCTCTCCTGCCAACACACGCTTGTCACAAGCCTGGCAAGTCCAGGCAGGTTAACTCTGCAGATGGTCATCTCTGTCTTACAGGCATTTGTCAGGCCACTCAAGCCCCTTGTGTCAGAACAGGTATCTGTTTTGCAGATGACGTGGAGTAAGCCGACCTCCTCTGCAGAGCTCACGGAGGGGATGAACCCAAACCAGGGGGGTTGCTGGAGAGGGATGCCTCGGGAAAGTGGAGTAGGAAAGGGACTTTTGGTGTTTTAAAACCCTCTTTAGGGCTTAAGCAGTTTCCAGAATCATTGATCCAGAGCTTTCTGGGGAAGGGGCAGTGTTGCTAGGGCATCTGGGAGAACAGGGGAGATGGCTGCTGGAGAAGGTTTTCTTTTCTCCCTTGGTTCTGTCAGAGTCACCTGTATTGAGAGCATCAGCGAGACTGGCTGGAATATGTTCTGGGCCTTGAGTGAGGCTGGGGTTGGGGGTGAGGGGACGGATGCCAGCTCTGGTAGGTGACAGTCCTAGTGCTGCTGCCTAGGGATTCAGAGGGTGTACGACACCTGGCTGGGGGGATTAGGGACAGGCTGCTCCCCACCACTGAGATGAGAAAACTGAGGCCAAGAGAGGTAGGGCCTTGGCAGCACGACCAGGGATGTAGGAGATTCCGGTAGAAGCCAGGTCTTCTACCTCCCAGTGTAAGTGTTCTCTCCACTGCCTGATAGTTAGGTAGCTGTATCTGTTCTAGATTCAGACGCAAGTAACAGTGTAAAGAGAACAAACAAGGGCCGGAAGCCTGATGTCCTTTGGAATGGTCTGCCTGAGGCTGAATTTCCATTCACCATAATGACGCAGGCTGGGCCTGCAAAAGGGTGGGCTGGTTTCAATGTAGGATAACTTACACTGGGGGAACTGTCCAGAAACCATAGCACCCACCCTCTACCCCAGGGTGGGTCTGATTTTTTTTTTCCTGGAAGCAGAGGTTCCCTCTCTACCAGTGGGGGAGGTGGTAGCTTGCCTGGGGAGTGGCAGGGCTCTGAGCTCTGGCAGGGCCCCAGGCCTTCCCTCCTGGCTGTGGGGTGCTGGGCTGTCCTTCCTGCTGGGTGGCTTCCACCCCTGCCCTCACCCCCACCCTCTGGGCCTGGCCCCATCCTTCCCTGTCCTAGGGCTCTGACCACCGAACCATACGGCCATCTCTGCACTGAACCCATAGAAAAAGAGGCAGGGGTTACCGTGTCTGGTGTGATCCCACCCCTGTTGGCTGGAGGCAGGGGACCCTTTGACCCTGAGATAGCAATAAGGCCTGTTAGAAATGGCCTCCCTGAAAATCTTTTTCTGGCAGGGAACTCTGACGGGGGGTGGGGTGGGGGGCTCACCCTCCGGCTCGCTTGTCAGGCAGCATCGGGCAAACTTGACCTTCCTGGGTCTTGGCTTCCCTTACCCTGAAGTGGGGATGATTACCTACCTCAAGAGTGTTTCGTGAGGAGGGTGTTAAGTCATGGCGCAGAGCTGCTGGGGGCACTTTATGTTCATTTTTAAGCATCACATGAGGCACACTGAGGAACTGTGTTGGTCTCAGTGCTCAGAGATTCTGTAGAGCAGCCAGTCCCGGGGAACGTGAGTGGGTACCACGCCGCCTGCCAGGGGGCCGGTGATCTGTCAAAAGCAGTGACTGCAGGGCCATGGATGGCTTTCCTCTGCCTGTGCTCCCGTCTCCTTGTGCATGCTCTATCTGGCCAGAGTGAGTCTCTTCCTTTTCCTCCTGGTCCTCTTGGTGTTTACTGGAACCCTGGGGGTCCTGGAGGCCACCTTTCTCATGTCCCAGCAGCCAAAGTATTGACCTTCCAGTCAAGTTTCCAGTGTGTCTTTGAGTCGAGATTTCAGTGATTTCCTCATTATTTACACCCCCCCACCCCCCCCACCCCCGTGTTTAATCATCCTTACAGCTGAGAATGAGTTGGGGGAGAAGCAGCTTCAGAACTGAGGAAGTGCCCCTGGGGAGCCTTTCCTGAACACATTCTGCAGGTGGTGGGACTACAGGCGGGGAAGGGCTTTCTTTGCCCAGGGCAGCGCCCCTGCCTGCTCTGCTCAGGCTCCCTGGCACCCTTCTCCGTGGCACCACTCAAGCTCCCCGCCTCTCCCGGCCTCAGGAAGGTCGTCACTCTTCCAAACCCACTCCCTTTCTCATGCCCTGACCCCCTTTCCGATCACCGACTTTCCAGCTCTCTCATTTGGATCCCAGCAGACTGAAAGTTGTGCTGTTTGTTTTCCACCCCTCGGTGCAGCGGGTCCTGGGTGACTCGCCTGCTCACCAGGTTATTACACTGTTGTCTTGATTTGAGATCTTTCTCATCAGTGCCCTGAACTTGATAGAGTTCCTTCCATCAGTCCTGCTTTCATCTGGCATCTGTCTTGTGTACCAGTTGTCCTTGCTCTGAAGTCCTGGCTTGACTGATTCCTCTCTATAAATAGAAATGAAACAGGTCTGTCTGTGTGCCCAAGGAACAGTCAGCAGCACCTTTGTGTACTTGGTTTGTGTTCCATGATGTGGTGGATGTTTTCCCAGCAGAAATTTCTCCATTTGTGTCCAAATATGGTCCTGGTGGGCAGGCGGCTCTCCACAGCACACTTGGTGCCTCTGTTCTCTGTTCTTCAGTCACTTACCTTGGACAAGTTTATTTATTGCAAGGGGTTGGGAGGAGGTGGTGAGAAACATTTACTTGAAGCCTGAAAATTCTTTCAATTTCATTCTAATTTCTTTTTCAAAATCTATTAAATGAAAGTTAAAATGAAACGTAAGTCTTTTTAAAAATTAACAGTCGTGTGTATTATGATACTATTGTTATAAAATCTCAATGCATTAATCCTACTGCCATCCATTCCAAACATGCATTCACTCATCCATCCTTTTTCCCCCCTTATTTTGCTTTCTCTTTTAAAGCTTTTTATTGTGAAAATTTGAAAATATTCCCAAAGTAGAAAGACTAGCACCTGAATCCCCATATATTCATCATCCAGCTTCAACAACTGACTGTTCTACTGTTATTTCTCATCTATGCTTGCCCTTTCTTTTTTCTTTCTTGTCTGGAGTATATTAACAAAAATCTTAGAAAATGTAATGTTACCCCAAAGTACTTCAGTATAAATTCTTATTTAAAAAGCATCTCCATAATGCTGTTACAGCCAAGGAAATTCAGAATAATTCTTTAATATCATCTAATACCTAGTTAGGAGACTTGGGGCTAGAAGCCAGGTCTTCTGTCTTTCAATAAAAGTGTTTTTCCCACTCTCTGGGGGTTGAGTAGCTACATCTGTTATAGGTAAGTGCAAGATTCAACTGCAGTTAACTGTGTAGAGTTTTCAATTCTTCCTGATTATCTCAACTGTCTGTGTATGTATGTGTGGTAAAAAAAAAAAACAAAACAACACATAGCCTAAAATTTATCATCTTAGTGGTTTTTAAGTGTACAGCTCAGTAGTGTCAAGTATATTCACATTGTTGTAAAACAGATCTCCAGAGCTTTTTTCATCTTGCCAATCTGAAACTGTATCTGTTAAACAACTCCTCCCCTTCCTCCCCTGCCCCAGCCCCTGGTAACCAGCACTTTGCATTCTGTTTCTATGAATTTGACTGCTCTGGGTACCTCATGCAAGTGGAATTATGCATTATCGTCTTTTGTGACTGGATTAGTTCACTCGGCATAACATCCTCAGTGTTCATCCATGTGACAAGACTTCCTTCCTTTTTAAGGCCAAGTAATATTCCATTGTATGTATAGACCACATTTTGTTATTCTTTCATCCATCAGAGGACATTTGGGTTGTTTCTACCTCTTGCCCATTGTGAATAGTGCTGCTGTGTACACGGGTGTGCAAATACCTCCCTGAGACCCCTTCTGTTCTTTTGAGTATATACCCAGAAGTGGGATTGCTGGATGATACAGTAGTTCTATTTTTCTTTCTTTCTTTTTTTTTTTTTTTTTTTGAGGAACCCCTACACTGTTTTCCATAGTAGTTGAACCACTTAACAGTCCTACCAGCAGTACCCAAGTGTTCCAGTTTCTCTACATCCTCACTGAAACTTACCTTCTGGTTTTTTTATTTGTTTGTTTTTGATCATGATGTGAGGTAATAACTTATTGTGTTGTTGATTTGCATTTCTCTGATAATCAGTGATGGTGGGCATCTTTTTATATACTTGTTGGCCATTTGGATATTATCTTTGGAAAAATGTGTATTCAAGTCTTTTGCCCTTTTTAAAATCAGGTTATTTGATTTTATTGTTGAGTTGTACAGGGTCTTTATATATTCTGAATAGTAACCCCTGACCAGATATTTGATTTGCAGATATTATCTCCCATTCCATAGGTTGACTTTTCACCCTTGTATCCCTTGATACACAAAAGTTTTTAAGTTTGATGTCCCATTTCTCCATTTTTTTGCTTTTGTTGCTTGTGCTTTTGGTGTCATATCCAAGAAGTCACTGCCAAGCCCAATATCATAAAGCTTTCCCCCTATGTTTTCTTCTAGCAGTTTTTAAATTTAGGGTTTTATGGATAGGCCTTTGATCCATTCTGAGTTAAGTTTTGTATATGATGTGAAGGGTCCACATTCGTCCTTCTGCATGTGGACGTCCAATTTCCCTGCACCATTTGTTGAAGACACTGTCCTTTCCCTATTGAGTGGTCTTGGCATCCTTGCTGAAGACCATTTAAACGTACATGTGACAGTTTATTTCAGGCCTGTCTGTTCTTTCCCACTGGTCTATTTGTCTGTCTTCATATCAGTATCAATATATATCGCTTTGATTACTGTAGTTTTGTTATATCTTTTGAAATCAGGAAGTGTGAGTCTTCATGCTTTGTTCTTCTTTTCCAAAATTGTTTTGGCTATTTGGGCTCCTTGAAATTCCATATTAATTTTAGGATGAATTGGTCTATTTCTGAAAAAAAATGCTATTGGGGTTTTGATAGAGATTACAGTGACTCTGTAGACCACATTGGGGAGTACGGACGTCTTAACAATACTAAGTCTTCAATCCACGAACACGGGATGTCTTTCCATTTATTTGAGTCTTTTTAAATCTCTTTCAGCAGTGTCTTGTAGTTCTCAGTATATGAGTCTTCCACCTCCTTGGTTAAAGCTTAGTCCCAAGTATTTTATTCTTTTTGATGCTATTATAATTGGAATTGTTTTCTAAATTTCTTTTTTGGACTGTTCATTGTCAATGCATAGAGATGCAACTGATTTTTGTATGTTGATTTTGTATCCTGCAAGTTTGCTGAATTTATCAGTTCTAACATTTTTTTTTTTTGTATATGAAATCTTTAGGTGTTCTGCATATAAATAAGATCATGTCATCTGTGAAGAGAGATAATTTTACTTCTTCCTTTCCAGTTGAATGCCTTTTATTTCTTTTTCTTGCTTTGTTGCTCTGGCGAGGACTTCCAATAGTATCTTGAATAAAAGTGGCAAGAGCAGGCATCCTTGCCTTGTTCCTGATCTTAGAAGAAAAGCTTTTAGTCTGTCACCTTCGAGTATGATGTTAACTGTGAGCTTTCATATGTGGCCTTTATTACGTGGAGGTACTTTCCTTCTCTTCCTAATTTGTTGAGTGTTTAATCATGAAAAGGTGTTGAATCCTTTCTATTTCTGCCTCACTTGAAATGATCATGTGGTTTTTGTCCTTCACTTTGTTAATATGGTATATTCTGTTGCTTGATTTTCACATGTTGAATCATTCTGTCATTCAGAATCTCACTTGGTCATGGTGTGTAATCTGGTCCTTGGTTTTTCTTTGAAATTTTCAATTACTGATTCAATCTTCTTCCTAGTTATTGGTCTGTTCAGATTTTCTGTTTCTTCATGATTCAGTCTTGGTAGGTTGTATGTTTCTAGGAATTTATCTGTTTATTCTAGATTACCAGTTTGTTGGCACACAATTGTTCACAGTAGTCTCTTATAATCCTTTTTTTTTTTCTGTGACATCAGTTGTAATAGCGCCTCTTTTATTTCTGATTTTAGCCATTTGAGTCCTCTCTTTTTTCTTAGTTAATGTAGCTAAAATTTTGTCAATTTTGTTGATCTTTTCAAAAAACCAACTCTTACTTTCACTGATTTTTTTCTTTTTTCTCCCTCATTCTCTATTTTATTTACCTCTGCTCTAATTTTCATTATTTCCTAGCTAGCTTTAGGTTTAGTTTTTCAATTTCTTGAGGAATTATGTCACTTAATAGTTCTTTTACTTGAATCAGGATCTAATAACAATATAATAAATATTGTATTTGATGTATTTCTTAAATCTCTCTAAGTCTGTAAAATACCCTCCCCTCTTATTTTATGTCATTTGCTTGTTCAACTTAACTGGATATTATATCTTGGTTCTTTGGATTTGTGGTGGTGTTTAACATGTACTGTCCTCGTATTTTCTGCAAACTGGTAGAGGCAGACGTCTGTTAAAGTTAGAACTAGAAGCTGGATAGATTCATGTTCAACTTTTCCCCTTTTATGGTAGGAAGACTTCATTGCTTTCAGTGATGCTAAGATTGACCCATGGGTCCAGGTGTTGTCAGCTTGGCCCCTCTGCTAGAAAGTTTCACGTCATCTTTTCATCTAATGCTTCAGCAGTCATTGATGATTGTTGCCTAAAGTCATTATCCCACTAGGGATTGTAAAGTGGTGATTTTTTTTCTTTCTAGTTTGATACATTGAATACAGAATTTTGTAGGCCAGAGTACTAAACAAGCTTTCTGGGAATAATTAGTTGACTTTTATATAATGAAGAGACAATGGAAACATTTTACCTCAGTTCTAAGTTCTGAAGGAATTTTTGTAGCATTTAGAAATGTAATCCTGCCATCAGTCCCCAAAACAGTGATTCTCAATTTCATCATTTCTTCTGCATTTGCAAGCTGTGGTTCTTCTACAAAGAATTCTGTTCTTTCCCTTGATTCATCAGTTTTCAGAATGATGAGCTGATACTCCCAGCAAACTCCAAGGATAACCAATAAGCTTTGGTTTTGGGTGGGAGGGAGTATTATGAATTTGGCTATTTTTATATATTTGGCGTGTTTAAACCCATTGAAATGGTACATCTTTTACTGCTCAAAGTATCCCCATCTTTGGCCAGTTGGAGCTCCTTCAGATTGGCTTCTGTGTCATTTTGTTGTAGCCCTAATAGTTTTGATAGTTTTAGGCTTATTTTGTACATATTCTGCCCCTGACTTGGATTAAGTAATTTCTTAAGGAGTCCTGGTTTCTTTTAGTGAGAAATATTTAGCGATCATAATTTAAGTGCTAGAGGAGATAAGTGCTAGTGTCATTTCTAAACTGTTTCTATGGCTATTGCTAGGACATATATATTTTTTTACAAAGAGAAAAAATTTTTAGTTATATTAATATTCCCAATTCAAATGGGAGATTATGGTTGTTTTTTTTTTTTTTCTTTCTTTTTAAATAGACTCTTTTTTAGAGTAGTTTTAGGTTCACAGCAAAATTGAGTGGAAGGTGCAGAGATTTCCTGATTATAGGGTTTTTACTTAACTTTGATTTTTATCTTTGTTTCTATTTTACACTGAAAATTTTGGTTCATAACAACCGGATATAATTACCTCTTTATCCTCCTATGTATTTCATAGATTCAAAATAGTAATAAAATATTATTAATAGGATGAAATCTGCTAGATGCAGGTTTATTTGTTTGTTTTACCTGAATACAGTTCAAAATGTATTTTTATCCTTAGGCTCAACACACTCAAAATACTATTTCAAATTCCCTTGAAATGATTCTTTCCTGTGTGGGAAGTTAGGTCTGTTTTTAACATTTAGGAATTATTTTATATTTTTAAATTTTATTTTGGTTTTCTTAAATTATGCACGTACCTTTTCTCTGAGAGGAGGGGGCAGAATTAAAGCTGTAAATGTCTGGGAGTCCTGGGGGGTTAGGAACTGGTCCTCACCTGTGCTCATTCCTCTTCCGTTCTTCCATTTTCCTTCCTCTTCCATTGTAATTTACACTCTTTATCCACAGTTCTCTGGAATGCTGAACAAATATCTTTTTGGAACAAGAGAGGCATGAGTAAATAAAATACATAAATATATAAGCTATAGCAGATCATTCACAGATTACCCCAGATTCATATTGATCATCACCCTTTGTTCCCCAGCCTGTCTGCTGGAATGGTGCTTTCACGACATTTGATGTTTGAAAGGCTCTTAGGTTGAGGAATGTGCACAAGTCATGCAAATATAATTGTTTTTAGTCCTGAGGACTAGGAAACTTGGGGAATGTTCCCATTACCTGGTGATATAAGTATTGATGTTGTGCTTAATTTTTAAAAAATGCTTATTTACCACTGAAATAATCTAAATGGTATCAATAACTTGAAACATGTTATATTGGATGGTATTTGGTCCCTGATGTGTTTTTGGTCTGAGTATATTTCATTTGCACTGTGGTCTTTTCTCTCCGATATTATATGCATTATGTACATTGGGTTGGGCTGGGGTGTGGGAGCTCTGGAAGGTGTGGGCTTTGGCTTGCTTGGAATTGCTTTTTATTTTGTGAGTTCTGTGACCTCCTGCACGTAAGAACTGATGCGACCACACCCGTGCACATGTGAAATAAAACAATGTCTCTTCCATATTCGGTTCCGGTGTCAGTTCATTTAGAAGGGGCAGAATTCTGTTCTTTCTCTTGATTCATCAATTTTCAGACTGTTGAGTTGTATTTTGGGGAAAAAATCTCTGAAGGCGGGTTTCTTTCTTTCCTCCTCCCCTCCTCGGCTCTCCATTACCTTCCTTCTGTTAGTGGTGCCACAAGTCAGTGGTGCCAGCTCTTTGAGGCTGGATCCTCTCAGGTCCTTAAACACTGAGAGGGATCATGGAGTGGGTTTTCCCCGTTGATCTTGGCCATGACACTCACCAGTTAGAAGCTGTCTCTTAGGTGATGCTGCTTCTGTAGCTGTCCATAATCTCCCCTCTGCTGCTTTTCTAAATTACAGTTTCAGAGGCTTGTCACTGCTCCCCAGGTACCATGGTGGTGTCTGCATATCAGACCAGCGAAACAGCTCAGGGAGTATCCTGACAGTCAAGACTGATTATGGGAGAGCTGGGCAGTTAACAGTGTCCTGGGGCAAGAGAAAGACAGTGTCTTGCTGACAGGCAAACTGCTTTTGACCCTTTTTATTGATAATTTTGAAAAGCTTAGAACATTAGCTACAAACCAAATGCCAGAGGCTGTGTTGATGATTCCAGGAATGATACCACACCCACACGGTAGCTGCCTCTGGGTTTCCTGCTTGGTTAAACAAGTAATCAGCCAGCATCCACCAGGCTCTGTTTTTTACAGGGGCTCATGGGTGACCTGCATTGGGATGTGATGAGGATGTCCAGTGAGTCTCTGCCGGGGAGGCACCAGGATCTGCAGTTCCGGGAGGAACTGTGGTCTTGTTCAGATTTATCTCGGGTGGAGGTAGGGAGTGGGCAACTCCAGGACGTCTGCTTGGTCCTTCCCTCCACAGTGACTCATGATGAAGAGTCTAGGGGCTGTTAAGTAAAGCCATCCCAATTTGCGCTCAGGACCAGGGACATCAGTGTGGGGTAGGTCCTCTGATTTGTTGGGCCCACTTGAGAAGGACTTGGGCCAAGGCTCCCTTTCCTGTGGCCAGAGAGCAGTGAGGGTAGGGTGGGGATCATGGCATCTCAGGAGCCCTGGCATCCAACTCAGACAGACTGCATCCAACAGTCCTCACACGGTCTGGGGGTGCCTTAGGACACAGGTGCCCTGCATCCCGTTGGGGAAGGATTATTTGTTGTGTGTCCTTAGGGTGCTGTTACAGGGCCCTCCCTCCCATCAGTTGGCTGTAGACCTGCCTCAGAGCTGGGAACCGGACGAAGGAATCACGAGTTTCCACTGTAGTGGCAGACCTCAGCATTTTGCTCATGAGTAATTGATTCTTTTCTTGTGAGACTCATCAGGCAGCGCCCTTGCTGGTGGCCCAACCATCTCACCCTCTAGAAGGCTGTGGTTTACAAGCCCTTGCCTGAGGTCACCTCTGTCAACATGACCTGGTTGCCACCCTGGTCTGGCTGGTGATAGTGGTGACTATGGCCACCTGCCTCTGGCCGTCAGGCGGTACCTCTTTGGTTATCCCGGAATCTCATCACCCTCAGTGACACTAGGGAGCATCTTCTGTCCCCTGCGCACAGAGGACAGCCCTCCTGGGGCTTCTGGAGGATGCCAGGGCCGTCCTCCCTGCTGCGTTCCTTACAGCATGGAACATCCTCTGGCCTGTCCTGGGGAAAAGAGCCAGATGGTGGGGTGTCTGGTCACCGTTTTTACCTTCCCACCTCTGGGAGCCATCTCCCACCTTCCTCTGGGTTCCAGAGGAATGTTCGTCTCACTTCTTGTTAGACAGATAGCACATCCAGGTTCCAAGGAGCCCGGTCCCACCAGCACAGGGACTGGGCTGAGGTGCCTTTTCTGTGATGATAGCTTGCAAGTCGCGGGAGAGCGCACCGTGTCAGGAAACTTCCCTCTATCCAGCCTCACGTTCTGTCCCCTCAAGACCCCCTCTCAGTGTCCCCTACCCGTCATTAAGTCCTGAGCATTGTCTTCCTGGCAGGAGATACAGATCTCTTTAATTTTTTTTTTTTTTTTTTTTTAGTTTTGGTGGGGGTTATGTTTATTCATTTATTTTTTAGTGGAGGTACTAGGGATTGAACCCAGGACCTTGTGCATGCACTCTACCACTGAGCTGCTCTCCCCCTGTTATAGGTCTCTTTAAACATTGCCACGGAAGCCTCTGACATTCAAAGAACCCCCCTAAGTGATGGCTGACGTGAGCCTGTCAGCTAGCCTCTGTCTTCAAAGCTTCCATGTCTGTTCATAAAAGCCAGCTGACCTCACAGTCCTTACAATTACCAGCAGTTACCCCTGCCCCTCAGCCCCATTCCATGGGAAGAGCTAATACAGATGCCAACTCCTCCCCTCTGCCTGTGCCTGCTCCCCATCCCGCCCAGGTGAGGGCCTGAGTGTTCCTGTGTTTGTGTTTGCACACCATGGGCTGTCACCACCTCCTTCGCACCAGCTACAAGGTTCTTACTGCTGTGTGACAAACAGGAAATGAGAAACCCAGGTACAGACTCTCATTGTAAGTATCTGCCGTTAGGCCAATCCTGGTACCAAGTATCTTAGTTTGGGTTCCTCCAGAAGGAGAATATAAAACAAGGGCTTGAGTGCTGGTGATCTAAAAAGTGGTCCACGAGGGACAGGTGGGAAGAGGTATTGTGGTTCCATCTGGGTGACAGGACCATTCTGCCAGAGTCTCTTGGAAAGTACACAGAATGTCTTCAGAATCATCTGCCTAAGAGTAGAGAGTGCTTTTGTCCACTCAACTTGTTGAGGGCTGCCCCCAGGGGCGTGGACACCCCCCACCCCTACTCCTAGGTTCCTGGGCGAGCAGGTGCCCGTGGCGTAGGGGCAGGACAAAGACTTGAGATGTGAGTTTGAGTTGAGACGCTGTCAGCACAAAGTATACGGAGCTGACACAGGACTAGCCACAGGAGCTGATGTAGGTTTGTTTAAAGAAACCCCTCTTGACTTTCCATTTATATGTCTCAGAGATCTTTCCCGTGGCAAGAAGAGAGTCAGTACTCAGGAGCTACATGATATTTCATTGTGTGTGTGTGTGTCTGTGTGTGTGTACATGTATTCATATGTACCATACCATTCATGTCACATACCATAAAAACCACAATTTATTTAATCAGTTCACTCTTTAAATTTTTTGTTTATTTTTGTCCAGTTTTGATGAGAAGTAATTGACATGTATCACTGTGTAAGTCTAAGGCGAACAGTGAGATGGTTTGATTTACGTATTGTGAGATGATGACCACAACAGGTTCAATGAACACCCATTTTCTCATATAGATACAATAAAAAGGAAAGGAAAAAAATGGAGAAGGGAAAAAATGTTCTCCTTATGATGAGAACTTTTAGGGTTTACTCTTTTTTTTTCATTTTTCAGTTTTATTAGGTAGAATTTTTACAATTTGACTGCACATATACAATGTATCGCATATAAATACATATACACAATATACTACACATATTTAAAAAATTTACGTATATGTACTGTTCATTGTTTCTAAGAACGTTTAGAGCTTTAGCTTTTCAAACTTACATAATTATCAAGGAATAAAGCCAGCCACAAAATTAAGAGTTAATTCAAAAAGATGCATACACCCCGCTATTAACAGCAACATTGTTTATAATTGCCAAGACATGGAAGCATCGTAAGTGCACATCAATAGATGAATGGATGAAGAAGATGCAGCATGTGTATGTAATGGAAGACAACTCACTTAGCGTTTACTCTCTTAACAGCTTTCCTGTATATCACACAGCCATGCCACCTATAGTCATCAGGTTGTACGTTACATCCCTGATACTTACTGTCTTATAACTGGAAGTTTGTGCCTTTTGACCACCTTCCTCCAATTCTCCCAGCTCCCAACTTTGTAATTTGTGTCAACATTTGACTAGGAAAAATTGTCACACATACAGAGAGTTGAAAAAACTTTACCCTCACCATTCAGATTCTACCATTAACATATTACTATCAATCCATCCTTCCGTCCATCAATCCATCTTATTTTTTGGGTGCGTTTCAGAGTAAGTCACAGACATCAGTGTAGTTCCCCTCAAATAAATCAGCGTGTATATCATTAACTAGAGGTCAGTATTTGTTTATAGTTTTTTTTTTCTCCTTTTGAGGTCAACTTTACATGCAATGAAATAACACCAATCTCAGTGCACCACTTGGTGAGTTTTGACAAATGCATACACCTGGTAATCCAAAACCCTGACTCAGCTACAGAACATTACCATTGCCCCAGGAAGTTCCGTCCTGTCCTTTCCCAAGTAGTACCTGCCCCTCCTCTCCCAAAGGCAGTAACTCTTCTGATATTTTTTCCATCATAAATTGGACTTGCCTGTTCCAGGACTTCACATAAATGGACTCATACACTGTGAACCTTTTGTGTAAGGCTTCTTTCATTTGTCAGCATGACAGGTTTGAGATGTACCCATGTTATTGCAAGTATCGGTCGTTCTTTCTTTTTTTATTGCTGAGTAGTCTTCTGTTGTGTGGATATGCCATCGTGTATTTATTCACTTACTTGTTGAGGGAGGACTTTTGGGTCTTGCTTCCAATTTGGGGCTATTATGAATAGAGCTGCTATGAAAATTTTCTATAAGTCTTTTCATGAATTTGTTTTTGTTTCTCTTACAACCAAGAAAAGCCCTTCTTTTGAAGTGCCATTTGGTTTCAGTAGTGTTGCAGAAACTTTTTAAAGGCACAATTGTATGTATATCCATGGAGAAAATTCTGTTGAAAAGGGTAAATGCATGTTTAAAAAATGTTTTATTATGGAAAATTTCAAAAAAGACTGGGGAGGGTATAGCTCAGTGGTAGAGCGTGTGCCTAGCATAGACGAGATCCTGGGTTCAATCCCCAGCACCTCCATAAAATAAATACATAAACCTAATTACCTGCCCCCCACGAAAACAAACAAAAAATACAGAGAGACAGTGCCCATGATTCCAGTTACCCAGCTTCAGCAGTGATCAGTTTGGCTTTCCATACCCTCTACTTTTTTTTTTTTTCCCTTTTTCATCTTGATCTACAGTAACCTCAGATGTCACTCCACCCATCAGTACTCCTCCATGTATCTCCAACAGATGAGGACATTTTTTTCTTTTGTATAATTATGCCATTATTATTCCCAACAGAATTAAAGGCAGTTTAAAAATTCTATCTAATGCCCAGCTTATGACTAGATATTCCTCTCTCAACATTTTTTTTTTTTGTCAGTTTGTTAAAATCAGGATCCAGGCCAGCTTCCTGTGCTGCACTAGGTTGTTATGTCTCTTAAGTTCACTTCTATTTTCTAGTAATACTCTATCTTATTTTTATTTTAATACCGTCAACTTGTCAGAACAACTCTATCACTGGACTTTTAGAATGCCGACATTTCAGATTCGGCTTCTGGCTTCCTTATGCTATTATTGTTGAGAATCAGGTTCAATGGAGATTTAAGTCCCATAATGAGGGCTGCTTCTGGGCGGGGCTGTGTACTTCCTGCTAAATCACCACAGGAGAGTCACATCTAGATTTACGAGCTTGACCTGGAGCAGAGGGATCACGTAGAATCTGCCTGATCCCTTCTTTGTAGAATTCCATCGACCTTGCTGACGGTTTTAGCATCCATTGATGATTCTAGCTTAAATCCATTATTTCACTAAGTATTAGAAAAGGGTGTTTTTTCAGATTGTGTTATTCCATCTGCATTGATCAGCTGAAATTCTGTGAAGAATTTTCCATTGTCAACTTTTTGGTTACCCTGAAATATAGTTTTTATGTGACAGGGAAATACCCTTTATTTGTCATCTTAGGAGTCATGAGTTGCTACTCTAGTGATCTCCAAAGGTGACCAGTGAATTCTTTTTTCCCCTCTGTGTATGATTATGAACTCACAAGTGTCAATAGCCTTGCACTTTTTTTTTATTCCAGTTGATGTATCTCTTAACTTCTCTCTCTAATACAGCTTTAACTTTCTTTTATTGTTATCAATTTTTAAAAATTATTTATTTATTTATTTTATACATACATATATATATTTAATGGAGGTACTGGGGATTGAACCCAGGACCTTGTGCATGCTAAGCACACGCTCTACCACTAAGCTGCACCCTCTCCACCAAACTTCTCTCTCTTAAAAAAAAAAAAAAGCTCAAACTTTTCTACCTGAGGCCAATGGGAGCCTCTTGAGGTTAGCCCCAGCCCTGTGCATTCCACCTGCTGCCCCCATCATGGTCCGTGACTCTGCATCCTTTATTGCCGTTTCAAGAAAAGGCCAGAGTGCCGAATGTTTGGAAACACATGTTGGATCCTCATTCTTCTCTTCAAGTTGCTCTCCATAGCTCTCCAGGCCCTTGAACGTGGACTTCAGGGCTCACCCAGCCTGGCTCCCGCCCGTCTCCTCTGTTCTGGCTGCCACGGGGCTTCCTCTGTGTTGAGGGTCCACTGCTCCTTTGCTGCACCCTGCCCTCCCTCCGCCAGTCCCCACTGTCTCCTCTGCCAGTGTCACCCGTCTGCTTGGCTGGCTCTTCCTCATCTCAGGGCTTAGCCTAGCCCGGTCATTCTCAACCCTGCCTGCATGTTACACCATCTGGGCTGTTTTAAGAAATGCTAATGCCTGGACTCCACCCAAGAGCAATTAAAATCTGAATGTATGGGCAATGAGGCCAGACTTTGCTATTTTTAAAAGCTTGCGCAGGTGATTCTGATGTGGCCAAGGCTGAGAACCACAGTTTGAGGTGGTCCTTCCTTGGGGAAACTTGTCCTCACTCTCCAGGCTTGCGTCACATGCCATTTGTTGCTGCTTCAGTCTTCCACTCTAGTCCTTCCCCGCCAGCTGTACTGAGATGTTATCGATGAAGAACACTGTATGTGTTTAAGGTGTCCAACCGGCTGATCTTATCCACACTTTACCATCTGGGCCTCTCTATGTTGACTGTTGGGTTTCTTCTGTGCTAGATAGAAGCCTCATGTGGGCTGTGGCCACATCTATGTCCTTCCTCTCTGTGATTACTCAGCACATAGTAGGTGCTTGGTAATATTTGTAAATGGTTGGTAGGTTGATATTTGGGCTGGATTTGGAGGTTGTTTGAATGGAGGGGTCATGCTTTGCTGTGTGGGACCAAGGCCAAATTCCACTGTCTGCCAGGATCACTTTTCTCCAGTCTCATCTCCTCCTCCTCTGAACACCTTCCCCTAGACAAGTGGACTTCAATCAGCCGTTTCCTTTTCCCAGTTCTGCCCAGAGTTGCTACTGTCTTTATATCTGTCCAAAGAAGTTGCCCAACCCATGAGCCACCTTGGAACTCACAGAACTTGTAGGAAATCCTTATTTCACATTTAATCACATACATGCTGTGAGATGCTTTCAAAATTATACACTGGGGCATCTGGTAGAAGAAATAATTTTTATATTTTTGTGAGTTTCTTGCTTTTGAGTGGCAATGAAAGTGTTGTTTACTAGAAGAATAAAAAGATATCAAATTTACACTGGCCTCTTAAAAATGATTCTTAGATTATTTATTTGCTTATTTTGAGTTAGCTTTATTAACTCACATACAATAAAGCTTTTCATTTGCCCCTAAGCAATCTGATGAGTTGTCTACCTTTAGTTACAATGCTTTAACTCTCTTGGTGGATTTCAGGCCAAGTGTGATCTAGGACCCTCACTCTCACAGTTGTTTCCAGATATGGCCTCTAGGGAAGCCCCCAAAGCTCTCATGGACTGTGATGCTGCTATGAAAGAAAAAAAAAAAACCTTAAAAAAATTGCCTAATGATACACAAGGAATCTCACCAACAATGAAAGACACTAATTAAATGGTTTCTTGTAGCCCTGGTCCTGTAGGCGTCTGAGATCTGTTGCTGCCTTTTCCAACCACCAGAGGGCAGTGTTCTATTCAGCCTCACAGTCAGCCTCCCCTTTGAGGTCTTCCTTTCAAATCCCAGTAGCATTTCAACTCCTGAACTTATGTCCAGACAGTGTCTCTAGAAATTTGATTTGATTTCTAGAAATAACATCTTACATCACAACCCCACACACACCCATCCATATGCAACTCTTTATATGTATATATTAACAAAAGTTTCATAAAATAATACTTGTCTTTACTATGTGCAATATGGTGATATTTTCTATTCTCTTCAATTAAAAAAAGTGCCAGCTTTGACATTAAAAAAAAAAAAAGTGCCAGATTGCAGTCATGGCTCACAAATTGGGTCGCTGATACTGCCTTCAGTTTTGTTTACTCTGACATCCCGCGTGTTTATGGATGAAGAGGCGGAGGATTAGAGAGGGATGCTCCGTCACCGTGGGTGAGGCTTCAGGGCTTCCGACTGCTCATCTGTTTATTTGAGCTCAGTGACATTCCTGTTGAAGTACACTCAGTGCTCCGGCAGGTCACAGCCACAGAGGACAGGATGTGTGTATGTGTGTGTGTGTAGTGTCCCCAGTACACTGGTTTTTACCACACCACAAGAAAAGTCACCTGCAGCAGGGTTTTCTCTTTGGGAACGTAACTTTTGCATCTTAGCCACTGATTGTCACATTGGTGCCGTCCTCTGGAATCTTGCACAGGGGTCCTCCTCGCCCTGACTCAGCCGTGGTTTGTTTTATAGCCCAGAAGCTGACATTAACTCCAGCAGCACATACACAAACTTAAGGGGTAGGGAATCACTTGCCACTGCCAAAGCATCTGCTTCCACAAAAAAAAAAAAAAAAAAAAGTTTCTGCTGTATATAGCACAGGGAACTATGTTCAATATCTTGTAATAACCTTTAATGAAAAAGAATATGAAAACAAATACATGTATATATATGCATGACTGGGCCATTGTGCTGGACACCTGAAATTGATGCGTTGTAACTGACAGTACTTAAATTTAAAAAAAAAAAAAATCTGCTTCTGAAATGCAGGAGGTGCAAGTTCTCACGTGGTCCTATCTTGCTTTGTAGAACGCCTCCCAGAGGACGTTTGAGATCGACTACAGCCACAACCGCTTCCTTAAGGATGGCCAGCCGTTCCGCTACATCTCAGGAAGCATCCACTACTTCCGCGTGCCCCGCATGTACTGGAAGGACCGGCTGGTAAAGATGAAGATGGCTGGGCTGAACGCCATCCAGATGTAAGTAGGAGGGCTCTGAGCTCACCCCAGCCTGGATGCTTACACCTGGCTGGGGGAGGGGTGTGGAGGGGCATGGCTGCATCTCTCAGCGCGGCTGTCCTATTGCTCAGAACAGGGACCGGCATAGCCTGGTGTTCCGGGATCACCTTGTCATGACTGGCCCTTCTTCAGACAATAGCTGCTTCTTCCAACCTTGAGTTTTGTCACCAGAAATCATAAAATGAATATCAGCTTAAAAAGGCAAAGGGGGGAAAGACAAATATATGCTATCACTTATATGTGGAATCTACAAATGAACTTATTTTACAAAACAGAAAGAGGCTCACATAGAAAACCAACTTATGGTTACCAAAGGGGAAAGGAGGGGAGGGATAAATTAGGAGTTTGGGATTAGCAAATACAAACTACAATGTATAAAATAGGTAAACAGCAAGGTCAAGGTGGGGAGGGTATAGCTTCGTGGCAGAGCGGGTGCTTAGCATGCACAAGGTCCTGGGTTCAATCCCCAGTACCTCCATTAAAAGAATAAATAAATAAGTAAACCTAACCACCGCTCCCCCTAAAAAAAGAAAATGGGAAACAACAAGGGCCTAGTGTAGAGCACAGGGAACTATATTCAATATTTTGTGATAGCCTATAATGGAAAAGAATATGAAAAAGAATATATATATATATACACATATATATGTGTGTGTGTATGTATATATATGTACATATATATATATATCTGAATCACTTTGCTGTACCCCTGAGACTAACACAACATTGTAAATCAACTCTACTCCATTAAGAAAAATAAAAGGCGAAAGCAAGTAACAATGATTGTTTGCTGTGTGCAGGGCACATTACATGGATGACACCCCTTCTCCAAGGTCCCCAGTCCCATTCACAACTGGTGAAACTGCAGTTTGCTCAGGCACGTATTTTTGGCCAGAGGTCCAGCTGGGATTTGTGTTTCTAGGCAGCGATAGCTCTCTCAGCTCCTAGGGAGTTATGCCTTGTTAGGTAGATTCCTGAAACCTCGTCTGTCTTTGTGGTTCTGCTGGGGTGATTCTGTAGCCCAGGGTTACAGTATTACCCCAATAACTATATCTCCTCATCTCTTCTCTTCTGCTGTTGCAAGTTGACTAAGTGAGAAGGAAGCTGGGGTGGCTGGCCACTCTGGTTTTTGCACTGCTGATGTGGATTGCTGATAACTTTTCAAAGGTAAAGGGTGAGAAAAAACCCAGAGGCAGATTCCCCAGACAGGTAGTTTAGGGGAGAATCCCGATTGTAATTCTGGTTCCAAGGCCACTTGGACCTGTCTGTAGTTTCAGCAGTAAGTTGAAACAAGACTGTATGTTCCAGGGAACCGTAAAACCAGGGTATTGCAGGAAAAGGACACAAGCCAGAGGTCATCAAAGAGACCTTTATGATGGCAGTGGGTGGCTTCATATTTCAATTTGTGTTTCCTGCTGCAGGATGCCGGGGGGAGCTGGTGGGAGGTTTTGTTATTTTACCTCCTTCTTGCACTTCCTGACAAAATCTTTTATCGGCACGACATAGGGGTTGGAGATTTTTCCATTTTTATTAAAAAGTATTTTTCAAAAAATTAGTATACTGTTAATCACTTTAGCACAGATATTTTCATTTTTCCTAAGGCTTACACAGGCTTATGTAATTTTTACATAATAGTAATGCATGTCCATGTAACTCTGTATTTAAAAAAAAATACAGAAGTAATTAGGTTTTTATTTATTTATTTATATATTTAATGGAGGTACTGGGGATTGAACCCAGGACCTCACGCATGCTAAGCTCAAGCTCTGCCACTAAGCTGTACCCTCCCCCCATATATATATATATATATATTTTTTTTTTTTTAAAGTCAAGCATTAACTAGGAAGGGGCACTCTTTGTGAATCAGACACTTAAAAGTGTCTCCCACGAGTTTGATTCACTTGGTAGCTTCTGTGAAAACTCAAGACCAGGTTTCTTTCCCAAGAGGCTGCCAAAGGCAGATGTCTGTGTGTCCTGTGGGTTTAGAGTTCTGCAGACTGTTCGGAAATGAACATAGGACACCTGGATTTTTGAGCTGTTCCCAGGAAGGGGTTGTGTGTGTGTCTTGGCAGGTATGTGGCCTGGAACTTCCACGAGCCCAAGCCAGGACAGTACCTGTTCACCGGGGACCACGATGTGGAACATTTTATCCAGCTGGCGCACAAGCTGGGGCTGCTGGTTATCCTGCGGCCTGGACCCTACATCTGTGCGGAGTGGGACATGGTGAGTGCGGCTCGGCTGGCCTCTTGACAGGCAGGGTCAGAAGGCAGAGATGCGCACGCCCGGAAGTCAGTTTCCTCATCTGTCAAAAACGGTTCATGGTGTGGGCTCTGTCCTCCTCCCAGGGTAGTTGTGAGATTAAGTGGCGTAATCTATCTAAAAGGCTTTGATTGTCAAAATGTTGCATCCATGCAAAGTGATCTTATTTTTACTGTTTACAATTTCTAGTTTCCCTGAGTACAGACCAGAAAACCCAGTTCAAATACCCTGTCTCCATGACACTTTTCTTCTTTTCCCTCACTGTTAATAGTAATTTCTGTGTCCCCCAAGATCTTTTAATGGCTTCCTCTTTTTTTCTCTTTTTTTCCCCTATCCTAGGGAGGATTACCTGCTTGGCTATTAGAGAAAAAATCTATTGTTCTCCGTTCTTCTGATCCAGGTAAGTTGTTCTGGATGTCTTAAGAGAATTTAAGAAAGCTTAGATAATTTATATCAAAAGGATTGGGGATTTTGGAGGCTGGGGTGCCCCTGTGTGAACACTTCTGAAAGTTTAGCCAAAGAGTGAGTGTGAGTCATTGTCCAGACACTGAGTGTGCAGGACTGAAGGCTTCCACCAACGACTTGACTGGATCTCACAGAGACACTGGTGACTCTTTGAATTGGCACTGGGCCCCGATTGCCGTTGACCAGTTGACTTCCATGCTTTCTCTGCCTCCACTGTTAGTGTATCACTTGGCCAGGGGTAACTTCCAGCTGACCAGAATGGCGGATGTAGTTTCTGGGATGGTGTCACTGGAATGGTGTCACTGGGTTTCACCGGATTTCTGCGATGCCTTCTATTCCTTTGTCTACTTTTACAGAAGGATCTGCAAACGATAGATTATTCCCCCCTGTCTTTTTAAACCACTAAAAATTATTTTAGCTGTAAACCCTTGTCAATCAGAAGGTCCTATTTAGCTGCATTTCTATCTCCTGAAGACCTGGGTTTCTCTCGGTGAGGAAGTTGGTCCTAAGAGCAGCTAACGCGGCTTAAGTTTGCCATGTAAGAGGCTGGTGCAGGATGCTCCAGGTGCGTTTCCTTCTTGGTGTGCAAGTCTTACAGTTTGCACTCTTGGTGCATCATTAGTGTCTTTCCACATATCTCATTTAATCCTTACGACAACTTTATGAAGTGTGTACTCTGTTTTCCCCATTGCACATTGTAAATATATAATTGATAAGAACTTAAAAAAAAAACTCTACTGTGACAGAGAGAAGGAGGCGTCACTCTGTCACCTATTTCTTCATTTGGCAAGTGTTGGTGGATGCCTCCTGTGCTGCAGCCTTTTTGTCCTAGTGGCAGGGACGGGTACCTGGCCCCCTGGTCCCTGTCCTCTGAGAGCTCAACCTGGCAGGACAACTTTCATCAGACATTTAGTGACTGTTGCCCCCCATCTCAGAAGGTAGTTGTTGAATCCAGTCTATCTGATCTCTGCTGCCAGCCCCCAGGTGACAGGCTGTGTCTCCTTGTAGAGAAAGGTGTGTGATGGTGTTAAATCTGATTGTTTTCCAGATTACCTTGCGTCCGTGAAGAAGTGGTTGAAAGTCCTTCTGCCCAAGATGAAACCCCTCCTCTACCAGAATGGAGGGCCAATTATCAGCGTGCAGGTAATGGAGGAGAAGAGCCCGGGCAGCTGGGGGAGGTTTCCATCCACCCACGTTACATGTGGCAGTGAAGCAGGCATGAGCCTCTTTTGTCTGTTTCTTTAAGAGGCAATGCTGGAGGAGGGTATAGCTCAGTGGTGAAGCACACGCTTGGCATGCATGAGGTCCTGGGTTAAATCCCCAGAACCTCCATTTAAAAAACAAAGAACAAATTTTAGTTACAAACCAGAAATAGACTCATGGACATAGAAAACAAACTGTAGTTGCCAGAGGGAAAAGTTGGGGGATAGATTAGGAGTTTGGGATTAACAGACACACATTACTATATATAAATTTGTACAGGTTAAGGTTTTAGGAGCCTATTTTCCTGTGTGCAGGTTCCAAGGCTGGAACTGGGTGTGTCAGCACGACAAACGGGGTCTTCTTCATTTCTCTTGATCTCAGGTTTTCTTCTGTTTCCCTGGTTTTTCAGTCTCTGCTTCTCCCTAAATCACTTTCAGTTTTTAACTTAATTTCCCTTTATTTATTGCTTATTTTGTGTGTGTGTGTGTTGGGAGGAAGGAGGCAATTAGGTTTATTTTTATTTATATTTTTAATGGAGATACTGGGGATTGAACCCAGGACCTCGTGCACGCTAAGCACTCATTCTACCACTGAGCTATACCCACCCCCAGGTTTTTTGTTTGTTTGTTTAATCCTATAAGAATCAGTTCTCACTTACTTAGGGATGCTCTTTGCCCCACTGAGAATTCTTGCTTCAGAGCAGGGGTTCCCATACTGAGCACCACTGCTGCTTGCATCCGACAACTCTGTTATGGAGACTGACCGTGTAGGATGTTTGGCAGCTTCCCTTGTCCTCTGCTCGCTAGAGGTCAGCAGCACACCCGCCTCTAGTTGACACCCTCAAAATTCTCCAGACAGATGTCCCCTGGAGGGCAAAATAGCTCCTGATTGAAAACCACAGTCGCTACTGAGCACAAACAGAACATCAGTTATTGAGTGCAAAATGGGAAACACCCTGAACGTTTGACAGTAGGGAACCCAGTAATTGATGGTTTATAACTTCCCTGATTATTCCAAGGGACATTTTGCAGAATGTATTAAGGAGAAAGGTAACATTATAACTGGTGCATATAATATGATGCCAGTTTTGAGGACAGAGAACAATTACTGTGTATTATTTGTATATAATTAAGATGTGCGTGGCAGGGAGCATATAGCTCAGTGGTAGAGTTTGCACTTAGCGTGCCCAAGGTACTGGGTTCAATCCCCAAGACCACCATTAAAATGAATAAATAAACCGAATTACCTCCCTGCCCTAAAACAAAACAACAACAACAACGAAAAACAAAGATGTGCATGTGTTTGTGTAAGAATCTAGAAGACCATGCCAAAATGCTTACAGTGGTTATCTCTGGGTAACAGAATTATTAACAGATGATTTTCCCATTTTCTTTTCATTTTTCTTCATTTTCTAAATGTTTCTGCCCTGAGACGGTATTAGTTATGTAATGCTGAAAGTTTCCATTATCTGCTATAGGGGAGAATGTCACTACCGTTCAAGTACTAACATGTTGGTTGTTTTCTGCTTGTTATTTCTGGGGTTGGGGGGATGGTTAGTAAATAGAAGGTATGTTTTATGCTGTGTTGCTTTTTGGAAAATGAGTTTTGAGGACTGAGTGGTGGAGATATTTGGGGGAGTGACTAAGCCTTGTCATCTCCCAACAAAAGCTTTGCATTCGAGGGACGAGGGACGAGGGACGACGTTGGCATCTCCTGATTTCTTCCCCGCCCTCTTTTGTAATTTGCAGGTTGAAAATGAATACGGCAGCTATTCTGCCTGTGATTACACTTACCTGCGTTTCCTGCAGAGTCACTTTCGCTCCTACCTGGGTGAGAAAGTGCTTCTGTTCACCACTGACGGGGCGCACGAGCGGTTCCTAAAGTGTGGGACGCTGCAGGGACTCTACGCCACGGTGGACTTCGGAGCAGGTTGGTGCCAGCCCTGGAGTGCAGGGAACTCGCCTGTCACTTCCGCTTCTTTCTGAATAATGCATCACTCTGAGAACTGTGACCGGCTGGAGGTGGTTTTATCTTGCCTGACCTGTTACGTGCTGTGTCAGGTGCAGAGGTCCCACACAGGAAAGCCTGGCTGGGATGCTTCCGGCTGTGATGACGTTAAGAGATCTTTGTTTCAGTTGAGAGCAGCTTTCATAATGGACATGACAGCTAAGTGCAGTGTTGTCCTGAAAATGATCCTGGACTTTTTTCCCTTTTTTTTTTTTTTAAAGGACACTATTGGGACAATTGAAATCTTCGAATAAAGTCTTTAGATTAGATAATAGTATTCTGTCCATGTTAATTTCCTGTTTTTTATCATTGTATTATTATTATTTTTTAACAATGCCCTTGCTCTTAGTGAATGCACCCTGAAGTATTTAGGGGTAAAGGGCCATCCTGTATATATATATTTATATAGAGAGAGGGGAAAACAGATAAAATAAATGTGGTAAAATGTTAACAACTGGGGAATCTGGGCGAAGGGAATATGAGTTCTTTGTACTGTTCTCAGAGCATTTCTATAAGTTTGAAATTATTTCAAAATAAAACATTACCCCTTCCCCACCTCCCAAAAAAAAGACCAGCCCTTCAAGTAGCGTAGAGACTCTGCTGTTCCCCCGTCTGAAGAATAAAATGCACATCCAGCACTGCCTTCTCATGAGAAGGATGTACAGAAGGCTGGAGTCGCATTTTTAAAGCTCCAGTGAGTTGGGGGTTTCTAGAAACATGGTACACTGCTCAGAGCATCCGGTGCTGAAGTAACACATCTACAGAGACCTGCACAGGAAGTGGCAGCCTGGTTTCCTCCTGCTCTGGCACCTTTGCCAACACAGTGATGAGAAACCACAGCACTTTTCTGTCGGGAGGAACACATTGAAGATGACGACAAGTTTGTTGCAAGCATCATTTGTATGTGGGATGACAGCATGATTGCTGCTGTGGGTTCAAGGACAGACGCTGCATGGCCGGCGTACCTGGGCAGGTGGGGCTGTGGTGGCTTCATTCATTCGTGTGCAAGAGGGGCATTGCCTGGGGCCAGACCCCGGGAGAGACTCCCGAGAGCAGCATTTGGAGCCCACCTAATGTTTCACAGCGCCTTCTCTCCTGAAAGCTGGCCTTCCAGAGAAGCCCAAGGTCTGTCCAAGAGCAAGGGGTTGTTTGGAGACTTGGCTGGTGTCCTTTCCACTCTGAGACACCCCCTGCGGGAACTGGATCATGCAGTTTGGGGCCGGGGGTCCTCTGCTGTGGCTGGAGAGAGTCTGTTCACACGCACTCTTTCACTGATGTAAGGCAGCCCATTACCTCTCCTTGGAGAAACCGTTTCTCTTCCTGGAGGAGGACGGGGGAACAGAAGACGTGGGAAGCAAGACAAGATCCAGGCATCCTAATGGAATATTTCAGAGGAAAAAAATTGAGAGCAAGTGGCCGGGAATGGCTGGTGATATACGAATTCAGATTTAGAGTGTACTCCATCATTCGGGGCTAAACATAATTCAAGCACATTCATCCCTTTGATTTGCTAACTAAGTGGCTGATATTTGTGGCACTATTATGTATGTGGTGCCTTGGTGGCTACAAGGGAGTATGTTCAAGGCAGGGCCATCCTGTAGGGGGCATCTGGGTCAACCAGATGTTCGAGTAAACTGAGACACACACCAGACATGTGTCCAGGCACTGGGGAGCCAGAGGAAGCACATGGCCTATACGTGGTGACCTCCCAAGGGAATGCAGCCGGGAGAGGCCACGGGCAGCGTCACAGAGCAAGCAACATTCTGTGGTCCCCACAATCTGTCAGACGGACCGTCTGAGTCTCTGCCTGATGCTAGCCTGGAGGTGTGCCAGGCCCATGGGCGTGTGGGAGGCAGAAGGGCGGGGGCCTGGGGCTCAAGTCCTACTGAGGGGTCTTTTTATTTAACACCTGGGCATCCCCATGACTGACCTTTCTTCTCACTCTCTGATTTTTCAGGTACCAACATCACAAATGCTTTCCTAATCCAGAGGAAGACTGAGCCCAAGGGACCCTTGGTGAGAATCGGGGGTTAGATGTGGAGAGACTGTCCACCTGTGCTCACTTCAGGGCCGCTGTTGGGGGAGAGCGGCCACCCGCCGTGGGCGGTGGGCGTGCAGCTTCGGTCTCTCCGGGTCTGAGGTCAGCCGCTGGTGGGACCGTAGGGACACACGGGTGACAGCAGAAGCAGTGTTCCCACTTGAACCTGAGACCTACACCAGAGGGGGAGGGACAGAATGGGAACTCAGGTGAATGTCCCGCCGAGGTCAGGCTCCGCGTGCTTCACCACATTTGGTCCCCGTGACGGCTCTCAGAAGTAGTGTTATCGCTCCATTTTCAGTGAGGCTCAGACAACATGTCACTTGCCTGGGGTCGTACAGCTGGTGAGTGGCAGGGCCGGGATCCCGAGTTCAGGTCTGTGTTTCTTGAAAGCTCTTTGTGACAGAGCTTCTCCATCTCCGATGTGCCCACACATCATGTGGGAATCTTGCTAAAAAGCAAATGTTGATCTGTTGGGTCTGGATGGGGACTGAAGTTCTGCATTTCTGACAAGCAACCAGTGACGTGGGGATGTGGGTTTGCTGGCTGCCCTGGGAGTCACAGGGCTCCATGTGGGCAGGTGGCTGGGAGGTGGAGGTCCTGGCAGGTGTGCCCAGCCCATGAGTGTATCACTCTCTGTGCTTAATTGTCACTGTCACTCGCCCAGTTTCAGGGGTTGTGTCCTGTGCCTTCTCTGCAGCAGGTCAGGCTGCCCTGCCTGTGTACAAACCTTCACACAAAACAACCTTTTCTGAGCCTAGCTTCTGAACCGGCCTTCACAGACTCTGGGTGGAGCTATTTCCTGGAGTCCAAGACGAGAAAGCCCCAGAACATGTCCAGATCTCTTTTTCCTTCTGTAGACCGAGGGCTTGGCAGGGTCAAGTCCAACAGAAACATGAAGTGCTTGGGGCCTGCTTGGCAGAATGTCTGGACAAGTCTCCCTCTCTTTAAGTCAATCTGAGATCTGAAAATATGGATTCACACCAAATGAGAATTCGGAGCGAATTAGTTAATGAAAATATTTTAACATCTGATTCTTTCACCCAACCAACTTTCCTCCCATGTTTAAACTGGGGATTGGTTCACAAAATTTTGAGGCAGGTACAACTTTTCAGGAACACATGTGTTGTCGGCACCTAAGACTTGAATTGGGGTACTGCTGAACTCTGGGAAGTCCCTGTTGGTCCCCCAGCGCTGGGTAAAGCAGTGATTGACAGCTCTGCTGCTCACCTGTTCCTCAGTGGAGAACCTAGGGCAGCAGTTACCAGGAAGCCCAGCATTTAAAGGTCCTAAACTCCATGTCCTTTCTCTTTTTAGATCAATTCTGAATTCTATACTGGCTGGTTAGACCACTGGGGCCAGCCTCATTCAGTAGTCAGTACCAAAGCGGTGGCTTCTTCCCTCCAAGATATGCTTGCCCGAGGGGCGAATGTGAACTTGTGAGTGTTCGGGTTCGGAGGGGAGGGTGTCCCCCATACCTGCGGGCTCCTACTGAAGTACTGTCTGTTCTCATTTCCTCGTAGGTACATGTTTATGGGGGGCACCAATTTTGGCTATTGGAACGGTAAGAGCAACCTAACACCTACCTGCTCATAGAAGCTAATGCTACAATGTTTCTGGTGTTTGATTTTAGGGGGTCTGCTTACGGATGACTGTTATTTTCTGTTTTTGTTTTCTCCTAAATGTTTTTAATATATAAGAATTGCCTATATAATTTTAAAAATCACTTTTCTTTAAAAAAAATTTTTAAGGGACGTAATTTGTGCATTTAGAAACTTTATTTTTTAAATTTTATTCTTATTTTAATTTCTTGGTGGGGAGGTAATTAGGTTTCTCTATTTATCACTTTTGGTGGAGGTACTGGGGAGAAACTTTGTGTTAACTCCAGCTAGTTGAGCAGGTCATAGTCCCTAGTTATAGTGTACTTGTTCGTATATTCTGGTCTTTTTTCTTTCTTTCTTTTTAAAAAATATTTTGTTGAGATATAATTCACATACCATAAAATTCATGATTTTAGAGCACACGATTCCATGGTACTTAGTTATCACAAAGTTGTGCAGTCGTTACCACCATCTAAGTCCATAACATTTTCATTACCCCTAGAGAGAAACCTTCATTACCCGAGAACTCCCCCACTCTCCCTCCTCCCAGCCCTCGGCAGTCACCAGTCTATTCTGTCTTTATGGGTCTGCCTGTTCTGGACATCTCTTAGAAACTGAACCATACAATACGTGGTCTTTTGTGTTTGGCCTTTTTCATTTAGCATAATCTCAAGGTCCGTCCACGTGGTCGCGTGTGTCAGTGCTTCATCCCTTTCTGTTGCTGAATAATATTCTCCTGTGTGGACATTGTGTGTATCCATTCATCCACTGATGTACGTCTGGGTCGTTCCCCACTTCTCGCCATTATGAGTAATGTTGCTATGAACACGGGTGTGTTCAGTGTTTGTTTGAATCCCTGGTTCAGTTCTTTTGGCTTTATACCTGGGAGTGGAATTGCTGGTTCATATGGTAACTAACTCAGCATTTAGAGTTAGGGGAACTGCCGTAGTGTTTTCCAAAGCATCTGCATCATTTTACATTCTTATATGGTCTTTTTTTTTTTTTTGGTAGAAAGAATTATGACAAAATTCTCTTTGTTGCCATTGACTTTTGCAAAGACAAAGCATCCTATGTTGGCCTTTCTCTAAGCCTCATTCCCCACCTCTCTCCACCTTTGCATTTTCCTCTGTGAATCACTGAGGATGCCCTCCCACTGAGTTTTGGAGGCCTAACTGGGCTTCAGTCCCCTAGGATCTGTAACTGGGTACTGTTGGCTCTTAATGAGGTTTCTTCTTTGAACTGCTCATCTTTTGTGCAGGGTGGGATAGTCAAGGAAAAGACTTTGCTTCCAAGTATTACTAATATTATTGTTGTTATTAGAGCCAAGAAAGGGAGCTGTTGCCAAACTCCATCATTTCTTAAAAAATAGGTGTGTGCTGAAGTTGGTAACTGAAGTTCGAGCATCTCTGTGTCTGTCTTCCCGTTAGAAACACTTCAAACTTTGTGATGCCTTTTTCACTCAGTAGGTGGGGATTCCACCTAGCTTCCATCCATAGACCCACGACCAGTCATCCAAGCCAGGAATAAAGACTGATTTTTTTTAACCTTTCCGATTCATGATACAATTTTTTTCTATATCCTATTATTTTATTGCAGACAATACATTCTTCTTTTTTAAAACTTAGACGTATAAAAACTACCACTCAGAAAACAGAAGTTGTCCTTAATCCACTCCCTTGCCCTTGACCCCGCCATAAACAATAAAAGTCTCTTTCTTGCCTCTGTTTTCCCATTCAGTCCTCATAGCAGCCTCACCTGGGCTGGGGAGTATGGGCCCACTTTACAGGTAAGAAAAACAGGGTCCAACAAATGTCCATGTGTTTCCCATTCAACTGGCCAGGAGTGGAGCCTCGACTTGAACTCGGGCCTTAGAAAGCTGGTCACCGCCCTTTGGATAATGCTTTGCAGCCCAAGGCCTCTGTTCCGGCCCCTAAACCAGCCCCTCCCGTGTTTGTGGGCCTGTCTGACCTGCCCTGTTGCCTAGTGTCTCTGCAGAGGTGAGGGAGGGCCAGTCTGTGTCCCTTTTAGTGTCTGGGCTTCAGGCTGGCCTCCCAGAGGAAAGCAGGGGAGAAAACCTCTGGCCGGGGCAGCTCATCACCTGTCCTCCCCATGGTAGGTGCCCTGCTGTGCAGGTGGGTGCACCACCCTGTGCCCAGGCGAGGGCCTCCTGTGGGGCCAGGCCGTCCTCTGCTTCTCACACAGACGTGCAGGACGTCTTGCTGTTTCTCTTGCCTTCCTACCTCACCCTCCCTGACGTGGCCAGAGGAGGCTAGAGTTAGCACCGGTTGCCTGTGACGCTGCCCCGTGTCTCTGGATGGCCTGAAACATCCAGAGAAAGATTCTGCAGGTAGAACCAGGGCACAGACTTAGTTTTCTAGTCTGTCTTGTTCCCCTCCTGGCCGGCATCCCAGCCTGGGTTCCCTTGGCCTGTAAAATGTGTTTCTGAAAGTCACACTCGTTCAGCTCAACCCCGCAACCCCTCCTGGAGCTCCTCCTGGTACCTGATTCTGCAAGGGCCTTGGGTAAATAAGGCCTTGCCTTCCTCCAGGATGCCCGCAGTCTAAGGTCACTGCCACATTAGAGCTAGGGGAGGGCCCACGAGGAGAAGGTGAGCTCCCTGCCGCAAGGGATGTGGTTTTACCTTCCTTTGCATCTCACAGCAAAGGATGTGCTTTGACATATGTGTTCCCAGAGGCAGGCAGATCTGCTGGTAGCCACAGCCTCTGAGTAATAAATGGGGGAAAAGTAACATGATTGGATCAGTTTGATTGGTTATGTGGTTCAGGTCTTTCAAAATGACCTGATCCTCAGCCTCGTTCTTCTGTCAACCCCACCACCAGGAGGGTCTCCCAAGGTGCTGGCCCCATCATTTCTGAGCTGTGGGGTCACTCGAAGGAATTCATTACAAAATCGTAGTGAACTATCAAATTTCATGCCTCAGTTACTTAGAAATTAGGTTGGATATGATTATCCTAGAATAACTTTAATCACTCACACACTGGCATTGTAAAATGCTCTCTGGACTAGAAGAGAAAAGGCTGGGGCAGAGCCTTGCTGGTCCCCAGAAGGCAGCATCAGCCTTACCTGGGAGGCTTAGGGATGCAGAGTCTTAGATCCCGTCCCAGCCTTGCTGAATCAGAATCCCCGGTGGGACTCGGGAGTGTCTTTAACCAGCTCTCCATGTGACTCTCACCCCTGGGTTGGTTGTCTCAGTGTTGACACAGGGTGCCTGCCCGAGATTGCAGACCGCCTCCTGCCTGTGAACATCACTGGTGACAAGCCTGGGGGCCTCTGATCTGGACTGTGCCCCTTGGACAGTAATTGCAAAGCCACTCGCTTCTCTAGTATTCTTATACCCACACAAAATTAACAGTATGTATTAGTCCCTGTTGTGGGTCGCGTTCCCTGGGAAAGACTCTGAGATTCCCCAGTAGGAAGTTTACTGGGATGTGTGCTCCCCAGAGCAACATTCGTGACAGTCAGGATTGGGCAGAGGGAGAAGTTGGGTGATGGTGCAGTTTTCAGAGTGACTCAGCTGATGCTAAAGGGAGATCTGAAGCTGGGATGGCCCTTTGGGGACCAAATTTTTCGGATGAGGCCAAAGACCAGAGAGGGGCCCGTCTAAGAGCCGTCAGCAGCCAACACTCCAGGTGGCCGGAGGAATGAGTGCGCCCCTGACTCTTTGCAGAAATTTCCAAGACCTTAAGGTTCTATTTGAATCTCGGTGGGCTCTGTGTGTCTGCAGTCATCTCTCCCTTTGTTTGGTCTGCTAACCCCTCTGTTGTTTTTGGCTGATCCTTGGCCCAGTGTGTCCACCACTGACCTTTCTCAGCCACACAGTTCAAGGTCATGAACAAGATTGCAGACCGCAGGTTTAGCGGTCAGACACGTGGGTCACGCCCTAAGGCCTGCTGTCACTGGTTGTGAGGTGTTGAGTGGGTTTTGTGGGGAGCTTCAGATGCCCTGCTGTCCAGCGGTGGGACTGTCTGCTGGGGTCGCAGCTGTGAGCTTCGCTGAGACCGTGGACGGGGAAGGTGTTTGTAGACTCCAAGGTGCTTGGCGGGGGCCACTTCTGTGTCCCTTAACAATTGGCTCTAAGGTGTCTCTTATTTTTCCCTTCCACAATGCTGAGCTGTGAATCCCAAAGAACTTTCATGACCCCCTGCCCTGAGGAGGGCCTTCTGTAGTAACTAGGGGCATGTTTTTTGTCTCCTAGGGGCCAACACACCCTACCAAGCGCAGCCCACCAGCTACGACTATGACGCCCCCCTGAGCGAGGCCGGGGACCTCACGGAGAAGTATTTTGCCCTGCGAGATGTTATTAAGAAGGTGGGTGCTTTGCAGGGGCCGCCGGGGCTGGTCTGGGACGGATCCTGCCCGGGACTCAGTGTGCTCTGTTGATGACTTCCTGGAGCCTTCGTGTTTCAAAGGACGAATGAAGGGAGGCACCCGGTAGATTTGGCCTTGAGCCTTGGTTCCACCCAGTTACTCCACTAGTCTGTTCACTTATAAAACTGGAACAACAGCACCTGCTGGTGTTGTAAGGGTTAAAAGAACACTGGTAAGTCCAGACACATCTTCTGTCCAGGAAGTGTTAGCCGTTACTATTATTTACATGAAAGGTAAGAAAATGTGGGTCTGTATAAAAAGGTGAAGTGTGCAGGGAAGAAACTGTGTGGGCATTGGGAACCCGGTGCAGGAGGGAACCAGCAGCAATGCTTCATTTTTCTGTTTGGAGCATGTACTTGCTGATTCCCCCTGGCCTGACACCTGAGCTGCTCAGTCCTGCTAACGTTGTCACCTTTTGAGGCATCTCACGCACCCAGGTGGGGTTTCCTGTCTCTGTGTGGCTTTAAAAAGAAAACCACAGTTTTTCTGCTCAGTCACCTGAGTTTTGAAGTTAAAAAACAAAGGTTTTCTGCCTATAAATGGTATGGACTTTTAAGTTATGCTGTAGACTCAATTTAAGCCTGAGGGTTAACATTTATATTATGAAATGTTTTAAACCATATTGAAAAATATGATGTATACTTAACCACGCTTAGAGTTTGTCCATTTCATCTAAATTTTCAGACGTGTGGTTAAAATGTTGCTCATGTTATTTGTTATTTTTTTAGGGGGGAGGTAATTAGGTTTTATTTTTATATTTACGTATTTGTTAATTATTATTTATTTTAATGGAGGTACTGGGGATTGAACCCAGGACCTCGTGCACGCTAAGCACGTGCTCTACCACTGAGCTACACCCTCTCACCAGCTCGTGTTATTTTTTATTATGAGTTTAATCTCTGCAGAATTTAGAGTGATGGCTCCCAAGTTCTCTCTTGTATGTACATTCTGTGTCTCAGAGCTCTCTGTTCCTATCTTTATTATTTCCTTCCTTTATTTGAAGCTTAGCTTTTTAATCCAGCCTTTCTTCTTTTGAACATAGATATTCAAGGTTATACATTTCCTTTAAGTACTGCAAGTGTGCCATCTCGTTAGTTTTAGTATGTAATATATTTATTATCGTTTGCTTCTAAACATGCCTATTTTGATTCTCTTTGACTCAGAAGTGAGTTTTTCCATTTTTAAACATAAGCGTTTTTCTAGTTTGTTGGTTTCTGATATACTTGCATTCAGGCTAGGGAAGGTAGTCTGTGTGATACCAGTCCCTTGAAATTCGTGCTCATTAGCTTATGCTCATTAATGGGGCTGTTGACGTCTTTGATATCCTTCCTAATTTTTTGTCAGTTTATTCTGTTAGTTATTGAAAGGTTGTGTTTATGTATTTCTGTTTGTAGTTCTGTCGGTTTTTGAGGCCATATTATTAGTGTGCAAATTAGAATTAAATCCCCCCCCAAAAAAAAACCTCAGAAAGAAAAAAAGAACCAAATCCTTTAGTATCATTATACGCTAACCCTTTACCTCTAAAAATGCTTTTTGCCTTAAAGTCTGTTTTGTCTTCTGCTAATATACTTAACCTGCATTCTTCTGGTTAGTATTTACTTGGTATATCGTTCACAATGCTTTAATTTCAACCTTTTATATCTTTTTTTTTTAACATGTGTTCCTTGTATACAGGATACAGCTGAATTTTTAAAAATCTAGTTTGAACATTTTAAAAAATTGGTCATTTATTCATTCTCATTCATTATAATTCTTGCTACACATTGATTCATTTCAACCATCTTATTTTATAAGAATCGATTTGTCCACCTTCTCTGTTTTGTCCTCCCTTTATTACTTTCCTTTAAGTTGTTTATTTTTTTTCCTTATTTCACTCCCCCCCACCTCACCCTTATTTGGACATTATTTACTGTATTTTTATTCTTCTAGTGATTACCTATTGGACTGTAAAATATGTACCACCCCCAAAAACATAACTCATAAGTGTAGAGCTCAGTGATTTTATACAACGTGAACCCTTGGAACCAACGCAGAGCACCCCAAAACCCCCTCGTGCTTCTTTTAGTCATTAACCTCCTTCTGACCGCTGTCACCCTAGGTTAGCTGTGCTTGTTTTTGACTTTACATAAATGGGTTCATACTGTGTGCACTCCTTTACGTCTGCCTCTCAAAAAATTTAACATTCAGTTTTAACTTACCGTAATTTAAGATTAATCTCCTCTGTGCTTCCTTCATACAACCAGGAACCTTTATCTCACGTTCACTCTAATTACATTCCTCCTGACTGATTGCTCTGAATGTCATGTAGTTTAGTTCTCTTGGGTTTAGATTTCCGGTATTCTAGTTCACTCAAAAAAAGAAAACCCTCTAAGGCATTATTATGTTTCATAATTATTTCAGACACTGTTTGACTTTACCCACATTGTTTATATATCTACAGATAATTCCACAAATATTTAGCAGGCTTGAATCTTTGGAACAAAGACTTGAGGCTTGTGGGATACCCAGGGCGACAGCCTTAGACACAGAACACAGCCAGTGAAAAGGTGGGAAAGTGCAGGGAGTTTTTAAGAACTTGCAAGGAGGCCAGTACAGCTGAAGCCCAGTGAGTGAAGAGGAGAGTGGGAGGAGAGGAGGTCACAGGGATAATGGGGAACTGACCCCACAGCGCCATTGTAAAACTGGCTTCTACCCCGAGTGAAGTGGGCATCCCCTGTAGAGTTGAGCAGAGCAGTTGGGGGTCCTCAGGCTGCTCTGTTGAGACTGGCCTCTGGGAGGCAGGACAAGGATAGGACAGGAAAACGAATTAAAAGCCTTCTGTAACCAAAGAGGTGAGAGGCGATTGTGCTTGTGAAGACAGTGGGGACTAGTTGTATCCAGACCAGGTTATGAAAGTAGAACTAAGATAGGATTTTCTGATGTGTGGTGTGAAAGAAAGAGCAAAGTCAAGGTGTCTCCGGGGTGTCTGACCCGAGCAACTTGAAGGATGGAGTTGCCGTGTTTGTGGGGGACAACCTGGAGTTGGATGTGCTAGTTTGACTTGTCTAATATACATCCTATTGGGGACATAGACTAGACAGATACATGAATACAGAGTCTGGGACAAAAGTCTATTACCCGTGTCCCAGAAGCACATCGTGTTCCTGTACCTCAGTCTCTCTCTCTCTCTCTCAGATCACTTTCCTCCTGCCTCAAGTATTATCCCTTAGAATTTCATTTAGTGAGAGAACTATCTTGATATTGTTGTCTGAAAATGTCTTTCAGAATTTCCCTGGCTATTCCTACAAGTTTACTTTTCTCCGTAAACGTTGGTATTATTTTATCAACTTCAAAACAAAACAAAAACTAAAGCTGTCTGTTGATGTTTTGATAAATTTTGTAATAAGTCTATACATCAAATTAGGAGGGATATTTACAACATTGAGTCTTAGCCAAGAAAATACTTTTCCGTCTGTTCCATTCTTCTCTGATGTCCCTCTTGTTTTAAAGTTTTCTTAAAATTAGTCCCTGTTCACTTCTTAATATGTTTATTCCCCAATAGTCTATGTTTTTACTATCATTATAAAAGGTCTTTTATTTTTTTATGAGAAATAGTATGATATATACTTGTCTTTACAGTATAAAATACTTTAAAAATTTAAATATATAAAATAATGTTGCAGATACCCATGTACCTGGTACCTAGATTTAACACATTTATAATGAAATCTGTGCTTCTGATTTTCAAGAAAATAATACATCGCAGATAAAGCTAGAGTTCATGTCTTCTTTCTTCCCCCTCCCCTTCAGAGGTTTCACCCTCCTGGAATGGTATTTATCCTTCATGCACCTTTTTGTGCTCTTACTGCAAACGCATGCATCCACATACATTATACTTCATTATTTTTGTCTCTTTACATGAATATCCCATTGTTCTTACCTTTTCAGATTACTGACTGATTTCTTTGATTTGATGAGGGTGCCTGTGGACTTACTTCTTTTACAGTCTGTTGCTTTATCTCACACACCACCTCAGGTTTATTTATTCAATTTTAAACAGATTTATTTAGGTATAATTCACAAACCACAGAGTTCATTCATTTAAAGTACACAATTCAGGGGAGAGGGTATATAGCTCAAGTGGTAGAGCACATGCTTAGCATGCACAAGGTCCTGGGTTCAAGCCCCAGTACCTCCTCCAAATACAAATAAATAAATAAACCCAATTACCTCTCCCTCATAAAAAACAAACAAACAAAAAATAAAGTACACAATTCAGTGGGTTTGGGTATCTTACATGATTAATTTTTTAAATTGTGGTAAAATATATATAACATAAAACTTGCCATTTAAACCATTTTTAAGTGTACAATTCAGTAGCATTAATTACATTCATAATGTGTAACCATCACCATTATCTGCATACAAAATCTTTGCATCCACCCAGACAGAAACTCTGTAACTATTATGCAATAGCTCCCCATCCCTCCTCCTCTCAGCTGCTGGTGAGCTCTGGTCTGCTTTTGATCTCTGTGATTTTACCTCTTCCAGATGTTTCACAAATTGGAACCATACAATATTTTCCTTTTGTGTCTGACTTATTTCACTTAGCATGATGTTTTCAAGGTTCATCTGTGGTATAGCATGTGTCAGACTTTCCTCCCTTTTTAAGGCTGAATAATAGTTCATTGTGTGTATACAGTCAGCCCTCCGCTTCTACAGTTTCCACACCTGCAGATTCAACCAACTACAGGTTGAAAACAAAAATTCCAGAAAGTTCCAAAAAGCAAAACTTCAGTTTGTTGCATACAAGCCACTTTTTGCATTAGTATTTACATTGTATTTACAACTATTGACATTTACTCTGTATTAGGTGTTATAAGTAATCTAGAGATGTTTTAAAGTATTTGGGGTATAGCTCAGTGGTGGAGTGCATACATAGTATGCATGAGGTCCTGGGTTCAATCCGCAGTTTAAAAAAAATTAATATAGAGTATATGGGAGAATGTGCATAGATTGTATGCAAACATACTGAAGTCCCTTGAGCATCCTGGAATTGGATATCCACAGGGGTCCAGAAACCAATATCGTATCGATACGGAGGGACGACTGTATACCACAATTTGTTATCTATTCATCTCACTCAATCTCCTGATGGACACCTGGGTTGTTTCCATCTTTGGGCTATTTTGAATAATGCTATATTGAACATTGGGGCACAAATATCTGTTCAGATCCCTGCTTTCAGTTTCTTTGTGTATACACCTAGCAGTGGCATTGCTGGCAGATTTACTTTTAGAATAGTTTTCTTTGTGAAATAATGAACTTTTCTATGCCTAACATAGAAAAAACTCTAAATCAGATTTTTAATAAGGTATTTACAGGTAAAATATCATCTTTTTTGGGGGGGTAATTGGGTTTATTTAATTAGTTATTTAATGGAGGTACTGGGGATTGAACCCAGGACCTCATGCATGCTAGGCATGCGCTCTACCACTGAGCTGTACCCTCCCCTGCAAAATACCATCTTATATTTGGCCTCAGTACAACCTCACATTTTTATTCTCCGGTATATTTAGCTACTTCTCTCGGCCTCTCCCCTACCCCTGCAACCCCTCATATTTTCTTGACCTCTCCTGGCTCTTATGATCGACAGCTTTTAGAGTCTTTCACCGTCATCCCCCACTCCCTTCTGTGCTGCTGTTTGAGGTTCCCTGCTCCACAGACCATAGGCTTGGACCGTTCTGCCGTCACACTCTGGCACTGGAAACAGGCAAGAGAACTGTGAACTTCAGTGTAGACTGGCCAGAACAGGGATTTGTTCTTCCCGCCTCGACTGGACCTGTTACTGTGTCTGGTTCTCCTTTTATACCCCGGTCTTGTCTCCCTGCCCAGTGTAAACCATCACCTTTACACTTTCTCCTTAACGTACAGATGATGCTGTCTTCTCCTTCACCAGGAACAGTAAGGCTGTTGAATATACTGTGTTAATGAGCTTGAAGAAAGTGACTTAGTCAGAGAAGCACTTCAGAAGGGATATTGGGTGAGGCAACAAAAGTGAATGTGTATTTAAATGAGTGAAAAAAATCATTACAAATTACAAATATTTTAAAGATTAAAATAACAGCAAACATCAGAAAACTTAACAACATAGTTTGGATTTATTAGCCGTTTGAAACACCTCTGCAGTCCTTCTTTCCTTGCGTTCTTTCAGCTGTGTGCTGTTTTATTGTCTCTTCAGATGACACCATTTCTGATCTTTTTCTCGAGAGAGAATGGAAATCTTTCTCTTTAGTGTGGCTGACTGAAATGTGTGTTTTAGTATTGATAGTGTAGAAAACCAGAAAAGCTCCACATTTTGTCACTGACAGTGTTACATGAAAATTTAGGATTATTATCAACACTGGGGGAACCTCTCTCTAGTTCTTTCATGGATGAGTGGTAATATTTGGAAGAAATTTCTACAGACAGGTTCTGGTCCCATAACATTTCAAACCTTGTCTCCTCTCCACAACCCACATATTCCTGGGGCTGGGTGCCTCAGAGCACAATCATATTAAAAGTGAAATGGCGAAAAAAAAAAAAAAGTGAGCTGGCATTACTGGGCGTTAGGAATAATCGGTTAGCAATAATTTACCGACTCATGGACGTGACAGTGACTCTTGTAAATATATTCTATATCCACATTAAATAAACCCTCACCTCATCTCTCCTTTGGCATCCCAAAGATGCCCTGCAGCCACCCTAAAGCCTCTTGACATAAGAGGATGTGTGACACGGGAAAGCTGGAGCAGAAAGAGACTAGGGTCTTAGTCTTTCGGGGTTACATCACATTACTTTTGCGAATTTTGCAAAAACCTATGACTGTGTGAACACACTGCTAGGACCCCCCCTCCTTGAGGCACTTCTGGAGGTAGAAGACGAGTTTGGAGGCTGCTTCAGCAACCTAGAAATGAGATGGTGGCAGGGGCAGCAGGAAGTGGAGAGGAAGCAGTAGATTTGAAAAATACTCAGGAGGTAAAATTGGGAGGATTTGGCAACTGGCTGAATGCAGGTATGAGGAATAATGAGGATCACAGATTTGTCCAGGTCACAACCTTGTTGGATAACTGGATGGGTACTGGGGTCAGCACCTAAGATAGAAGGTTGCCGAGACAGCACAGGTGGGAAGGGGGGTGGGGAACCAAGTTCAGCTCTGGGCTTGTTCAGCTCAGGATGGACATCCAGGTGGAGGCGTCTGTCCGGCGAGCCCCTCACTTAAGAGTGACAAGCCCCAGGGAGAAGTCGTTAGGACAGGCACAGAGTCTGCAGTCGCTGTGGAAGTGGAGGCTGAAGCCCAAGAGAGATCGACGTGGAGAGCTGAGTGAGAAGGCAGTGGGCCAAGAGAAGGGGAATCCCATGTGTTTAACCAGTGGGCACAGTAAGATGAACCTGTGACAGAGACAGAGTCTTCAGAAATTAATGTAATTCAGTTACCAAGTCCAAAGTTCTGCTCGCTGCATGATAGCTAATAAATCTGGAAACGAGGTATTGGGCAAGGAGTAATGACTTTATTTGGAAAGCCAGCAGACCGAGAAGGTGGGGGCTAATGTCCTAGAGACCATCTTCCCTAAGTCAGAATTCAGGCTTGTTTCATACTAAGAAGGGGAAGGGGTGTGGTTGGTTGTTGCAAACTTCTTGGTGTCAGAATCCTTTGTTCTTGCAGCTGTCCTCCTAGGGTCATGATGTTCCTGTAAACCTCCAACAAGACAAATGTTATTCTCTGTTCTGCAACTTTTTATCTATCTCTATATGAGTGGAGAAATGTTATACCTTTAAACATCAAAGTCTTGAGAATGGACTGTCCTATATATTTCAGGCTCTAGGCAACATTCTTTTACAAAAGGTGCAGAACCAGCATGATTAAGCATAGGCAACAGAGCACAGGGTTAGAGCCAAAGTATCAGATCTAATATGGAGTCAGATGTGTTCTTTCCTACTGTAATTCAATAGTTAATGACAGGTTGAAGCTTAACTATTCTTTTCTTGATATTTCAGGTTTGGAAGAGAGAAATGAACTACTTTAAAAATGGGCTCCTTCTTAATGAGACTTTGTAGATGTTCAGCTAGCTGGTTTGTTAGATGGTATTTAGAATATTTATTTGCATCAAGGAAAAGAAATAAGATCATAAATATCCCCATGTATAGCTCTTCCTGCCTCTTTTCCTTTACCAAAAACTTAAAAAGTCGAGTAGGTCTCTTCTTTAATCCATCTCAAGAGTAAGTCAGGTGGTGATGGACAGTCTCTTTCACTGACGTGGATTTCCCATCAGGCTGCACAAGGTTCCACGTGGCCTTTTGCACAGGACTCTTCAGGCATGACAAAGCTCATGACATTTGCATTTTAAGGTATTCTCTTTGGTGTGGGCAAAATTCAACCAGACATGGTTAACACTTTGACCTCGAGGATGAGCCGTAGACTGTAGAGTGGTGCCCTCCTCCTCACTACTGATTCCTGAGAGGGGCAGTGGTGAGTTTACTTTTGCATGCTTTTGAATGAATGTAAGACCCATTTTTTCAAGAGTTTTGTTCCAGTTCTTCATAGGGGTTCCATCAAAGATGAGAGTCCAGCTGGCTTTTTGAAAATGGGTCATTCTGCAGAAATTAATCAAGTTGTAGTTGAGGACCTGGGTGATTGGAGTGGTTCTTAAGATTCCCTGAGGGGGTCATTAGGGCTGGGCGGGGACTGAGGACAAGAGAGGCCACCATGATTTTCAGGACTTTAGAATCTTAATGAAGTTTGAAACTTGACCCAGGACCAGTCTACACTGACCGATTGAGTCTTCTCTTTGGTTTATGGCTGGAATGACATTAGCTCAGGGGGTAGACACAGCTGTCTCTTGATGATCCATGGAGCTGGCATAATTAAAGATGACAACGTAAGTATTACTTAACGAATGTTAGTCTTTTAAAACATCACCTGGTGGCATTAGTCAGTTCATTTCCTACAGATTCGGCTTTTCTAGTCTGCCTTCCAAAATGACTTCTCTAAAACGCTGATCTGGTCAGGATGCCTTCCGTAACGTGGCCCCTATTTTCCTCAAGCCTCATCTTGCAATTCTCCCTTTGTTTTATGTGACTCTCTAGCCTTAAAATGAAAGTACATTTAATTCTGTGGATTTTACAGGAGATGCTGCTTCTACCTCCTGGCCTCCGCACAGACTAGTCCCTCTGCCTTTATCCATCCAGAAAATGAGGACACAGCTCAGTTAACCTTCTCTGGGGAGTCATCTTTGATTCACATCTCTGCAGTCACACTGTGTTCTATGCCACCACTTTATAGTGTAGAGATCTTTTTGTTTGTTTGTTTTTGTTTTGTTTTGGGGGGTGGTAATTAAGTTTATTTATTTATTTATTTATTTTAGAGGAGGCAGTGGGGATTGAACCCAGGACCTCATGCATGCTAAGCATGTGCTCTACCTCTTAAGCTATAACCTCCCCCACTATAGTGTGGAGATCTTGAATACACTATTGCTCCTAGTGTGTTAATGTAACTTGTTGACACACATTTCTCACTCTGGACTAGGGGCTGCTGTTAATCTTAGTACCAAGCATAGGACCTGACACAAAGTGCTTGCTTGTTAAGAGTTGTTTGTCAAATGGATAAAAACATTAGAGATCTTGGGGAAACAAAAGTCAGTCACCGTTGAATCTATTGGATTCCACTGGGAAAGGAGTAGCTTCCTAGGTTGAATTTGTCCAGTTAAATGAGTATGGTAAGAAGCAGTATTTATGACTGGTCTGAAAAGTATGATTAAAGCACAGATCAGAGGAGAGGGGACAGCTCAGTTGTAGAGTACCTGCTTAGCATGCACAAGGTCCTGGGTTCAATCCCCAGTACCTCCATTTAAAAAAAAAAAAAAGAAAAGAAAAGGAAGAATCATATAAAATGCTCCTATCATTTGACTTAGTAACCTCTCACTTGGGGCCTTATTTCTTTAAAAAATTCTGAAGAAGGATAATGCCAAGTAGACATGAAGTTGTTCATTGCAACATCATTCATAATATCAAAAACTAGATATAATTTAACTCCTAATATTGAAAGGATGATTATATAAATTCTGTCATATCCATTTGAATGTAATAAGCAGTAAATAAAATTATTGTCAGCATTTGCTCATACCAAAAGTGCTTTTGGTAAGTGGCAGTAGCAAATTACAAAGTTCTCTCTTATCTTTATGTGTGCGTGAGAGAAGGGTGTGGGAGGTAAAGCAGAAGAGAGAAGGTTTTGTGGGGTTTTTTGGTTTTGGAATTACATATGAAGACACTTTCTGTTCCATTATTGTTACAGCAAAAAAGGAGGCAAGGTGGATCCGTAGATTCCATCTTGGAGTCAAAGTCCCTCTTTATAGTCTCAAGCAAGTTTCTTAATCTCATCTCTAGAAAGGAAATATAATAACTAGCTATGAGGGTCTTTGTGAGTGGTAAAAAACTGGCACCTAGGCGCCCCATCAGAGTTACCTGAATGTACGTTGAATAAAGTTGTCTTCGTGCTCCATGTGGGTTCCTTGGAGCAGGAAGACTGAGGGTTCCAGTAGGAAGTTTTCTAGCCGGGAGAAGGGGTGCTTGGAGACACCATCTTTGGAGATTTGGGACAACCTCAAGAGATGTTATCAAGAGATATTAACCTAACAGCTGACAGGAAAAAAGAAAGGCAATTAGAAACCCCAGGGGAGAGGGGAAAAAAATGTCAGGAGAGAGATAGAGCATGCCATCCTAGTACATATCCATGACTTAGCTGTGCAGAGAGCTATATTTATGTCATTGTAATAGTGTGAGCAGCACTGACTGGTTTTGAATTTAGAGTCAGTATACAGATGAAGAGAGGCTATAGGACAGACCTTTAACCTTGACCATGTACAACGTATAGCTGATGGTTTGGAAGTGGGAGTGGAGAGGAGGGCTTGGAGAAGGATGTAAATAGCCTTATCTTTAAAAGTTTGGGCACCAGGGATAATATCTTTGTTGGGTAGAACTAAGAAATAAAGGTATAGGATATTATTTAAAGCTACAGAGGTGGCCAGGAGAAAAACTGAAAATGGTAACGTCACCATGTTGGCAAGAAAGGGAGGAATCTGGAGGGGTACAACTGAGCTAAATTCCTTTGAGTTAAGGTTGGGTTTTTAATTGATCAAACAGGAAATAGCAGAGAAGTGTATTATTTAGAGACTAAAAGAAGCAAGAATAGGAGCAATTAAAAGATGTTAAGATGGTTTCCTCTGAAGAACAGAACTAAGAGAATGATGAGTCAGGAGACTGTTCCTTTTTCATAGAAAAGTCTTTTTTATCTTCTTTTTTATTAGTTTCAAAAAGGGAAACCAAAAGAAAGAGTGAGAGAAAGAGGAAGGAAGGGAGGAAGGAAGGAAGGACGGACGGACGGACGGGCGGACTGCTATAAGGATCCTGAGAGATGATAGTGCAACCTACTTGGAGATGCCAGATGGACACAGACTTTTCCAAGACCTGGGAATCACACCCATCTCTTCTGACATTAATATAAAATATGTGTGTGTGTACCTACTTCATAAGATTTTATTTTGTAGCTTTTTATTTAAAAATAATTTCAAACTTACAGAAGAGTTTCAAGAATAAAAGCAGTGCAAAGGACACTTGTATATTCCACACCCAGACCCGCCCCTGTAGACAGCTCACTGTCTGTGTCATCATTTGCTCCTCCCCGCATCTGTGTGTGCCCTAAACCTCTGGAGGGGCAGATGTCAGGACCCTTCGCCCCGAAATACTTCTGTGTGGGGTTTGTAAGAAGGGGTAGGAATGTGCTCTTACAGAACCACAGCAAATTTAACACAGACACAGAACTTTAATATACCAATGAAATTTAATCCACAAATAGCATGTTTTCTTTCTCTTTTTCTTCTCCCCTACTAGAGGCTACCTCCCTCTGGAGGCTGTTTCACCACGTACTGTCTTCCTTTTCTCCCCCCAGTCCAGTCTTCAGCTGTCACCTTCATTCTACCAGTTCTGCTCTCTGTTTTGAAGTCTTTCGTTCTGTAACTACGTGAATGATTCCTGCAGCTTAAAACACAGACATACACAGACACACACTTAGATTCTGTTTTGGAGAAAGTTCTCTGTTCCTCTGCCTTTCCAGAAACCACTGGCACTGTTGTTTGAGACTTTGACCCTCCTTTTGAGAAATGAATTGTATAGATAATGTTTCTGAGAGTTTAACAGCTTTTTTTCTTTTCTGTCTTTCTCCATTCTGGTTTATAGTTTGAAAAAGTACCCGAAGGTCCTATCCCTCCATCCACACCAAAGTTTGCATATGGAAAAGTTACTTTGAAAAAGGTAAGAGGGGAAAAAAAAAAAAAAAAAAAGACAGAAACCTTGCGAGTGAGGAAGTGGGATTTAGCAGTTTTAAGTGAAAGTGTGAGGCTCGGGGACTGGTTTATTGTTTTTCTGTGAATTTGTTTTCTGTGAGACTGATGGGGGTGGATAATGCTTCTGGGAAAACGGGGCATGGGAGGTGAGAGGATGTGTGAGTGTGCTGATGGGTGAGCACGTGGGACGCTCTTAGATCATTTTGGTTCATTACCAATGTCAAAAGCAGCACTAGGAGCCCTGGTGGGAATAGCGTCACCTTGTTATTATGGCTGGTCGTGTTCTTTTCTGTAGTTCCCGCTTTTTTAAGGGGTTCTCAAAACCCACAGGAATTCTGATAGGTCTTTGCCCTGAATTATACACTTCCCTGCATCTCAAAATCATGTTTTCATTTTTGTGGCCCATGGTTTATTTGGTAAATGCGACATCAGGGGGAAACGATAGAAATGAAGCATAAATATGAGTGAAGGGCATTTTATTCTAGGGAAAGGGGAAAAGACGAGAGGTTCCATTTGATAGTCAGGAGTGACGTAGATCCAAGTCAATTTGTTTTGACCATCTGTGTCTTCAGGTTTTCCCCTGTTAGAATCCCTAACTCCTACGTGGGTTAACTCACAAGAAAAAAAAAAGAGGTACCTATTTCTTAAGAATCTTGATATTCTAAAATAGCATCAGAAGTTTTTATCTTTAAGCAAAAATGCCAAACATGATTGTGTGATTGTATAGTGTTTCCATTCATGAACCCCTTTGATATTATGGTTGGTTGAACTGTGGTTACTTTTTCCACCTAGTGTCAGTTACGTGTGTTGCATTCTTCAAAAATGTAGTCTGTCTGCCGGATAGGAATCTTTCTTTAGATTAATCAGACTTTAATCACCCTTATAAAGGGAGCACTTTTTACTCGTTCATTGATCCTGTTGCTTGAGGGAAGGGTAGGTTTGTGTGTTCAGAACTGTGAAAGAAAGATTTATTTTTATGCCACAGAAAATAACTGCAAATGTTTAAAGCAGCAACGTTGCTAAAACAAAGCTACCGTAGTCCCCAAAGCACATTCTGTTTACCCTGAAGGAAAATCGTGAGGCAAGAAATAGCTTTTCTTTGTTTACTAAATATATACACTTTTATTTTATTTTTTTGGTGGGGGAGGTAATTAGGTTTATTTATTTATTTCAGTGGAGGTACTGAGAATTGAACCCAGAACCTCTTGCTTGCTAAGCATGCACTCTACCACTGAGCTATACCCTACCCCTCAAGACAATTTTTAGATAGCAAATTGGCATATGACTGAGTTAAGTTTATGTAGAACATAGTCATACAGGGTAAAAGCTTTCATCATGACTTGGGTTCCTTTAGCTGCCCAAGTGGGAAAACACCCATCCGAGTAGCCGAATTGATGGGACTGGACTTAAGATGTTTTTCTTCCATGCTGCATGTTAGTGAGGTAACCCTGGAGCATGTTTATAAAATTCCTAACCAGCATCCTGTCGGGGAGAGTCCCAGGTTTGGAGCTGAACCCAGTTGCAGATCCTGCCTGTGCCGTGACTCAAGTGAGCTGTTCTGAGTCCCTGTTTCTTCTTCCCTGTAATAAGGGGACAGGGATGCCCTGCCTCACCAGGTGTTGTGGGGGTTCAGTGAGGTGTGTGGGCAAAGTGCCGTCTCCCCTGGAGTCTGGAGGGGCACACAGTGCTCGTAGCTGTTATCACCGTTGTTACTGCATCAGAATAAGCATCCTGGGCTTGCAGGAATACCCAGTCATTTAGGCTGGCTAGAATAAGTATTTATCGAGTGTCTACTGTGTTCTGGGCCCTGGGGATGAACACAGTACAGACCTTGCCTTTAAGGAGCTGACAGTCAGCAAAGACGGCAAGGAGATAAAATGGTGAGTGATACCCACAGGCATGGGAAATCCACTGCGGATTCAGAGCAGGGCGCCATTGGAGCTACGTGGGCTTTCGTGCATTTTAAGGGCCTTTTATATATGGGAGACTGTATTTACAAATAGGTGTGTTTGCCGGTCTTGAAGATTATCATCCATGATTGTCATACTAAGTGACGTAAGCCAGAAGGAGAAGGAAAAATACCATATGATATCACTCATATGCGGAATCTAAAAAAATGACATCAATGAATGTATTTACAAAACAGAAACAGACTCACAGACGTAGAAAACAAACTTGTGGCACCGGGGGGAAAGGGGATGGAAAGGATAAATTGGGAGTTTGGGATTTGCAGATACTAGCTAATAGGTATAAAATAGATAAACAACAAGGTCCTACTGTAGAGCACAGGGAACTATATTCAATGTTTTGTAATGTCCTATAATGAAAAATAATATGAAAAAGAATATATATATATATACACACACATATATATATAAAAAACTGAATCACTATGCTGTACACTGGAAATTAATACAATGTTGTAAACCAACTATACTTCAATTAAAAAAAAACAAAAAACAAGAACACAATAGGCCACCCAAACAAGAAGTGCATCATTTTAATTTGTTGACCAAAAAAACAAAAAACAAAAAGCAAAACCAAAGACACACAAGAACCCCGTTGGAGAAAATGATTATATTTGTTTTCTTGATTGTTGTCATGGTTTCATGAATGTATATATGTGTCAAAATTTGTCAAATTGTACACTTTAAATATGTGACATTTACTGTCAGTTTTACCTCAGTGAAGCTGTAATTCCAAATCAAAAAAATAGATAATAAGATAGGAGCCCTTTATGCTCTTAGTTTTTCTTATCACTATCAAAAAAAAAAAAAAAAGATTATCATTGGTTACTTTTCATCCAGAGTCAGTGAGTGGATGGAATTGATTGAAGGTGGCGGGGGAACAGCACTGAGTGGAACTGGGACCATTTCAGTTTATTTGGGGGTTTGGTCAAGTCCACTGTCTTGGCTAAGGACATAATTCTCTGCTGTGATGACCAGAGAGCGGTGACAGTGAGTGAATGCTGCTTCTGTTTCTTTTCAGTTGAAGACAGTGCAGGAAGCTCTGAACATCCTGTGTCCCTCTGGACCCAGAAAAAGCATTTATCCTTTAACATTCGTCGAGGTGAAACAGGTGGGTCTTCAAAGATCATGCTTCCTCCTTTTTTCTACTTGAGAAATGCGCTTTGCGCACTGCCTTGCCGTGCCTGTTCTGAATGCAGGGACCAAAACGGTAAGCAGATAAGTCAGACCCCACGTACGTAACCATGGGACTCCAGGCTCTAAGTACTGCACAGCGGGCTGATCTTTCCTACGTTGCTCGCCGCCTCCGTTTCTTACTATCACTCAGAGTGGGAGGAGCTCAACCTGCTTCAACATAAGGCTGTACAAGCGATAAATTGAGTGTATTGTTGACATAATCTTTATTACTAGGTATCAGAGGAAAACCACTATTTTCATGCTCAAAAAAGACAATTATTTGGGACTATGTTCTTAATAGATTAGGTTCTTAGAGATTCTTTTTTTTTTTTAATTAGGAGTTAAAAAATTTTTTTTCAGGGTGAGTGGTAATTAGGTCTTTATTTATTTATTTATAATGGAGGGACTAGGGACTGAACCCAGGAGCTCATGTGTGCTAAGCATGTGCTCTATAACTGAGCTATACCCTCCTCCCTCTTAGAGATTCTTTTTCCTGCTTTTGAAGAGAACAAGAACAGAATACATTGTGTGTGGGTGTGTGTGTGTGTGTGTGTGTTTAAACTCCAGGCACTGCCCCATCTTTGTTGTAAAAAATTTCCCCACCTTTTTATTTTGGAAAATTTCAAATCTAAAAAAAGTTGCAGGAAGACTACAACAAACACCCCTGGAGCTTTCATCTAGATTTACCAAGTGTTAACAGTCACTTCGCTTGCTTCATCTTTCTCTGTGTATGTAGGCAGTCAACCCCCTCTTTTTTTTTTTAAACCATCTGAGTTAGTTGTCAACATGATGACACTTCACCTCTAAATATTACAGCCTGTATCTTTTAAGAAGAATTTGATCTTCCATGACCACAAGTAATGATCACCCTCCAGAAATTTCACATTGACACAGTCCTATCCTCTGATATATATTCGACAGTCAGGTGTCCCTGCTCACTCCAGTAATGTCCTTCGTAGCTTCGTTTTTTTCAGTCCAGTTTCCAGTCCACAGTCACTGACTGCATTTAGTCTTTTTTCATCTGAAACTGTTCTTGAGTCTTCTTCTTTTCTTTTCTTTTCTTTTTTTTCCCTCTCGCTCTCTTTCCCAAAACATGGACATTTCTAAAGAGTTCAGCCCAGTCAGTGTGTAGACTGCCCCTCACTGGTTAGATCCAGTGAAACATTTTTGGTACAAACACAGCAGTGGTGTGTTCTTTTCAGGGCTCCCTATCAGGATGCCCACCAGCTCACTCTGTCCCTTTGTTTTGATGTTAGGTGTGATCACTTAGTTAGGATCTCAGCCCCATTTGCTGAAATGGAAACTTACCTGGGTCCCCCTTTCTGACTTTCCGTGGAGGTCTCCTTCTGGAGGGCGGCATGACAATAGCATATCTCATCTTCCTTTCGTGTGTTTTGCCTCCAGTTACTATTACTATACTTGTGATTTCATTCCAACAGCACTGCTTTGTGATAAATAAAAATAAATACTTGTTAGTAGTCCCTTTTTAAAATGAACGTGGGGTAGAGCTCTTTCTCCAGCTCCAGTGCACCTGGCTGTACACACAGGTAATCCACCCACCTGCCTTCTCCCCCGAGCAGGGCCAGTGAGCCTGGCAGACGAGACACAGACACAGAGCAGTCGGAACCTGGGGAGTAAATCCCAGGTTAATGTATAGACATTTGCAGCCATTGTTCTTTCACAGAGGCCTTCTGCTCTCTCGTCTTGGGCCAACACAGTGCGCTCAGATCGGGTGGGGCTCCCAGGCCCTGGCTGTTCCAGGTCTGTGGCAAGCCCATGGGAGGTTTATTTCCAGAGAACCCCCAGGCGGGTACCCCTGCCGCTGCCCCCTGCCCCGTCCCCAGAGGCCTCAGCCCCACCTCTGTAGGGCGCACCCTGGCTTCTGCTGACCTCCTGGAAACCCCTTGCAAAGTTTTCCTCAGTCTCTGAGTTAGGACTTACCATTTTGGTACTTTAAAAACTAAAAAACAAGACAGAGATGGAGATGTGGGGTCTGGGAGGGAGGCACCCTTGTGCTTAGAGGTTTGGAAGCAACACCTTTGGTGTTTCTTGAGTTCAGCCCTTTCCTGCAGCCCAGGAATGTGGGTTAACGGTTTTCTTCAGCTCCACTTGCCTGCGCTGCACTTTCTTGCTTTCCAGACCCTAGGAATGAGGAACTTTGCCCCTGTTCCGTGCCAGATTTCCATTTGGATTCTCTTTGTGAGTCAGGATTTGTCCAGCTTCCCCAGCTGATGGCCACAGCAGGAAGCCACTAACGGAGGCTGTGGGGACTCTTGCTGCCGAGGCTGGCTGTTGGGGCCGTCCTTTCGGACCAGGATCCCAGCATCTCAAAGTACTTTCTGACTTAGCAGCAGGTTACACCCCCTCCATCGCTCACTGCCTGCCCCTCCTCCCGCCTCCCCCAGCTCCTCCACTTCAAACGGTTTCTGATTGACTCTTGTTTTGTACGTTAGGCCAGATTTAGGCCAAGGACCTGGAGAATGTTTTACCAAACGTTCTTGGCGCTGTTGTTTATCTTTTGGTTTTGGTTTTTGAGGTAAATTAAATAGCCTTTTGGTATATAGGCTCGGATCCCCCTGAGGGATTCTGGGAAGTCACTGAACACTTGCCAGGGTCCAGTTGCCTGGAGTGAGAGGGGAGGGGATGCTTGACAAAATGCTGTTCAGGCCTCCTTGCAGTTTGCTGCTGCGATAGTTACCCGTGATCTGAGAATTTAAGCTGGTTCCCTCCTTTCAGATTGAATTTTTGCCGAGGCGGGGGGAGCATTTCACGTCTGTGATTTTAGAAACATCTCTTTCACCCAGATTGAGAGGGGCCAGGTTCTCTGAACGTGAACAGCAAGAGTGATGTGTTTTTCTTGCATCCTTTTCTGCCCAGTATTTTGGGTTTGTGCTGTACCGAACCACGCTTCCTCAAAACTGCAGCAGCCCGACCCCACTCTCTTCACCCTCCAATGGTGTCCACGATCGGGCCTACGTCTCGGTGAACGGGGTAAGGATTCTCTCTGGACTTGTGGGTGGGGTGGGGGCTGCACTTGGTAACATGACCGTCAAGGCCGTTGCTGCATTTCCAACCTCAGGCTCCACCCTTCCTGAAGATGCCCCTTAGCTGTGCCATTTGCTTGCAGATGCAGCCTCACTCTTGCTCTGTCTGCCTGAGACCCACCCTCTCCCTGTCCCAAATGCGGGCTGTGCGCAAGGCCCCACCTCCTCGGAAGCCTTCCTGGTCTCCCCAGTCCGGGGCCGTCCCCTCTGGCTGACCGCAGATGTCACCTGTGTCTTCCTTGCTCCTGGAGGACAGGGTCTGCTTTGTACACACTGGAGCCTGGATTCATTGACCTTTGTGCCTCCATCCTGCCTGAGAAGTTACCTTCTGCAGGCTTGTTCATGATAATTAGAGCTAGAACACACACAGAATCTGCTTCACAGCAAAGTAAAGCTGACACTGTAGGATTTCCATTCCTCTCACTGAGACGGTCCTGTGAAAAAACACAGGAAGGGATTTTCCTAACCAAGGGAGGTTGTTCAGAAAGTTTTAAATGAAAACATTTTGATTCTATTGTCATTTGCGGTTTTAATTTCAGGGAGAACAAGTTTCTTTTCTTTTCTTTTTCAATATTCTTTTTTAATTTTCTTTTCTTTTTTAATAGTATTTTATTGTATTCTTTTTAATGGAGGTACTGGGGATTGAACCCAGGACCTCATGCATGCTAAGCATGCGCTCCACCACTGAGCCATATACCCTGCCCTCCGTGGGAGCAAGTTTCTAACACATGATGCATATGCGGATGGCAATTGTGTCTAAAATTCCAGTTTGGATGTTGTCTTAGTGAACGATGGTCAGTGTAACATCATTTTTTTTCAATCTTGCATTTTTTCAAAAATTAGGAGTATGTTGCTGCTAAACTATCTGATGTTTCCTCCTCGTTTTATTATTTAATCTTTGTGGTTAATGCATCATATCAGGTACTCTGAGGTGAGACTACTCCACCTAACTCTCTGATTTTATCTCGTTTATCTGATTTTTGTCACATCTCTCCATGTTCTTTAGAAGCTACTTTTTGTGACGGCCTTGTGTGCTGTGAGAACATGAAGTGGTTCCTGTCCTGGAAATCCTCCCTGGAACCTTTGCCTCCGTTCCCTCTCTGTTAAACATAGATGCACAGCAAAACATTCCGGAGCCCACTGTGGTTACTGATGGGGAAAGGGCTGGGCGGGAAAAATCAGGGGCTGGGGATTAACAGACACACATCACTATGTATAAAATAGATGAACAACAAGGACCTACTGTGGAGCACAGGGAACTATTCAATTTCTTGTAATAACATATAATGGAAAAGAATCTGAAAGGAAAAACTATGTAGATATGTATATGCACAACTGAATCACTTTGCTGTACACCTGAAACTAACATTGTAAATCAACTACGTTTCAATAAAAAAATTAAAACAAAACAAAACAAAGAATATTCCAGAGCCAAGGAACCGAGCCTCGCCCCTTCCTTGCTGGGAGCTGAGTCTGGTGACAGTCCACTGTAGAAAGCAGTGATCGTAGGAACCTGGCCATCTGGCCAGTGACTTGGGCAAAGGAGGCATCAGAGTGTTCTCAAGGCAGGAGAATGAATGCTGAGTTAACTGAGAGGGCTGCCCTCTGCGGACCCTCCCACCCGAGTTAATTCTCCTTCAACACTGAACCCGCAGGTCCTCCAGGGAGTCCTCGAGCGAAATGCTGTGAGCACCTTGAACATAACGGGGAGAGCTGGAGACACCCTGGACCTCCTTGTGGAGAACATGGGGCGTGTGAACTTCGGCAATGCTATCAACGATTTTAAGGTAGACCCAGCCTCGCTTTTACGAGTGAGGTTCAGAGGTTGACCAGACTATGCCAAAGTCACTGGGGGAAGTTTTTGTAAATCCATGGAAAAACTCTCCTAACTACATCCTTTCCCTCCAGCCCTGTTCACATAGAAGCAGTTTTTAAAAGCACACACACTTTGCCACATTTGATGAGTGAGCCTACCCTGATTTGTTTTGCAGCCTAGAAGCTGGGTTATTTTGAAGACCTGTTTTCCTTTGCAGGCGATGAGAAAGTGGAGCTTTGCAAACAGAACCCTAACCCTGTGTTTGAGTTCAGTCATCCTTTAGAAAGAAACAGGAGGAGGAAGCCACTGCACTGTGCATCCCCTTGGCTTAAAAAGACGCACCTAGCTCGCACAAGGCACTCCTTTGTCGACAGAGCCAGCCTGGCGTTTGGTCTGCTCTGATTTCTGGGTGTGGACGAACTGGGACAAACTCTTAAATTGTAGAAAGCCTTTACCTCAGTGCACTGCCTCTCACCTCTGTCAGTTGCTCTATGCCTAGGCGTCTAGTCCAAATACGTTTTTCTAATACGCATTTTGAGAGTGTTATTCAGCAAACGTTTGTGAAACCCGTGCTCTGTGCAGGTGCTCCGTGAGGCGCTTTGGGGAATGCAGAGATGCTGAGGTGCTGAGAAACAGGCTCCCCGTGGGTAGCTCACTATCTGCAAGAGGAGAGAAGGCTGCACCGAGGGAGTGAGGGCAGCATTCGCCTGGGACAGGACAGGTGTCTGGGGTGATTTCCTGACCCTCCTGGAGGCACCTCAGAGGCAAGGCAGTTACACTCTTAGGGAACGGCCATGCCAGGGCCACTTTTGTCCCCAGTAGAAATGTCCCGATGCAGTGCTCAAGAAGTGGCTTTCCTGCTTGGCTGTCACAGACCACACTGACTTGCTGTCTCCGAGTCCCCAGGACCCAGCAGAGAGCCTGGCACACAGCTGCCTGGTGAATCTGATTGAATTCCTAACTGGGCAGTTGAGGCTTGGTATTGAGAGGTGTCCTGGGACAAATGTGGGATCCCACCGGGATGGACCCTATGGGAAGAGGAAGATAGATGAGCCTGGAGCAGAGGCTTCGATGCAGTGGCCGGTGCCACGGACACCCCAGGCCCCTGACCCCGCTGGACAGATAACTTTAGAACGCAGGGCTGAGGCTCACCTTCATCCTTGCCACAGTCCTTTCTTTCCTTTAACTGTAGGCAGGACATTCTCTTGCATCCCCCATTCCGTTTACTCTCCCAACCTCAGGTTTCATCTTTCCTCCATGCTAGCCAGGTCTCTGCACCAAACCCTGGAAACTAGGGATTTGGGGTCAGAAGCTCTGGCCTCCAGCCAGATCTGTGTCACTTTGAGGTGCACACAGTGGGAGTCTCATTTCCTGTTGGTGTTGTTTCATCTGCCAGTTTGCTCTTCCCAGGAATTCAGGGCCAGACCACTGAGTCACTGGAAGCCTCCCCCCACCCTCACTGCTCTGTTTCTCCTTTACAGGGTCTTATTTCGAACCTGACCCTTAATTCCAGTATACTCATCAACTGGGAGATCTTCCCGCTGGACACAGAGAATGCAGTTCTTAGCAGCCTGGAGGCCTGGAATGACCGTGACGGTGGCTGCCGCGACAAAGCCTGTGCCCACGGCCCGTCTAACCTCACAGCCCCCGCCTTCTACGTGGCTAACTTCTCTATTCCCAGGGGGATCCCTGACTTGCCTCGGGACACCTTTATCCAATTTCCTGGGTGGACCAAGGTATGTGTCTTCATGGGAAATGTTTGACTCCAGGCCACAGACATCTGGTTTTCAGGCTCTGATAACGAATCAAAACAAGCTGCTACTGGGATGCTGGGTGGCAGTCTGGGAGTGGAGGGCTTCCTGTGAGCGTGCAGCTGGTCCTCGGGTGCGGGGCCACGGCCCATCTCCGGGACACAATGGCCAGCTTGAAGGTTCCCCATTGACCCCATTTTCGTTGACTGACAACTTCCTTTAGTGAATGACAGCTCTCCTGCTTTTCCTAAGAAAAATTGGAGTCCCCTTAGATACTGACTAGGAGGAACACTTCCTCTTTATCCTGAAGGAAATCTTGTCCAAGCAAAGGGGTGACTCTCTAGAGGAGCCTCTTTCCTCTTGTTCATGCCTAACTCCATACTCCCAGAAATCCCCACCTCCATGTGAAGGTGTCCCATGCCCTGGGGGCGTCCACTGCTGTCTGTAGGCTCCTCAGCTCTCCCTTGGCCACATTACTGCCTCCCTGCTCTTTATTGTTTGAAGACATTAGCGTGTCTTCCTTCATCATTGTCTTCTCCAGTGTCTTCAAGTCCTGTTTTCATCCTCGATGAGTTTATCATGACAGTTATTCATTCAACAAACATTTTTCAGTGGTACTATGCATCCAAGCTTTGTGTTCCCGGCACTAAGGATACAATAATCAATGAATCCAGATACTGTTCTTGCCCTCATGGAACATACAGTGTAGTTGGGGCGACAGACCCAAATCATATGATCATCCAAATTAAATGATAAGTGGGGGAGGGTGTAAGTCAATGGTAGAGTGCATACTTAGCATGCATGAAGCCCTAGGTTCAATCCCCAGTACCTCTGTTAAAATAAACAAACAAATAAATAAAATAAAACTAATTACCCACTCCCCCCCCAGTTTTTTTCCAAATTGAATAAAAAACCCAACAAATTAAACGATAAAACTGCAGCTGCAACAGGTGCTAAGAAGAGATATGGGGGTTGATAATAATTGGAGCATTTGACCTCATCAGGGAGGTCAGGGAAGCTTTCCCTGTGGATGTGATGCTTGACAAGAGATATGAAGGATAAGTAAGATTTAACGTGGTAGAAATGGAGGGAAACGTGTTCCAGGCAGAGGAGATAGCATGTGCAAAGGCCATGTGGTTAGAGGTGGAAATGGCAAGAGTGAGGAACTCATAAAGGACCCAAATGTATGGAACACAGAGAAAAGGGAATGTGGTTCAGAGAAAAGGCTAGAAAGTGGGTAGAGACCACATTGGGACAGGCCAGTTAAACCACAGCAAGGTTTTGTCTTTCTGTTGAGACCCACCAGAGCAGGAGAGCAACATGGCAGGACTGTGGTGACAAGCCTCCATGACCTCAGGGTGCAGAAGGGTTGGGTGCCAGTTCTTGTGAATTCCGGGAAACTCTCAGAGGCTGGACCATAGTTTCACTGAGAGACTGGGATGTGGTACCCAAGGTGGAGATGACATCAACTATTTGAGAGAGATCTGATGTTAAATCATAAGATGAAATGATAGATTGGATGTGGGGCTTTAAAGAGAAGGATGTATCTCGGATGATGACTCTGAGGTTCCAGGCTTGCAGCTGGGCAGGTGGTATCATTTATGGAAAGAAGACATGTCAAGAGAGGGCTTGGGCTGGGAGAGCATGATCCTGTGTTTGGATTTGGACAGCTGAGTCAGAGAGGCTTTGAGAACAGCTGAGAGAAGGTACTAGAGGAGGAGGTCAGATTATGGATGGGGAATTCAGAGGGAGGAGCTGGGTGGGGAAATATATGTATAAGATCATTTGCATGTGAATGGGTGAGGTCCTCTAAAAAGAGAGGACACAGAAGGAAGAGTCGAAGACCTCAGGCTGGTCTTTGAGAGACACAAACATGATGAAGAGTGAGGAGGAGAGACCAGAGAACTGGGAGGAGGTCAGCACTTATGCTGCCAAGAGGACAAGTTTCTCTCTTTTTTGAAACATAGATTATTTAGAAATGCGTTGTTTGATTTCCATATATTTGTGGGGCCCTTTTTTTAGCATGTCTTATTTTTAAAGATTTCTAATTTAATTCCTCTATAAAACTTCTGGAAGGAGAAAAATCTATATGACCTTGGGTCAGGCAAAGAGTTCTTAGATTTGAAACCTAATGCATGACCCTTAAAGGAAAAAATGGGGTAAATTGGACTTCATCAAAATTAAAAGTGTTTTGCCCTTAAAAGACATTAGTAAGAAAATGAAAATCCAAGCCACAGACTGGAAGAAAATATTTTCAAATCATATATCTGATGAAGGACTTGATCCTAGAATATGTAAAGAATTCTTATAACTCAATGACAGGAAGACAAACAACCCAATCAAAAATGAGCAAAGGAGCGGGGAACGTATAGCTCAGTGGCAGAGCATGTGCTTAGCATGCATGAGGTCCTGGATTCAATCCCCAGTGCCTCCATTAAAATACAAACAAACAAACCTAATTACCTCCCCCCATCAAAAGAAATTTTTTTTAAAGTAGGCAAAGGACTTGCAAGGGCATTTCACCAAAGAAGATATACAAAAGGCTGATAAGTGAGTACATGAAAAGATGCTTAATGCTCAACATCATTAAGAAAGTGCAAATCAAAACCACAATAAAAACTCCACTTCACACCTGCTAGAATGGCTTTTTAAAAAGTTTTTATTGAAGTATAGTCAACTTACAATGTTGTGTCAATTCCTGGGGTACAGTGCAATATTTCCAGTCATACAGGAACATATATATGTATTTGTTTTCGTATTCTTTTTCACCGTAAGTTACTACAAGGTATTGAATATAATTCCCTGTGCGATTAGAATGGCTTTAATAATGAAAGATGGACAGGAACGAATGTTGGCAAGGATGTGGAGAAAACGGGAACCCTCCTACTTTGCTAGTGGGAATGTAAATGTTACAAACACTTTGGAGCACAATTTGGCAGTTTCTTTAAGGGATAAATATATAATTAACTTAGAATTCATCAATCCTACTCCTAGGTGTTTCCAAGAGAACTGAAAACACGTGTCTGCACAAAGACTTACATGCCCATGTTCACAGTAGCATTATCATGATAGCCAAAAATTGGAAATAATTCAGAGTGTCTATCAGCTGATGAATGGATAAATAAAATGTGGAATATCCCTGCTACGGAAGAGTATTCCACAGTGAAAAGGAGCAGACTACTGATTCAGGCTGTAATGTGGATGCATCTGAAAAACATTACGCTGAGTAAAAGAAGCCAGTTACGAAAGGCCATATACTGTATGATCCCATTTATATGAAACGTTCAGAAAAGGCAAATCTATAGAGACAGAAAGTACGTTAATGGTTGCCTCCGACTGAGATTGGGAATAGAGTGTGACTGCAAGTGGGAATGGGGCTTGTTTGGGGGGCGTGTGTGGAAATGTCCCCAAATTAAACAGTGGTGGTGGTTGCAAAGTCTTGGTTTATGGGTTTACAGCCCAGCATAAGGTGTCTCTTGGTGACGCACCTCTGGAATTTTAAGCTTACGATCCTCTCCCTGGCCACGTGTTTCGTATTTCTGTCCCTGACTCTCCTGCCTCTCAAGCCTGTTCGTTCACTTAGCTGATGACCTGAAACTCCACCATGAAGGCGCCGTTCTTCCCCGTCCTGCCTAGACGTCACCACCATTTTTTAAAAAATATTTTTTGAAGAGTGATTCATTTATTTATTTAGTGTTTTGTGGGGGGGGGTGATTAGGTTTACCTATTTCTTTATTTTTAGAGGAGGTACTGGGGATTGAACCCAGGACCTCATGCTTGCTAAGCATGCGCTCTACCACTGAGCTATACCCTCCCCCCTACTACCATTTTATTTTTTAAGAGCCATCAATCCCCAGGCCCCCTTGCCCTTCCACTCTGTCTCCTTGTTCCTCCTCCTTTGGGAGTGGGTCCACCATTGGCCTTTGCTGGTTCACCAGGAACTGGGCAGCCCTAGGGGGGTCTCCTCCAGCCCGTTCATCAGAGCCACGATCCCCTCCCTGTCTCCAGCCTCTCTGGAGGCCCACGGCTTACTCATCCGTCCCTGGCCTCCCTTGTCCCCATCCCCAGTTGTCCTCTCTGACCTCCACCTCTCTCCCTAACCCACCTCCCTCTTCCCCCGCCCCCTCCGCTATCAGGTGTAGCTCCTTTGTTCCTCAGCTTCCTGTCAGACTTATCTCTGCCTCCACCCTCACTTCCTGCCCTGTGGGCCCGAGGAGGAAGCATCAGCTCGGGTCTGCTCCCCACCTTCTCCCTCCCTCCAGGCCGAGGTCCTGTTCTCTCACTTCCTCCTCTTGCATTTTGTCCGCCTTCCCGTCTTCTTGCCAGCCCCTGGGTTGCAGCCAAGAGGTGATATCTGGGGGCTCTGGGGCCTAAAAACAAAGCCGAGCCCCCACCTGAGCACACAGCCTTGTCCTGCTCCCGCTTTCTCCCCTTCTCCCTCCCCGTATCCTCTGCTGGTGCTTTTTCATCCCCTCCCTCTGCCCACCTGGCCATCACAGCATCAGCACTGGCCTTAACTCCTCTCTGAAGCCTCCCTAGACCCTTGGTCTCCCTTGAGTGCCCTGGTGCCCTGCCTGGGCTCAGCACCGTGGCGCGCCATCCCTCTTAGGCTGGCCCTGGTTCCACCCAAGGGGCCATCTGTGTCACGGGGGGCATTCTTCTCCTCTGCCTGCCCCCCGGGCCTGCTGCCCTGTGAGTGCTTTCAGGTGAGAGGCGGGGATGAGGCCCGTTGCTGGGAAGAAAGCACGCTGCGGGGGGTGTGACCCAACACGAGTTCGTGTGCCCAACAAGGCCAAACAAACCGAAATGTCGGCGTTTGGAGCAGGGAAAGGTTTACTGCAGGGCCAAGCAAGGAGGACGGGTGGCTCATGCTTGAAAACCCCAAACTCCCCAATGGTTTTCAGGGAGAAGTTTTTAATGCGCAAAATTTGGGGTAAGTGCTGCCAGGTGTGTGACTCACTGTGCGATTGGTTGGAGGGGAGGTAACGGGGCATTGCTCCAGGAATCTTGTGCTCAGTCTGAAGTTACCACCCTCCCCCTGGGGGCGGGAGGGCAGGGGGCTTAGTCCCTGAAGAACTCAAAGGTATTGTTATGTCTGTTCCTTGAGGAGGAACCAGGACCCTGCCCCAAGGCTGCACTATTGTTTCCTGACTCCTCCCATATTTCTGTACCCACTCCCTTCCCTGATTAGCAACTGTTTAAATCTGCCCTTTGGAACTCAGGGAATGTCAAGGAGGCTGAATGCAGCCTGTTTCATACAGACAAGAAACAGGGAACGCGGACTTGTACCCGGGAGGACCCCACAGGGTCCTGCTCCATTTCAGGGGGAGTGTAGGCCCTCAGGCAGTCCCGTTAGTGGTGGGGGCTTTGCTGGTGCTGCAGTGGCAGGACCGGGCCAATGAGAAGACTCAGCGCAAGCCATTGCTCACCAGATGAGCCACCAGGTGAGTCCGTTTAGTGCCTTACGTGAAAGAACCTTCAGGAGCTGCAAAGCAGAAAGAGAACCTGTTACTGAAAATATGAGAATGGCCGGGTGGCTGAGATGGAGCTTGAGACACACCTGAAGGGTGGGCGGCCCTTCATGAGAATCAGAGGCTTCGTCAAATCAGGTCAAAGAATAGTAGATGGGAAGGTAAAGAAATGGAAAAGCATGGGATGTTCTTGGAGGTCAGTGGGGGCTCCCCTTGGCCAGGCCACAGAGATGTCACACCTAAGAGTTACTGACCCAGGCATTCTGCTCAACGCTTAAGAGACACTATCTTGATCATCATCAAAGGAGGCCTCTGTGGTAGGATGTCCCAGCAGCACCTCCAGTTTGCAGATGAGCAGATAGAAGCTCAGAGACCTGAGTACCTCGCGTGAGGGGCGGACTGCAGTGCCAGCTGGTGCCTGTGCATTCGGCAGGGTTCCATTTACATGAAATGTGTAGAGCAGGTAGATCTGTAGACACAAGGAAAGGAGTGGTTGCCCAGAGCAGGGAAAATGGAGTATTGGCGGGGAAATGGGGAGCAAACACTAAAGGGCACAGGGTTTCCTTTGGAGATGATGGTTGCACAGCTTTGTAGTTAACACTAAAAACCACGAATGATATACTTTAACTGAAGGAATTGCATGGCATGCGAATTATATCTCAGTAAAGCTTTACACACACACACACACACACACACACACACACACACACACACACACACACACACACACACACACACACACACACACACACACACACACACACACACACACACACCACCCCACCCCACCCCACCCCCATCCACGGGGTCTGTGGTCCTGGGTGTTGTGGACACCATGCAGGCCGTTTGATGACATGGTGATGCACATGTTGGTTAAAGAATTTACCAGAGATAAAGTATAATAGGAAAGGAATTTATTAGGGTGCACTGCCACGGACAACAGCGGACACACAGACAAGACGTGCCTGTGTGAGCACCGAGGGCCAGTTGTCGGGGTCTTTTATGAGGTCGGGTCACAAGGTGCCTGATCGGCTTGTGCACAAGTCTCTGATTGGTTACAGGTGAGGTAAGACGTTTAAGGTCCGTGAGGGGCGGTGGGGTCTATGACTCATGAGCTGAAACAAGCCAGCCTGAGCTATTGTGAGCTCAGGCATTACCTAGGCTATTAGTTTGTTAGGAGAAACACAGTAAAGAATGTACTTTATCTGCTGAGGGATCGCAGGCAGACGTCTGAGAGCCCAGGAATGGGGGTCGTTGGGCTTTGAAGGATGTCAGTTGGCTCAACACTGGGTTGCGTCGATCACAGGACGTACATGTATCGCTCGTAAAATAGAGCACGCGTGTTTTCTGTTACTGTCTGGTGAGCGGTGGTCCCTGTTGCTGATGACAGTCCCAGGCCCAGCTCCTAAGGTTCTGAATGATCAGCAGATGCAGAACAGACGGATCCCACCCCCCACAGGGCACGGAGTTATGACTTTTGGGAGAATGAGCCCTTCGGCAGGTGGGAGGGGTGGAGGGTGGACTCCGGAGGTCCGCGCGTTTCCAGGACTCTGCCTCCGGGCCCACTAACCCCCGCCATCCTCCTCCAGCAGGGAGGCCCTGTCCAGACCCCTGTCCCCGATACTCACTTGCTGTTGAGAAACTACCTTGATGCAATGAATGAAGTCACTGATAAGGGTGATTGATGAGATAAGTTAAGTCACTTCTGATTACTTGGCCTTGCTTGAGTCGGATGTGGCTTTCTGGGTCAGAATGTCAGCTGGGATTTCGTTCAGTGGGGAAAGGTCAGGCAGGTTTTGCTCTGTCTGAGAGACTCAAGCCAGCGTGCTGTCCACACAGAACTCTCACCTGACCGCAAGCTCCCGGCAGTAGCCCATGTTCCCCAGTGCCCCGCTGTGTCACATGTGCCAGACCTAAGATGCCATGCTCTGCTGACATGGTGACGTGTGTGCGTTTCTCTCTCCTTCAGGTGGGTGGGGGCGGGTCCGACGTTAACATCCCCTGTAGCCTCTCTGCTTTGTTTACACATAGCGCAGCACAGTGGTCAGAGCGATGGGATAATGTCCCACTTCTCCTCTGCCAGAATTAATCTTGGAACGTTAAGAATCCAAATAGGATACAGACTAACTACAATTTTATTTTTTAAATAATTATGATGAAAGTCTGACAAAAATCCCTTTTATTTTGAAACTTTTTTGGCATTGGCATCCTTTTTTTTTTATTGAATTATATATATATATATATATATATATTTTTTTTTTTTTTTTTTCTGCATCCTTCTTTTGAAATCTCCAGCTTTCCAATCATTTGGTCTTTCTGGTGACCAGTCTTATCCTCAGACCTGGTCCCACGAAAGACCATGTAACTAGAGGGTTGGAACTTTCAGCCCCACTCCCCAACCTCTGGAGTTGGGATAAAGGGTAGGAGATAGAATTCTATCAAAATTCTAGAACAACAGGATTTAGAGAGCTTCTGGGTTGGTAGCACATCCAGGTGCTGGGAGGTACACCTGGATGGGAGGTACACCTGGGGAGGGCTGGCAGCTCGGCCCCTCCACCCCTCATACCTTGCCATGTGAATCTTTTCTATCTGGCCATTCCTGAGTCGTATCCTTTATAATAAACCCGTAAGTGTAAGTAAAAGGTCTTTCTGAGTTCTGTGAACCATTCTAGCAAATTATTGATCCTGAGGAGGGGGTTATGGGAACCCCCAATTTATAACTGGCCATTCAGAAGTGAGGGCGGTCTTGTGGGACTGAGCCCTTTAACTTGTGGGATCTGATGCCAAGTCTTGGTAGATGGTGTCAGAACTGAATTGTTGGATACCCAGTTGGTGTCAAAGAAAACATCCCAGAAAGAGCCAGGAGGGGAGTGGTAGAAAATGCAGTTGGAAAGGGGGTTTCATGGCCTCATGGACCATGAAAACCTTGAGAACTCTGTGGAACCAGGGTCAGTTTTAAGCATCCAAGTGATAGGTTTAGAGAGTGCGTAGAATGTCGCAGAAAGCGGGAGAGCACTTGGTGACGGGCTCTTGAGCTTGTGGACATGAGAGACGAGGGCACTGCTTGTGGAGAGGACAGCATAATTAAGCACTGTCATTTCAGGAGGTGGTAACGATTAGGAAGACGATAAACGTGGTGATGCAATAGAACATAAGGGGTGGGAGTGACGGTGTTGTTGATTTCTGTGGCATAATAGTGATCTGTTGCTGTGTAACAAATTTTACCCCGAAACAGCAGTAAACATTTATTATCCCCACAGCTGCTGTGGGAATTTGGGGCTGGCTTGACTGGCTGCTTCTGGCTTAGGGGCTCTCGTGAAGTTACAGTCAAGCCATCAGCCAGGGCTGCATCATCTGAAGGCTTGACCGGGGCTGAAGGATCCACCACCCAGGTGGCCTTCGTTCTTCCCTACACGGGCCTCTCCCCAGGCTGCTTGAAGGTTCTCACAATGCGGCGGCCGGCTTCCCCCAACTGGGAGCGTTCCAAACAAGAGAGCACTGGGCAGAAACTATCCTTCTTTTTTTTTTTATCACCCAGCCTTGGAAGTCACATGGCATCATTTTGTTACATTCTGTTGTTGGAAAGAGAGTTATTACGTCCAGCCCCTGTTCTTGGGACTGGAATTAGACTCTGCCTTTTGAGGGGAGCAGTATCAGAGAATTTATGGGCATGTTTTACAAGTACTGAATATGGAGTGGTCAGGGGTGCTTCTAGGAGGAGGTGACCATTGAGTGAGACCTGAAGGATGGGGCATCCAAGTGAAAAAGCAGAGGGGGAACATTCCAGAACCAGGAAACTGTGAATGCAAAGGCCCAGAGCAAGAAAGATCCCATGAGCTGGGGAGAGAGTGTGGGAGGTGAGGATCTGGGGGCTGCTAGGGGCCAAGTCAGGGGGTAGTGATGAAGAATCGGGCTTCTCAGTGCTCCAGTGGTGGGTGCTAAGCAGAGAGTGAAAGGACTGATTTGCATTTGAAAGATCACAGCTGGGGGGTGGGGTGGGCATGGATTGTGGAAGGTGAGACTACGCAGGATTGCTTGGAAAAAAGGTGAGATTTGCAGCAGGATTGGGTGTGGTGTTTGAGAAGAGGAGGTGTCCAGGAGGACCCTGGAGCTTGGGGTGTGCACAGCGGGAGGGATGGAGTTGTGGGTCTCGGAGGTGGGGAGGCTGAGGAGCGCAGGTCGGGGTTCAGAGGCCCTGTGTGGGGCATGTTCGGTCTCAGGTACTCACTGAGCATCCAGTGGAGGAGCTGTCTGCTCTTGGCCATCAAACGGATGACTGAAATCTAGTACACAGCTAAAAAATAAACCTGCATTCAGTACAATGAAATACTGTCATCTGTGTTTCCAGGCCTCAGGGCTGACCTCTAGAAGACCTATCAGTCTTGAGTCTCTACATATAAGTCTGTGCAAATAGCCAATGGGGTACAATGTAAGTTAAAGGTGTGCCCTGAGTGCTGGTTATGGAAACACAGCACTGAGGCACCTGTCCCAGGTTTGGGGCTAGGTAGGAAAGGACCCAACCTACTGAACTGACCCCGGAGTAGAGGGTGATGGTTTGGAACTCTGCTCCCACACCCCTTGGAAGCTGCCCCTGCCACGGCCACCAGCACCTACACGGTGACACTCCCCAGACATTTCTTGGGCCCCATCTCCCGTGCCCTCTGACAGGTACCGTCTGACATGAGTAACCACTTCCTCCCATGAAGCTTTCCTGGCATCTGTGAGAAGACTTCCGGTTTTCCCTCCCTTTGTTCCTTCTCAGGATTCTTCTTCAGCATCTGTGTTTCAGTCCTCAGGACTTGATCCGGGGCCCCCTTTGTACACTTCCAGGAGATGTCATCCTCACAGATGTGCTGGTGACACCCACAGTGCCAGCTTCAACTCAGCATTTTTGAGGATGGGGAACATCCCATCCAGCTGCCAGGGTGGACCTGTCATTGGAGGCCTCATAGGCACCTCCCACCTGATACATTCAGACAGAGCCCTTTCTCCTCATTCCCCCGAAACCTGCTGTTCTGCTGGAGAAGTGGCTCAGGGAGGAGGAAGGAAGCTGGACATTAGTGCAGCAGGGGGGATGGAGGGGAGGGCCCAGCTGTGGAGAATAAGACTGGCATCATGGAGAGCTCACTGTGCACCAGCCACTGTGCTGAGTGCTCCCTGCATCCTCTCAGTCACTTACAACAACCCTCAGTGAGAGAGGTGCAGGGATTTGGTGACTGATTAACAAAAGAGGAACTGACTAGTAGAGGATGAGTCTGTTGTTGTTAAATTGGGTTCCTGCTATACATCATTTACTGAAAAGTGGCACGCTACTGTATCGAAGCCATGGAAATGTGTATTGGTTAGCTTTTGCTGTGTAAGAAACCAACCCAAAATTTATTTAGCTCCTGATCTGGAGTGTTGGGTGACTGGGTGGCTCTTCTGCTGGTCTCAGCTGGGCAGGCCCTTCTAGTCAGCAAGGAGGCCCTCCTTCTGGGGGTTGGCTGGCTGGCTGCTGCAGCAGCAAAGGAGATTGGTCCATGTCTCTCTCATCATCCAGCAAGCTATCCTGGGCTTGTTCCTGTGGTGACTGGCAGGGTTCAAAGAAAGAATGCAAATGTCCAAGGCTTCTTGAGGCCAAGTCAGCTTTCACATGCCATGTCTTCCATGTTCTTTGGCCAAAACAAGTCAATAGACCAGCCAGATCCAAGGGAGGGAGAAACACATTGTACCTGTTGATAGAGGGAGCAGCAAAGAATTGTGGCCTCTTCTGTTCGGCCACAAGATCTTAGCACCGTTTGATCCGACTTTCATTCTGAATTTGATATACTTTTCAAACTTCGTTTGACCTGATTTACGGTTATTCTCACCCCCTACAAAATCCACTGTTTCCCCCTCCTTTGTTTCTGGTCACAAGTCCTGTGAACCTGGGGACTAGATCATCAGACTCCTTTGCACAAATACACATTGATTGAGTAACAGGAATTGTAAGAATGGCGTGTAAGCAGGAGTAACTAGGCTCTGAGTGAAGGAGGATCTCCTACCATTTTCAGGGCATGGACTTTATAACAAGTGGTATACAGCTTCCCAGAGGACATTTTCACTCACCAGTTTTCAGTTTTGTTCCAGAAGTGTGAGAACTGTTGTCATAAAAAAAAAAAAAAAATGGAGCTATGGTGGCGTGTGGGGGAGGCAGAAAGGTTGGAATTTATCTTTGGGGTTTGATGAAGGAGGAAGTGACTCATCTTTTATGCTAATATTCTGTGTTTTTGTGACTTCAGTTCTATCTGGGTCTGCCCTAAAATCCAGAGAACCCATAAGGGTTCTTTAGCTGTTTTGCTCAGAGACCCAGGAAGATGCAGAACATGGTTTGCATCAGCTGCAGACCCCTCTGGCTCTGAGGAAGGGGAGGATTCATTTTCTCCCTTGGACTTCCAGGAGGTCTACTTGACATCTTAACCCTAAGCCAGGGCCTCACTATTTTGTTTCCTCCCAGGTAAACCTCACAAAGACTTATGAATCATGTGGGATGAGAGCCTTTTCACTTTGAGAAATGGACTTTTGTCGTTTCCACCTTTTTTTTTTTTTTTTGGTAGAGGAGAGGTAATTACGTTTGTTTATTTATTTATTTATTTATTTAATGGCGGTACCGGGGATTGAACCCAGGCCCTCGTGCATACTTAGCATGTGCTCTGCCACCTGAGCTATACCCTCCCCACTGTCATTTCCATTTTTAAGTCTTCTGACTGTCTACATGTCTCTTTTCAGAGTATAACAGAGTCAACATTCAACCCAAGTTTAGTGTTGTTATTAAAGGAACACCCAACCAAATTTGAACATTTTAAACCTATGATTTAAACCAGGATTGACCCTTTTGCTTTACATTCTTATGAGAGGTTTGTATCTGGGGAATTTAAGACAGATAGGCATCTCTCTGATTAACGCAAAAGTAGGTCAGGCACTTCCTGGAACCTATCATTCATTGGAACTATTATCAGTTTGGTTATCAAAGCAAAGGGCAGGGAGTCTGCCAGGGTCAAGCCATGGTCAGAGAAAGTCAGCCTTTGTCCTGGAGCTATTTGAGCTGGGACATCCCCCGGGAAGCCCCAGAAGTCACTGGTGTTAATTCTACAAATGCTCTGCCTCAGTGGGGCTCAATATATTAATCAGAGTGTATCTACTTTTAGGTGACATGTGCATACTCCCCGCTTCACCGAGAATTTCAGCATAGCTTTTTAAAAAGAAACAAGAATGTATATATCTATGTGTGTTTTCTTAAAATAGAATGTTTTGGGGGTGGGGTATAGCTCAGCGGTAGAGGGCGTGCTTAGAATGAGTGAGGTCCCAGGTTCAATCCTCAGTATCTCCATTTTAAACAATAGTAATAAAATAAAATAAAAATAAAATTTAAAAACCTAAAAAAAGAAAACAAAAAAAAGTTTTAAAAATTTGACTCTTTTAAAGTGATTTTTTTTAAGCACCTTAAAAAAATCACAGTGCTCGTCAAGGGAGAATGCAAACAGTGCATTGTTCTTCCAGTGAACAGTATTCTCTCAAATTCTTAACCTGGGAGCAGAGGAGCATGAAGTCTGAGTAGGGGTGAATCTTTCCCCAGGCATAATTATCAACCAGTGTTAATATGCCACCGGTGTATACTGTATGTTCCTCTGCTGGGTTCTGAGAAGCTTGGCCTGAATAAGAACGAACACAGCTTATGCTGGAAATAGCTGATAAACCAGTGAAACAAATGACAAAAATTTCAAACGATGACAATAACTATGTTGATGAAGAATTAATCAGCCAAGCTAAGAAAGAAATGGATGTTAAAAGTTTTTTATATATTTTTATTGAAGTATAGTCCGTTTACAATGTTGTGTCAATTTCTGGTGCACAGCACAATACTTCAGTCATATAGGAACATACATATATTCTTTTCATATATTTTCATATTCTTTTTCACCATAAGTTACTACAAGATATTGAATAGAGTTCCCTGTGCTATACAGTATGAACTTGTTTATCAGATTTTGTGAGAATCGTCTTGTATTTTGAAACGAGAGACATTCTGCCAGAGTTCAGTAGGTGTTCTGTGCGATTCCGTGGGTTTGTAGATGTAATTCTTGGTGTATCTGTGGGAGAGGGTGAGCTGTGAGTCTCTCTTCTCTGCCACCTTGGCTCAAACCCCCCGGAAATTTTTATTCGAGCCAAATTGGAGGATTATAACCCGGGAAGAGCATCTCAGAAAGCTCCAAGATCTGTTCCAGTGGTCAGAGATCAAGGTACAGTTTTCTAAGTCTTTTTGAGACACAGGGCTGTACATCAAATGCCGTATTGCTGACGGTTTACATCATGCAGATCTAAGCGGCATGTTGGTGGGTCATGTGACCCCTCACAAAATCAAGAAGGAGGGCTATCTGTGAGGGACTGTCTTGTTGATGCTGGGGGAATGTTGCTCTTTATGGTGGAGCAGGTATTTCTGACGATGGGGTAGGTTTGGTCGATGCAGAATTCAGATACACACTACGCGGTGCTGGGGAGAGAGGCCAAAGGGCAGAAGAATTTTTTATGGTTAGATTTTTCCTTGTTTTGCCATAAAATAAAAATTTTATTTCACAACTAGAAGAAAAAGAAGAGGTTAAAGGGATAGCAAGCGACTTGGAATGGAGGGCCCAGTATTGAGGAAGATGACCATCTCTCTTCGCTCTGAGGAAGTGATGATGGAGTTGAGACTGAGGGATCTGATGGCTTCGGGCAGTGGCACAGGCCCAGGGGACAGTCGTGCACAGGAGAGCAAGTTTGGGGTGGAGACGAGGGAGAGTTCACTGGGGCTCAGAGAGCAAGGGGAAGATGCAGGCACAGAAGGAGGTTAGAAGCAGGAACGCAGGAGCATCATCTGGTTTTCATCTGGCTGCTGTGTGGAGCCCGAGTTCTAGATTTAGTCGAGGAAGTCAGAGACCGACTGAGGCGGCTGCAGGAGCCTCAGCCAGCGCTGATTGTGACGTGGGACTTGTGAGTCGCAGGGAGACTGCTCTGAGGATGGAGTCACAGGCATCTGCTGCCCCTCAGCTGTGCCGTCCAATGCGCCAGCCTCTGGTCGTGTGTGGCTAATTATGTTTCCATTTGAATTAATTCCGAGTGAAAATTGAGTTCCTCCTTTGCCCTAGCCACCCTGCAAGGGCTCAGGAGTACATAGCTACCCTGTTGAGCAGCACCTCCATCACCGCGGACAGTTCTGTTGACCAGAGCAATGTCCCCGTGGTCCGTTCTATACAAATCCTTCCTTCCTCTCTCTCAGAAGGGCAACCAAACCACCATAGACTTCACTTAATGCCTATTCTGCTAAGGACTGAGAGTGGAGGGGAATTGTGTCCTGAAGAGGTTCATGGCTTTGGAGAATTAAGCACAACCAAAGAAGATGTAACCCCGGATTTGGGGAGAGTTGGAGGGAAGGTGCCAGGCACGATACCCACATAGTGGAGTCATCTGGGTGAGTTCAGAGTCCATATGGAGCGGGGCAGGGTATAGCTCAGTGGTGGAGCATGTGCTTAGCATGCATGAGGTCCTGGGTTCTATCCCCAGTACCTCCACTAAAAATAAATAAACTTACTCCCCACCCCCCCAAAAAAAAAACGTAAAAAAGCAATAATAATAAATAAATAAACCTAATAAATTCTCCTCCAAAGAACCAAAAGAAAACCAAAACAGTTAAAAAAGAAATCCATATGAGAGCTTAAGGCTCAAAAAGGGTCACAGATGATAATTTGGGGGAGGAAAGAATAATTAGAACAGATGTGCAGTGTCCAGAATTCAGGAAATGATTAGGAGAAAAATTACATCACCTTTGGCTAGCTGTCTGTCAGTCACAGAGCAGTCTGGGGAGCGGGCACCACGAGTGCTCACGAGGGGGAGCTGGACCTTTCATCAGTGCGGGGGGGGGGAGCTGGGGAAGAGGAGTCAGAGACTCAGGGACGGAAGCCCTCACCAGCCCTCCAGAGCTGGACCTGTCACCCCCTGACCCCGGCGGGGGGGACTCTCAGAAGCAAGCCCAGCTGGCCAGGTGGTACTTGGGGAGCTCACAGGGAGGTCTTTGGGTCCATTGCCTGGTGCGGAAACTGCGCGGTTGGGCAGCAGGGCAGCCTTTAGGAGGACGAGCTGGGCCTGGAGTGGCGCAGGGAGAGGGGGCCCAAGGGTGAGCTGAGCCCACAGGCACCTGGTTCTCTCAGCCCCGTGTGTAACCGTGATAACCCCCAGTGGTCCCGCAGACCCCCCCTTCCACCCTCCAATCTCAAGCAAGGTGCTCCTTGCTTAAGGAGCTTGCTGCTTTGGGGGCTTCTACTCACTGCACCCCGCCTCTTGGCCCTGGTGAGTCCCCTCCCCTAAACCTGGGGGAGCCTGGGGAGCCTTTTTTCACCCTGGGCTCCCAGGTCCCAGTAGCCAACAAAGGGGTTTCAGGGAACCGGCGCCCAGCTTTCGGGGGGACATGCCTGGTGCAGCACGAGAGGTGGGAGGGGCAGCCTCCTGGAGACTTAGGTGTGGAATCTCGGGTGTGGGAGGGGACTGACCCTCAGCATGGCCGGCATGCGGTGGGGAGCCAGCGTGGCTCAGGCCAGCCCTGGTGTGCTGCTCACACAGCCCTCCCCCCGGCCCCCGTGGAGCCCACATCTTCCCCCTCGAGTACAGAAGTCGAGTTCTGCTGTTCTCTAATACCACGGAAGCTAGGCGCTGGCAGATCTTCAACTGATAAAACCCAGTGAAGCTGTCATCGTGTGTACCTTCAGGTTGGATCGAGATAGCATATCCCATGGTAAAAACAAGAGTAAAATAATTCTGAGAAGTGTGAAACTGTCACCCTTTTTCTAAATGACTTATCCCAGCAGACAGGTGGGTTTCCATCCCGGGCCTCCTTCCGTGGGCCTGTGGAGGCCAAAGTCTTCTCACTGCAGTGGCGTGAGGGCTGCTGCCACCCACTGAGCCCCTCCCGGGTTCCACGCGGACTGATCCGTGGACGCACGCTGCTGCCCCCACCCCGCAGCCCTGCCGTCCTCACCTTCCCCAGGTACACGTGTGAGTGGTGACCTGCCCAAAGCACACAGCCAGTAAGTGTCAGGACTAAGATCAGAGCCCAGGTAGGAAATTGAGGTGTCCCTGGATACCAGCTGAAAAGTCCCCAAAGGTGAGGACTTGGTACTTGTGTCCTGGGTTAGGGCTGCAAGTGGCGGCCAGGGCTGGGCCTCGCCCAGCGTGTCCCCCAGCACAGTTGGGCCACTGTGGGACCAACGTCTGTACCTCTTCCTTCCTCCCTTCCTCTCCCGCATATTCTCTCTCTCCCCCCGTTTTCTTTCCCGTGTGTGTGTGTGTACGTGTGTGTGTGTGTGTGTGTGTGTGTGTGTGTGTGTGTGTGTGTGTGTACACGCACTCGCATGCGTGTATGTGTGTGAGAGCGCCCCTCCTTTGCTCTTTCTGTCTGTATCACAGAATGTTCCGTCTCTTCAGCCAACTTGTAAGTCGCCCGTGGGAGCCCGGCCTTGCACGTGCTGAGAGGCTATGCAAGCATACCCGCACCTGGTCCCTGTTCTTGAGGACTTTCCCCTCCCTCTCAGTTTGGTTTTGGAAGCAGTTTCCACTCACAGAAGTAGCTCTGGCAGCTTATAGGATCACCTCTGCTCCTTGAAGCAAGTCCCCACCCTCACTCTGCTGCTGTGTGAAAACCATCAAAACACAGCAGTAACACGGACACCTACCTGGGCGGGCCCGGTCTCTCCTTCCTTGACCCCCACATCCTTCTTGTTTGGGTGCGGCTCTGGGACCTGTGTGCATCATGACCCGCCTGGAGGAGGCCAGAGCAAAGGAGGAGGAGCCCACCTCCTTGAGGAGGCAGTGAGCCAGCTGCGTGCAGAGGAGTCAGGGGGAGGCTGGTGTATGCGCTCAGGCAGCACCCCCACCCGACCCAGAACGAAGTTCAGAAGCTTGGTGAAATTGCCACAGTGCCGTCCAGTACTGACTCGGATGGTGTCGAAGCTGGTCAGAGGGACAAACGCGTATCTCCCTGAAGCAGGGCGGGGCCTGGGGGTGGTTTTGTGACTTCTCCCACTCAACTCCTGCCCAATGTCGGGCAGGTCATCTTAGCAGGAGCTGGAACCCAAACTGGGCTGTCCTGGCTCTCGGGCCTCACCTGTGCTGGGAGAGCACCTTCAGGGAGCACTCCCTTGCCTCCCCCTCCTGCATCAAAGCTTTCATGCTCTCAGGGTGGTCCGAGCAGCTGGGTTGATGGTTTTTTCTCTCTCTCTTTCTCCAGGGTCAGGTGTGGATCAACTGGCTTTAACCTTGGCCGCTATTGGCCAGCGCGGGGCCCCCAGGTGACCTTGTTCGTGCCGCAGCACGTCCTGCTGACCTCGGGCCCAAACACTGTCATCGTGCTGGAACTGGAGAAAGCGCCCTGCAGGGACAGTGGCCCGGGACAGTGCATGGTGGAGTTTGTGGACAAGCCAGTTATTAGCGGAGCCCAGACCACCAGCCGTCTCAATGCAGACCGAAACCAAGCGCCATAGCCAGAGAGTAACCCTGTGAAATTCTAGTCTTGCACATACCTCACGTTCCCCCTTGGAATGCCAACCTTCACTGGAAAATAGATCCGTGTGGGTGTTATCACCTGAAGCTGCCCTGCAGCCTCCTGGTGCCTGATGTACCCCCCCTTGTCTGGCTGCTGTGGACGTGGGGGTGGGAGGGGGCGGGTGGCAGTTAGGCACCTGCAGATTTGGAATGGGAGCTTTCAAGGTCTTTCTGATTTTCACTTTGTAAGAATCATGCTGTCTTTTTATTAAATAAAATTTGTGTTCAAATGATATTACTGTTTTTAATGTTGAGCAGGCATTACCTTATAAGTTCTGATTTAAATCATAACTAGACTTGAGTGGGCTGAATAAGCCACTTCACTGACTTGAGGTTGGTTCAAAGGAATGGAAAATAGTCTTGTTTTGATCTAGTGGACTATTGCTTTTCTGATCCTTGTTTGACTTCCTTTTGAATTTCTATGATATCTACTAAGTGAGCCCATCAATAAAACTTAAAATGATTCTGCAAACGACGGGCTGGTGGAGAGCCAGCCAGCCTGGTGCTCTGTGCGGAACGAGTTGCGGAGACACTAAGTCGGTGATGGAGACCTGTATTTATTTACATGAAAACACGTTCATGGTATGTCATGTGAAAAAAGCAGATCACCTTAAGTTTGAGCCCATTTTGTGTGTTTAGACATAAGAGCTGCACGTATGCACACACTCAGCCCAGGCCTGTACGCACGTCAGCAGACACATGCACACATGTGTGCAATCACTGTGCACGTACTTGGACGTGGAGGGGTGCGTGAGACGCCTGGGGCACCCTGCTCTCACATGTTGGGCACCTGTCCTCCACCATGCCCTGTTCTGAGAGCATACTGTACATTTGTAACCTACTCATCCCTCACAACAACTCTGAGTAACATACTGTCATCTTCCCCAATTTACCAGGTCACGTGTCTACAAGTGGCAGAGACAGGATTTGAACCCTGGTCGTCTGGCACTGGTGTCCTGATGCACGTGGCATCCATCGTCCATCAATGCATGCCCACACTTCCCCAGGACGGGACTGCAGCGACATACACAGAATCGCCAACATAAGCATATCTGGGTGGTGAGTGTTTGAGACATCATTTACCTTTTCTTTTTGGCTAACCTGTATTTTAAGCCCTCTACAGAGAACATGTACATTTTTTTAAGGGAGGCAGAAAGGAAAGATTTCTGATGCTAATGTACAGCATCTTTTCATGGGGGTGGGGGGGTGTTTTTCTCTGTCTCCTTGACATCCTGAATGACTATCTGGGATTCAATGGGGAGTTTTGAAACTCTAGTGGAGCCGCTGCAGGAGGTGGATGAGGGTGGAGACAGACTGAGACTGGACTTCTACTCAGGACCATCTTCCACGGCATCTTTTGCTGGATGCCCTGCATCCTTTGGATGTTGGGCACACCCTAGGGCGAAGGGCTGCTGCATGCACCCACAGCCTCATTGCATCACTCCTTCCACCACCGAGTTACTGAACACTTAGAAAGCGCTCACGCAGGATCCGTGCCCAGTGATACGCTTTGGGAAGCTGTGAGACAGTTCCCTTTACAGTCGTGCGCACACCGGTAACTGTACGTCCCTGTCCCAGAGACTCCCTGTCACGGGGGCTCCAGAGGCGCAGGCAGTGGAGTGAAACCCCCCCATCAGTATACGTTTCCCTTCCCTTCTCTTGTCTGATCTTCAGAACCACACCCTACAGCAGGCAGCGGTAAGCCCATGTCACAGGTGAAAACATTGGCGCTTCAGCGAGGGGCGGCGTGCATTCCAGTCCTGTCGATCCCCATCCAAAGCCAGAGTGTCTCGTCTTGTTCGTGTGAGGGAATCTTTTGGGGCTCTTACAGCACCATGACGTCATTGTTCAGAATGTCATCTTCTGGAAAACAGAGCTTTAGTACATAAATGGTACCAGTGGACTCTACGCAAACCCGTTCAGCTCTCTGGAACACCTCTCAGGGACATACATTTCATTTTCAATGTCATTCCTTCCTTTTTTTTTTATTATTGAAGTATAGTTGATTTACAATGTTGTGTTAGTTTCTGGGGTACAGTATAGTGATTCAATTATATATATATTCTTTTTCTTCAGTATCATTCTTAAAATACAATGGTGCCTTCCACCATTCCTGATTTCTTTTTCTTCCTTCCTTCTTCCTTCCTTCCTTCCTTCTTTCCTTCCATCCTTCCTTCCTTTCTTTCTTCCTTTCTTTCTTTCTAAGTGGAGGAATTTGGGATTGAATCCAGGACCTCGTGCATGCTAAGCATGTGCTCTGCCCCTGAGCTACACCCATTCCTGATTTCTTGACTCTGTAAGGATGCTACTTTTGAAAATAATAAGGGCAGTACCTTTATTGCCTGCTCTGTAAACCTGTTCTGTTAAATTTATCTCAAGCTGATTTTAATATTTCAAAGCTTTCTAAGCAGGCTTGAGCTAACCCAATGGTAACCCCAACATTCCTGGAACATTACCCTATTCCTTGGGAACATCATGGCCTTTTCCTTTGTACCCTCCATTTAGATGTACAGCCTCCGGAAAATCTTGTTTTGAATAGCTTTATTGCAGTATGATTTACATACCATAAAATTCACTCCTACGAAGGTACAGTTTGATGAGTCTTACTTAAACTTACACAGCCACCACCACAAATCAGTTTCAGAACACTTCTTTCCCCCCAGACGGTCCTCTCGTGCAGAAAGTCCTCATTTCCACCCCCTACCAGGCAAACACTAATCAGTTTTCTGTCTCTATAGTTTTGCCTTTTGCAGGAATTTCATAGAACTGGGATCACAACATGTAGTCTTCTGGGTCTGACTTCTTTCGCTCAGAATGATGTTTGAGGTCCATGCCTGTTGTAGCATGTTCAGGAATTTTTTTTTTCCTTTTTCCTGCTGAGGAGCAGCCCACGTGTGGACAAACCACAGTTTGTTTATCCATTTATCAGCTGAGGGGCATTTGAATTGTTTCCAGTTTGGGGCTTTTAGGAATAATGCTGATCTGAAATCCAGGCACCATTCTTCACGTGATCAACTGTTCTCATGTCCCTTGGGTGGAAACCTAGGGGTGGAATTGTTCAGTCACATGATAGATGTGTTTTAACTTTTTAAGAAACTGCCAATTTAAGAGCATCCTTTTTTTTTTTTTTTTTTTTTTTTGGTGGGGGGAGATAATTAGGTTTATTTATTTATTTACTTTATTTATTTTTAGAGGAGATACTGGGGATTGAACCCAGGACCTTGTGTGTGCTAAGCATGTGCCCTGCCACTTGAGCTATACCCCGCCCCCTCAGAGCATCTTTTTTGAGGCTGGAAGGAATGCAGGAGCGTCCGAGTCACGCTTGGTGGAGCCCTGCGGTCCTGGACTCGGTGCCCCTTCCTCTTCTGTCTGTCTCTGCCCTGCTGTGTCAGCCTGGTCAGTGTTTCTCTCTCTGTCAGTTGTTGTTTCTCAGCAAATCCAGTTAATTCAGAATGAAATTCTTTCGTGTTTAGCCAAGTTTGGGTTTTCTTTCATTGTTTCCCCAACAAGCAATCGGTCTTCTGTCAGATGACACAAAATAGGAAATGATCTTGTGTGGTCTTTGTTTCTTGCCTTATTATCATTTAAAGAAAAAAAGTCATTTCCTGAAATCACTTTTGCAGTCAGGGTGAGGGATTCTGTCTAGTCTGCGGTAGAGGAGACGGCCCGTGTGGACCAGGCGCTCGTGGGCCGTGAGGAAAGTCTGGCCAGTGTCCAGATGCTCAGATGAGGTGGCTCTGGGTTAAGCCGGGCCTCTGCTCTCAGTCTGACTGGGCGTTTTCCCGGGTTGTCCCCTCCCCACCAGCCTTCGTGCCCTGAGGTTTGTTAATCAGATACGAGGCTAGCAGCCGTCAGATTGTCTGTAAATACCCAGTGAGGGTCTGAACTGGTTCCCCAGCAGACAGCTGCTCCACCTACCCACCCCTGGGGCTCTCCCTGGGTGAGGAAGCCCCCAGGAGCCCCAGTGCCCTGACTGGGAACCCCCGCGCCAGCAGCACCGTCCCCCCGGTGGAACAGACAGGCTCGGGGACAGACACAGGGCCCCCGCTCACTCCATCACTTACCGTCGGCATGATCTCAGGCAAGTGATTCACTTGTTAAGCCTCACTCTTCTCATGTCCTAAGTGTGGTTCCCACTTGTGGAGTTTTCACGTCCAAGGCAGTCCTCACAAAAGCCCCTCGCGGCGCTCCTCGTGTGGTCTGTGCTTGCTGAAGGCTAGCTGGATTCTTTCCCGTCGCGCTCCTCCTCAGAAGCACGTAAACAATCATCTGGAAAGCTGGGGGCCCGCAGGGAAGAAAAGCCACCAGGAGGCACCAGCCTCTCCGGGGATCCCCTTGTGTTCAGATCAACGACGTGCCTCTTCAGACCAGACACCGTGCTTGGCTGAAGGACGCAAAGCCAAAAAAGACAGTCTGGTATCAAACACGGACAGAGACTGGAAAGGAGGGAGGGAGGCTCCACGGAACGGAAGAAGGTGGGTCGTCCCTCAGGACCCGCCAGCACAAGCCCGACCTTGCTGGGGGCAGCCTGCACCTACGGAAAACACTGGAGATCCAGTGTGGACCTCAGAGGCCCGCGCGTAGACCCCAGGGTACGCCACTTCCTTAAAAACTCTGTTCACCTGTTCTCAAAACTTAAGCAGATTTTCTGGTGGCAACGTATTGAATTCCTCGTCCAAAGGGCATTTCTCCCCACTGAGTGCTGTTCTGGCTGTGGTCAATACGTTTGCATAAGTGCCATGAAGCAACTATTTTGTGATGCCCTTGATTCCACAGATCAGGAACTCAGACAGGCCCAGCAGCAGGATGGCTTGTCTGTTCTGTGACATCTGAGGCCTCTGCTGGGTCCCAGAATCATCTCGAGTTTCCTTCACTCCAGACAGCATTTGGGCTATGATCTCATGGAGGGAAGAACCTTTTATAGAAGTAGGGCACGTGATACGCAACCCAATTTTCAGTTCAAGAAAATTGAGAGAGAGGAAAGATTGTGATTTACCCAAAATTGGGGGTACCGAACTGAGACTCAAGTCTCTGGCCTCTCAAGCCCACATTTTTCCCTTGATGGATTGACTGGGCTGCAAGGAGAAAGTGTTGTATTCCACTTGATAAAACTCAAAATCACAGTAGAACAATATTTCAGCCACGTCCCCTGGCTAACCATCAGGCTGGGTGTGAGCTGTAGCCCCAAGAGTGTGCGTGTGTGTTATGGTGAGCACAGTGGCCTGCACCGAGGTGAACACAGGTCAGGAGGTGTGGGACCCTCTACCCTGGAAGATGACTTGCTCCCAAGGCCGGGACTCCCTCCCCGACAAAACCCACCACTGTAAGAGCCCAGCCTCTCTTCTGCTTAGATCTGTTCTTTGACACTCAGCAAATTCCCCAGGAACTAAGCTGAACTCTTCTGGGAGCAGCGGGTTTCTCTGCAAGAAGCGAGCAGAGAGGTGTTACATGGACTTGTAAGTTCATCAGTCAAATGGTGACTCTCGGGTTTTCTCTGGAGGGGGCTCTTCCTTGAGGTGAGGCGGGCAGAGGAGACCAGGCAGGGACAGAAACGCTGCAGACTGACGGCACCTGAGCCCTTGGGTTGGGAGGAGCCTCTCGACACTCCCAGTGGGTGGCTGGGCTCATCTGTCCGCTGTCTGCCACGCTTCTTGACAGCAACACACATCTGTCGAGAACAAATACAGTAAAGTATCAGAGCAACCACTCCAAGGAGGTCATTTATAGTGGGTTGGGGGTCCTCGGGCCTCTCCCAGAGCCCCCAGTGAACTTGATGGGTCTTTCATGGTTTTGTGCTTGAAAATTGAGATTGCCTACTGCCTAAATGCCAAATCCTTCCCCTAGACAGGATCTTTGCAGTCCTAAATGTCTACAGAAAAAGAGAGCTAGGTGGGAGACAGTTGGGTGGAGGACTAGTCTTGTCTGCCTTCCTGTTAGAAGATTCTGGAATGGCCTGACAGGCTGCTAGTGGGCAGGTATTTCCTGCAGCACAGCTCAGGCCCTGTCCTGAGGTCACTGTGGGTTCATGTTGGTCTCGTTACAAACTCTACAGAAGCCAGCCTGGTTAAATAGGGAATTCTGATTGTTCAGGAGGACAGAGGTGGAAGCTAGGAAGAAAGGGGATGGAGAAAATCGTCTGACTTTTTTCCCACTCTGAACACCAGCCTTTTACATCTCATATCTGAGGAGGAACCACCTGTGTCTGGGATTCAACTAGAACCATGCCAGCTCCCCACTCCGGGGTGAAAACTCAGTGCCCACGTTACCCTGATAGCAACAGAAGTCGAATGTAAGTACCATGCAGTAGAAGGAGACCAAACGTTCAGCCCCTCCTCACTGAGAGGACCCTGCGACATCATCTTGGTCTCAGCTGCTCCTCTTTCTCTTGGTGACAAAATTCTACCATTTTCTGTTCCCAAGTTTTGAGGCCCTAGAATCACCCTTCTTTGTTTCAGAGACCCTAGTGTAATGCCTTGAGGATCTTCAGGTCTTTGTGCCTGAAAAGTCCCCAAGATCCAGGTTTTGAGCATAGGTCAGCCTTAGGATGGATTTATGGTCTAAATTTGCATCACTGGCATAGTTCAGTAAACGCCAGCTGATGAAGTTAAGTGTTCTACAGGACTGGTAATTCCCCTTTTTGTCTGACAGAAGCAAACTCAAAATCATCTTTGGAATAAGGCCACCTTCATCCTGCCTCTTGGGCGACCCGCGTTGCCTGGCTGAACAGCAGGAGAGCAGCCACGGTCAAATATGACCAAATACACAGGAAGACAGAGCAAAAGAAACAAACCAGCAGAAACAGACCCACACAGGCTCCTGATATTGAAATTATGAGACATATTTTAAAATAAATATTCCACAGTATTTAAAGACAAACGACCTTGAAGATAATCCGCAGGGGAGAGGAAACTCTACGGTGGGACATCACAGATTTGTAAAAGAACCAAGTAGAACTTCTGGAAGTGCAAAATAGAATAACTGAACTTTAAAACTCGTTGTATGAGGAAACAGAATCACCCAACCAGTCAGCAGCACAGAGAAAATCTGGGCTCAGGCCTCATCTTTTCCCTTCCCTCCCTCCCCTTTGTCATGACTCATCGCACATCAGATGATTTCAGTTGGCCAAGCAAGGCCTCCGTCTCTGGTAAATTGTCCCGAAGAGCATTTTGCCTTGCGTTTGTTCATCTGCTAAAAGAAGGGGAAGAAAGAAGGCTCGGACTTTCTGCAGGACTGTTACAAATTTACTATTGATGACAAATTAAAATTATAATGGAGTCATCACAGTTGAGGTGGACACACAGGGAGCTGGTGGGCCACTGAGGGTCTGGTCTCAGGATGTCTCTGCCCCGCTGAGAACTTGAACTTCCTCTGAACTGGACCAGACCCAAGGACACCACCATCTGTATTCAGAACACCCACCAGCAGCAAACCAATGATCTCAAGGTCTCCTTTTGTAATTACGCAACCATTTCAGACCCCAACCAATCTTACTTAACAAGCACCCTTCTTTCTAGCTCCAGTTATAATTCTTGATAAACAACTCAAATAACTCACCGTAACCTTGTGGGTTTTGCCTTTGTAAGCCTCCCTCATTTTGTAGTCTGGCGGAACACAATTCAAGTGCTTCTTAAACCTGTGTCTCCCAGGCTGCAGTCCTAACAAACCCCAAATAAACACTTTTTAAAAAAATTTCAATCAGTTCTCGGTTTCTAAAATTTCGGTTAACACTCTTACGTCACTGTCCTCTGAATTCCTCTGTTTGCAGGAGTCTGCAATACAAGAGCTTGTTTCCCTTCTCAGCTCTTGAATCTCAGAAAAATTTCTTTCTTTCTTTCGATTGCTGTTATTATGGAAAACGGTAAGGAGGGAATTATTCTTTCTGGCTCCCACTTAAAGAAAACGCGCCCCACCCAGTCCTTCCATGTGTCTCACAAAACCCCTCCACCTTCCTGCTAGATATGCTAAGAACCTCGTCAGTCTCTTAGGGACACCTGCCCTCCTCCAAAAAGAGCCTGTTGTTTTTCGTGCTAACTGTGGACATTAAGGCAACTCTCTCACCCAAAGGTGAGACAATGGACAATTTCCTGTTTTGGTGACACTTGTTCTTAATACTGGCTCTCCCATCAGCTTAACAGCTGTGTGGTCGTGTGGTTGGCATGGAGCTTCTACAGAGCAGTCCTGTGCTGCGAAGCAGTTGTCAGTGATAACAACAGCCATCAAAAAAGAAGAGAAACTTCCATCTTTTAAGGAGACAAAGGACACATAAGTAAACATCCAGGGCACTGGGTCAGAAAATCATCCTTGTGGATTGGGGCCAGGCTGGCAAAACATCCTGCGAGCCTTAGGGGCAGATGAGAAGATGGCTAGGACGCTCATAAACTCCCACGTGTCTTCCAAGAACTAGGTTCCCTGGACGTTTATGAGTGCAGGTGCTGTTAATCCCTTCTCAGCTTACATCCCCCGTTACGGTACTCAGCTCATAATATTGTAGCTTTTGCTTTACCACTGACCAGAGAGCCTTCAGGACAAGTACCATGTGATTTTCACTCTTGTATCCTTCCTTGGTACCCAGTACAGCACATCTAGCCCATAGCTGGTCCTCAGTCAATGCTTCCCGGATGAAAAAATACTTCCATGTCTGCATCCGCAGATCAGGAGTAGGTCCACGTGTTTTCAGCCTTCCTTTGGCCATGTCTAACACAGATGTCAGCTGAGGTGGCCTTCTCTTTAAAAAAATCTAGATAAGATTTGCCTTTGAAACCTTCCCGAGATTTCTGTGAACCTCTGGACGGCTTACTTTCTCATGGTTTCCTCTGGCTAGACATTGTGCCTCAGCTTCCACCGAATGAGTTCAGCTCACGAACGAGCTCACCATCCCACACATTCTTTTGCAGTGTCTTGACTCATATGTGGAACTGAGTCCCTTGAGTTTCGCAAAAACGTCACCCACATTGAGCCTTTTCATCTTTAGAACTTTAGCAGAGGCTTTAAGGAGACGGGGGTGAGAGACGGTCTACAGAGCAACGGCAGAAGCTCAATAGTAGTGAATATTCGATACTCCAGTTTTTACAAGACGTTCTGCCCTGATCCACGCCGCTGGGCCATCCTTTTTTGTCCTCACTTCTCTCTTCTTCCTTGTCCACTTCCACCTCTGATTTTCTAATAATTTTTAAATTAAACACATCCCATCTGTACTCCTGAAATGACACATTCACCCTTCTCCTTCTAGTCCAACTTCTTAGAAAGGGGCGCTGAGAGGGAGGAGGCTTCCGTGGGCTCAGACAGAGGGAGAGAGGAATCAAAAGGAAAAGCAAAGGGTCAGATGTCAGTGAGCATCCCTGAGAAATGTCCCAGCACTGCCACCTCCCATGGGCAAGCCCTTGGAGTTGGGAAACACAACAGAATTCCCACCAAGGTGTTGAGATCTGAGCCAGGGGGGCTTTTGCGGGGAGGAAGCAAGATCCCTGAGTTCCCCATCACGGCTCAAGGGTGGAGGCACACAGTATGGGTGTCTGCATGTGGACCAAGGTGTCTTCAAGAGTTCCTATGCGCCAGACATGGAGTGGAGACCAGAGGTCTCCCGTGCCAGCTGGAGCAGCACCAAGTAGCCAGGGCTCTGGCAAGTGCTTTCCCTTGCTCAGCCCTCTGAGGAATACAGGAGAAAATGGAGAGTTTCCAGTGTTGTGGGTGCAGTGCCAGAGGATCTGAGAAGTAGCCTTGTGCAAGTCCTTAATGGAGGAGTGGGTCAGCTCAGCAGGTCACTCCATGGATTGATGGCCCAGACAGGGTGAGGTCCATCTCAGCAGGTGCTGACATCAACAGATGACCAAGACCAGAGAGCCGTGCCAAAAATTGTAACATCGAGTATCACTGAAGGAAGGGGGAGTGGGTGAAATGCTGAGTTGACTGAGATAAAGTCCGTACCTTCTGGGAGAACTGGGGTCTCAAAATAGAAATTAATAAGTTCAGTTCTAGAAGGAAGTTAACTGCTGACACCCACATAACGTCTCCTAACACCTTTGGGTAGGATCAGCACTGTCTGGTGGCAGCAAATGTTGTAGAATCTTTTGTTCTTTGTTAGTGGGTGTTATTACTTCCTCAAAATGGATCGGCATGTTTATTTAAAAATATCTCCCACGTTATTTTATTATATTGAGTACATCTCAAGTAAGCTCTTTTTTGCTGATTTCCATCGCCCAGATTATTCCCCTCTCTGTACCATTATTCCTTCGCAACTGACATCCTACCACACACCAGAGGCAACTACTGTGATAAATTTTTTTTCTCCATAGGTCAGTTTTCCCTGTTCTATACCTTTGTATGAATAGCATCAGACACTGTGTGCTCTTTTTGTGTCTGGCTTCTTTTGCTCAACATCATGTTCCTGGGGTCCAGGGATGTTGCGCACATGAATGGTTCCTTCATTTATAGTGCTGAGCCATGGTCCATCGCATGAATATACTAAGCTTGGTTATCTGTTCTCCTGTCCTAATGGACAACTGGATTATTTCCATTTTGGGGCTATTAGGAGTAAAACTGTTACACGTTTTCATTAAACACTTTTATTGAGCTTTAATTCACACACCATAAAATTTCCTCATTGGACATGTACAGTTCAGTGGGTTTTTCAGCATATCCCCAGAGAGGCACACTCATCACCATGATCTAAGTTTAGAACCTTTCCTCACCCTCAAAAGAAACCCCCACTCGTCAGCAGGCACTCCCCAACCCCTCTCCTTCCTGCCCTAGACAATCACTAACCTACTTTTTGTCTGTACGTTTGCCTAACCCCGGGTCAAGAAGATTTATAGCTATGTTTTCTTCTAAGAAATTTACAGTTTTAGCTCTTACATTTAGACCTGTGATCCGTTTTCATTTTTTGTGTGTGGAGTGAGGTCGCAGTCCAGCTTCACTCTTGGGCACGTGGCTGTCCAACTGTTCAAACGCCAGCTGTTAAAAAGACCAGTCTTTCCCCCGTTGAATTATCTTGGCACCCTTGTCAAAAGATCAATTGACCATAAACATGAAGGTTTATTTCTGGATTTTCGGTTCTGTTCCCTTGATCTATATGGCTGTCCTTATGCTATACCACCTCGTCTTAGTTAATTAACTGTAGTATGTTCTCCAACTTTGTTCTGGTTTGAGATTGTTGGAACCCTTCTGGGACCTCTTCATTTCCACAGAGCGTCAGCTTGTCAATTCGTGCCAAAATATTATAAAAGCCAGCTGGGACTGTGATAGGGATTGTATTGAACCTAGAGATCAATGTGGAAGTATTGCCATCTTAAAGGTGTCTTTAAAATACTGAATCTTTTAATCAATGAACCCAAGACGTCTTTGCATTTATTTGTCTCCTTTATTTCCATGATGTTTTCTAGCTTACAGTGTACATGTCTTGCATTTCTTTTGTTAAATTTATTCCTAAGTATTTCTTTTTTTTTGATGTTATTATACATGGAATTGTTTTCTTAATTTCATATGTAGATTATTCATTGCTAGCATATAGAAATATAACTGATTTTTTTTTAATGGAGGTACTAGGGATTGAACCCAGGACCTCGTGCATGCTAAGCATGTGCTCCACCACTGAGCTCTACCCTCCACACTGTAACTGCTGTTTTATATTGATTTTTGTATCCTGTAATTTGCTGAACTCATTTATTCGCTCTAATAGTTTATTTTTTACGGATTCCTTAGACTTCTCTGCATAAAAGCTCATGTCATCTGCAGATAGACATAGTTTCATTCCTTCCTTTGCAATCTGTATACATTTTATTTCTTTTTATTGCCCTTTTTATTTCTGACAAGAACCTCCAGCACAATATGATAGAAGCGGCCAGAGCAGACATCTTTGTCTTGTTCCTGATCTTAAGGGGAAAGCTTTCAGTCTTTTGCCATTAAATACGCTGTTGTGAACATTCTTGAACAAGTCTTCTTAAGGACTTCATTTCTTTTGAGTAAACACCTAGGTATAGAATTCCTGGATTCCAGGGTAGGTAAGTGTTCAACTTTACAAAGAATTGTCAAAAATATTTTCCAAAGTGGCTTTTGTACCCAACCATCTTTTACTTAAATTCTTTTCTTTTCTTTTCTTTTTTGGTTATTGAAGTAGAGTTGATGTATAATGTTGTGTATTTAATTTCTGGTATACAGCATAGTGGTTCAGTTATATATATGTATGTATATACATATATTCCTTTGTCATATTATTTTCCATTATAGGTTATTACAAGCTATTGAATATAGTTCCCTGTGCTCTACAGCAGGACCTTGTTGTTCAACCATCTTTTAAATTTCTCCCATTATATATCACCTATCATCTCAATGAGTTCTGGAAAACAGGAAGACCTCCAAACTGTGGACTTCTTGCTGCACCTTAATTGGAAATCTTCCTTGTGACAGACCCAACAAGGCTATAACCCTCTAGAAGTTTCCAAGGAACAGTTCTTTTGTCTTCAACTTAAATCCACTCCCCATGAGCTCACTCTTTGCTTACGGCACCAACCCTCTCAAACTCCTCCTCAGTCACTCCCCCAAGAGCAGCCCTGCTGGACCACAACGTGCACCACTCGAACCCCTGTTCACTTTATTTGCCTGGCTGTTTTTGTGGCAACGTCATTACAGTTAGGAGGAATCCCTCTAGCTGAGGCAACCATGTCGAGAGGGGGTGGTACAGTCCAGGCTTGGTGCAGATCTTTTTCCTGCCTGGCGTGGCTCCAGTTCTAGTCTTGGTTTATCTCCAGTGTGATCAAAAGAGTGCAAAGATTCCACAGGCTCCCACGGGCTGTCTTGTACCCATCTCAAACGGTAAACTCTGCTGCCCGCCTCGGGACTGACATCAGCACCTTCTTCAAAGCACCGCACGTCTCTGGAGGCAGGTATCATATCAGGAGGAGCGCGCACCTGCTCACCTCACCTGTGAGCCCTGTTTTCTAGACTGTCTCTCTGTGGTCCGTTAGTCAGCTCTCCTTAATCACAAGGTCTCCTTCTTTTTATTTTCCTTAAAATGGAGATATTGCTCTTGTTTTGGCAGATTGTGAAAATAAGGCATGTTTGTTTAACAACATAAAGAAGCCTAGAAAGTAGAAAGCATAATTCTTCCCTTTATAAAATGGCTAACATCGATAATATCTCAATAAATCTGGAAAAAAATTTTAAATGACTTAACAGTTTGAGGTTTAAGTTTGAGTTTCATCCTTCCAGGCTTTTAAAATGCACTTAATATAGATCATGGACAGTTCTACATGGTAGTAGGTTTATAGCTAGAAATCATTCTTTTCAATGGCATTTTCCATAATATGGATATACATTAATTAATTTTTATTATTAAATATTTCAACCATATAGAAAAGTACTGAGAATAATGTAATAAACATTGATGTGCCACTTAATTGTTAGAAAAAAACACATGGGAATTTAGCATATATTAAATGTGACAGACAGGCACATGAAAAGATGCTCAATATCATTAATTACTAGAGAAATGCAAATCATAACCATGATGAAATATCACCTCACACCTGTCAGAATGGCCATCATCAAAAAGTTTACAAACAACAAATGTTGGTAAGGATGTGGAGAAAAGGGAACGCTTGTGCACTGTTGGTAGGAATGTAAACTGGTGCAGCTACTATCAAAAACAGTATGGAGGTTCCTCAGCAAATTAAAAATAGAACTACCATACGATCTGGCAAGTCCACTTCTTTTTCCAAAGGAAACAGAAACACTAATTTGAAAAGATGTATGCACCCCATGTTCATTGTAGCATTGTTTACAATAGCCAAGGTGCTAAAGCAATCTAAGTGCTCATCTATAGATGAATAGATAAAGGAGATGTGGTAGACGTACATACAGTGGAGTATCACACAGCCATAAACAAGAATGAAAGCTTGCCATTTGTGACAACATGGATGGACCTAGAAGGTGTCATGCTAAGTGATATACATCAGGCAGAGAAGGACAAATACTGTATGTTATCACTTATATGTGGAATATAAAAAACAAATGAACAAAACCAAAACAAATGAGCAAACATAACAAAACAAACAGAGTCATAGACACAGAGAACAAACAGGTGGTTGCCAGAATGCAGGGATTGGGAGGATGAATTAAACAGGTGAGGGAGTTTAAGAGGTGCATACTCCGAGGTACAAAATAAATGAATCACGGGTATGAAATGTGGAGAAATATAGCCAACAATTATGTAATATCTTTGGTGACTTTTTTTCTTTTATTTCATATCTATATGAGATGATGGGTGTTCACTAAACTTACTGTGGTGATCATTTTGTGACATAGGTAAGTCCAGTCATGATGCTGGACACCTTAAACACTGATACAGTGCTGTATGTCAATTCTGTCTCAAAACTGGAAGAAGAAAATTATCAAGAAAGTACAGAGAGTTCCCACATACCCCTCATCCAGTTCCCCCATTATGAATATCTTACATGACTGTGGTGCATTAATTATCCTTAATGAACCAATATTGATTATTATCAACTAATGTCCATAGCTTATTCAGATTACGTTAGTCTTTAGTCAATGTCCTTTTCTCTTCCAGAACGAATTACATCTCATTGTCTTGTCTCTTCAGGCTGCTCTTGGCTTTGACAGTTTCTCAGACGTTCCTTGTTTTGAATGACGGTCACAGTTTTGAAGGGTGCTGGTCGGGTATTCTGCAGAATGTCACTCTTTTCCAATTTGTACACCTCTTATTTATTCTTACAGCATGGAGCTAGCACATCCAGTGAAATGTCACGTAGAAATGGTGAGAGCACGCTTTCTTTTTTTTGATAATTACTTATTTTTATTGAGGTATAGTTGATTTACAATGTCGTGTTAGTTTCTGGTGTACAGCATAGTGATTCAGTTATCTGTCTATCTGTCTATATTCTTTTTCACATTCTTTTTCATTGGAGGTTATTACAAGGTATTGAATATAGTTCCCTGTGCTGTACAGAAGGTCCTTCTTGTTTTTTGCCTTTTGTTTTTAGCTAGAATACCTCTGAAGCACCCCATTAAGCATTTTGAACTGAGATGAACATATTTGATCATGGTAATGAAATATTGTATTCCTATCCTTAGGTAGTATTCCTATCCTGAGGATAGTCAGTATTATTTTTCTCAGTGTCTATCTTTGAATTGTTAGGTATGCTTTTGTGTGTCTGTCTGTGTGTGCGTGCGTGTGCACATGCATGTGTTTCAGGCAGGATGTCGGTAATTTTCCAGGAGGCAGGCTGTTTTCACAACCCGATGACTCTCTCCTTTTCTACTGCACGGAGAAAGATTGCCTATTCCAAATTTAAAATTATACAAATCTGCTTCCTCCACTTCTCTGAACCAAATAGGGGCTAGGAGGGCTTCTGACTCGAGTCCTGATCAGAGCAGCGCCTGCCCCTCACAGCGTCCCCTCCCTTTAGGAAACTCATGCAGGACTCCCGAAGGTCTGTCAGTGCCCCATCCTCTCCCCACCCTCTCTTCCCCTTCCCCCACAGTTTGTGCCTGATAGAGGCTGCTTTTAGTAGCCCTTATCTATGTTTTGGAGTCTGAAAAGTATCTCTCCAGGTTTGATTGAAAATGGAGTTTATGGGGGTTTTAATTCTTTCTTCTTGCTGTTATTTTACAATTTTCCGGAGAAGGCGAAAATGCAGACTTCATACCAAAAGCCTTAATGAAGTCATTTTGGACCCAAAGACCACCCACTCATTTCTGGAACTAGGAGGCATTTCAACTAGTCTTTGAACTCTGTCACACCAAGTCTTATTAGAAACATAATGGGGATTTTGGAGAGAGGACTGGTGAACTTTGTGTAGTGAAATAGAAACTTGAATTGCCAGTATAGAGCTTTTAATTAAGAGATAAGGAAATTCACTCATTCACTAAAAAATAATTGAACAACTGCTCTGTATTAGGCATTTTGCTAAGCAGTTAGGTGATGATTATTATTGGTGGAGTTAGTTAGTCTAATTCATTATTAGAATATTTCCTCTGAACTCAATTTCTTGGGGTGATAAACCAACCTTATCTACTTTAGGATGGGGCTGAAATGAGTCTCAATATATGAAAGCACTTGGTAGATTTCTGATACACTGAAAGGGGCATTTGGAGCCATTAAAAGCTTTTAAGGAGTAAAGTATTGTGACCACAAACATGGATAGAGCTTGCGTCTGGTTCATTTGGGCCCAGGAAGCCACTGACCAATGCAGAATACGGGATGTCAGGTGGCTGTGGCATGGCCAAGGGTAGAGTCGGGCTGTGACCATGACAGAGTGGTGTAGGGGACAATACCTCAGGGCTCCACGCAGGCACATTTGGGGAGCAAAGGTGAGACTGACCACCGGAAGCCTCCGAACCAAGAGTCAAATGGGGGTGATGGCCAGAGGGCAATGAATGGTCAGCCCCGATGCAAGACTAGCGCCCTCGTTTCCCCCACCTGAGGTCAATTTCCATTTATATTAGGTGCTCACTTGCTCCCATGTGATCCAAAAGTTTCTGGGTTGTTTTTTTTCATATCTCAATATACCTTTACTTATTATTTTAATTGAAGTAGAGTTGATTTACAGTGTTGTGTTAGTTTCTGGTGTACAGCATAGTGTTTCAGTCATACATATATATATATTCTTTTTCATTATAGGTTGTTATAAAGTACTGAATATAGTTCCCTGGGCTATAATGTAGGACCCTGTTGTTTATCTGTTTTATGTATAGTAGTTTGTCTCTGCTAATCCCAGATGCCTAATCTATCCCTCCCCTGGTTTCCCCTTTGGTAATCATAAATTTGTCGTCCATGTTTTGTAAATAAGTTCATTTGTCTCAGTTTTTTACCCACGCTAATCTCCAAGTGTTGCTGTGGTGACAGGATAGCGACTTCTTTCCCCGTCCCAAGTGGCGATCTCAACGGTGAGCCCTGCATTCTTCCCCTTGGGCGCATCCAGATCACCTACCACAGGCAGGTCTTGTAGGGAGATGATTAAGTGAGACAGTGGGAGGGTTGGAGGCTCTGGTTCTCACCCCCATCAGGGGACCAAACACAGACACAGCCAGGAGAGACTATACACAAGTTTATTTTATTGTCGTTGATTGGATTTCTATAAAGGCAACATCAGTTTACTCTTTTAAAATCACTTTTCTGGAAAACAAATTTTGGGGAAATGCATTCTTTGTAAACGTAAAGCGTGCAATAATGTGTAAATTTACAAAAGCATGTTACACTGGTTAACTCAGGTAATAGTTTGCAAAAGTGATTTTGTTTTTGGAGAGATGACAGGTGTCCCCAGACTCTGCGAAAGTCTTCACTTACTTCTGATTAAGGCTGTGAGTGAGAACAGGGATTTCTCTTAATGGTGTAAAATGATTAGTTACACAATTAAAATGACTTGTAAGAAAAGACTTACCCAACTTTTGAGTCATCCAAAAGTTAAAAACCAGGGCCAATATTTTAAAAGAGAAGATGACACTTTTCACAATTTCATAAATTTCTGAAAGTCATTTTTATGCCACACGAGCAGTAACTTCTCATGGACTATGCTCGACTCACTTGACGGCAGACACGTCCGCATGGTTAAAGAAGCACTGTCGCACTTGATTAGGCCTTGTTATTTTTAGCTTTGAAGGTAATGTTTGTAAACAAGTAACAGACCCCAAACAAATGTATCTGGGCCTGTATATTATTTTTTAATTTGAATAGTCAACTGTTATAATTGAAACATGTGCACAAGCACATGAAACTTTGAATTTCCACAAGAATGTTTGGTGTTTTTAATGCTCTGTATTTCATATTTGGAAATCAGACCATGCTAATGCCTTTATATCCTTATACTTGCAATTAGCATTAAAAGTTTGGCTTCTGTTAACAAATAATCCTTTGCAATAAAAGAATCAAGATCTAAGTTCATGGGGGAGGGTACAGCTCAGTGGAAGAGCCCATGCTTAGCGTGCACAAGGTTCTGGGTTCATACCTAGTATATCTCCATTAAAAGGAAAAAAAAGGTCTAAGTTCATTATTTCATTATTCATTTCTGCATACACTTGGCTTCATGGAATAGATCATGCATCAGATATATTGTTGGAAAAACCCTGGGACAGCATGAAGTTTTCTAGATTGTTTCACAAAAGCTGGAAATTAATTAAAGAAAATGTGCTCATTTTCACAGCAAGAAGTAGCAATTTACTCCATCAGTCAATTCTCTGCAATTCCTTTTGGAGAACCCCGTGAGTTCAGGTTAGAAGAGAATGGTCTTCCCTCTCCAGAATTATCTGTATCCCCAGGGAAACACTGTTCAGGATCCTCCCCAGATCTATGCATCCCAGTAGGAAAGCTTGGTAGAGCAGACGCCTTGTTCCAGGTGACTCTGGTCACCCTGATCTTGTCTGCGGCAGGAGGAAAACTGACTGCAGGGTGAGAAGCCCCGATCTCTGCAGTAGATGGAAGTCTTCTTCCTGGCCCTTGCTCAGGGAACTCTTACTGCAATACAGTTTTAAGGAAGCTCTTAATTCGGGAAGCTTATTAACTCTGTTTTCTGCATTTTCATTTTCTACAGAGCATCGTGGAGATCATGGTCCACCGTGGACTGCGTGTAAGATGAGCTGGGGGTCTCGGGGGAGTAGATCTGGAGGAGCGGACAGTACTGACAGAGCACAAAAGTGCCCTTGCAGGTTTTGAAGAGCTGTACGATGTACTTGCGAAATTTCTCCCCCAGGAAGAAGTAGATGACTGGATTGAGGCAGCAGTGAACAAAAGCCAGGGTCTCTGTGGCCTGGATGGCATAGTCCAGGTGTCTCTCGAAGGCGCAGTCCTGAAGGACCTCCAGCTCCACCAGGGTCTCCAGGAAGAGCACCACGTTGTAAGGGGTCCAGAAACCCAGGAAGAGGACCACCACGGCGAAGATCATCTTCACCGCCTTGTTCTTCTTCTCGTTTTTACAGTGCTGCAGGGTCCTGATGATCATGGAGTAGCAGAACAGCATGATGGCCAGGGGGAGCACCAGCCCGAGGATGTTGATCTCCAGGGAGCTCAGGACCTTCCACCGCGTGGAGTTGAAAGAGTACTTGGTCTTGCAGTAGGTGTGGTTGCGCTCAGTGTAACAGGTGCTGAACAAAAGGCCCGGGAGGGAGGCGAACACCGCCACTGACCACGTGGCCAGGCTGGTGATGACCCCGGACGTCAAGGTCCTCGCTCGCAAGGAGAAGACCGCGTGCACGATGGCCAGGTACCTGTCGATGCTCATGAGCGTGATGAAGAAGATGCCGCTGTAGAAGCCCACCAGGTACATCCAGGAAACCAGCTTGCAGAGGCCAAGCCCGAACACCCACTGGTCCGCAGCGTAGTAGCCCCAGAAGGGGAGCGAGAGCACGAAGAGCAGGTCCGAGATGGCCAGGTTGAGCAGGTACACGTCGGTCATGGACTTGAGCCGCTTGTACTTGAACAGAACCAGAACCACCACAGAATTTCCAAGCAGGCCAAACAGAAAGACCAAGGAGTAGAGCGGCGGCAGGAAGAGACCCCCAAACGCCTTGATGCCTTCTTTGGTGCAGGGCTTGGGGATGCTCTCGTAGAGGTAATAACTGTTATAGATGCTTTCATCCAGGGTGGTGTCCGCTATATCCGTGGGGTTCATGGTCAGGCTTACAGGCTCCTCGAGGCAGGTCCGAGCCCAATCAGACGAACCTAACGAGGGGAGGTGCCAGCAAGGTTTCCGTAAGAGCAAAAGCAAATCCAAACGGTTCCGCGTGCAGAGTCCTCGTTCACCATCCCGCCCGCCCCACCCTTCAAGGGCAGAGTTCTTTGAATTGAAGGGCAGTGCCGTCAAGTGAAATAATCCTGCTCTCTTGGAGCCAGATTCCACATTCCAGCTCTGCCACTGTTCTTACCTCTCTGCTAGAAGCTCTGGTTCTCTTATTAAGTGGCGTTAGTAAAACTTCCTTTTCAGGGAGGTGTTTTTCAAGGACATATTGCTAAAAGACAGTCTGGCATTCCTGAAATCACTTGCAGGGATGACAAGACCAGCTGATACCCCCAACACTACTGCACCCAGGGCCTCTCCATCCAAAAAAGATGAAAAGTCTATGCATGTTTCCCCTTCAGGTTGTAACTCCAAACTTCAGTGATTACTTAGGTCAGTCATCAGGCTAGAGGGAACCAGGTTGGCCTCTTGCCTTTATATAGAAATTCTAATTCCTCCTGCAAACTTTATACTTTAAAGGTTTCAAAGCACGTGCACCGATACCATGCATTTAATCCCAGTCCTGTGCTCCTTGTTCCCATATCCCCTCCATCTAAAGTCTGGTACTCTAAGCTAAATAAGCATGCTGAGCCATGCTGGAGATGATCTGTGAAAGATTCAGAGAGGTTAAATGCCGTCCCAAGACCACACAGCTATGGAGAGAACTTGTTCCCCGGGCCCTCAGTCCCAGTGATGGGCTGGTGAACCAGGTCTGTGAGTGTAGGGAGAGGGCGAGTGTGGGGGGTGCTCTGATACATGGCTTTTGCTGGTTTCTGTGGTGTAAATATTCTTACTGTGGCCAAAGTCAAGCCACCAACTGCCTCACAAGAGTCCCAAGATTTAACATTCAGCTCCTGAGCGTTGGTGCAGGCGGGCCCCAGCACACCAACCACACTCAAGCCCCACGTTCGCTATGGAGCACGCCTGGCCTCCCAGGCTCGGTGGCTGGCCACTGCAGGGCCAGCGTGACATGAATGCAGCAAGTGTGTTTTCAAGGCCCTACAGCAGTTTGCGGTATTGAGATGGGTAAGTTGAGGGAAATTATTGGTCTTTCCATCAAAATTGCATATAAAAGTCAACCTCATGCACTGAACCCCGGCAGAGTAGGAATTAGCAGGACAAACCTAGAAAAGGCACATCGTAGCCAGAAATAAGTCTTTGCCTTCCCAACCACCCTCGTTTCCTATCAAAACTGGCAGATGAAGAGGTTAAAAACCTTAAATTTATACACGTATTCACAGGTGAATCAGAGCAATTCAGGGATGAGGGTTCAGACAAGGCCGCCTCCTCCGCATTCTCCTTAACGGCAGGCACCCTGCTATTCCTGAGTAAAGCCCTTTCCATGTTGTTTGGTAATTCACACCTCCTCCCCATCTCCCACCCTCACCACCACACGACCAAACACCCAAACTGTGTGTTTCTCCACAGAGAGGTTCTGATTTATTCCTGCCAACGGATGGTGAAGACCTGGGGCACCACACGGTCTCCAAAGAACCCAAAACCAAAACCCCAAAACTGTGTTAAATGATTATCAGTTCTACTTAAATAACCATTCTAGTCCTTCTCCCCCGTTTTACCAGCAAACATGAAAGCAGTAAGAGAGGCCAGCGGTAGGAAATTATCAGAAGCAGAAGTAAACACAGCTGGTAAATGTCTGGAATTACTCTACAGGCCTTATTTGCCAGGTGTTTCTGGACCTGGGAGTTTTGATAGAAGCAAGAGGAGAAGTGTATATGTTTAGTGAAAATCATCTGTGTGTTCTGAGCGTGGGGCTCAGGCCGGGCGTGTGCGGGAGGAGAGCCTGTATCTGTGTGAGCCGGTGGGTGAGGGCCCTGAGGATGTGGGTGCAGGTAGGTTGTGTGTGTGTGCTGCGAGACACATGCCAGCGAGAGTGACCGCCGGCGTGGCCAGGGTGCCTGAGTGACGGGCTGGCTGCGTGGCTGGGCAGCTTCCAGTGCTTCCCAAGTCCATGCACGTGTGGACAAAGCCATGATGGCCCAAGGCCCCGCGAACACCGCACCCCACTTACCTTGCTTTTCTGAAAGCGGCTCCGAGGAGGGTCACCGAGGCAGTGCCAGGCTGGTTCCCAGAGCTTAATGCTAAGAGAGACAGGTGCCTTTGAAGGGCGCGTGGCTTCCTGTGAGCACCGACTCTATCCCTCACCCATCTACGCTGAGTTCAAGTGGGGTTTTTTTTTTTTTTTTTTTTTTTTTGATAGAAGCAGCAGAAAATGAGTGACTTAGCTTGGGTTCAGGTTAAACTCTTAGTCACTCATTTCCCAAAATTGAAAGCTAGGAAATTTTGCTGTCTACTAGATTAGAGAAGTAAGCTTTTAAATAGAGAAACTTTTTTTAAACTTTTGGTTGGATTTTTAAAAAATCTTCTTTCCTTACTTTAATGGTAGTCCTGGGGATTGAACTCGGACCTCGTGCTCACTAAACACGCACTCCACCACCAAGCTATACCCTCCCCCTGGCCCTGGTTGGATTTCTAATTTAATTTTTTTTCCTTTTAGCCAGCTAGGTGCAATAGAAATGAGCTCTGTATTCTGGATGGGTGGGCTGTTTGTTACTGCCCCATCATGGAGGGACAGTGGCCAGCAATCAAGATGTTCGATGTTCTCAAATATGTTCTCACATATGTGATACCTGAGGAGGTCAGAGTGAGAGGCTTACCCGAGAGTAAGGACAGTCAGGAGCAGAGAAGAGAAAAATGGATCCAGATGTGTGTGTGGCAGGGATGTGGAGACCACATTCAGTAACTGAGTCCTCAGTCTGGCGTAAAGTGACGGGACAACACAGCTTCCAGCCCCTCTCACCACAGGGAGACCCCTCTCCCAAGCCGCTTCCACTTAGAAATGGTGGCGCTTCCCGTGATAGTGATCTTGGCTGAAAGCTGTTTTGAGGTTCCTGTGCCAATAGTAGCCAAGCGGCTAAGCAGTCCTAAGTCTTTTGTGTATGGTATCCTCAGCTTCTGCCAGCTCCCAGCTGTTTGCTTCTGTGTCTCCAGTTGCTTGACTCCGGTTGCGCTTAAAAGAGCCACGTCTGTCATTTTTCCTGGGGCATTTACATGAATTAAGAACTGAAAAGCTGAGCTAGAGCACGTTTAACATCACTTCTCGTAAGGAGTCTTTTCAGATGTTATTTTTTCCCTAATCACCTCCCGAAGAAATTTTAATACCACAGATCAACTGTAAATCTGCATATATATAACATTTACATATAAAAGTAATATTTGTTTAGGGTTGGGGGAGTTGCTTCTGGCTTCTAATGCGAGGAGGCCAGAAATGCTGCTAAAATCCTCCCTGGTACAGGACAGCCCTCCACAACAGTCCTCCAGCCCAGGATGCCAGCAGTGCTGAGGCAGAGGACCCTGAGCTAGAGCACTGCTCTCTGCGTGCACCGTGCAGCCAGACTCAGAGATCCCATGATGAAGAAATGGAGATCTGTGGTCAGACAAGCTTGGGGAATGCTGGGCTTGGGCTCCACTTAAACACGGGCCCTTGCTGCGCTGCTTTCCAGTGCTAATATTATCGTGAACTCTGGAAGCAGGTATAAAGATGTCCCAGATATATTTTGTTGCCAGAGCTTACACCAGATCCTTGTTCAAAACCCAACCACCTCTCCCTTGAACAGAAACTAATGTATAAAAGTCATCACAGGGTCCAGAGACAAAAGGAGGAAGCTGTAGGAAAAGGAAAACCAAATCCAGCTGGAACCAAGAATAATGTGACCTCCAGGAGCTCGAGTCTCCTTCTATGCTGGTTTTACTCCATCAGCTACTAAATGACACACCTGCCCATGGCTGTGACCCGCAGCGGTGCCACGTGGGCAAGAAGCTGATCTGTGAACTAAGTTCCTCCTCCTCCATCCTCTGGCCATTGAATAAAGCTTACGCTGCATGGATCTCAGCTTCCGGTTTTTGGCTGCGTGAACTGAAACACAAAAGAACCTTCCCCAGAGGCAGGAGCCTGAGCAGGGGTCCACACTGACCTAAATTGGTAGTTATTTGACCAATGAACCTATGGCCATTGTATAGAGCAACATAGTGTTGAAATGAGGAGTCTGAGGAAGGTTCTACTGTGGAATTGGAGGCCTTGAGGGACGAGTTGCCCTGGGCAAGCCAATCTGAGAAACGTTGCCTTAAGTCTTAAACCTTACCAGTGGTAAGGTTCTAGAACTCTAGAATAGTTGATATCTAGAGGTCCAAATCGTCATCAGTGGTCCTCAGTCACTGTGGGTCTGGAGATGGTCCCTTATAGCCAGTTGGGCTCCCTTGACTGACTGACCACAGTGACAGGCACTTCCCCCAGGAGTGGGGGGAGCCCAAGCTCCAGGGTCCATGTTGGCTGAGAGCTGCTGCTTTGAAGACTGCTCATTCCAGGTTTGGATCTCAGTGCCACCACTTACTAGCTACGTGAAGCTCAATTTTCTCATCTGTCAAAAAGGGTGATAATGCCTGAGGGTCATGGGACGATTAATGAGCTGAAGTTTGTAAAGCACTCAGCATGATGCCTGATACAGACAGGTGCTCAAAACGGCACTAGCTGTGAAAATTCGTAGGTTAAATAAAATGCACAGGTTTTGAAATGGCTGAGCCTGGCATGTTGTCCTTAGCCGTAACTAGGAATCCAAGAGATCTTTCAGCTTAGACTCACTGGGCCACATTCAATTTCTGAGCCAGTGTACAGGTTAAAAGCAGGTTTCAGGTTTGCAAGTTGCAAAGGTTACTGCCCTGGAGAAAGTCTTCAGGTTTGCAAAGTAATAATGATACTCTCCTGGAGAAACACTAAATAGGTTTTCTCTCCATTAAGGGTTTCAAAACTAAACAATATCCCCACCCACCAAATGAAAAAAAAAAGAAGGATCAAAATTTTGCCTATTATGTAATGCCTATTATGCCCATTTCATAGCTAGGTAAATTAAGAACCCAGAAAGGAGAGGTGGTGAGCTTAAGGCAGTACATTCAGAGACACATGACTAATACACTCCTGACATTTTCATGGACACCAACTTTCACTGGGCTGAGTTTCTGAAACTTGACCAGAGAGAAGGTGACCAACAAAAAACACCGGGAGCAAACCCTCTCCCAAAGCAAGGGGGTACGCTGCACAGCACAGACCTTCATCAAGCCGCAAAGCAACAGAGTGAGACTGCAGCGCCCCCTGGTGTACCAAGCCTTATTTCAACACCAAAGACAAAAGTTCGATCCCCAGGCCACAGGTACTCTATCAACCCACCGCACCAGCATAACTGACAGTGGAAGCCATAAACTCCCAAGGCCTCCAGGAAGAGCTTCATGGGACTCAGCTGGTCATAAAACATCCAGGATTTGATGTCAGACCTGTTACTTACAGCTCAAAATGAGAGAAGCCAGCCAGGCAGGGCCACACAGCGGGTTGGACCCAAGGACAGAGTTAACCAGCTGGGCCTAGAGTAGTGAGTGATTCCAGAGCACCTACAGGAGGCTGAGAGGGGAAGTGACTGGGGTGCGGACCTAACTCCTCAAAAATGGGAGCTGACTGGTCTCCAGCCAGGGCCTCAATACTGGGATAAGGATGCATTTGAACAAACAATGTTACAGGGGAGTTCTGAATAAACAGACAAAACTTTGGAAAGGAAATAGAAGACTGCAAACAAATTACAAAAAATTTTTTTAGATAACTAAAAACTCCTGCACATTTGAAAACTAGAAAACACATTTTCATGTAACCTGGATATCAAAGAAAATATTACAGAAAATAAGAAACACTTATAACTGAATGATAATAAAATATCAGTTACCCAAAATTGTGGTAGGCAGCTAAAGAGGCCCTGAGAGGATGATTTAGACCTTAAATGTTTATACTAGAAGAGAAAAAAGGCTAAAAATTAATGAAGAACTGTTTAACTAGAGAAAGAAACAGTAGAAAAAGAAGTAGTAGAATAAACTCAAAAAGTGTGTAAGGAAACAAATAATAAACACAAGAGCAGAAAGTAACTAAACAGAATTGAATGTAAAAGAGACCCGTAAAACTATCTGAAAACACTAACAAAACTGACAAACCTCTAAAAAGGTAAGTAAGGAAAAAATAGGAAACCATCTTGGGAATGTAAAGGGAGAAATAAATACAGAGCAGAGATTAAAAAGATAATAAATATTGTGAATGATTTTATCACAATAAATTTGAAAACTTAGATGAAATGGACAAATTCCTAGAAAATACATCTTTCCAAAATTGGCTCAAAAAAATGTAAAGCCTGACGTAACATTTAAAAAAATTGAATCAGTAGTTTAAATGCACAAAAACAAAGTAAAAAAAGCTCAGGACCGATGGTTTCACAGAAAAATTCTACCAAACATTCAAGGTACATATAATTCTAATTTCATGAATCTTTTTTCATGAATCCCCAGAAATACAAAAATACAAAAAACTCCTGAACTCATTTTATGAGGTTAGTATAACCCTAATAATAAACCAAACAGCATGAAAAAATAAAATTACTCAATTTCACTCAAAAATGTAGATACAAATATCCTAAATAAAACAGTAATTAACCAAATTTAATAAAGGTAAAAAAAAATACGTAATTTCAGAAATGCAAAGTTGGTTTAGTATCAGAATCTATTAATGCAATAATCACCATGTTAGCAGAAGAAAAGAGAAGCTCTCTGACACAGAGCATTGAATAAGAAAAACAATAACCATGATTTGAAAAAAGAAAAGAACATAAGGGAACTTCTTTAAATTGATAAAGGTATCTACAAAAAAAAAAAATCTTCAAACATACTGTTTAACTTTAAATAGCATAAGTTATTCCTTTTAAAGTCAACCATGACTAGAATGCCCACCAGCACCTATTCTATTAGAGCTGGCAGAAAAAGAATTAAAAATAAAATGTAATGGGTTAAGCAAAGTTGCAGGATACAAAATCAATACACAAAAATCAGTTGCTCTTCCACACACTAACAATGAACAACTTGAAAAAAGTAAGGAAAAAACTTCCAGTTAGAATAGCATCTTTAGTGAAAAGAGACATATACTGTCCTGGAGTTGCTGCACATCAGTTCATAGACATCAGCTTCGTTTTTTAATAACTGCATGGTATTCCACTGAATGGCTGCACCAGTTTAGTCATCTAATTTCCTGTGAGCAGGCATTTAGGTTGTTTCCAATATTTTGCGATTACAAATAACATCACTGTGTGAATGTTATTTTTATACTGTCAGACATGTATCTTTGGGGTAAGTTCCTTGGTATGTGATTACTGAGTCAGTAGTTTTATTGAATACTGCGCATTTCCCTTGCTACAGGTCGTACTGTTTGGCACTCCCAGGAGCAGTGCATGAACACACCTGTTTCCCCACCACCTCTCCAACAAAGTGCATTGTCAAGCTTTTGAATTTTTTTCAAATAGGGAGAAATAGTATCTTGGTGTAATTTTAATTTGCATTTCTCCCTGAGGAAAAGTGAGCATATTTATGTTCAAGGGCTGTTTTTATATTGTTTTATTTGTCTGTTCCTGTCTTTTGCCTATTTATTTATTTTCCACAGGGCTGTTGGTTCCCCAAAACTATTTTAAGAGTTCTTCAAATATTAGGGATATCTGTTCTTTATCAGTGATGTAACTATTTCCTCTCAAACTTTTTGTTTGCCTTTTGGCTTTGCTGATGGTGCTTTCTGCCATCATGCGTTTTTCCCCCAACTACTTTTAAATTTTAATTAAACAATTTTTTTTATAATGGAGGTACTAGGAATTGAATCCAGGACCTCGTGCATGCTAAGCATGCACTTTACCACTGAGCTATACCCACCCCCTTCCTAATTATTTTTATGTAGTTGAATTTAAAATTTCTTTCATTGCATATGGATTGAAGTAAAGTTAGAAAGACTTTCCCCACTCAGATATAAAAGAATTTTTATTTTCTTTTAGTTATTTGTATGGTTTCATACTTTACATTTAGGTCTGCTGCATTTGGAGTTCGTTTTTGTGACTGATGTTAGGTATGGATCTAATTTAATCTTTACAAATAGCAGTTGGTCTAATACTGTTCATTATATATATGGATAACTTAACTTTTTTTGGGGGGGCGGGTAGAAACAAGCATACAAGGCAGTAGGCTTTTCCGAAGTGGTCTAATTACACTCGTACATTTAGAGCAGATAGCTAAAAATGCTTGCCTGAATAATCATGGAGCTAGTATTTAAGAAATTAATGTAAACTAAAATTCCTAAAAAAAAAAAAAAAAAAAAAGCAATCACCAAAAATAAAATAAAATAGAATTCCTTCCCTGGTGGCTATTAAAACTTACATTTGTGTGGCACTTTACAGTTTAGAAAGCACCCCCACATCCTCAATCTCATTTACCCTATTTGTAACTCTATACCCAAGCAGGCTATCTTTGACACTACGCAGTATAGATGATGACACTAAGGCTACAGAACAATAAATGACTTTCACAGTCATGTGGTTAATAAATGGAGTAACTCACTCTCTGGCTCCTCCCACTGTCTTCCAGAGTCCTGGCACTGCAAATCTTGCATATTAAGATTCTCATGGCTTTACAAAGCCCATTTAAGGGAGGAGGTGGTGGCTAAGATGCTCAGGTATCTTGCAAGGTGGGGCTGGGTTAGGTCTGTTTTGCTTAAAGGTTAACAATGTTCTTGAAATAGTGAGCATCTAAGGCAGTTAAGGAGCAGCAAGAGTTTTGGGAGTGCGGCAAAAGATGTGGCCATCACTTACCCCCTTAATAGCATTTCCCTTCTGAACTTGGAAGGACCAGGGCACACACACACGAAACACAGAACAGGAAACTAACCTAGTTAAACATGGCAAAGTTATAGCATTATAGATAAAACACACTTTAATAGAAAATGCTTGGAAGAGTCACATTCTACAGGATGTGAACCAAAATTTCGGAACCAAAGCCTTGTTTTAAATTCAAAGCCAACATGGGGCAAAATCAAATGACTAATCTGGCTACTGGATTATAACAGCAGGTCCCAGAGTGTGACGACAGGACCCCGAGAGGTCTTGAGAACTCTGCAGGGACTCTGAGGCCAAAACTATTCTCATATTACTACTAAGAAGTCACTTGCCTTTTTCACTGTGTGAACATTTGTTTGCACGGCCGGTGGAGTAAAACTGCTAGCCTTCTACCACAAAGCAAGGCAGTGGCACCAAACTGAATTTGTAGTCACTGGGGGAAAATGCAAAGCCAAGTTTACTTGAGAATTCCCTTGATGAGGTAAAAATTAATTCCACTAAGTGGCAACCATTCAGCATCAGTTCTTCTAAACTGCTGTGCGGAACTAGGAAGTGCACACATACCTCTTGGGCTGCATACTGGAGTGTTTTTGTGCTCCGGACTTAGAAGTTGAACTAGCCACCTTTCCCACCACGCTTACCTGAAAGAACTTACAGACCAACCGGTTTTTCAGTCGTATGTGGCAGACATTTTCTCAAAAATGAATGAAGTGAGCCTGTCAGTACAAGGAATATAACTGACAGTACTTGTTGCGTTAATAGAATTTGACCTTTCCAGAAAAAATTAGTTATCTTGGAAAATTTGTATCCGTCACTGAGCCTGATGGCTTCCCACCAGTTAAACTTAGAATTTCCAATGTGATCAGTAACAATACTAAAAATACGTGATTTGGGGAGATATATTACAACGAGCCATGCCAATATTTGGAAGCACCTTGTAACTCAGTGAACAATTATTTTCTAAATCCAGTGAATACAGTTACAAAATCACAGAGGGGTAAAGAGCCATTCAAAGTGCAAGACAGACCAATGGATTCCACACTGCAATTAACCTTTAAAAGACTAACACTTGCAAGTTTTAGCATCAAAAAAGAAAATTCACAATTATCTGGAAGAGCTATTAAAATACTCATACCTTTTCCGCCTGTGTATTTGTGAGGCTGGATTTTCTTCATGGAATTCAACCAAACAACACAGCACATCAAATGGAATACAGCAGATGAGAGAATCTAATTGTTTTCCACTAAGCCAGATATTAAAGAGTTTGTGAGAATGTAAAACAATGGCACTCTTCTATGTACGTTTTTTTAGTTTCGTAAAGTTGTTTTCCATAAAAAGTTATGTTAACATGTAATGGATTTACTACTGTTATTTATAAATGAGTATTTTATTATTTTTATTTATCATATGGCAAATATAGATACGTGACCCATATTAACAGTAATTCTTTGGGGTCCTTAGTAAGTACAAATGTAAAGGAGTCATGACCAAAAAAACTTGAGAATCACTGTATTTGAACTTTAGAAAAAAATCTTAGCCTTAAGATAAGATTTTTAAAGTAAGATAGAATTGTCACTAACTAATTCTAAAGAGATTCTGGTGATACAATGAGATCAAGTTAATAATCAAGGTAAATGTATGTGTGTGAACCTCTATGTATATATATATACATATAATCATATTTTGAGAAACTGGAAATGTTTTGTTGCTATTTCTCAAAGTAGAACTATCTCCATCTATTCTCTAATTATCTGATTGAGAAATAACTTAAAACATCCTTGAATTTCATGTACCTCTTCATATTAATTACTTCGTGTATTCTTTATATGTGTGGATTACAATTTTTCCTATAATTCTCTAAAATGATCACGATCACAGGGTAAACCTTACCCGTACAGTGAGAATTCCCTCATGTCTACGATGAGGAGTAACTATTTGGTAAGGACATTAATAAGGTGTTACATGAAGGAAGAATTCCCAGTCTGGCATTTTGCCAGTTTAAAAAGCAAGTACTTTCTCTATTAAAAAAAAAAAAAAAAAAAAAAAGAAAGCCCACAGAAGAACACTGTAATGGATATTACCATTTTGGCTGTTCTTAAGTTCCACAACAGGCCTTACAAATTAATACTGATAGTTTTAAAGAAAGAAAATTGACAAGTATATCAGTCTTACAAAGAATACAAGAGGGAATACTTCCCAACTTGATTTATGATGTTAACATAATCTTGATATCAAATGCTGACAAAAACATTATGAGAAATGAAAACTACAGGCCAATTTTTCTCAGGAGTAATACAAAATCCTAACAGAATACTAGCAAACCAAATGCAGCAACATAATAAAACTAACACATCAAGATCAAATTAAATTTATTTCAAGAATACAAAGTTGGCTTAATATTTTGAAAAGGTAATATAACTGATACCATTAACACAAAAAATTTTTCTCAATAGATGAAAATAAAATTTTATAAAATTCAACACCCAATTCATGATAAAACTTATACTATCAAGTAACTAGGAAAGAAGAGAACTTCCTTTCTGACGGAGTATCTACAAAAAGCATGCAGCCAATATACGCAACACTGAAATCCTTAAAGCTTTCACTCGGGGAACAAGATAAAGATGGTTCCTCTCATCAGTTCTCTCTAGGAGTCTAGACTGGAGTACAGGTGCCACAGAGCCAGACATTAGAAAGGAAGAACTAAAACTCAGCATTTGCAGATGACATAACTGTGTGCAGAAAAATACAAAATAAACTACAGGTGAACTATTACATTAGTAAACAGATTTGAGTAAAGTTGCTGGATAAGATCAATATGAAAAAAAGTACATTTCTACATACCAGCAACCAAGAAAATAAAATTTTAAAAGGATGCCACTTACAACAGCATCACTTTTTTCTTTTATCTTTATGGAGGCGAGGTAATTGGGCTTATTTATTTATATTTGGAGGAGGTACTGGGGACTGAACCCAGGACCTCATGCATACTAAGCACGCACTCTACCGCTTGAGCTATACCCTCCTCCTATAATAGCATCAAAAAAAAAAAAAAAAAAAAAGTTAGCTGGGAAAATAAAGTCTACCAAAAGGAGATACCAGATGATACACTGAAAACTACAAGCACTACTAGGAGAGGTAAAGACCTGTATAAACGGAGGGATAGTCCTATGCACAGTTTGGAAGGTATAGTAAAGATGACAGTTATCCCCAAACTGATCTATAAACTCAACGCAATCTCAATCAAAATGCCACTTTTTGGTGTGGCAACTGACAGGTTGACTCTAAAGTTTATATGTAAATGCAAAGGGTCAAGAATAGCAAAAACAATCCTAAGGAGAAACAACAGAGGAGGGGTTAGGCTGCCAGATAAAGGCTTCTTTTAACTACAGGTATTGAGACTGCAGTATTGGTACCAGATAGACAAACGGGCAAGTGGAAGAGAACAGAAGGTCCAGAAACAGATGCATGCGTAAGCAGACAGTTGAACTATGACCAAGGTGGCACTGCGGTGCAGAGGGATGATTCCCTCACCCACAATGGTGCTGGATTCATTGAACACCACATTAAAAAAAAAACAAAGGTATTCCCTATTTCACACCATGCATAGAAGCCAATCCCAGATGAACTGTAGAAAAGTAAGACAATAAAACTCCTAGGAAAAAAAAAATCAAGCTGTCTTCATGACCTTGAGGGCAAAGACTTCTTCAAAATAAGTCAAAAATCAATAACCATAAAGAAAAGCTGGCAAATGGAACATTAAAATCAGTAATTTCTATTCATCAAAAGATACCAGTAAGAGTAAAAAGGAGAAACTGACACAACACTGTAAACTGACTGTACTTCAATTTAAGAAAAAAAAAAAAAAAGGAGTAAAAACTCCAAACCACAGAAGGGGAGAAGATATTTGCAATATATATCTGAGAAGGATCTGATTAGTATCTTGAACATGTAAAGAATGAGTTCGTAAGAAAAAGTCAAATATTTCCCTATTTTTCTGCCCCACTCCTCCTAAAAAAGGTAAGACTCTTAAACATGTACGTTATAAAAAAGGATATCCAAATGGCCAATAAACATGAAACATTACTTTCATTAGTTATTAAAGAAGTAGAATTAAAACCACAATGAGGCTGTACTGTATAAATAAAAAACCTGCTAGAATATCTACAAAGACAGACAACAGCAAGTGTAGGCAGAGATGCAGAGCAACTGGAAGTCTTGTATGTCGTTGACAGTGATGCAAATTTCTTTAAAGAAAAAAAACTGACACATAATTCACATACCATAGCTCATCCTTTTGAGGTGAATAAGTCCGTTTTTAGTATGTTCACAAGACTGTGCAACTACCATCACACTCTAATTCTAGAACAGTTTCCTCACCCTCAAGACAAACTGACTATTAGCAGTCATTCCTCATTGCCCTCTCCTCTCACAGCCGCTCATTTACTGTCTCAAATGATTTGCCTCCTCTGGACAGTTCATATAAATGGAATCAGACCTTCTGACTTTTTGACTGGTTTCTTTCACTTAACATGTTTTCAAAGTTCGTCCATGTGGAAGCACGTATCAGTACTTTGTTTTTATAGTTGAAAAGTATCCCACTGCACGGATATGCCCCATTTTGTTTGTTCACTTGTCTGTTGATGGATGTTGGGTTGTTCCCACCTTTTAGCTATTATAAATGCTGCTGTAAACATTTATATACAAGTTTCTGTGAGGACATACGTTCTCACTTCTGCTGGATATACACCTAGGAGTGGAACTGCTGGGTCATACCGTAACTACATGTTTAACCTGATGAGGGACCACCACACTGTTTTCCAAAGTGGCTGCACCATTTTACATTCCCACCAACAATGTATGGGGGCTTCTCATCTCTTCTTTGCCAACACTTACATTTTTTATTTTGGCTGTGAAGTGGTTCTCTCTTTGTGGCTTTGACTTGCATTTCCCCAGTTACTAATGACATCAAGCATCTTTCCATGTGTTTGTCATTTGCATACCTTCTTTGAAGAAATATCTATTCAAATATTTTGTCCCTTTTAACATTGAGTTGTCTTACTATTAAGCATTCTTATATATTCCAAATACTAGACCCTTATCAGATATATCATTTGCATGTATATTACATTTGTATTGTTTAAGCCATTAAATTTTGGTTATTTGTCACAGCAGCAAAAGAAAACTAATAAACACCCATAATAGCATAACGGAAAAATCACAGTATATTTGCACAATGAAATACTACAGTGCAATGAGAATGGGTAACTATTGCTGTATGTAACAAAATGGAAGAACAATAGAATATTCAAAGGATCCTGCCACAAAAGAATATAAACTCTAAGGTTCCATTTATAATAAAGCTTAAAAATAAGTAAAACTTATCTATGGCTTTGGAAGAAAGGGCAGTGGTTACTTGGTGGGTGGGAGCGCTGACAAGGGAGCACACAGAAGTACCTGGGGTGCCAGTGACGTTGTCTTTCTCAATCCTGGCACTGGTTACCTGTGGTCACTTTGTGATATTTCAAACCGTACACCTGCAACTGGTACACTTTTCTGTACTGTATACTTCAATAGAACGTGCTAAAAAGCAAAAAAATGTTAAGTAGTTTAAAAACAAATTTCCTTGCAAAAATTGGGACAAAAATAGGTTTAAGGTTTAAACACAGCAAACACAAGATTTCAGATTAGTGAAGACCGAATCCTATATAAAGTGAACAATTATAATGACTTCAGGTAGCAATGCAATTCCAAGGGTTTTCTAGCACATCTCCAGTGTCACACAGGAAAAACCACGATTAGGTCTAGACGCGCAAGCACAGGAGACATAACAAAGCACAGCATGGTGCCCAGCTGCAGCTCTCCTCACCAGCTGCGCTCACTTCATCAAGCACTGCTTTAGGAAACCTGCTCTTGACACCGTGGGGGCAGAACTTCTCTGGACTGAAGCTTTTTATCGATGGCATTTTTCATCTCCCTGTTCATCAAAGCAAATGTTTTTGCAAATTACCTTTTTCCATGCCCACGAACATCCTAAGTTTTTCCCACAGTGAAACAAATCATAACCCTCTCATATATTTTTAGTATTTACATTAAACTACGAGAAGCCAAATACTATTATAAAGCTAAACAGATTTGAAAGTTCTAATGAAAGAATTAAGTAAGTTAGATAGTAAGACATTGTCCTCAAACATTTTGTTACAAAAAAATCTTTGGAATATAAATATTTTGACGTCACAACAAAGACCAATTTAAAGGGTAGTAACCATTTTCTCCAATTTTCTGAAATTACTCAATAGGTCAAAGGTACACGTGTTCTTTACTTGAACGTCAAGAAGAAAATCAAATTGTTCTTATGAAGATTCCAAAAGACACACTGAAAACTGAGAACTGAAGAGGCGGAATGGGTGATCTCACCTGTAAGAGAGTAGCTGTGTTTCAGAGCATTTAACCAAACTTTTAAAACAGCTTCTGCCCATTATCATTAAAAAGCTCTATTTTCCTACTAGGAATGCTGACATAAGATTCTGTCATTCAACACATGCAATGGGGGAAGATGTATTGATCAAGGTAAATTCCCAGTTTAAGGAAACTTACAAGGTAGTGAATCTCATGTACTCACTTGTCTCTTAGAAGAAAGAGCAGGATGCTTAATAATCCTATTAAGTCAAACACTTTCAAATACGAACAAATCTTATATGATAAATAATAAATTTAAATATAATAGAATGCAACAAGTTATTTGAACCTGAATGCAGAGAATAAATACTTTATTAACTGATTACAGTTGAAAGTCACAAACAAAAAAGGGGTATATTAAGGCAGAGCCATATATATATATATATATATATATAGGTAGATATATATATATATATAGAGACAAATCCAAAGACTGTTACCTCTTTACATTTTAACAACCTCTGCATTTTTCTTTTACACATTTAGGCAGTGTGCTTTCTTTTCTTCTCAGTTAAAGAAACAAATCTTGCCCAATAGTTCTAAGTCATATCTTGATGACAACTTACAGGATCATGGATTGAGACAATGACTAGCATATCAAATGTTATCTGATAGTTTCCTCAGAATATTCCATGTGTGGTGGTATATTTATGTGGTGGTATATTTATGTTGATGTGGAAAATCTGACAACTGATCATTTTTTTCTTTTCCAGCAAAAACTAACACATAATTTTAAAAAATGATTTTTAATAGTCTTAACTAAAATAAGCTTGGATGTCCAAGTCTGTCAAATGCCCAAAGCATATTATTTTCTGCCCTTCTCAAACCTCCTATATGTTTTAAGTAGTATTTAGAATATGATCACATGGCTGTATTTCAGATCTACAAATTTGAGTTTTTTGAAATCCAAAATCACTTCCTTATGCAAAGTGGCAATGCAAACAGCAATCCTACATAGTGTAGAATAATTTTTCTTCTGTATAGCTCCCTTTTATAAAAATGGGCAACCACACACACCAAAAAAAGACAAATTTAGTCCATCTGAAAAAGCACTCCAGCTCCCTAATTCCACTTTTGAAGGAGAAGGCAGAGGCAAGTTTACATTATCCCAGAATTGAGTAAATGGCTTTATTTGGTATCTTCAAGAAGCTTCTCCTTCCGTAGGGGATGTAGGTGTTGTAGGAGAAACTGTAACTGGTTTTCGTGCAATTCTGTCTAGTTCAGCGTGAACGTCTGATAGGACAGGCTTCTGGCCTACGTTAAAGGAAAAGAAACTAAGATTTAGACATAAGTATCTTATACACCAATGTCTCCTCATTTAAAAATTGCCAATGGTCTCATTAACTTTATCTAACATACAAAGTTATATACATCTTTAATTTTAAAATAAATTTCCTCATTTTAAATTGTGGGGTTTGTTACTAAACAGAAGTAAAACTAGCACCTGCCATTTAATCCCATAAAGATATTTTTAAAAGGGCACAGGACAACAGGATCAGTAAAACAGAAAACAGCAACAAAAGTTTGGAATCTGGAAAGAAGATGAGTGAGTGGTAATTAAATTAGCAGTCCCGAGAAAGGCCATAATCTACACTGAGAGTGGGAGAAGCCAAGAAGTAATTCAATTTATACCCAGAAACCTGTAAAAGGTTCAAAAATGGTAGCTGCAAGTATTTGTGAAAAGGGTGGCAAGAAGGTGCAATTAAAAAAAAGGAGAATGAGTTGAAAAGTCTGTCTAAAGAGCAGTTATACAACCAACAAAAAGAAAAAAAAAATGACTTCATCAAAACTCAGAACTTTTGTGCTTCATAGGGTGCTATCAAAAAAGTAAAGGGACAAGCAACACAAGGGGAAAAACCATTTGCAAATTCTGTATCTGACTGGGCTCCAGCAAACAATATATTAAAAACACTTAAAACTCAACAATAAAAAGATCAATGACCTAATTTAAAAATGAGCAAAGAATCTGAACAGACATTTCACCAAACAAGATATACAAACGGTTGATAAATACATGAAAAGGTTCCCAACACTAGCTATCACAGAAATGCAGATCAAAACCACAGTGAGATACAACTTCATAGCCACTAGAATGATTCTAATCAAAAGACAAGTGGTGATCATTTTGTAATGTACAAAGATATTAAACCACTATGTTGTACACCTGAAACTAATATAATACTGTAAGTCAATTCTACTTCAACTTAAAAAACTACACACACACACACACACACACACTCTCTCTCTCTCTAATAAAGAGACATTTTGGAATCAGCTAAGCAAAAACAACAAAACATCAAAAAACAAAAAAGATGAACTGTAAGAAATGCTGGAAAAGATGCGGAGAAACTGGGACTCTCATACCCTGCTGCTGGGAATGTAAAATGGTGCAGTATTTTTGGAAAACACACTTTGGCACTTCTTTAAAAACTTAAACATAGAGTTACCACATGATCCAGCAATTCCACTGCTAGATATATACCTAAGAGAAATGAAAACCTATGTTCATCAACTGATGAACGGATAAATAAAATGTGCCATATCCATACAATGGATTTTTTTTCAACAATAAAAAGAAATAAAATATTGATAAACATGCTACAACGTGGATGAACCTCACAAACATGTTAAAGAAGGCATATCCTCTAAGATTCCACTGGTATGAAATCTCCAGAAAGGCCAAATCTAATGAGACACATACCAGACTGCGGCCTAGGGGGGCCTCAGGGCAGAGAAGGATAACTGCTAATAGTTGGAGTTCCTTTTCAGGGAGAGGAAAATGTTCTAAAATTAGACTATGGTGATGGTTTGCATACCTCTGTAAGTATACTAAGACTTTGAACTGTACACTTTGAATGAGTAAACTTCATGGTATGTAAATTATATCTCAATAAGACTGTTTAAAGAAAAAAAAGAAAGAAGAAAAAAACGCCAGGTAACTGTACCTGACTTTTTGGCAGATGGTGGTAAACCACTGCTTCCACCTCCAGCCCCACCTCCAGGACTTCCACTGCCAACACCAGGGCCTCCCGGAGAACCAGTCTTTTTACTCAGCAAACTATTGAAGAAATTCGCCAGGACACCTTCACTTGTAGCTCCAGCTATAAAACATTAAAATAAGATTAAAAACTCAAAACATTAAATTTTCCTATAAATTATTACTACACTAATCATACACAGAAAATGAATCACACAAAGAAAATGTTCCAAATTCATGTCTAGTTTAATTTTTTTGAGGCTATGTAGCTTAGCTTCTCTGATCTACTCATATACAGAGCAAAATATAAAACAAAGTGTTGAGTGTAACAAAATAAAAAATAATATTTTAATTTTTAAGTAAAAGGCCAAAAGCATTTAAAACAGGTGTTAGATGCTAATATATCTTCTTTTTGAAAGGGGTTCTTCAAAAATGTAACTGTTGAGAAAATGTATTTCAAGCATAAAAAGATACCCAATCCTATATGAAAACCAGTGGAAGCTCTAAGAGATTAATGGAGAAAGGACAGCAATAGACAATGCACAAAAGAAAAATATAAACAGAAAGGAAATACTAGGCGGAAAGGCTCTTACTAGTTAATATTTAAAAGAATGCCACTTGGGTTGTGGGGAAACTGCAACACTCAATGTTGACAACATGTAAACTGAATAATCCTTTTGAGAAACATCATCAAAAGACATAAAAAGGTACAAACTGTCACCTACCAACCCCACGTATGGCAATTATTCCTAGAGAAATAACTAATCTGCATATGGTTTTTTTCCCCTTTAGGTTAACTGCAGTTAAGCTATTATAGAAAAAAAATACGAATTTCAATGACCTGCCTTAGGAGAATGACTGTATCTGTATCTGTAGACACAAAGATTAGAAGCTATTGTATAAAAATGAAAACAGCTACGGCAAAAGGTGGGATGATTCTAGGTGGATTTCTATTGTTAAATGTATCCTGTCATTTTCTCTGAGAGAGAGAGAAACGTACCTTTCATGTTTGGATCAATTTTTTTTGACCCAGCAGGGATGGGTGACACGCTGGCAACATTAGATGACACAGATCTGTTTGGTGTTCGAGGCGAGCCTCCTGGGACTCTGGGTGAGGCATCCTACGTCAAAATAGGAAAGCCATAATTATAAAACCCTGCAACTTTCAACTTCACCAAAGTTATTATAGAAGAATCTACTCTGCAACTGTCCCCCCATTTCTCCTGCTGGTCCCTTTACAGTGCAAGCCGTGGACAAAATCATGTCCTCGTTACCAGAATACCAGAGACCCATCACGTTTTGGAATACTGAGTTTCCTTTCAGTGGAAAAGGAACACACTGAATAATGAGGTGGTTACCAGTATAAGCTTGGGGGTCAGATCTGGGTCCTGATCTGGATTTGCATCCTATCCTACCAGCTGTATAATTTCAGGCAAGTCACAGTGTCCTCCAAAGCCCCATTTCCCCATCTACAAAATGGGGTAATAATAGCGCCTGCCTCATAGGGCTGCTGTGAGGATTTATAAAGTAACAGATGAATGTATCAGCACAGTAACGAATGTTGCCAAATACATCTTTGTGATTTAAATACTCTAAAAGGGAGTGAAGTTTTAAATCTTACAAATTTCAGAATTCTTAATTCAAGTTTATATCAAAGCACAGCAATATGAGATAGGTATATGATTAAGAAAAAAAGAACTAAAACAGTATGCACTGCGTTTTAGCAATTTTGTCAAAATCTAATACTGACCACAGGCCTTCCAGCTGCAGTTGGTGGTTGCTTTGCTAAAAGGGACTGAAACACACACACAAATTCTAGGTTAGACATTCAGGCATGTATTGCTGTATTTTTAAAGAAAAATTTTTAAAGAAAACAAGAACAGTTTAACCATAAAGCATACTAAGTCTACTTCTGACGTAGTTTCATACCTGTAGCTTCATAAGAAACACCTGGTCATCCTCTGCCACAATTTCCTTCTCATGTACAAACTGAAATGAGCAATGCATAAATGAGCAAGTCTTATACATCATGTTAAAACCATTAATAACTTATTCTCTAGATTAATTAAAAAAAGAAAACAAACACCAGGAATATAAACACGCCCTACACCATTTTCACATGGGTGAGCTGCCCTTCCTCAGGCCCTACAGCAGAGCTGTCCAGTAACTATCTGCAATAATATAAACGCTCCACATCTGTGCTGTGTCCAGTATGGTAGCCTGTGGCTACTGAGCAGCTGAAATGTGGGTAGTGTGACTGAGGATCTCAATTTTTAATTTTATTTGGCTTTACTTAATTGATACTTGAAAGCTATATCTGACTAGTAGCTGTCGTACTGGACAGCACAACTTGAGAGCCACAGGCTTATTAGTCACGCTTATAAAATCTGCTTAAACAACAGGTAGGTGTCTTAAAGGGGCCAACAGAATCCCAACTGAGTGAAAAGCAACTTGCCCCTGATTTCGCTGAAATAAAAATACAATGACTCTCGTCTCTGAATAATTAGGAAAAAAGGAATTGCAAGTGTCTCCTGCTTTTATTTCTGTACAACGCACACCATAGTCTATCTTCTACCCAGCAGCCAGAGTGACCCTTTTAAAAGGTGAAGCTAGAGTATATCACTCCTCTGCGCAAATTCCGCCCGCTCCCCCATCACTTTGCATCCCGCTCAGAATGGAGTCCAAGGTCCTGACTGCAGCCTAATGATGAGGCCCCACCAGACCTGACGGCGCCCTCCGTCTTCGTCCACTCTGGCCCTCCTGGTGGCTCTTTTCCAGCCTCTCCAGCCCCATCTCGTACATCCCTGCCTCAGGCACGTGAACTTTCACTTTCTGTTCCCTTTGCTTTAAACATTCTCCCCTCTTATCAGAGACATGTCCTCACCACTCCTGAAACTGACCGTTCCCCACCTCAGTCCTCTCGCCCTCCCGACTTTACTTGCACAGCACTTACCACCACCTGAGAGACGGCAGATACACAGATTTACTATTGCATCGCCCTCCTACTTAGCACCTAGTGCCTAAACAGCGGGTCAATAAATATTTGTAAAATACATAAAAAACAACTTAAAGTACAATTTTGTTGGTATAAGAGAGAACAGGAAAAATTGCTGCTTTTTTTTTTGATGTTTGCATTTCTCTTAATAGACATCCAAACCAAATACCACACCAACGGATCTTCTGTTTGACATTACTTTTCTTATTTCTAATTGCTCAATGTAAATGTTTGGATCTGTAATCAAGAATCTTATTATATGTTAAATCAAAATTATTTTTTCCTGAAACATGTTCAATTTAAAAGTCAGTGAGAAATACTACACGCAAACCCTCATTTTTTATACAACTTTTCAGAAATATGTATACTATCTAACCATAAAACATCACTTAAGCTTAATGAAATGAAGATATCTGAAAGAAGAGTAACTTCTGGAACCAGATTTAATTGTCCTAAGAATGACACACAACAGTCAAGACTAAAATTAAACCTAGGAACCTGGAAGCCCCCAGACAGCTGCGGGTGAGTGTGCGTAACAAACACTGCGCAGGAGACCAAGATCTGTCTCATCAGACAGAAGCCAATGTGATTATCTTAGCAAGGTTTTCTTGGCTTCTGGCTGAACTCCAGGTTGGAAAGCTCACAGCTTGAAAGAGGACTCCCTTACCTTTCTACCTACAACCTTAAAATTACAGACTTCCCCCTCAGTTTAAAAGCCTAAATATTGAGACTATATAATAAAACCGTTACCTTTCGGACAGGTGGTTTAGTTATGATGTCTTCAAAATTATCTTCTGCTTTTAACGTCTGAAAATTTTCATACAATATTCCTATTTTCTTATCATTATCCCACCCTGCTGGACTGGAAAGAAATGCACAGGTAAGTCTCAAGCATTTATAGAGTCATTGTTTCATTCATTCCTTGATCATATTAAGGGAAACATTTTTATGAAGTGAAATTTGACCAATTATGGAAAATTAATCAGTTTTATTATAATGCTCAAGTTAAAGCTTATTAATTTCCACTTAAAAATTATTAATCTTCATGATTTTAAAACCTCCATTACAGTTTTTTGGGGGGAGAGGGTGGTAATTATTTTTACCTCCCAATTTATTCAGATTACTTTTCAAAGCATGTCTAAATTATTCACTGGGCCCTTTATGTATCATAACCAATTAAAGAATAAGCAGATAAACTGATATATGTAGCCAACAGATAGTTTAGCTATAATAGCAAGCCTTTTGAAAAGGGCTCAGGCAAGCAGTAAATCTAAAAGGCAATGATAGATAGATCAAGGCAAGTTATAAATAAAACAATCTATGAACAGAGTCTCACCTACTCATCATAGAAAAGTCTTCTGGTCTCACCTCAAAACTGAAAATGATGATGCACCAAAGTGTGTAGCAACAATGCGTGATAAAACAACATACTTAAGAGTGTACTTACATAAATACTGCATCTTTTTCCACAACAACAGCAGGAATCTTATAGGGAAATCCATATAGTTTCTGAACGATGTATTTATATACTAAATCTATATTTTTGTTCTCTTTTACTGAAGTGTAAATGAGTGCTGCACCATCTGAATAATACCGTTAAAGAAACTGGGACAAACTCCATGAACAGGTACATTAAATTCTGTGTTCTCAGCTTAACATTTATGCATATTAGTTTCAGAAATAATTTCCAAAGCTGTAATTACATGGTAATCAAGAACCTCAAAACTACAAAATATTTACATACAGGCTAAAATGCAAATAAAACAATCTCTACATAACTGATTCAACTTAACTTAGGAGGACAAAAATCACAAGACGAGAAAGTAAAGGTAAATTTAGTCACAGGCACCATTACTATCTCTATGTTTGAAGGATGTGAAGAGGCAACTTGTTTTTGTTTTTAACCTCCCTAAACTTCACGAAGGAGAGGTATTATTTATCAACAACTATTTGCCTTTTCAACAAAAATGGTTTGCACTAGCACTTCACAGTTTTCACTAGCCCCAGGAATTAGGGTTTGGGGGAGATCCACTAAATAGAGAAGGTGAATCATCAAGTACCATCGCAAAGCTTTCAGAAACGATCCACAGCAGAAATGGATTTCGTCGCCAAAACTTAATAAAAACACAACCCCACAGGAGGTTTAACATAGTAATTAAAGCAGATTCTAACTTCGACCTTTTATCCAAATGTCAAGGTGGACTGAAAGATCAAGAGAGGTGTAGAAAAAGGAGCAAAGTGGCTACTGAGAGATGTGGTCAGAGCGGCTATCAGAAATTCTTAAGACCGCTGCTTAGGACCACGCTCTTAGCACTAGCCGTTGGGTCCCAAGACAGATGGTGACTTAGGCCAAGAGGAAACGCTGAGAATGTTTGAACTTCTGAACTGGGATGCTCATATTTTCTAGGACATGAACCAAGGCTTATGAACCTAAAAGTGGTATAGCTAAATATTACTTGTCATAATCCTTACCGCAGTAGAAACAAACATCATCATCTTAACTAAAAGCTCAATTATGTGAACTTTTCCTTAATGATCTTTCTCATAATGAGAACCAATTTAGGAAAATTTGGAAGATTTCTACAGCTGAAAATTTTGCATTATAATTCGAATTTTAAAATTTTTTAAATAGAGATGATTTTGAATTTTTGCCCTCACTCAATCTCACACCCACACCCCCCCCAACACACACTCTCTTGAAGTGACTTCTCATTTTATATTCTTTTAAAATCAACTGGCTCTACTAAAGATCTGTCATTAATTTAGCAGTCTCCTTCCTGATTACATCTCTATTACCTACACTTTCAAGTATAGCATTCAATAAACATTTAAAGAGACTTGTTTTCAAATGTTCTAATCTGTAAAGATAACAAAAAAGCTACCAACACCTACTTCAATTACTCCCACTTTTTGTTTTCTTTTGCAGACAAATGCCCTTGAATTCACCCCAACTCAGCCATTACGTGCTGTGAGAAGAGAAAGGGCCAAGAGAAAGGGCCATGGAGGACAAAGCACTGAAGGAAAAACGGGAAACAACCAGTGTCAAGGGATCATATTCATTATTCAGCTAGGCTCTAAGTGGTCCTTAAATGTCCATTAATGACAATGAAAAATGCACTACAAACGTGTGTAGATTACTTATTGTTTCTATCCACTCCCAATATCTATCATTTCTTCACTTTTCAGACCCAAAAGCTTTGGTTGGGGAATGCAACTGCAAAACATCTGATTCAAGAGGACCGAGTGAGAACAGCTCTCTTCAGTGCACTCCAGCTGTCTGAAATTTTCAACAGGCAGTTCTCTTAAAAGCATTCACTTTCTCTAATTTTATCCTCCATTTAGTTGCAAATGTTACTCACTGGCTCATCTAATCCGTGCAACTCAGACTACGCCAGATTCCTTACAATAGGTTTTCTAACCTTGTGATCACAAAAACCACCCACAAAGTTTTTTTAAAATTTAGCACAGGTTCTCCAGCCTCACCTTGGAATGTTCCAATTCAGAAAGTCTCAGGGCACAGCCAGATTTTGGAACCATTGCATTAGACTGTATGTGGAGATGATGACATCCTGAACATGTTAAAAATAAGAACAAACAGATCCAAACATGGATCTTGCCCTGCTGTCCACCCCCAAGACATGAATACCAGTTTTTAATCAGAAGGTTCACAAAGCCAAGCTCACCGGAATTTTCTACATTAAGTCTGATAATTATTTTTCTTAATCATGGTACTTTAAATACAACAAATCAAAGTTACATATTTCATTACTTGCTTTTATATCTCAAAATATCTAGATATAAATGATTTGGGAACAAAATGAAATTTCCAACCAGAGGCAGGAGGGGAAAAGTTTATGGAATTTCTAAAGTCCATCAATTTAATTTCTTTACTTAAAAAACAAACAGCTAAGGTACATTGCAACAATCAATGTATTAAAAGGATACACTGTAAACAAAACTTCCGGATATGTGTCTGAATAAAATCAAAATGCTCGTCTCTGTAGTCGTGTTCTTTCTCCAACACACTAATGGCATCACACTGATGAGTTAAAATAATTTAAAACAACAACAACATAAAATTAACTTTAAATAATATAATGACTTAAACAGTTCAATTTTGGGTGGGAAAAATATCACAAAACTATCATTCTGATACGGTGACTGACCAGTAGGACCTAGAATATCAATTACTCCTATCTATTTAGAGACTTTTGTCTGGAGTCTTAAAACGAATGAATAATTTTATTTCTTTAAAAAGCACTTGGGAGTTCAAGATTTGCAGATACTGACTGGTATATATAAAATAGATGAACAAGTTTTTACTGTATAGCACAGGGAAATATATTCAGTATCTTGTAGTAGCTTACGGTGAAAAAGAATACGAATATACGTATATCCATGTATGACTGAAGCATTGTGCTGTACAGCAGAAATTGACACAACATTGTAAACTGACTATACCTCAATTAAAAAAAAAAAAGCACTGACTATGATGCACTGAATGTGGTGAGAACACCAATGGGAAGTTTTAGTAAAAAGAAATGAAGAATAATAGGATACGCTATCAGACATGGTGGTCATAATTGGTAACTCAACTACTGTGTCCAAGATCAAAGTTTTTAAGATCTAAAATCTATTCTCGTTCTATAAGGCACTCTATATCCAGGGAGTATGCACCCCTCGTTATTTCCTCTTTGTTCTCTGCTTATCTGATGATGCTTAACTGACCATTTCTGTTCTGGTGCTTTTATACACCCTAACTTCGATTTCACCAACAGCAAATAAGGGGAATTGTAGGCTGTTTTTGAAATGTCGCCCGTACAATCAATGAAACAACTCTGAGTTCTGCTTGCTACCAAAAAATCCGAGAAATCTAAAAATTAACAATGTCTATTATACCTGATATGAGTCTGGGTTCCATCTGCTGTGTAATTCTTGTATATATGCACATAAGTATCGCAGAACATTCTCCTTGTAGAAACATGATGTAGTGTTTTTGTCCATTTTATAGAACACTGACGGTACTTATTTCAAACTATTAGAGATACTTATAATTATTATACTGCTGACTTACGACACTTTTGGTGAAGCACTAATAGTCTAGTAAAGACATTTTTAACTGAAATATGAGGAACTGGCAAGAAACGTGTTCTCTCTGAATCTCAATTTACAGGGTCTTTAAACTGAGCTGAACCAATATTCTTCACCCATCCTGAGACACACATTATCCCATCCCCCTACACATTTTAAAAGCTCTTAAACCGTAGAACTGATGGTGTCTTAGATTCTGTGAAATACTGCAGATGATCTCTCCTGGTTTGAAAATTTTATGAGTCTGTGACTCATCTGATACTGATTCAGGTCCCTTTAGGCTTAACATTTTTCCTTTGGAAAATAAGAGCTTTTCATGGGTCAAGTTGTGGTGTAAAAAGAGGAAAATACCTGCAGTAAACAGCTCTTTCCCAAACAAAACAAAACCAAAACAAACCACACACAAGGATTCTATTGTGAGAATTTAAAAAGTTTTACAGAAAAGGTGTAAGTAACAATTAACTACACCAAAATCACTATTTGAAAAGCAGACAACAGACTTTGAGTTAATTATTTTAAACGCTATCCCCCATTCCTTTGTTATTGATAATTTCTGTTAAAGTAAAACTTAAGCTAGATTAAAATTAATGTGCAAATTTCACATTACAAAAAAAAATTAATAATCTTCTATCTCAAAAGGGTTTATATGTTCTGTCATTTTCTTAACTATTCCATGGCTTACATTAGTAAAGACATACTTAGGACCAAATGGGGAGAAGATGAACTTGAACTATCAATTATTCTTAAAGAAAATTTGATTTTATTGTAAAGTATATACAGTGACAGAACTAGATTAACTGAGTTTTTATAACAGCAATCCTATCAGGATCTCTTTAATAAATAAATAAATAAAAGGCCCTTGATAGCTGCATATCAACTTTACATAATGAGTACTGACAGGTCTTTAAAATTAAAAATTAAGTCTATTTTCAGTACATGATCTTCTAGTATCATGGTATTAGTATATAAAAAGTTAACGTGAAAAAATATTTCATAAAGTTGATAATTATCATCTTACCTGTAATTATACTGACTATACAACTGAAATAAGGAAAATGAAACTTGATCACAAATAGACTATTTGAATTAACATTCTTCTTCAAAGAAACTATGATTAAGATCACAAAACGAACATGTGCCTATCATTCAATATTTTAAACTATTATTTCTATTTGTTAATAAAAGTTATCTAGGAAAACTCTTGTATCAAACTCCAAAAGGAGCCTAGAAAATAAAACAGTTGTTCATCATTGATTAATACCAGCAGCAGAATCTGTAGGAAGCAAACTAACCTTTGTGCAAACTACTAGTACAGGAATGCCCAAGTTCTGTGTAAGTGTGTCCGCACCCAGAGGTAAAACCACACTGTCGTCTTTGTCCTCCTGGGTATTTCTTCTCTGAGGAGAAGCTGGGAATTCTTCTCCTGGCTCTACATACTCTTGGAAGTCTCTAATCACTGAAAATCAAAGTAAATAATTTTATACATAGTTTAGAAATTGCTTTTTATTTCAGCAGGCAGCGTTCTCTGCCATCATCTAAATACATATTTTACTGGAGTTCATATTTAGCCTTGTGTAGGAAACAAAAAGGGTTAGAGAAATCTATTTCAAAGACAGTACAGAAATACTGGACCCACATTAATTTTCAGCAGGCAGGGCAAAACACTGAATAGCTCCAAAGAGTGGGGTTCAATGCAGGCCTGGTTCAGTCTGTGTAAATTACTCTGGGCAAGTCACAAATGAGCTTTGTCTCTCTACCCTCTAATTCACAAAGGGCACTGAAAGGATAAAAGAAAAATAAATATGTGTGTTGGGGACTCCACAACTTAAAAGACAGTCCCAGATGACTTTCTAATACTAACTTCCTTTCTCCAGACTCTTCTCCTTTTTACCTAGGTGCAAGCTTGGGCCGTATTTATTCTATAACCCCCATATGAGATATTACCAATACTGATTAATTTGTAGAACTCATTTGCTAAACCGACAAAACCTTCACTAAAAAAAGGTTAACTTGACTTTACCAAGAGCCTTAACAATGTATGCTTTGGTTTAGTAATTGCTCTTCAAGGAATTCTCAAGGAACCAATCAGAGATACACACAGGGACTTCCTTACTGTAAGACTGCTTTTCGCGTTTAAAGGCAAAAGCACAAATATGGAAACACATTATCCACAGCACAGACTGAGACGGTATAGGAGGGAGTATTATACAGAGCCGCAAACGAGGAAAACGGTCCTACACTTACATGGGGTCAAGGAAGAGGGAGTCTGGAACAGGTGAGCGAGGTTCCTCCAGGAACACGGGGGCCTGCATATAACTTTAGCAGCTCTGGCAGCTATGACCCTTCAAATCAGAGGCTGAAATCTAACAGTGGTTCTCAAGTTTTAGCACCAGAAGTTTCTGATTCAGCAGTCTGGGCTGGGGCCTGAGAATATGCATTTCTGACCAGCTCCCAGCGGTGCTGACACTGATGCTGCCGGTCTTGGGATCTCACACTGAGAACCACTGCTATAGCATAAACTTAGGGGGAAGAGCCCCAGAAGCAACAGGCCAATGAAAAAAGAAAGGTATACATTAAAAGCAGTGAGACATATTTTCAATGATTTAGGACATACATTCCCTTAAGTTTTTACTGTTTCCTTGCATATAAATTCCAGTAAGCTGTCAAATTTCCCCTAAAAGTTACCAGCAAACAACAGTCAAGAACAGCAGCATACCATCTGTGTATTTGCTTAAGCAAAGTGCAACACTGACAAATGAGGAGCTCTAAGTGAAATCAAGAACTGTGACAAACTGGTTTACAACTTGTTAGAAACGACCCATATCATTTTCATAATTTCCAAGAACATTTCCAACTTACATGAGCATGTTCAAAATACATTATGTACTTTGTAAATAATAAAACCAGCTTAACATCTTTATATTTATGCTGTTAACATCTTTATGGACATACTTCATTTTGACAAGGTTAGTAAGATTGTTCTACTTACTAAGAAATGAAACTACTGAAAATGAGTAGCTGAAGAAAGATTCACATTTTTTTTTTAATACTGAAAAACTCCTTTCCAAAATGAACACATATGACCTTTTGGCAAAGGGGAAAAGTCTGCCATTATGTGTTTCCAACATAAACCTATATTAAAACCTAGCACATCATTCAAATTGAATTTCAAAAATAGTACTCACATTATGTTTCCTTCACTAAGCCAGGGTCAAAGTGAAAAAATTCTTAACAATTATCATAGTCAGCTAGGACATTTTGCCTTTGAAATCTATATTTTCTAGACTACTCACACTTTTGTTCCATTTCCTTCATTTCTTCAGGAGGAATTCTCAATTTGTCAATATGTTCTCTAACAACACTTGCCCATTTCTGTAACGAATCCAAAGCAGTCCAAGGCTTTGACATATCAACAACCAGCATAATTAGAGTGTCCTTCAGAGAAATGGCATCCAGTGAAAATTTGAGGAGGCCTTTGTGATATGGGTCTCCATCTAAGATCCACACATTACATCTTGTTTGATCTACAACAGACAAAAGGAAGTTACCAAGGCAACAGGATAGAACTGTCTCACCATCCAACTAACAATACTATTTGGTATTTTAGGGCATCCCCACGGGAGATGTTTCCTTTGGCAAGATTCAACTACTTGGGTTACGTCTACCAATTCAGTGAAGTCCTAACAAATATTCAAGAAAATGACTTAAATGTCAACACAGATTATCAGCATCCTTTACTTCATATTTCTCAATCCCAAACCACAGACTAAAATAACATGTTTCTATTCTTACCATCAGCAGAAAGAGCCATGCATATTAAAGATATTATATACAAAAATGAGAAGGCAAGCGATCTATAGAAGAAAAAAATGGCTGATCAGATGAGAAAAGTTGGGAAGTAGATGACATTTTTATGTCAAAAAATGAGAAGGTAAAAAGAGTCAGCAAAATAATCACAAGACACTATTATTTCACTATCTGGTGAAAAATGAACAGAAAAACTCAGACTCTTTAAGGTTAGCAAGAAAGCTAAAGTTTGCACTCCAGAATGCCTTAAGTTTAAAAATGCCACTATAGGAATTCCAATTCCAAATCAATAAAAACATGCCCTAACATAACTATTTACTGACTAGCAGGACTCCCAGTAAAACATGACATTCAGAAAAGTCAAAGATTAATACAGACAGCAGTGCAACTTGGAAAGCCTTCAGGTAACTTACAAGCAAAGGACACTCACCCTCCCTGTCTTCATCATGAACATTTAAGTACAAATATTCCAATCCTCTTCCTTTCTTATACTCCTCTATTCCCTGAATTTTTCTTATTAAGCTTGTTTTTCCAGCTCCATCTTCACCTGTAAAAAAGGACAGATCTTTAAAATTCTATTACAGATTATTTAAAGGTGTTTTCTAGTGTGCCAAGTGAAAAACCCAACTGGAACTAGCTTCAACCAAAAGGGTAATTTGATGGGAGATAACTAGGTAACTGCAAGGGTGAAGATGCAGGCTTCACCTCCAGGATTCTCTTGCCCAGTCGCTCTACTCTTCTTATTAAGTTAATTTTATCCTATTACAAATGGCTTCCTCCGTGGGTACTATTTAGGAAGCTCAACTCTTATGTCAACCCAGTTTAACCTACAAGGAACAAAAGACTTTCAATCTGAAGACTCTCAGGTAAAGACTCTTGACTGGCCCAGTGTGGGTTATATGCACACCCATGGGCCACTGGTAGAGGATAGATAAGACATCAAAACTGACCAAGGCAAGGAACTGTGACTGAAGCCTCACCAGAACCGTGAAGCCGTAAGAAATATGCAGCAAGGGAGAGGGGTGAGGATTGAAGGTAGTAAGCTGGGCAAAAACAAGGGTAGAGAAAACAGACAAAAATAAACTGTAGACTTAAAAAAAAAATCAACAGCAAGAAATCATGTGCACAATTTGCACAAGCTTTTTTTTTTTTAAATTAAAGTATAGTCAATTACAATGTGTCTATCTCTGGTGCATATACAGTCATGCATATACATACATATATTTGTTTTCATATTTTTTCTATTAAAGGTTATTACAAGATATTGCACAAGTTTAAAAAGTTTAAAACTAAACTGGCTATTCAATGTTTCAGTGAGAGTTTTTTTTTAATACTGTGAATTTATTTAAATACTACATAGTACTGTTCCTTGGACTTATTTTGTTATTAGCAGTATCATGGTATTAGTACTTAATAAAAGTGAATTTCTTGGATCTAAGGACTTATTCCTAGAGATTCATGAGTTCTTTGAGAATTTAAAAGTTATTTTCATTTTCATGTTAAGCATTTAAAATAATTATATACATCTTGGATCTTCTGAATAATCATCTTTACATCTAAATGCTGTCACAAAACTGCAGTGTCCACCTCTGCACTGGTGCTTGCTATCCTTCTGCGCCAAGCAGAGGCCGAGTGGAAGACAGAAAAGAGAGTGGACACACAGGCCCGCCAAACTCAAAAGAAAGTGTCCCAGAGCAGCCAGTACTATTTTCAACTGTAGCGGTCACACGGGTTCTGAAACATGTTCCAACACTTTATAGCGATGAGTGTAGCTTTAACTAGGCAATAAAGAATCTATCATTAAATGAGTACTTATTTTTCAGTACCACTTCTGAAGTGAAGCAGTGAACTATTAAAATGGTTCATCAAAATAACAGATTGGGTTGAAAACTATAGTATCTATGACAGTGACAACGAGTCCCATGGTGATCATGCTAAAAATGGAAATCATAAAGTTAACTGGTGAAAAGTAAAATACATATACTTCTGTTTACTAATAAGTTCACACTGGTGTTTAATTTCAACAAAACATCATTCATCATATTGATTACTAATTTAAACTTTTATCAGTTCTATAGTTTTTATGGCATTTAATTTATCATTTGTTTTTGGCTTTGTAGTTTAAGTATCTGTATCTGGTCATCTCAACAGGCATGAGCATTAGACATAATGAAAATAATTTAAATCACCATGTGAGATCTGTGAAAACTTTATTAATAGAGTCTGAACAGGCAAGAGCAGAGGATTTTCCAGGCAGTGAAATTATTCTGTATGGCACTATAATGGTATATACAAGTCATCAGACATCTGTCAAAGCCCATATGATGTTACAACATAAAAAACGAGCCCTCCTGTAAACTATGGACTTTGGGTGGCAACGATGTGTCAGTGTTGGTTCACTGATTATAATAAATGTACCACGGAGTGGGATGTCAACAGAGAGGGAGGCTGTGCATTTATGGGGACAAGGGATGTTTGTAAACTCTCTGTACTTCCTATTCAATTTTCCTGTGAACCTACAACTGCTCTAAAAGATAGTTCATTAACTTAAAAAAAAACAAAAAGGAGTCAGTCTGTTCTGTAACTTGAAAAGAAACAAGATTTCTCTTATGACAGTAAGAGACAGTACCACCACCCTCTCCTGTCCCGCCACTTACCTTCAGGTGGCTGGTCCTGAGCCTCTCTTGCAGGCTGCTCTTCCATCCCTACCCAACATCTGTTTCCCAGGGTTCCTTCTCACGCTACGTAATTCCTGGGGACTCTCCACACAAGACTTCAAAACCACCTATAATCTGGTGACCCACTGACTTCCTTCCAGCCACAGTCTCTCCTGAACTACTTACTGGTCATCACTATTTGGATGTCCCATAAATAACTCACATTTCAATATGCACAAAAGCAGTATCATCATCTTGCCATCTTCCCCCAAACTCACATAATTATTTACATAAGGCTCCAACCTCAAGGCCTTTATCCACGGTTCCCTCTCTCTGGAACATACTCTCTTCAGAAGTCTATGTGTTGCCTAAGCTTCTTCCTACCTTCCCTCAAATATCACTTCTTCAGGTAGGCTGTCCCTAACCACCTCATTTAAAACCACAACCTCCCAACATTCCTACTGCTTCTTGTTTTATGTTTCTCCACTGGACTTACTAACATAATTTTGTTTTTAACTTAGTCACTCCTACCCCTCAAAGCTCCAGAGGAACAGGCATCTTTGTGTTCTGCTGTCCGCTGCACCCCCAGTGCCTATTAACTCTGCTCCTTTCACAGTGCAAGGTCCATGCCCAATCCTCCTACAGAGATGCACACTGACTCTATGCACCTGCCCTACACATAGATCCTTTACCCTGTTCATCTCGCTTAATCACGACCAGTCTCCATCTTCATAACTATACCTCACCTGTCACTGCTTGTCCTGGGCCTTTACCACAATCCATTACAATAATTCATCACTCATATCTATAAAACTCACATGGCTACCTCTCATCAATAACAGATCAATACATAGTATGCACACCTCATTCACTGAACTTAGGAAAACTTTCTCATCACTGTACCAAGTTGTCAGTATTCAGCGCCTTACCACAGCCAAGACAAACTGTTTGAAGATACAAAAGTCACTAAATCCCACGTTATTTTTGGAAAACAAAGCACAGAGCCTAACAGTTTGAGTAAAATAAAAACCACGTACATACTTCATTTTAATAAACCTTTAAATCACAATTAATAAACCTTTAAAGTGGCAAGTAGGGCAATGGGGCCTGTGTGGCTTCAAACAATGCCAAAATAATTCATCCACCTATCGTCTGTGTACTTTAAGAAAGCCTTATCTTCCATTCCTTGGCCTTTAGCTGGTAGTGAAACAGACACACCAGCCTTAAGTGTGCCAGCCAAACAGTTAATGATCTGCAAACATACACTTATACAAGTAGAGAGTTCCTGTTTAAATAGACTGAGAAGAAAATCCTTCTATAAAGTATACTTCAGTGACCATGTTAAAATTATTCTCTAAACATTTTATCTAAATTTGCATTTTTCTATTAGATTTTCTTAAAGAAGGTATACTTTAAAAGGTGTTTTAAAAATAAACTATTTAAAAATGTAACAAACCCCATTCTAAGCTTGCTGGCCATACAAAAATACTCTACAGGCCAAACCTTGCCCTAGTGGATAGACCAAAAGGAGGAAAGATTTGTTGATCCAATTATAGTGAAACGCTCCACAGCACATAAGCCTGTATTCCAAATTATCTGTCTGAATCCTTTTCAAATAAGTCAGTGTCTCTGAGCCAAGTATAGGATCCAAGTGCTTAAAAGAACTTCAGTTTTACCATAAAGTAGTAACAGCCATCAATTTTCACTTCTCAGCTCAAACTTGAAAACCAAATTGATTACAAAAGAAAATCTCCTGGAACTTCACATAAAGTTACCAAAACAGTACAGCGGTAAAAAAAAAAAAAAAAAAAAAAAAAGTGTGCTCGCAATACTGTCTGTTCTCCCCAACAAATCTCTAATTCAACAGGATGTAATATGCATCAACTTTATCATGACAATTTAATCAATGACTTAAAAGCATGAAGATCTAGAAGATGTGATTTCTAACTATAACACTGTCACCATTAGCCGTGTGAACTTGGGTAAATCTAGTATTTCCATTTGCTCCCTATCTTCTAAATAGAGGGGGTAACACCAGACAATCTCTGTGGTGATGGATTTAAATTCTATGACCATTATAATTCACTACTTCTTGATCAGTGATACACTAGAAATGAGCAAGTGCACGCAGTGTTAGTAACAGCTATCCCGAACGCTTCCTGTGTATGCCACTGCTGGAAGTGCTTCACAAACAGTATCTCAGATAATCCTCACGATAATCCTAAAAGGTAAACAGTATAATCTGAAGGATTAAGTAACTTGCTAAAGAAGGGTCAGGATTTGAATTCAGCAATGCTGGACTATCACTGTTGTGGTTCCTGGAGCAGCAGCCTCCAGTCTTCTCCTCCCAGCTCAGGACAGACAGAGATGACAAAAGGTCATACACTCTGCCTCCCTTCCCTCCCAGGTCCCCTCCTGCCTTGTGGAAGGCGGAAGCACTATACTCTTCTTGCTGGGCACAGGTTTGTGCACCTGATGCCTGCTTTCTGTGCAGAGCCCTGGTTCACATTTCCAAACCTCTGTTGGAAGCTTTACGGTCCACAGCATCACGATAATCAAACTAGAGAGAATTCTAGCCTGCCAGACTCCGTCTTTACCCAAGTGACATATCAACAGTGTAAAACTGACATTTTTTAATTTGATATAAAATAAATCATCCTATTTTATCTGAAAGCTCTGATGACAAGAGCCACGAGGGGTTGTCACTGGAACTACTTTTGGGCTTGGACCTTCGGATAGCCTTCCAAAAGTGATCCAGATGACCCAGGTAGGATGGGGGGCTTTGGTCTGCTCCCCATCTCACGAAGAGCATCTTCTCCCTTGCCTCAGCCGGCAAGGGCAGAGAGAAACTGTTAACCAGCTGCAGCACCTGCCCCCGGTTATTGTAAGTAAACATTTATGCATGGCTGTTCAAGACTACAACCCTCCAATATGTCGAGGAGTGAGCATACAGTGGAAAGTCAGACAAGCCCAATCCTGAATCCTAGCTCAGCCTTGTAACCCGGGGTTCAAAGTCCCCTTCTGCAAAACAGTGAACATGCTCATATCACAATAAAGCACCCAGCAGAACACTCAAGTCACAGGCATAATACAGGATACCCCCACCCCATCAGCTGGCCAAAGTCCCATCTTTGAATATCATCACTCAGCAATCCACATTACACTAAAAAACAGAACTTATCTTTTATCACTTCTCTCACTCTTCCAGACTGACTAGACATGAACTGAAAACCACTGAGTTTAATTCAATAAACCAAGGCCAGCAAATGCTGATCCCAATGGTTATTAACAGTTCCTATGCTCCAGAAGTTTAAAGTCACACTAACACAACAGTTCTTAATTAACAAACATAGTATATATTCTACAGTTAAAATGCCTTTAAATTAACACGCCAATTTTTAACCTACCTACCAGAAAGGCAAAGATTAAAATGAATAATCCTTGGTGTTGGCAATGGTGCTAAATAAACAAGAACTTTCACATACTGATGACAGGAATGCAGAATGGTACAGCTTCCCAAGAGTACTGTTTAGTAATACCTAAAAAGACTTACATATATACACTTTTCACCCAGCAATTCAACTTATAAGATTTTATCCCAAAGATAATACTTGGCAAGTAGAAAACGAGGTGTAACAATAATTACCTATTTACCCATCAATTATAACTATGACAGAACCATACATATTATTTAGTCACTAAAAAGGAAGAAATCTTTAGCTACTGTCATGCAAAAAAAACCCTCTCTGATACATAAAAAAAAAAATCTCACTTGAAAATATAAGGTATGAGCCTATATTCTTTAAACAAAACACTTACACACCTAGAAAAAAATAACATCAATTACCTCTAGGTGGTGAGATCACGTGTTATTTTCATTTTCTTATCCTCATAAAACTTTTTTTCTCTCTCTCTGGCAAGAAACATGTATTATTTTCTTAGTTTAAGATAGTGAATACCAATTTTAAGAGGACGGTGTTTAACACATTTCTCTTAGTTCTTTTAACCCCAGAAGTACGAAAGGATCAGGGCGCTGTATGTATATAAGACAGGTTAGGAGGCTGTAATGTGCCCACCATCCCACACCTAGGGCCTCTAGATAGGCTCCGCCACGTCCTGGTCCTTTTCACCAGGTTTTTAGCTACAGCAACACACTCTCAGTCCTGCAGCCTGCAGGATACTCCTCCCCATCCTACTTGGCAAAATTTTACTCAGATATCACATTTTCCACAAAATCTTATGTAATCTATTTAGCAATTATTTCATACTGACTTATTTGATTTTTATATACTTTGAGTCTTTCCCCACAGGATGGAGGGCAGGGACCAACTCCTGGCAAGCCCTGTTTTCTCCAGATGACCCAGCAAAGCATTTTATGCCCAGTATACTCTAATAAATGTCTGACGAACAAATAAATAAAGAGGCAATCTGTGAGGTCCTTCTAACAGCCATTGCCTTGACTTTACAAAAGTAAGTCCCCAAAAGGTTAGTCCTTGGTCACTCACTTAATAGTAACAGAGTTCCTTATGAACCTGAGTCTTGTTTTTTTTTCTAACTCAAGGCTCCCGTCAGTTTTGCACTTTTCAAAGTGCTTTTGCTAACATTCTCCTACATGGCCTTCATATCAGCTGAATGACCACTCTAATCAGCCTACATCTGTAGTTTTTCCAGCTCTGTTTTCTGTTTTTGACAGCAGCACTGGGGGAAATATATGAACTACTCTTGACAATTCTTAAACCTATGTTCAGACTGTATCTCTAGCTGAAATAACCATGAATCTTTTAAGTAAAGGGTGGTCATCACCGATTCAACATTTATTTACTGAGCAACTATTGTTACCCTTGTAATAATAGTAAGTTACTTCTCTGAACAGGTATCTGGTTCCACAGTGTATTTCTTGAGATTTTCTACTTGCAATAATTCAAACATAATAAAAGCTAGTTTTGTTTCTGGTGATGATCAGCATTTTGTGGGACTTTTTTGGCTGCACACTTTGCCTTCAGGGAAAAATACAGACTAGATTTCTTCCCTGGGTGAAATCAAACAGCTCACATATACAATGAAATACTTTATTAATTTAAGCCAAACTGCAGTTACCAGGGGGGAAAAGAGGAATGGAGGGATAAATTGGGAGTTCAAGATTTGCAGATACTAACTACCATATACAAAACAGATAAACAGCAAGTTTCTACTGTATGGCATAGGTAACTGTATTCAGTATCTTGTGGTAACCTATAATGAAAAAGACTATGAAAAGGAATATATGTATGTATATATATGACTGAAACATTATGCTGCACACCAGAAACCAACACAGCATTCTAAACTGACTGTACTTCAATTAAAAAATAAAATATGTATAATTACAATCACTGTAGTAAGAATTGATTAATATAAAGGGTAAAGATGAAAAACCTCTCAAAAGGACCATTTATAAGTTAAGTCCTACTTAAAATACATGCTCAAGAAGCTTTGCCTTTAATATTAAAAACAAACAAGTTCCTTCTCACAAGGAAGAGAGAGAGAATGGTTTCTTTTCAAAAAAGAGAATGGTTAAATGCTAATGCAATAGTGTTTCTGGGTTTCACTAGGGGTCAGGTCTAGGTAGAGTAACCAACTGCTTAAACACAAGTGCCACGGCAACAGAGGTGTCCCTCATTAAGCTACATCCCAGAATCCAATGAATATTTGGATTTCACTTTAAAATAATTACTAGTACTTTCACTCAAAGATAGCCTTTTAAAAGTTACGCAGTAGGAAGAGTAACTGGCACTTTCTCCCTTGAAGGAACTTCTATCAAGTTGGAAAGCCACACCAGAGTCACAGAATACAGGGTCCTTACAGCTGTGTGACCTCAGAAAACTCACTTAAGAGGTCTCTAAAATTTAGTACCTCATCTATAAATCAGTGTGAACATCCACCTCCCAGATTTGGGGGTAGGGGGTAGGAGAGAAGAGGGGCAGAGGAAGTAAACTAAGATTTGTATGAAAATGCTAGGAGAATGGCTCAGACACATGCATACATTGCTAGTTCTCACTCTTTTCATCCACAAGGAGTGGGAAGAGAAGCCAAGTAGCAAGGTTTGGTTAAACCGCAACTTGTATTTAGGGTACATAGGCCTTGGTTCCTAAGTCTACATTGTTTCTGGAAATATAAAACCTTTTTATAGTCTCAGATTTGTTTTATTAAATATGGGACTCCAGAGATCACCCTAATTCATGAAAGACTTTAGGGCCAAGCATCCTCCTGCTGAGCAACTTCAAACTCATAACGAAGAAAACCACAGTCCCTACTTACGTATTTCTTCCCTCCACCAGCATAAACTGAATGAGGCCATAACATGTGATGGTAAAATGTCTCTTAGAAATCTTGAGAGGTATTCTAGAAGATTAATCCTATTTATGTAATCAGTATAAAAATCTGTTATTAGCTTCTTCCAAAGCTGAAAAGCACTTTGATGAAAATCCCAACTGTATACAAATTTTTAATTTCAAGCTTGTGTAATTTGATATTAGATGGAGTTTTACGAACTATTAAGTTTGTAAAAAAGGAAATTTAATCTATTCTAAGTATGGAGGGATGGAAGTCTAGGGCCTCTAAGTACATTCAGCCACATGCCAGTGGCAAAGGCAGGTTAAAAAAAAGGGTTTAAAAAAAGCACTGTGCAACCTTCAGTGCAAATTAGGAATGTCAAGAAATGAGCAAAACTGTCACTTTTGTTTCACTACAAACAGAACCATGTAGATACTCAACTAATGCATAGGAATAATTGGAACTCATAAAATGAAAACAAAATTCAGGAATCTTATTCTTTACAAAATGGCAGTATTTGAAAAGAAGTCTTATTTAACTTAGAGTAATTAAAATATAGTCCACTTCAGTTTATACTGTACAGCACAGGGAACTACATTCAATATCTTGTAGTAACCTATAATGTAAAAGAATATGAAAACGAATGTATGTATGTATGACTGAACTATTATGCTGTACACCAGAAACTCACACAACATTGTAAACTGACTATACTTCCAAAAAAAAAAAAAAAAAAAAACCCACTTCAGTGAGGTCACATTTTCGTTTAGTATTTATTAGTAATTTGTTTAAATTAGTAAATTTAAGACATATCCTGGATTTTTTTTCTTTTTTTGCTTTGGATCCTAATCTCTCTCTGTCCTATAAATATCCCTTATGTAGGCACTAAGTCAATAATTAGAGTTCTGATAAAATATTTTCTAATCCAGTTAAGAGAAACCCATCAAAAAATGTCATGGTGCTGTTATCACTTCACAAACATGATCTTACTCAGTTCTCCCCATAACCCTAGGAAGTAGGCATTATTATTTCTGTAAAATCCGTTTTAAGGATGAAGAAACTGAGGCTCATAGATGTCAAGAAACTTAATTAGGATCACAGGACTAGTATGTGATAGGGTCATGACTAAACCCAGGTTAATCTGCAAATAGGTACTTTCAATCACATTAAAAACAGGTAAAACTAATTTTTCAACAAGCTCCGTGTAACTTCAAATAACGTCAAGAATCATATACTGTAGGTTGGCAGCAGTCCATGAAAAATAATTAGTAATCTGGTTCTATCTAAACATTCCCATTAAAAGCAGACCCTGTCAAGTAGCCTTTGACTTCTTTGTTTCCTTTCCTGTTTTAAAATGTACAAAAAAAAAACCTCTTGAGACATCAATATCGAAGTTTTAAAATGTAACCATCATCTTATAAGCCAAACTTCAAAATTTCACATCTACAGTCTATGAAGGAAATCTCTCCTCTAAATGACTTCGGAGCTAAGCCTGCAAAAACGTGAACCTGTGAATTGTTCTCCCTCACTGTCCTCTACGACCACCCCTAGAATCAGCAAAGAAACAAAATACATAACTTCCAGAGAGTAGAGATACAGAACAATCAGGAGATGAGACATTAAACTATTTCTCCCTGTTAACATCCATTTGGCTGATGGGACTAAACTAGAAAGGTGTTCTACTGCCTTTTACAAATTTCATAATTATAAGTGGCAGTTAAAAAAGGCAGCTGCAACACAAGCCCATTGTACCCGTAAAAGCTGAAACAAATAAGAACATTTATCACGACTACCAGGTCTCATTTCTAGCTTCTCTGTCAATTACACAAAGAGCCCGCTATTAAATATTAATGTCATGCCATTTGCACCGGAGGTCCCGAGTAGAGCCTCCTGCTACCAATTTTTGTCATGAAAGAAAGACCGTCCTTATTTTCTAGGTAAACCCCAAACCACTAGAATCTCTCAGATGGGCTATCGCTCTCCGTCCTTCCCAGGGGAGGCTGTCAGGGCCACCCCCGCACACCCAAGGGAGGAAGAGAGCTCTGGGGAGGGCGGGTCCCTGCAGGGTCCCGGGGCAGGGGTCCCGGTTCTCCTTCTTCCCCTAGCTGTCAGCTACAGGTCAGGCGGCGGGGCGGGGCCAGGCCCGGCTTTCCTCACAAAGCGAGCCAGAACGCGGGCGGGCAGGCCGGGACCCAGGCTGGGGTAGGGGCCGCGCAGGGCGGAGCGAGGCGGGGGCCACTTACCCAGCAGCAGCACGTTCTTCCCCGCGGGGAGTTTGGAGCGCGAACGGGTGGAGACCTCGCTGAGGATGCAGGACCTGGCGGGGAGCAAGGCGCAGCTGAGGCCGGGGCCGCAGCGCGGGAGGAACGGATGGCCCCGGCATCGGCGCACCCGGGCGGGGGCGGCCGAGAACGCTGCGGCCTGGGCCGGGCGCCGAGCTCCGGCGGGCACGCGATCAGGGGGCGTCCGCGGGGCCAGGGGTGCCAGCGGGGACCCCGGGAGGGGCGCGGTCCTTACCAAAGGTTCTGCCCGTCCTCGTCGTCGCCTGCTGCGGCGCCGCCGTTGCCCGACGTTAGCTCGTTGGCCAGGGGGCCGCCCGTGTAAGTCGAGGCTAATCCCGGCGTTGAGGAACCGAAGGAGCCGACTCGCCCCACAGCCGCCATCTTGGTCGGGAATCACACCGCTGCCGGCAAAGCTGAATGAGCGAGGCGGCGGCAGCGGCGGCGGGAACCCGGATATGGAGCGTTCGGCGCACGGGAGCGGGGCGGGGCCTGCGGGGGTGGGGATGGGACTGAGGGAGCGAGCGAAGGCGGACTGCGCGTGCGCTGCAGGTTGGCGGGTGCGGAGGAGGTGCGCGTGCGCAGATGGCCGGGCAGGCCGCCATGTTGCAGGCTGGGTATCCAGAACTCAGCGGGTTGAAGCGCCGCCCGCAGCCCTGGGCTGCAGCCGGGCGTGTCGGGGTGTGTCAGGTGAACAGTGCTGCCTCCCACTTTTCAGTCGCGTCCACAAACCCCGCAGTGGGTGGGGAGTTCATGCACTGTCATTGCTGTCCCGCCCACCATCCAGGCTGAGCGCTGGTCCCTCGCTTACACCGACGCTTCTCCGGCGCCGCCAGGAAGGAAATGGGCCGCCCCGCTACCAAAGAGGCTTTTATGCAGCCCGGGCTGGAGTGGTACTCTGGCCCCAGATTTCTGGGCTTCTGTTCATTCTCAAGTGGCGACTTGTTCCTCAGATCTTGGCCCCACCTCAGAAGCAGGTTCCCCCAGCCCCCTGAGCAGCTGCGTGACGAGAAGAGCGTTGACGGGGCTTGCTTTAATATTTTGTTTGAGATACTCTGCGTGAGACTTGAAGAGACCCACTAGGTGAGTCATCTGTCCATCCAGTCAGCAGACGTCTATTCAGCGCGCACTGTGGCAGGCACAGTTGGCACTGGGAATGCACAGATGGAAAAGAGATAACCTGAAACAACTCCCTTTCTGTCAGAACGTTACTGGTTAAACATATTTCAATGTCTGAGCCTCCTAACCAGAAAAAGTTGATGGTTTTAAGGCTCCATCTTAAGTACACCTTGGAAGAGCAGTTGCTTAAAATAGGCTGCCCCTTGGATACTACAGCCCTTATTTAGTATTTGAAAATCACTTGTTAATATATGACCTCATCAATGCTGTTAGACCAGTGAGAAAATCCACAGCTAAAGACTGAATTTGCTATACATTGACGTTGCAGTTAGAAGCCTAGAAGGCTTTGGAGGCTGGCAAATCTGAGTTCAGATCCAGCGCTATTAATTTACTGGTTATGTAAGTTCAGACAAATTCTTTAACCTCTTAAGCCATCTTTTTCACTCAGAGCACTTTTCCTCAATTTTGTTTATATACAGTTGTCAGTTCCGTATTTACTTAGTCTGGAAGTATTCACTTAATAATAGTGTCAGGTTTCTAATGCCCCATGATTTTCAGATGTTCAGCTACTCCCTCATACAGCATTCAAAGTTGTATTCCTTATGGTTTTATAATATCCCTGTCCAGCATTGTTCCATTAAGATGACTAAAAGAGAGGTCTACTACATGCCAGGCACTCCACGTTTTGTGACTTGCAAGCCTCATACTTTACAGGGGATCAGCCAAGTAAAACAGGTCAGAGGTGATAAATTGAGATGTTTTTACTTTCCACTTTGTCTAACAGCTTATGTCAAATTATGTTAGAATAAATGTCCTGGCAACTTAGATCCTGTTACTGTGAATACCTTCTATGGAACTCTCTACATGACAAAAATAGAAAACCTATGTATTAAAAGGAAGTCTATAAAAGGAAAGAATTAAGCAGTCCCTTGGAAATTTTGTTACATAAATGCTATTTACAATTGAGCTATTTCCTATACTATGATTAATTTTCTTACTTGCCCAACTTTTTGTTCCATCTAAAATTAACAACTGCCTTGGCTTTTATTTGCTTAGATTTCTGTGTCCTTATCTCTAATTCAGTCTCAACTGGTTATGTAAAACTCCCCATTAGATCTTCTAACAACTTCATCTTCTTGAAGACATCTTTAAGAACTTTTTAGTCTGCTCTAATTTGAAGTGGTTGTTCTCTGTACCTAACACACAGCTGTCATGACCTGGAATCTCCTTTTACCATTGTTCTGGAGATTCCCTTTGCCTCATTCCTGTATCTTCTTCTTTCTTCTTATTTTAGTGGAGAACTTCCTCCAATAGTTTGAGAAAAAGTGTATGGATATATTTTTGGAGACCTGTGTGTCCAGTCAAGGCCCAGCCAAGAGGAAAAAAAGAAGGCATTCTTATAGGAGTGCTAGATAAATGTTTAATGAAGGAACTATTTATAAAGGTGTGAACGATACTAAGAGGTGGGGATTAGCAACAGCAGGAAGATCTAGGCCTGAAGGGGAAAGAGGAAGGAGCGTTCCCCAGAATCCAGAGAGAGCTGCAGCTACAGGAGAAGGCGATCCCAGCAAGCTCTGTGACTTGCAGTAAAGGAACCCAGCAGTGACCTCTCTTTCTGCCCCGTAGTATCCTATCACTGTCTCTCATTGGCCAAAACCAACCAGAAGGCAGACAGCAAGGGAACCCAAGCAAAGCAATCCATGCACATTTACCTTCCTGAGCACAAAGAAGGATAGAGGAGGGTGAAGAGTGGACCTGGGAGGCAAACAAGATACCCAGCTCACTTTGTCTGTTTGAAAATGCACATAGTCTGTACTCAGTGATAGTTTGGCTGGGTGTACAATTCTTAGGTTGCAAATTATCTTCCCTCAGGTTTAAAAACCTTGACCCTTTGTCTGCTTGATTTTAGTGTTATCATTGAGAAATTTGAAGCCATTCCGATTCCTAATCCTTTGTTATGTGTTCTTTTTTTTTCCCCCTACTTGAAGGCCTTTAGAACTTCCACAAATTTCCAGTAGCACGTATACCCTCTTCCAATATCTGCACTGTCATACTAATTATCCTGTTCATTATCATAGAAGAAGAATCTATACTCTTAGGCTAAAGCAGTCTCTCCACATACACTAGTTTCCATCTCCTTTCTCAACTCAAGGACATCGCTGCCACAATTCTACCCCCTTTTTTCTCTAATCATTTATTGATCTCCACTGGATCATTTCCTCATTCCTGCTCCTTCACCAGCTACTACTATGTTTCTTTCCTCTCTCTTTTAAAAATTTTTTTTTGTATTTCTTTTAAAAAAATTTTGGGGGTGGAGCTAATCAGGTTTGTTTGTTTCTTTGTTTCTTTCTTTTAATGGCAGTACTGACGACTGAACCCAGGACCTCATGTGTGCTAGGCACTCGCTGTACCACTGAGCTATACCCTCCCTCTCCTTTCCTCTCTTTAATGGCAAAACTCTTTAAAAAACTCTTTAAAAGTTGTCTTTACTGTCTTCAATTCCCCTTCCCCTTTGCCCTTCAAACCCACTTCAATCAGACTTTTACCCCGTGGCTCCACAAGAAACTGCTCTTATCCGTGTTGTCAGTTATCTCCTTGCTGCTAAATCCAATGGTAAATTCTCCTTCCTTGTTTTTCTTAACCTTTGAGCAGCACATGGTACAGTTGGTCACTCCTTCTGGTTATTCTTATTTACATGGTTTCCTGGTCACCATGTTCTCTTGGGTTCTTTCTCTGCCTCACTTGCTGCTCCTTTTCAGTCTCCTCCACCATTTCCTTATTTTCCTGACCACTTAATGTTAGAGGACTCCAGGGCTCAGTCTCTGTTCCTGTTCTTTGACTATGCTCACTCCCTTGATGATCTCATCCAGTCTCATCACTTTCAATTCCATCTGTATGATTAAAACTCCCAGATTTATCTCTCCAGCCAGAGCTCCATATGGAACTCCATATTAATACATCCAGCTGCTTATTTTGCATCTCCACTTGGATGTCTAATAGCATATCTAGAACTCAGCATACCCCAAACTGAGCTTCTGATCTCTCCCCCAAAACGCTTCTCCACCCATGGCCTTCCCCACTAGGTAGCAGCTCCTTGTTGCCCAAGCAATTCTTGACTTCTCCATTCCTCTCACACCCCACCTTGCATCTGTGAGGAATCCTGGCATCTCTACCTTCAAAATATGCCCATGACCCAACTTCGTATCACTCACCAACTGTTAACCACCTTGGTCTGAGCTGTCATCTCTTGCCTGAACCACTGTAAAAGGCTTTTCATCATGGCAGCTAGAGGGATCCTTTAAAAAATAAGCCAGACCATGTCACTCCTGTATTCAAAACCCTACAGTGGCTCCTCATTTCAATCAGAGTAAACACCAAAGTCCTTACAATGACCCACAAGGCCGCAAAGAATCTGGCCCCCCATTGCCTCTCTGGACTTTTCTGTTCTACTCTGTCCCTCCATTTCTCCCATCCAGCCACACTGGCCCCACTGCTTTTCCTAAAACATATTGTGTACCCCTTTGCTTTAGCTGTTCCCTCTGCCTTGAAGGAGGTAAGGAGCTGTCCAAACCAGTATCTTTCCCCGGATAGCCACTCCCTCTCCTCCCCCAATGTCTTTGCTCACTTCTCAGCCTCTCAATAGGGTGCACCCTGACCACCCCATGTGACGCTGCAACTTCAATCTTCACCCCTGAAATTCCAGATTCTTCTTACCTTGCTTGCCATTATTTTCCATAACACTACCTTCTAACATAGTATAAAACATACTAATTGTCTCCTAACATAGTACAGTCATCCCTTAGTATCTGTGGGGGATTGGTTCCAGGACCTGTCCACAGATACCAAAATCCATGGATGTTCAATTCCCTTAAATAAAATTTTTGCACTTAACCTACCTTATACTTTAAATCATTTCTAGATTTCTTATAATACCTAGTACAATGTAAATGATATGTAAATAGTTGTAAATACTATGTAAATAATTGTAACTACAATGTAAATGATATGTAAATAGCTGCCTGTGCATGGCAAATTGAAGTTTTGCCTTTTAGAACTTTCTGGAACATTTTTCCCGAATATTTTTAACCTGAGGTTTGTTGAATCTGCAAATGTGGAACCCACAGATATGGAGGGCTGACTGTGTAGAATTTACTTATTAGAATTTAAAATAAAATAAAATTTAAAAAAAAAGAACTTAAGCTCTGTGAGGGCTTCACTCATGTACCCCAAGCACTTTGTGCCTAGGACATAGCAGACATTCAGTGAAGATTTGTTGATGGTATGAGTAAATGAACAGAGTTACACCTTGTCACCAGGTTTCTACAATTTAAGGATGATGATGAGGATGGTGGTGTATGTGTGTCTTAAGAGGTGAAGGGGTTACAAAAATTTTTTCACTCCAACACCTGAAAGCAGGGGCTCTCTTGTACGATATTTTAAACTCTTCCTGATATAAATCCTTCTGAAATGTATTACACATTCTCTTGCTACTTTACCAGGTTGTCTGAATGCTGATTTACCTCTCTTTGGAGGCTCTGGGCCTCCTTAGGGGCCCTGCGGTTACATGGGGAAGTCTCAGATCCTGCTGGGATACCCCGGGGTGTTCCCCCAGATGTCCTTTTTAGTTAAGTTTCTGATGCAGCTGAGCCTGGGGGCCTGGAAGTGGGAACTGGAACTCTAGTTGGAAGAGAGACAGCTCCTCTCTCCTGCTTTCTGTCTCCCTTCCACTTTAGCCCAGGGAGCTGTGTCTTTTCTCTCCCTCTGGACCATCAGCCCTGCTTACTCATCAGCTTCCTGAAGGCCTTAGTTAAGTACTTCTCCACCTGAAGAAGAGCAATCATTTGGCAGACACAAGAGCTCCGCAGAAAACTAGTTCGGGAGGGGAACCTTCCGTAGGGCTGAGGTGGGGGAGACAGGCCACTTCCTCTTTCTTCGGGGGATGCCTCCCTCTGTGTTTGAGAACTGGGACAAAACAGCGCTCCCCCCCCCCCCCCAACTCTGCTTCCTGTTGTACCAGCTCCCACAGGCTGCCTCTGGCAGGTTTTCAAATAAGACTTGCTTCATCCACTGCGCCAAATGCTGGCAATCACAGATGATACAGATGCCAGCTGAAAAGCCAAAGCCAAAAGAAAAAGGAAATAAGCAAGGCGACGAGTGGCTCCTTAAAGTTTGACTCTATGAACAACTCAAATAATAAAACAGTGTCGGAAGGAACTTCAGTGGTTAAAGAGTCCCCTCCCCTCCACAATATATGAATTTTTTTTTGTAACAAACCTGACATTTGAGACAAAACAGTAATGTTAGAATTGGCAGAGTCCTTGCTTACAACCTCTCCCGGCAGGAGATCCAGGGATCCAATTAGAGGGAAAACAGGTGCCCAATGTTGGTTTTTTTGTTTTCCTGTGAGTCTTGTTTATCTCATCCTAAGTACCTCCTTAGAATGAATGCAATGATGGGTATTTAATTCACTTTTCAGTCACCAGTCCCTCTAATTACAGATCTACCTTCTCTCCTACTCACCTAGCATTTTTATCAGGTGAGCTCTCACAGAACTTACATCTTAGACAAAGAAAAAGATATGGAAATACCTGACAAGAGAAGGTAGAAATAGACTTTCTTGGTGGCCTTTTTTTTCCTTTTTTTCTTCATAGAAAACATCAGAAAAAGAATCTCCTCAATTTCTAGATCTAAAGTGAAATCCACACCCCTCCTGTTTAAAAACTGTATGCATATGTGTGTGTTTGTGTACACGCATTCCTTAGGATTAAATTTTACAGAGAAAAAAAATGCTTCATTTGCTTAGAAATGTATCCCTGAAAAATAGTACCCCCTGGATATTTTAAAAATTCCACAATAAGGCAGTAATTAGAATTGTCTTTTCATTTCAGGCCGAGTCCGTCCCCATGTCCACTCCTGGAAAATGAGTAATGAATGAAAGGTTAATAACCTGTCAATCAATACCCATTCACCTGGAGTAGACACTTGGTGACATGCACAGGGAAAACAAATGGGGCCAGAAGAATGTTTATTCTTCATCTAAGTGTTTTAATTATCTACTTAAAGATTTTTAATTTTTATTTATTTATTTTTTAGGGTGGAGGTAATTAGATTTATTTATTTATATAATAGAAGTACTGGGAATTGAACCCAGGACCTCTTGCATGCTAGGCATGCACTCCACCACTGAGCTATACCCTCCCCTGCTGCTTATACGTTTTTAATATAGAATAAATAGCATTTTTAGAATGCTTAGTTGTCATTGTTGTTTTCATCTGTTCTCTACCACTAAAAGGAAGGGAAAAAAAGGTTCATGGATTAATGTATCGTTAGCTGGATACTTACTGCGTGTATTTTTGGAGGATCTCATTTCCTTGTAACAGGTATTCTGAAGTTCAAGTCCATTATCCTTTTTTAAAAAGTAGTGATTTCAGTGCCACTTACTTCTTAGATTTCCAGAATTATACTCTGTCACCCTCTTTGCTTCCTAAAGGAGAAGATATCTAATAACGAACATTACAGATTGAGATCTGCCAACACTAGTTCATTAAGGTCATTAAGTTTTTCTGCTTGGGAGGCCCTACAATCAGGCAAAATGGAAAAAAGTATGAAATTCCATGGTAGGTTTAGAAATGTGCTGTCTTTTGGAACTGCAGGTGATTTCATATTCATAACAATTTAGTCTACTTTAGAGCTAATTATGGTTTCTTATTGCTTTTACTAAAAGTAAGCCTAGAAGTCTAATCTACTATATTCTGCACCAACAAAAACAGTATGTGTGTTTCTTTTTTCCCCACATGGGAAAGAGGTTGCAAGAGTTGCCCAGTGGGAAGTGTCTTACAAGCAAAATGAATGAGTTATTTTACACTGCATAAGATTAAAGTGCTGCTTATTTGAAGGTATTTAAGGAGATTCTAATGATCTTCAACTTGGTACTATTAGGAAACAGCAAGATCCAGTTTCCTAGTACTGTGAAAGTGAAATCCGGAAGCGCAGTGTCCTTTCTGATCCTTCCTCAGTAAATCTCCGGATTGTTTTGAAGAGTCAAAGTCATCTTATGTTTCAGTTCATTGGTAAAGGCGGAATAGCCAGATAACCTACTGCGTATAAGCTGATAGGTATATATATTTGAATACAGTGGCTCTAGTCTAAGAAGTATATTGGCCACACGATCTCATGGTTTAAAATTTTGTTCTAAATGGCAGCAATATTGTGTCTGACATTTTAGACTCTGTTCACATCATCAAATCTAATTATTAGGTTAAATAATATTAATGGTAAACCAAGTGATATAGACAGCTAATTTGCATCATTTAGATGAAATAAAATGTTTGGATTCAGCATTTGGAGTAAGGTACATGGGTCATAGGTTCCAGTCCAAGCTCCAGTATTTGACCAAATTGAATTAAAATCTAGATTCTCCTACTTACTAACTGTGCAACCTTGCAGTTGTTTAAACTCTGAAGCCTCAGTTTCCTCACCTCTCATAGAGTTATGAGAGGTAAACAAATAAAACCTGACGTGTAGTGAGCACTCTAAACGTTAGCAGAAATATTTACTGTTATTTTTATTTGAAATAAATGTATATGGTGTTCTGGAGAGCAAGGTTTCTCGGTGTTTAAATGTGCACATGAATTCCTTGGGAACCTTGTCTAAGTGCAGATTCTGGTTTAGTGGAACTGGGATGGGGCCTGAGAATCTACATCTCTAACAAGCTTTTGGGTGAGTATCAATACTGCTGGACAAAGTTATGCGATAGAAAGAACACAGGCTTTGGATTCATCCTTCTGCAGACTGAAATCCTGGCTCCAAACATGTTAGCAATATGACCTTGGCAAGGTCAAGCTTTCTCATCTCTAAGATGGAGATAGTAATAAGTATTTCTAATGAAATCATTTTTCTTTAAATAAACAATAGTGAACTCAGACAATAACTGACATATTCTAAGTACTTAAGTCTAAGTTCAGTATCAAGTGTGGGAGACTATGACAGTTTTCATTCCTAGAAAAGCTGAAAATTCAGTCTTCCTTGGGAAATTCTTAGAATTTGATCATTATGAAATCAATGTTAACACTGATTTGAAAATTTATCATTGCATGGCAAGCAAATCAATGCATAGCAGATGTTGTGGGGACGGATGGGGAAAATGCCCTAGGCACGTGGTAGGGCCTAAAGTCAGAGCGGGTAGAATTTCTGCGAGTAACCGAGATAACTGAGGAAAGAAGCCAGCTTGTGAAGTGTTTTATTTTACTAGTAGTATTTTTACCTTTTAGAGTATGGAAAATGTCAAGCATACATCACAGTATGGAGACAGTATAATGAACCCATCACTCAGCTTCAGTAGTTACCAGGACATGGCCAGTCTTATTTTAGTTTGACTTCCACCCTCTTCCTCCATCCCTGAATTCTTTTAAAGCAAATCCAAGGCAGTATTATTTTACGCGTAAGCATTTCAACGTATCTTTAAATCAAGGACGCTCGTTCTTTAAAAATATAACCATAATACCATTATAATAATTATTTCAAACAAAACTGCAACTATTGAATTGACAACATAAATTTAAATTACCATCCAGTTTTCACTACAGTTAATGAGATGCATATGCACGTTAAAGTAGAATTCAAAACAGCCTCACACTTAAGCACAAAGCAAATATGCTAGTTCCCTAAACATTGCTGTTGTCAAAGCAGGCAGGACAAGCATCCACTGACCTGCAGGACTGCCATCCTCAACATCCCTCCCCTCACTGCTCCAGCTGGTTCTTCATTGATCTGCCAGGTCTAGGTGTTGATTTCCTCTCCGTATTGTCCTCTGTATTCTGAGCCTTCCCTGCTTAATTCTCTCCAGCTGCAAAGAGACTGCTTTTAACTTTTGCCAGGAGCAAGTCACTCCAGGCGAGCCGATCTGAGTTCTGCACTCTCAGAAAAAGCTTAGAGTTCTAAGATCTCATAAAATGATAGACCTGGAAGGCACTTAGTTCTGCCACTAGATCTGAAAACTAAGGCGCAGCTATGCTAAGTGACTTGCTCTACCTTGGGATTACCTAAAAAACCTCTCAAAATAAGGGCAGATTATTGCACATCTAATCTGACCTTTCTGCAATGGTGAAATTTCAGTCAAGCAGTTTGATCTCTTATTTTATATTTGGTTAGTCTCTCTAACTTCCTGCTAAGGGCTAAACTTTCTTTTTTCATCTTGGACATTTAGAAATATACATTAGATTAGAGCAATAAAAAAGTTATTAAAGAAAATGAAAGGTTTTTCAGTGTTATCTCATTGAAATCCTTCTTGAACCCATATAAAATTTCCATTGTCATTTCTAATTATAAAACATTTCTAACATATAAATACAAAAAAGTAGTATCTATTATATTAATATGTATTAGCAATATGCACACTGTATAAAAGTAATATAATATCACCATAGAATGTCTTTCCCTCTTAGACCTTTTTTATTGAATATATTTGACATATAACATTTGTATACATTTAAAGCATACAATCCTCCAAGAATTTTTTTAAAGAAAGCCCAGTCTACTCCCATCCCTTTCCAGTCCTTTCTTTCTTAGAGATAGCCTTCATCTTAAAAATAGGTGAATTTCATTCTCATTCAGATGTATATTCATATAGTCAATTATTTTGTATGTTTTAAATTTTTACATGAATTTTATACCATGTGCATATTTTACAAATTGCCTTTTTCACTCAATATTATATTTTCAGGGTTGGGCCATGTAGATACAGAGGTGGATCTTAGATCATTCATTTTAATTGCTCTATAGAATTCTACTCTTGGATAACCCACAGTTTATTTAATCCACTCTCCCTCAGAGGAACAGTTCTATTAGATACCATCTGTTAGACTTATCACTAAGTAGCCTATAGTTTTGGTGAATAGGCTAAATGGCATCTTTGTAAATATGTATTGATTCATTTATTATTTATTATTATGTATTGGAATAATAATCAATTTAAGTTATATAATTGTTGCTTGCTGGTATATCAGCATGCACTTGAATGTTTGTATATTGATTCTGCCTCCACCAATTTTGCTGAACTTTTATTCATTTCAAGTAGATTTTCTTGTGAAGGAATGGTATCTTAGCTCATCATTTTCCTTAGTATTTCTTACTGTAACAATATAGAGAAATTTGGATTTATCAAAATTCTAGGGGAAAGGGTGGCTGAAAGCTAGAGAAACAGATGGCTTGATGGGCCCACTCCTCTTGAGAGGGGCAGCTGGAGCTGGGGGACTGCCTACCAAAGCTCCGTGTTCAGAAAGTGTAGTGGTTTTGGGAAGGGGTGTGACCTGAGGCACCAGTTGAGGTCTCATGAGATGGTGGAGGCTGCATCATCTGTGATGTGATGATCCCCTCTGTCTTAACATGTTCTCAGTAAAAACAAAACAATCACCTGCCGAGTCTCATTGGTATTTTCGCAGGAACCACTGAGAAGGTGGAGTTTTGTATCCAGACATGTTGCAGGGACCATAGAACCGAAGCTGCCAGGATCCAGACAAGCAGGAGGAGGTAGAGTCTGAAGTGCTGGAAGGCACTGGAGCTGCCCAGCGCCGGGAAGGAGAATTGAAGCCGCGTTTCCTAAACCATGAGGGTAGGAGAGCCCCCTCCTGACTGGCACCTGACATTCGGTGTTCTTTGACAGTCATCCAACTTGCATGTTCCCCATGTGAGGTCCACACTGTCAAAAGGCAGGATTCACTCACTTTTTTCCCAAAATTTCTTCTTTCAAGGTTTGAGTTTGCTAATTGTTTGGCCTTCCTTGAAATTAGAGTGTTTGTGATCTGAGAAGCATGAGAAAAAGAATCATCTTGAAATTACCTCCCTCACAGCTTGTCATAGGGCAAAATTCCATCATTAGATTCAGTTCCTCAGGGCCCTCTACACAGTAATAAATTATAGCCTTATGTTATCTGAGGAAATAATAAACTAAATGTTAATATAGATTAGTTTATTCATTTAACCCATCACTAAAAAGGAGAAGACAATGGGGAACAGCTTGGAGTCCACAGTCCAACTACCCAAGTTGAATCCTCACTCCTCCACTTACTAACTCTGTGTTATTTGGGGCCATTACTTAACTTCTGTTGCCTTGGTTTCTTCATCTATAAAACAGAGAATAATAAATAGTGCTTACCACATAGGGTGACTATGAAAATTAAATGAGTTAAAATATGCTCAAGCACTGAGAACACTCCTTACCTTGTAGAAAGTGCTATTTATTTTTGGCCTTAAGTACTAATCTTTAGGAAGCAGAACTGGTGGAATGGCCCAAAGGATGGCTTATTTTGAGGCAACAATGAGATGGGGATAGTCTACCCACAGTGTATGACTGAAACTATACAATCGGGGGCAGTGGAGGGAACGGAACATCCAGAATGAGAATGGAGGCTTTAAAGAAGAGGTACCAGATTGAAATGTTTTCTCTTTTGACATTTCAGGTGGAACAAATGTCTAGATGCCAGGTCCTGGCATTTGGTGAATTATAAAAGATCTTCACCAGATGTACCTTCCGTAGTAGTCAGCCTTTGCTGAATAATACCACACAAAAAGGCACCCCACAGCTCAGCGGCACATGACACTAAGCATGTGTTTATGGCAGTGGGTCTGCAGGTCAGCCGAGATTGCTTCCAGACTGTGGGTCTGCTCCACAGGGCTCATTCTGTGGTCCAGGCTGAGGGCTAGTGGCTACCTGGGTCGTGTTCTTCTCCTAGTGAAGGTCCAAAGCTTCCAGAGGCCTGGGTGCAGAGCTGATAGACTGTTAGTTCTGCCTGCATTCCTTTGGCTGAAACAAGCCACGTGGCCAAGTCCAACATCCATGGGATGGGAAGGTACTATTTTCCCATGAAGGTGGGGCAAGGACGGGGGACATATGTACTGAACAAAAAACTCACTTTTCACACCTCCTGTCTAAGATTTTGTACTTTTTATCATGTCTCCTCTCAGCCTTTACTTTTTTATTTTTTGAAGTATAGTCTATTTACAATGTTGTGTTAATTTCTGGTGTACAGCACTGTGATTTATTTTTTATTATTATTATTATTATTATTATTATTATTATTATTATTATTATTATTATTATTATTATTATTATTATTTATTAGTGAATATTTATTTATATTCTTTTTCATGATTGGCCATTACAGGGTGTTGAATATAATTCCTTGTGCTGTAAAGTAGGACCTTGTTGTCAGCCTTTATTTTTTTAGATGGAAGAATTTCAGTCTCTTCTCTCCTGATAAAGATATCACTCCCTTTGTGCTTTGCTTTGCCCTGCCCTCTGGTCTCCTAACCTTGTTAGATGGGACCCATTTTGTTGACCTTCTTGATTATATGTACACATTGGAAATAGATGCCAGTATCCTCTGCAATCAAGAGTAGTAAACAAAGTGAAAGGAGACTGACACTTTTGGAATCAACTACACACCCAGCACCGAGCTACGTGTTCTTCACACCACATTAGGGGTTCTTCATATATTGTCAAACACCTCTAGGGATGAGGCAGGCACATGAGTGAAGAGGGTGGAATATTGTAGTTTTCTCTGTTCAGATGTGACTGCATTTCACAGCAGTACCATTTATTTTATTCGCAATCAAAAGGAACCCCCATTGAAATTTCAGCCCCATTTTTTGGTTAGTAAATTTCTCAGCAGGCATCTCTGCTCTGCACCCATGGTAACTCTTCCTGTGGGTCACTTCAGAGTACCCTGTTACTTTGTCTTCTTTTGACATAGACACATTTTACACTTTAGACATTAATAAATACTCTCTTCCACAAAGAGCACTGCTCTCTGACAATTTTCTTTCAGTACACAGCCCTCATGGTCTGTATTTGACTTTCCCACTTTTGTTAGGGATATGCATACAGAGATATTTCATTTTTCTCTTGGTTCTAAGAAAACAACTACATAAGAGTGATGTCAAGTGGCAACTGACATTCAGCTGTATTGTCAGAGTTTCCTTCAGGGTGAGTACATGCCCACCCAAGGCAGGGAAGCGTCACTCAGCTCCCGACAGTTATTGCCATTTAGGAAGTCAAGCCCAGCATTGCTAGATCTTCTCTTTATTAAGACAAGTCAGGAATCCAGATTTTTCATGTAAAAGTTCCCAATTTTCAAGTGTCACCAACCGTATCAGTTAGGATACACTAGGCTAGCTATGCTGTACTAACAAATAAACCCCCAAATATCATTGGTTTAGTGCATCGTACAGAGTCAGATGCAGGTCAGCAGGGTTCTCTTCCATCTGGTGACTCAGGGGGCCAGGATCCCTTTCTCTTGTGATGCTGCCACCTGAACATATGGTTTCCAAGGTCCCCACTGCAGGGGAAGATAGCGATGGAAGATGCACTCCAGCTCTTAAGTGCCTTGGCCAGGAAATGGCACACATCATTTCAGTTCACAGTCCATTGGTCAGATGGAGTTGCCTGAGTCTAAAGAAGGCAGGGAAGTGAAGGGGAGCTGTTGGATATTTGATGACCATTAACTGCTCCTACCATAGCAATTAATTCAAAGCAAACAAACAAACTAGCAAAATCTCTGGACAAATCAAACAAAATACAAACACAGTCTAGGGTCCAATCCAGGGGCTAACATACCAGAGTAATTATTTTCCAATTGAAAATAACTAGAGCTCAAAAAGATTGTGCCTTGCCCAAGCTAATGAATGTCAGAACTGAGTCCATATTCTTTATCCATACCGTGCTACTGGTGGGTATTTTGTATTGATTAAATATTATATAGGGGCCTCCAGGCTTCCTAAGTACCCCTTAAAACTCTTCTGTGTCTGGGATTAAATAGACTGTCACAATGAACAAGAACTTTATTAACTCTAATATGTGACTTACAGACTTTGGTGTAGCCCACTGGTTCTCAAACTTGAGAATCTGCTGGAGAGCTTGTTCAGACACAGATTGCTGAGCCCCACCCCAGAGCTTCTGATTCAGTAGGTGGGAGTAGCGGGGGATACAAATTTGCATTTATAATGAATTCCCATGTGATACTGTTGCTGCTGGCCTGGGGACATGTTAAGAACCGCTGGTCTAGAACTGGGTCCTGGGTCCTAGAATCAGCCCAGACAACAAATTAATGACTTTGGGAGGATGACTTGGCCTCTGGGTTTCCATTGCCTCATCGGTACAATAAGCATTTGGATCAATTCTACCATTTTATAAGTGTATAATTAAGAAATATCTTTTAAAAATACCAACAAACATTAAAATACCTGGGGCAGGTGGAAGGGGCATATATTGGTACAAAAGGAGCTTGAGGAAGACTTCTAGAGTTTTGGAAATGTTCTGTTTTTGATCTGGATGGTGGTTGTGTGTACGTACCTAGATAGAAAAATCATCAGGCTCTACATTTAAGACTAATGTAGAATATATACTTTAATCTACGCATATTGACCTCAATAAAAACATCAAGAATATGACTCTTTGGGGTTGGGTATAGCTCACTGGTAGAGCTCATGCTTAGAATGCACAATGTCCTGGGTTCAACCCCCAGTACCTCCATTAAAAAGAAAAAAAATTTAAGAAAAAAAAAAAAGCTTAAAAAAAAAAGAATATGCCTCTTGCCAAAAAAAAATTTTATTGCTTTTACACTAATTCTAATTTTTATTTTTAGTGTGATATAGCTTATATAATTTCTTTTTATTACCTTGCATAAATAATATCCACCAACAGCCAAAAGTGGTGGGAAATAAAAGTTTCAACATCACCACGTTTGTGTAGGGAGCAGATATTAAAACTGCTCCTCTTTCTGGTCCCAGGAGAGACCAAGGTGATAAGGGATCTGGGAGTACTGCAGAGGCTGAGGTGAGATGGGAGAACATGTTCTTCTGCATCTCACAAGCTCAGCCTGGCCATCACAAAGAACTTTTGGTTCCCAAGTGATCTGGATGAATATCATCCAAATGATTCATTTTATTTGAGCATGGAAACGTAAGGGATTTTTCCTGTTCCCAACTAAAAGAGAGAGAGAGAGCAATCAGAGTTATAATTCATTTGCACTGACTCAATTGAATGCATTTGACCAAAAAACAAAACTCAAAGAACAGAAATATTACATCGTGCAGTTAATTGTGTCTGATATTCTGGGCGTATGCCCTGGAATCCTGAAATGAGAGAAGAAGCGGGTGTGAATTTACTGATCTCTGAGTCAGGCAAGTCAGTCCTTGCCTCTCCGTCGGGTCTTGGAGCAAACGTGCACGTCTCTTTCCAGCTCTGCGTTGGGTGACATCACGATGGTAGCTTGGAATTGGCTCTGGGGGAGAATTCACCCCATGGATGTCAGCAATGCTGCAGCTCAGGACGCTTCATTTCAGAAAGCCGGACAACCAGCACATCACTGCTTACCTGCACTGTCTTGGCACACTGAATGTGCTTCTAGCATCTAAAGGTATGGATTTTTTTGGTAAAACATGAAACCTAAGTGTGAGTCACTTACTTCATCAGTGCTCAGTTGAAGAAATAGGTAGCTGTTCCTACATAGTAATAAAACTGGTTGTTTGGGGCTCACATAGAAAACCGGTTTTGTGTCTGCAGCTCTGTAGAGTAACATTTATGTCTAAAGCTATGTAGTGATTTATTTCAGCTTTTTTCAAATATTAATTCATGGTTGTTCAAAGGTAATCATGTGCAGATTTAAGACCATCACTACTGTGCTGGCTGAGGCTTCTGGGCGGACTAATTCCTGTACTGTGCGGGTCCCAGAACAGCCAGTGATCCATTCTGGTGTCTGGGCCAGCTTTAACTGGCATGACCAGAGTTGCATCTTGTTACATAAACCAAGGATATTTCTTTATTTTGGTCAGAACGTGATGTGCTCACAACTTACTGAGAATTATGGTGACATTTTAGGAGGAACATTCACTCTCCTGGAGGTGAGGGGCTTGGGAGTGCAGTCTAGGACTTGTATCTAACTAACTCTGAGATCTTGGAGAAAATTGTTTCACTTCATTGGGCTTTGGAGTCTCAGTCTCAGGGATGGGAGGTGGTAGTAGTGGATAATCTCATGTCCCTTCTAGCTCCAAAAGAAAGGAGATGTTAAACCAGCTTGCAGCCAGCTGTGAAAAGACAGTTGCACATTTAAATATGCAAAGTCTGCATGGTGTGGTTGAAGAGGATGCTATGTGCGACTTCCCTGGTACATCTCTGGTCCCATTCAGTGAGTCCTGGCCTAGGACAGTAGGGTGGCACCATGGCAGGGAGCCTGGTGAAACAGCTCTGCCACTTCCTAGCTGTGTGACTTTTATCCTCTCTGAGTCTTAGTTTCCTCACCTGTGAATGGATGGGTTGAATACCTACTCACAGGTCTGTTGAGGATTAAGTTAAACGAAGTATGTGAAGAGGCTTCGTAAGGTAGAAAGCATATAACAAATACTATTATTATTCATCACTATAGTTTGGGACATAATTTAAGATGTCAGAATCACGGTGAAATTCTCCATGCTTAATAATAATAGAACAGTAGCCTTCAAAAGAGATGAATGTTCTGTCTAGAGCATTGATGTATTTACAAAGATGAATTAACTCTTCGTAACTCTGAAAACAATTTGCATATAAGTTGATTATTAGAGATTGAATAATGGATTATTCTGTCTGGAATAATTTAAGCTTTTTATTTCTCCTTGTTTGTCTTGCTGATGGTACATACTAAGGTTAGAAGAAAATGAAAAGCAAAGGAGAGAGGGGTGCTGCTTGGAAAGGGACTTGCTGTCCACCTGGTGGTCCTCCTTGCCTTGTGCCTTCTTTGCCCTTCTCCCAGTGCCCCCAACACTTAGTCACCAGGTCGTTTCTCAGGACAGATTCACATTATCAGAGTTATTAGAGTTCAGGGAGACTGATGTATAAGCCAGAATCTCATTTTATTAAGTTATAAGGAGATATTTAACTGCTGAGGGGGCTGAATATTCACTCTTTTTTTTTTTTTTTTGCCAAAAAGTTCTAGAAACTTACCCAAATAACAACTACTTAAAACAGAAAACCCAAAATAACCAAATTATAGTGTCTTACACAAGATAGAAGTTTCTCTTTCTCATAAAAAAGTCTGGGTATATACAACGTATGATATAGCACGTGATACTGTTACCAGCTTTTCCAGGCTGATACCATAGTTTTACTGTGGCTTCTGAGACATAAGCTTTTACCTTTCTTTCTGCCATCCTAAGCCTGTGACTTCCATCCTCAAGGTCTTCTCCTGTTCCAAGATGACTGCTAAAGGTCAGTCATGATGTCCATGTCACAGGCAGCAAAAGTCTGCTGGATGGGGGCTTCAGCAAGATTATTATTTTAATGATAGAGAAGGAAGGGCTCATCTGACATATGGGTTTTGTCCTTCTGGCTCCTTCTTTGAATACAGATGTGATGCCTGGAGGTGGAGTAGTCATTTTGTAGTCTAGAGGATGAAGGTCAAATGCTAAGGACGGAAGAGCAGAAAGATGCAAGAGATCTGGGTTCCTAATGGCATTGTGGATTTGCCATATTAGGCTTAAACTATTTACCTCTGGACTTCTTGATAAATGAGAAAAATAATTTATTATTTGGGACTTACTGTGTGAGCCCCACTTTTCCTTCTCCGCTCTTCACTCTTTCCCTTCCACATTCCCCTGTATTGTTATACTGTGAAATCAGGAATGTTGAAAATGCATAATGCGGGCAGACATGATCAGAAAATGAGTTCCCAAAAGGCAACACATCACCTGAGGGGTGTGAGAGAAAAAGCCATGAATTCTAGCACTGGTGTGAGTTCCAGGCTGATGGTACATCTAAGAGTGGCTTAATTAGTAAGCGCCAGATGCTCTGGACAAGCAGTCTAGAGCAGCACTTCTCAAACCTCAGTGTACAAATTAAGCAGCGAGGCATCTTGCTAAAATGCAGTTTCGGAATCAGTGGGTTATAGGGAGAAGCAGAGCACCACGGCCCCGAGTGCCCCTGCGTGTTCTTGCTGGGTATGCCGAGAACGCAAGGCCCTGACTGCTCTTACCTGGGCCATTCCTTAGGGTTGTTCTTGCAGTGAGCAACAGAGAGATGAGCTGACATCTCCCTCCAAAAAGAACAAAAAGCAGGCTTGCTCACTGGTCAGTACAAAAGCGGTGAATTCCTTATGCTTAGTATTCCAGCTGTGATACGAACAGCGTCACCTGGGCCTTTCCACCACTGCCTTGTGGAACTTGGGGGTCAAGGGGAGCCAGTGCAAACCCGCATCATGCTCATGCTGCTTGTGTGAGCAGCAGAATGCTTTGTTTCTGACCAGAAGTCTTGTGTCCTCTGTCAGCATCCATGAAACAGTAACAGACTAACTCATTAGCTTGAAAATAGGAAAAAATCTCCAGTCCTTGATGCTGGCCATGGGTGGGACCTGAGATTATGCTTCTCTAACAAGCTCCCAGGTACATCTGGTGCTACTACATCTGGACCACACTTTGAGTAGTAACAATCTGGAGACCTCAAATCAACAAGCTACTTCACAGTTGTAAGATTGCATTTCCTCACCCACAAGTGAGATGAGTTGAAGGTCTCTTCCCATTCTAACTCTGTGAACCCAGGCCCCAATTGCCATCCGCAGATAAAGCCTTCCCCCATTCATTCATTCCTTCAGCCCGCATCTTTCTACGCCCATCATTTCCAGGGATAGAGAGCTGAGTGACTTCTGGATGTGCTCAGAGTTGGCAGACAATGAGCAGTAAAAGCTACTCCAGAGATACACATATGGATAGTGCTAAACAAGTCACGTGCATCCTTGAATTGTCATTTTTAGGTCAGGTGTCCATCTGATTTATTCCAAATCAGGGCACTTTTGAGAGTGAAAGAGGGTGCTACTAATAGTTACACTGGGATGACGGGCATAAATCTGGACAGTCTTGGGTCACCCTCTTTTGAGGGCCTCACAAAGCCCTCATTCCACCCAGATTTTTTTTTTTCCTAATTCAAATGAACATTTATTGAGCCCATGTTAAATGGGACGTGGTTAAGAAATGCCCCCCTCCCATCTCTGTACAATCCCCTCCTCTTTGCTCTTTTAGCTGGACACATCCTATGTCTCATTAGTTTTCTGCAATTATGCATTCTCCTCTAATGTAATGGTAGACTTGTTTAGAAGCTCAGAATCATCTTGGAAAGTGGTGGGTAGCCGAGAGATGGTCACAGCTAATTGGAGAATTTGCTTCATTTTGGACAAGTATTGAGAAGGACTCATCACTTCTGATGGAGGTGTTGGGCCGATCTGGTGCTCAAGTCATGATCAACAACAGTGACGTCTGCATAATCATCAGTGGAAAAGCTCTGTGTGGATTAAGTTGTGATCTACTGTGGCTTCAGTGGCTTCTTCCACAAAGCTGGGAGTGTTTGGCTCCGTAGCAGTAGCCAACCGGAAAGCCTGTGTGTTCTCCAAGTACCTGTCAAGGGTGGACTTTAGGTCAGTAGTGAATTGTAGGTCAGCGTCAACTCTAGGCCAGTGATCAAGTCCAGGGGTAGTGTGGGGAAAGTCATAGCCAGGGTGACCAAGGCTCCGGGCCTTCCTGAGCGTGGTGCAGAGGCTGAGTGCAGGGCGCTCTCCAAGGGAAGCAGGAAGGCGGGCAGGCCCTGCGTGCAATCCCCTTTCCAATCCCCTCTTTGTTTTCCCCACTCTTCACCCCTTTCCTTCCCTCCCTGCATGGATCCTCAAATGTCCTCTTACATTGCCCTGAAAGCCCATCACTGAGTGATGATTTGCTTTGCCAAGCAGCACACAGCACCGAGTCATTGCATAATCCCCTCCAACATTCGGAATTCCTGAGCAGCTGCTCTGGAGGTGGATGGAAATAACCCACCACTCCAGTTCTTATAACCCATTCAGGAGTGAGAATGTTATTTTTAGGGCATAATGATTTAAAAGCTCTTGCTGGCCTGAGGGGAAATGTCTTCAATGCTTTAGGGAAATGAAGTAGATTCTCTTTTCTTTTCCAGCCAGTGTACAGTATGAGTTCTTTCTTTGTAGGAACCGGAAATGATTCATTGCTTACCAGCACCAAGGGTTTTTTCTTTTTAATTTGTTTTGGGGGGATTATCTTTTTTTAACTGAAATATAGTCAGTTCACAATGTTGTGTTAAGGGTTTTAACTGGTCATATCCATCTTAGAGAATTTTGGACCATTGGAATTTAAGGTACTTTCCTGCTTTATGACCTATGCAGTAAACAAACTTGATATCCCTAATTCCACCTTGGTTTTGGGAGGATAAAGGTGATGTCTTTTGTTCCAAACTTCTCAGAGCATTGTCAGGTACACGTGGAGTGCGGTTCTCTTAGTGTAGATCCCCACAAAGGCCCTGAGGCAAGGATTTTGGTGCATGAGGTTTACTGAGGACCACAGTGACTGAGCACAGAGGGGAGGAGAGAGCAAGGAAGCAGATGCTCTTCAGCAGGTCTCTGGCTGGGCTTCATCCTGCTGAAGACTCTGAAGGTCTGCTGGAACGGGCCTCAGAGCTGTCCCACTGAGGGCTGAGAGGTGGGGTCTGTGTACACCCATGCCCACCTCTCACTGACTAAGGACAGCTTTGGGGTATTAACTCGTTGACACCTCTGGCCTACCCTAGACTGGACTGAACAGCCCCACTTCCCAGGGTGAGAGAACATCTCAGACAGAGAGACTAGGAAGTCCTCCAGGTAGGCAAAGGATGTATGGATGGGGCACTGACAGCTTCTGCTTTAAGAATTAGAGTCCAGTTCATAAATGAGCCTTGTGTTCTACATTTAAAATATATAGTGTGATCTTCTGAATGACCTTTTTTTAAAAAAATACTAGCAACATGGTCGATTTTTATCCAATTTTACTTTCTTTTAATTGAAGTATAGTTGATTTATAATGTTGTGTTAAGTTTCAGGTGTACAGCAAAGTGATTCAGTTACATATATACATATATTCCTTTTCATATTCTTTTGTATTATAGGCCATTACAAGGTATTGAATATAGTTCCCCGTGCTCTACAGTAGGACCTTGCTGTTTATCTATTTTATACGTAGTAGTTTGTGTCTGCTAATCTCAAACTCCTGATTTATCCCTTCCCACCTCTTTCTCCTTTGGCACCCATAGTCTGTTTTTGAACAACCATTTTTGCCTTGCAAGGTCTATTTGCTTTTAAATAAAGAAGCAGAAAATCCAGCTGTAGCTATTGGCTGTGGAGCAAAAGCAAATTGGAACTGAAGCCTTTACCATTTGCAGTTCCCATCCCCCCTTCTCTAACTTTACCCAGAGCCAGTGAGGTCACCTTCTCCCTGTAGAGTCAGCACAAGTCTGGGCAGAATATGACGCCGCTGACACTAAGCTGAAAACTGAGACAGCAGCATTTGCAAGAGACAGGAAAGAACAGGGGCTCAGACTCCATCATCTATATCTAGGCAGTGCAGGTAACAGTGTTAAATACCTCTGATGGCAGTGACAGGCAAGCCCAACACATAAAAGATGTCTTGCACGTGCCTGGTGCCTACATTAGAGCCCCTGCAGACAAATAAGAAGGCCCAAATATGTGCTCTTTTAAATACTTTTGGGTTTTCTTGTTGTTCATTAAAAAAAAAACACATACTTCCGGTCATTGTAGAAAACTTAGAAAATATAGAATAAGGTAAAGAAAGGAAAAAAATCAATTGTAATTCACATGTTGATCTGTTATAAATATATAAACAAAATAAACTTATAAATATGTAAAGAAAATTCAGATCTTTTATAATATAATCATATATTAGAACCAGTTGGGATCTGCCTGCGTAGATGGTTTAATTTCTGTTTTTCATATAGCATGTCTTGGGTTGTGTGAATCTGTATATCAGTGACAATTTTTCATGATTTCTCTGCCACCTGAATCATAGTCCACCACCTGGACGTGCCACAAACCATTTGGCCATTCTTCTGTGAACTTGTGGTGAACACCTTTGTGCTGACCACCTGACCTCTGGGTATTTCCTCAGCATGTGCTTTCAGGTGCAGGGTCACAGAGTCAAAGGAAATGAGGCCAAAAGTCTGGGGGCTGAGTGAAGGGGCAGCCTCCTCCCAGCAGTCCCTGGTGGGAGTCTGTGACTTACAGAGGTGACTTTCCTGGCAGTAGAGTTGCAGGCCAGAAGGGGTCCTGGAGCTTGCAGGAACCCTAGAGAACCTTCCTCCCACACCCGCTGTGTTGTTTTTCCGGTAAGGAAACTGAACCTCAAAGAGTTAAGTCAAATCACTTGCAATTTTTGGCAGTTATCGACCACTTCTGGCATACATGTAAGCCCTTGACAAGCCTGTCTGAGATCAGATTTGGCCAGGTCATCAGGCTCCGGACTTGGGTTGTTTTTAGAAATTAAATCACATCGTAACACAGAAGATGGAATGGCCAGACACTGGATGCCCAGCCAGAGGGAGGCTATGTTTTTCTGGTGCTCAGGAGCCTGAGTTTAGGGGTGATTTGTTATGCAGCAGTAGCTATACAGGTACAGCAATAGCTGATACAGAAACAAAAGAGAATTTATTTGATCTGATGCTGAGAATATTCTTCTTCAAGTGACAGAGGTCATGATATTGGCCCTGTTGTCAAGGAAATCATCCCACTTGACTCAGCCAGGAACAATATTTTACACCTTCTTAAGTAAACTCTGTTTCTTGGACTTCAACATTTAGGAATAACTTAAAACAAACCCCAGAAAACTCCATTATGGTTACAGAAAAGAATGTAACTATTATCAATCTAAAATGTGAAGGACAGAGTGGGTGAGAAGTAGAACTCGGTGGTAGAGTGCGTGTTTGGTGTGCATGAGGTCCTGGGTTCAATCCCCAGTGCCTATGTTAAGGAGGGAAGGAACAAAGGACAGTTTAAAAAAAAAAAAAACCTAGAGGGTGAAAAGAGGGCTGGAGAGAGAGGCAGTGACCACAGCAGCACCAATATGTTCCTCCTAACTGGTAAAACCAAGGACTGTTGACACACAGCGAAGGAAACCATCAGCAAAATGAAAAGGCCACCTACTGAACAGGAAAAGATATTTGCCAATCACATACCCGATAAGGGGCTAATATCCAGAATATACAAAGAACTCGTATAACTCAACATTAAAAAATAAATAAATAAATGGACAGAGGACCTGAATAAACATTTTCCCAAAGAAGACATACAGATGGCCAACAGACCCATAAAAAGTTGCTCAACATCATGAATCATGAAGGAAATGCAAACCAAAACCACAACGAGATATCACCTTACACCTGTCAGAATGGCTATTATCAAAAAGACAACAAATAACAAGTATAGGCAATAATGTGGAGAAAAGGGAACCCTCGTGCACTGTTGGAGGGAATGTAAATTTGTGCAGCCATCGTGGAAAACAGTATGGCAGTTTCTCAAAAATTTAAAAGTAGAACTAACATTTGGTCCAGCAATTGTACTCTTGTGTATCCAAAGAAAACAAAAACACTGATATGAAGAGATACGTGCACCCCTGTGTTCACTGCAGAATTACTTACAGTAGCCAAACTATGGAAGCAACGTAAGTGTCCATCGAAGAAGATGTTGGGGGGGGGGTGTATATATACATACAATGGAATACTTTTGAGCCATAAAAAAGAATGAAATCTTTCCGTTTACAACAACATGTACTCTAGAGGGTATTATTTTAAAGTGAAATAAGTCAAAAAGAGAAAGACAAATACCATATGATTTCACTTATATGTGCAATCTAAAAAACAAATGAACAAACAGAACAAAACAAACAGACTCATAGGTAAAAAGAATAAACTGATAGTTGCCAGCAGGGAAGGAAGTAGAAGACTGGACAAAATAGGTGAAGAGGATTAAGAGGTACAAATTTTGAATCATGCAATTAAAAAGTCATGGGAATGTAATGCACAGCATAGGGAACATAGTCATCAGTACTGTACTAACTTTGTATGGTGATAGATGATTACTAGACTTACCGTTGACATCATTTCGTAACGTATATAAATATCAGATCACTACGTGATATACCTGAAACCAATATTATATGTCAACTATACTTCAGTTTAAAAAAACTATGAACAGTTTTTGGAACAAAAAACAGAGGTTTAAGTCTATTATTTAAGTTTGCAAAGGCAACCAGTGATGAGGAAGAGGTAGAAAAGCTGAACTAAATGAACAGGGGGGATTGGACCCAAGCAGGACCCTATGGGGCCTTCCCAGGTACGAGAGCCCCTCCATGTTCCCTGTTTCTTGTTTGTAGAAAAAAAGGCTTTTGTCTACTAGGTCTTCCCTGAGTTCCAAAGAGCAGACTCGAGCAGTTAACAATTAGGACAATGGAGTTGCAGGAGTCCTAGTTTCTCCTGAAGGAAGGTACATAACAATCTAATGCAGATCTTTGAGTTGTTCTGTAGAAATTAAGACACCCCCAACCCTGCCATGCAGGTAGAGAATGGTGACTACCTGCAGACCATAAGCATATGGCCCCCAGACTGGTTGGAACCAGAAGGCTGAGATTCCTGAAACATCACCCTGTTACCACACTACAAACCGGTCAGAAGAAGGTCCATGAGCTGATCCACGTGTCTTACCACCCTCTCCCCTAACGCTGACTTTAAAAACCCTCCCCTGAAAGCCATCAGGGAGTCCATGCCTTTGGAGCATGAGCTGCCTGTTCTCCTTGCTTGGCACCTGCAATAAACCCTTTCTTTGCTGCAGACACCCGCTGTCAGAGTTTGGCTTTCTGTACCGCACACGCAAGAGCCCTTGCTGGGTAACAACCTCACATCGTATTCAACACATTTGTTGAATAAAATAATAAGACTTTCAAGGCAGGAAACCAATAGATGCCTCAGGTTAATAAGCCAAATAACAGAAGTCCAAGCACATTATTTAGGGATGTGGACTTAACCACTCAAAGAACTAAAATGAGAAATAGTTAAGGAGTTGCCTGCAGGGTTCAGAATGCAGAGAGGAAGGATGGGACAGAGGGCTGGTACTTTACTGTGGCCCTTGTGTATATGGAAATTTGAAAAATTCATGTGCTTTTTCTTTTTTTGGTGGGGGGAGGAAAGTAATTAGCTTTATTTATTTATTATTTTTTAAACAGAGGTACTGGGGATTGAACCCAGGACCTTGTGCATACTAAGTACACGTTCTACTATTGAGCTGTGCCCTCCGCACTCATATGCTTTTATTTCTCTACTAAAATTTTTTAAATTAAACTTAAAAGTCATTGTAGAAAATACGGGAAAAACAAAACTAACAAAACATTATTTGTAATCCCACCACTCAGAGACAGCCACTCTAAACACTTTTGAAAACAGTTCTGTACTTTGTCTTTTTATTTTCCTTGCAGTAATTCTATTGTGAGGATTTGCTCTGGAGCAGAAATGCTGGCTGGTAAAGGTTTGTGACCTAACTCCTCTGCTTCTTGTTTCCCCTACTTAAGGGTCTGCGTAATTATGCCCTTTGTTTTTCCCTCTCTCCACCCAGACAATTGTGTTTAACCCACTCTTTCCCCGCCTCTCCTTCTGTCTTGCCCAAGAACTGCGTAAGGTGATCACTGTCCCTTTCTCCTCAGCTGCAGGACTGTAGCATGTGTCTTGGTTACTTATTGCTGCACAATAAACTGCCCCAAACTTACTGATTTAAAACCACCACTTTTATCATTTTTCCACAGGTCTATGAAATGCTCAGGAATTTGAGCAGGCACAGCCCCCTTATCTCTGCTCCAGGTAATGTCTGCTGGAGCACAGTGTCCACCATATCTGATGCCTAGGCTGGGGTCATGGGCAAGCAGGGCCAGGGGCGAACGGGAATGGATACCTTGGGATGGCGTGTCTGGGGATTTAGCTTACTCCGGCCAATGGGGGCCTGGCTTCTGTTCCATGTGGCCTCAGAGCCTTTCCCTCTCTCCATGGTCTCTCAGCAGGGTGGTCAGTCTTCTTGCATGGCAGCTCAGGGCTCCTAGGAGCTCGGACCTAGAACTCTGGCTGCATCCTGTTGGCTAAAGCAAGTCCCAGCTCGGATTCAAGGGGAAGGGAACAACACACAGGGCACGAACGCCAGGAGGCACCGATTCCTGGCAGCCACCAATGTAACGGATTACCACGGAGTCAGACAGATATGAATTCAAATCCTGACTCCTCAGCTTGCTAACTGTATTTCCTTGGCCTAATTTCTTAACTTCTCTGAGCCACCATTACCTTCTTTATCGATAATCAGGATATAATTCTTTCTGGGCAGAATCACTCTTTGCATTGAATAAGAAAAACATGGATTATGCTAGGAATAATCACTGCATGGGGTTTCATAGAAGGAACTCAAGCATTGTTAAGATGCGAAAACCTTGGGGGAGGTAATTATAGCTCAGTGGAAGAACACATGCTTTTAGCATGCACGAGGTCCTGGATTCTATCCCCAGTACCTCCATCAAAAAACCGGGGGGAAAAAAAGATGTGAACCGTGAGAAAATAAATTCCTGGTAACCCTGAAGAAATCTTTGAGAGGGCTTTAGACTTCCAAGGAACCAGAAGTGGGAATCTCAAAATAATGTGATTCCAGTGAAGAAACAGGTATTATTGTGTGGTTCCACAAGTGAAGAATTTCATCCCTCTCTTCCATCTTGAATTATTGTCTTCTATTTGTCCACCTCTTGGCTGTACTTTAAGTTTAGTCTTTCTCTTCTTATCTCTGTTACTAATTCCCTCTGCCTGGTAACCCCTTGTCCCATCCAAAATCTGAAGCCTCAAGAAGGCCTTCCCATGGTCATCCACCTTTCCCTCTGGAAGAGAAGTCCCTTTAAGCCTCATCCCCGTAACTAATCACCGCCTAAGCGGGAGAAACAGAGCTCACACCCCAAAGGAGGCCCCTAGAACTGTTCGCTTTCTTCTGGCCTCCTGCCTTGGCACATCCACTGTGAGGCTCCTCCCCAAGGAGAGGTTTGAGAGCAAGTGACCTTTAACCCAGTGACAGTCCTCTTCCTGCAATCTCTGCTAACCTTCTTAGGTGTTAATATTTAGCATTGCCTTGTAATACGCAGGTGCCACCCACAGCCTTGTCAACACAACTTTATGAAATGCTTCCTTTGTTTCTTTCCCCTGCTTGTTTGATGTAGATCAGTAGAAGTGACACCCCTTTTTAGCAGAAGAAACATACTTTGAAAGTCAATGATTTGATGAAGGGCACAGAAACTGTTTCTCAGAATTGCTCTGTGATGTCTCATGGGATAATTAGCATTTTATCAAAGGCCTGAAATGAATGTAGAGTGAGGAAGCTGATCAGTTCTCCTCCAACTTGAGAGAGCAGGGCCGGGTTGGGACCTCAGTCTCTGCACGTCCAAGATGCTTTCAGAAGATGCTGATGCTGCTCATATGGGGAGCACACTTAGCAAGGAAATGCCACTAAGTAGCAAAGAAAGAGGGACAAGCTTTGGACCTCTTCCTGCAGCACTGAGAGACAGCAAGCAGCCCCCGGTTTTTACAGGCCTTTCCTTGCAACAAAGATCCTGGGCTTTGGGGACCATTGGAGCTCTGTTCTAATCTTTGCTCTCTACCCGCAGGGTGGTCTTAGGCAGAGTCACTTAACCTCTCGGAGACTCAGTTTCCTCACTTGTAAAGAAGGGGTGGGGTTAACATCTGCCCTACTGAATTAATTGTCCGGGAGGTTTTGAGACAGTGTGGAGGATGGCCCAGCCAATTACAAGTGTGGAATCAAGAGACCTAACTAAGCAGGAGCCCGACATCTTCAGCTTTTCCGTGTTCAAGTTGAGGACGTGGCTTTGTTTTCACAGGTCTGATGTTAATAAACAGCAGTGTCAGCGGGCGTGCTCCGTGTTCAGGCGGCTTCTCTGCTTTGATGGGTACACTTGAGCCACCCAAGGGCAAAATGAGGTAATGGAATCATGAAGAGAAGGCCTCTTTCTCATTAGCGGTCACACCCTCAGATGTGATGGTGTCTTTCATAGGCTGTTTTCTATTATTAAGTTCATGTGACATCTTTTCTCGGAGCCTTCTCCAGTGGCAGAAAATGAAAATATTTTACAGTTCTCATGGGTTCAGGTCCTTTTCTTCTCCTACACACACACAAGCATTTTCTTTGGGTCCCTGTTCCTCATTCCATAACCAAGCCTCCGGCTTCCCTAGACTCCCTCATTAAGTGGCAATACCTGCAAATCCCTTAAAGGACTTACTCTGTTCGCTTGAACTTTCAGATTCCTTTGATTGTTATTTTTTGGTGGGGGAGTATTTAGGTTTACTTTTTCAGCAGAGGTATCAGAGATTGAACCTAGGACCTCATGCAGGCTAAACACACACTCTACGACTGAGCTATACCCTTCCCTACTCAAATTGCCTTGAAATAACGTAGACTGCTCTGCTGTCAGGCAGAAGATAGAACTGCCCAGATTTCTTTCTCTGGGTTTTTGCCCATTTTGCAGTTTATACCCACCCACGAGATGTCTAACTTTTGCTGATGATTCAACGGAAGCCACCACCAGCAAAACCAGTTGTTTTGTGCCTGAAAACAGCCTTCAAGTTGACCTGAGAAAATCAGGCGACAACCCCATTTCCGCAGGTGAAATTTCTAGCTTTCTCTCTCAAGATGCCTAGAAAGAGGATACAGCTCTATGGTTAATTCATTAACTTATTTCTCCTTACTTATAGAGCTAGTTTGTTTTCCCAGTGAGGGAAAGAAAGAAAAAAAAAAAAAGACTACCTCATGAGCACATTTTCTCTTCATTTCAGCAAAATACCTAAACTACAGTTGCTATACTTTCTAACTTAAAAGATCAAAACTAGACAGTGGGAGGTTTAGAGTTTAGAGTTGTTAAGAAGGAAAGGAAACCAGTGGAATAAAGCTGACTAGTGCCTTATAGACATCAAAGATGGTGCCCAAAAGGTTTATTCACTAGCTGTGAACACGTGTTCACCAACATGATACGTATTTCAGAAACCTCCTAAATTCAAGGTGAATTAAGATTTTTTTCACCCTACAGCTATTTGACACTAATTAGTATGTTAAATGTTTTACATTTAAAAAATAAAACTAGGCCATGAGATAGGGTGCTTAGTTGGGAGGAAACTTTGATGAAGAAAAAAATATAAGCAAAAGCAAGAGGCATGTAAGTTTGTTTTTCCTTCAGAGACTATACATACTCAAGCAATGTTGATGAAATTTCCCATTTTCAAGTCTGTATATTTACCCAAATCATGTAGATAGATAGCTAGCTAGCTTCAAGATGCTCTTCTCCTTCCTATAAAGAGCTGTTTGTTGAGGCAGCAAATATTTCTTGAGTGTCTAATCCATGCGGGGCACTATGCTAGGTACTGGAGGCTGTGAACAAGACAAACAAGTAGCGCTCATTCTATGTGTTAATAGAGGATATTAGTTAAGAGTCTTCTGGTTACAAGAAACAACTACTCTAGCAAAAGGAGGCAGAAAAGGGAATTTATTGGAAAGCTACTACTGAAAGAGTTAAACATCCAAGCCCTGGATAGGGCAGGGCCAGGAATTCATGGTCCTTCCCCTTTGGGCGATGATGCCATTATAATGACTCAGCCCCAACAAGTCCCTACTGCTGTGTCTTTCAGGTCAAGTTTCAAGCTTCTGAGCAGAGAAACTGATTGTCCCAGCTTGGGGGAGGTGTCTATCCCTGGGCCAATCAACCATGGCCAGAATGGCAGGCTCATGTGGCTTGAACCTGCCCCTGTATATTTGAATCTTCCCAGAAAGTGGATAGAGCAGACACTCTAATTAGTTCCTGTATTATGTCACCCTAACATTTAAATAGGTTCAGGGTTGATATTCAAAATGTTTAACAGCTGCTATGACCCAGACACTAACTAATCGGAGCAAATGCTGCTTGTAGCCTAGAAACAGGGTCCAGGAGCCCCCTTGCCGTGTCAGGCATTAACTCTGTAGTTACTAGGTCATGGGGAGATATGGGACATATTATGGGAGGGGCCAGGGTGGCCTTGGAGAGGTGGGCTTTTGGGGAATTCTCCTAGAAAGCCAGGTGCCCCTGAAGCAGACTCACGAGATGCAGATTCAAGTGGAAGTGATTTATTAAGGAAACGTTCCCAGGAAATTCCGGCCATTAAGAAAGCTGATGAAGCAGGACATGAAGAAGAGGAAGCCAAGCAAGGATGCTGTATTGGGTGCTCCAGGGAAACAGAACCAACAGAATATACAGATGCAGTGGACACTTGAACAACACGAATTTGAATGGCGTGGGTCCACTTACACAGTTTTACACAATCAGATTGGTTGAATCCACAGATGTGGAACCACAGATACAAAGGGGCCGACTATAGGACTTGAGCATCCTCGGATTTTGGTACATGTGGGGACTCCTAGACACCGAGGAAGGGATATATATACATATATACACACATACACACACACAATTCCTATATATATATTGGCTCACATGATTATAGAAGCAGAGAAGTCCCACCATCTGCTGTCTGAAAACTGGAGACCCAGAAAAGCCAGTTCCAATCGGAGTCTGAAAACCTGAGAGCCAGGAGAATGGGTGGCATAAATTCTAGTCAAGATCCAAAGACCTGGAAACAAGGAGCACTGGTGGCATACTCGCAGTCCTTGGGCAGAAGGCTGATGTTGTAACTCAAGCAATGAGAGAGATTGAATTTTCCCTTCCTCCACCTATTTGTTCTCCCTTCCTTCATTCTATTCAGGTCCTCAACAAGTTGTGTAATACACACACACACTGGGGAGGGCCGTCTGCTTCACTCAGTCTGCCTAGTCAGATCCGAATCTCATCTGGAAATATCCTCACAGACACCCAGATGAACGTTCAACCAAATATCTGGGCACCCTGTGTCCCAGTCAGATTGACACTTAAAATTGACCACCACACATGCCCTCTCAAGCAGAGCCCTCAGAGGGTAGCTTTAGCCTGATCCCATGGAGGAGTTCTGGAGTGTACATGAACCTTGCAGATTTCTCCCAGCCAGAGGCAAGGACACTCAGCACCTCTTAGTCGCAGCTTCCTGGCCACAGTGGGCAGGGATCTACCTCCTCAAGCACTTCTGGCTTTCTGTGGCTGTGGCTGAGCAGCTGCTGCGGAAACCACCCAGAAAGTCGGGGAGGATGGAGCCCTGACATTGTCTGTGCCAGTGGGATTGGGGCAGTGGCCGCTTCCCACCTGGCTTAGAAGTATTTCAGCATTTTAACAAACAGGACAGCTAATCAAGTGTGTGCCAGCCTGATGTCAGCCCTAAAAATGATTCAGTGAAGAGTCTGGCAACCAGAGAGTGAGACAGTCTGGATAAGAGTCCAATCTCTTCAACCAACTGGCTGGATGACAGGAGAAGGTCACAGTCATCTAAAGCATTGGTTCCCTTAACTGTAAAATAAAAAGGAGTTGAAGTAGATGATGTTACGTCCAACCTTCTACAGGGAATGTCTCCCCTAATGACATTATGAATATGTCTTCAGTGTTTCTAGATCATGCCTAGATTTTGAGATTCAAAAGTAAATAAGACGTGCAGTGGACACCTGGCTCTTTTTCTTTGTTTCTAGAATCTAACCTTACCTTTCTATTCACTGGTCTCTGTTTGGGAGAACCCCCTCCACGTGTGTGGTCTTAGTGGAAAGTCATGGCAGCTTTCCAAAAGGAAGGTCCTCCTGATCGGCCCCAACACAGGCGGAGAGCTCGAACCTCTGGATCAGCTGCGTGCTCTCTCCTAGAGTCTGGAATTTGGAGCAAGTGACACCTGGAGGTGGAAATGGTTTGGAGGTCACTCCTTGCTGACTACACTCTTCCAGAGTGTGGCCTCTGCTGGGGTTCCCGCTGCCCAGCCCCCTGAAGCACCTAGGCTGCACCTTTTCCATGCCTGGCCATGCAGACTTGATTCCCTCTGATAGCCTTCCCCTACATTCCCCTTCTGTTTCATTACTTTCCATTCTGTATCATTGTTCAAGTGTTGTTGGCCTGTGTCTTTCCATTTCTAGAAGGTAGATGCCTTGAAGGCTGGGACTGTGGACTCTCCCACTGGAGTAGACTCATGTCTAGCAGAGACCCTTGCACAATTTAGACTTTCACTAATAAGCAAATGAATAAAAAGCAACAAATTGTGGCACAAAGAGCAAATGGAAAATTAACCATGCGATTTTTTTCTAAAACTCTATTCTGAGATTTTATACAAGTACCTGAGCAAACAAATGTTACTGCAATTTTTTTTTCAAATATTGAGGAAAAAGACTCACCTATGTGTCTGTTTCTTTGTCCAGCTCTTTATCCAGTAATGGTTTGTTTACCTGTGTGCAGTGACCTGGTTTCTAGGCATAAGGCTGAGCTTCCCATGACTGTTGTTTTAGGTGATGTTTATTTGCAATTTTTTCTTTTGTTCTTTGTGGATAAAACATCTTAATAACCATGAGATCAGAATCTGAAGCGGCTAAAAATCGACATCTTGAATGGTCTTCCATCCATTCCCCACTGTCAGCAGGCCCTCACGGAAACATCCCAAACACATGAAAACCTATTTGCTTTGAAGACACACAACAAAGAAACTGTGAAAGAAAAGCAGTGAAACATGTGCCAAGCAAGAGAAGGTTCCTTCTTATACTTTTTCTAAATCATAAAAGATGAATTCATTATTACCCCAAAATCTCTTGAGTCAGAAATTCAGGCACCTGATTATTCTACAAAATCAAAGTGACGACATCCTTGGAGAAACAGTTGCCTGGTAACTCAGACCAGAGGGTTGTCTTTAGATTCCTCTGGAATCTTGTGTATCTATTTTGGTTTTTCTGTTGAACTCATTTCCTTCCCTATAATCCAAAAACTGAACAGTTTGGGGGGAGGGGAATTCCACAAAGAAGAAAGTCTTTTTGCCTCCAGAAGATATTTTTAAGAAGTACAGCTCTCTCCATGCAGTGGAATTGCTCTATTTTCAGGATTGTTACATGAACATATAAGAAAAGAAAAGGAAAAATGCTTAACATATAAGAAAAGGGAAAATGCCAACCGAGAGGAGGTTTCAGACTGAGATGTGTGCTTTGAGCTGAAAGCCAGGCACCAGCTTTCTAAGAGAAGACATTAATTCAGAATCTCACATAAGATCAAAGTATAATTTACCCAGTTGGGAGATGCTTTGCAAACTCCTGCCTCTTCATTGGAGCAAGGAGAGCAGTCCAGGTCAGCTCTTACTTACCAAGCTCAGAAGCCCTAAGTCTACCCTCTTCCAAATTGGTGAACTGGTCCCAGATCTTTTTTCTCTCTGCACTTGAATAAAAGAAAGGTCACTGCATCACTAATGAGTCTTTTGGTTATAAACAAGAGAACCTGAGTGAGAGACCTTACACAAAATAGAAGATACTGGAAGGATTGGGATAACTCACAAAAGGCTAACCAAATAGCTTGGAAGTGGGCAGGAACCAGAGTGTTGGAAGTTAAGAGGCAGGAACCGCAGAAAAGCTGAGAAGGAAAAGCAGGCTAGCAGGAGCCCATGATGAGATGAATCAACTGCAAATATCTTTGTATTACTCACTCAAGATTCATAATCTCTGGAGAGAATGGTGAATTGGCTGCCTTTAGGTCTCAAGCCTGAGCCTGCTGTACCAAGGCAGTGAGAGGCAGGGTCTGCTAAAGGAGCCTCCACAAACCCCTTCAGCTTCCACAATGGAAGGGTAGGTACCAAGATTTAGTCATGGCAAGACTGTCCACAATAGGGTGATGGGAAGGTCATTTCCCAAAGAGAAACTCCAATGCTATCAGGAAGGGAAAATGAATGCAAGGAAGCCAAAAAACATTCACCATTGTCTTAGGTTGGGTTCCCAGAAGCAGAGACTAAGGCAGGGATTCTTATGCAAGAGACACCCTGAAGTTGTGCTTTCAGGAGAAACTCGTAAGAAGATAAGGGAAGCAGGATAGAGCAGGGGAAGAGGCTAAACAACAGTGAGGTTTCAGCTGAGGTCTAAGTTCAGAGGATCCCATGGGGAGTTCTGGAATGTGAATGACAGCCCAGAGTTGTCCCCTTTGAGGCAAGGGGGCCCAGCTCTTGCATCCTCATATCAGTCAATCATTGGCTGCATGATGCCCTGAGACGAAATGTCACCTCCCAGGCATTTCCCTTGGCTCCCATTGGCCAAGAATAATTCTCCAGAGAAGGGTATAAGTTTGAGCCATTAGCAGCAACACTTAGTGTAGCTGGGGAAAAGGGCACTAGCACAGCAAGGGGGATGGGGACTGGGCACCAACAGTGTCTACTACAACCACAGAAATAAAGGCCAAGTACTTGGATTTGATTTAGTGAGTCCAGGGCTTCCCATCTGTAGACTGGTGCAATAATCCTGGGACTGAAATTAATTCTGAAACGGATCAGGTGAAAGGGATCGATTATTGTGTGACTGTCTCATTGGGAAAATAATGTAATTAACAGAAAGACACCAACAGACAGTAAGAAGTAAAATTTCTTTGAAAGAAAAAGGTAATGAAACTATGGATATAGTCAAAGGATGGCAGTACAGGAAAAAATGTTATGGAGAAAAGATCACTAAAAATAAATTGAATAGACTTTCTAATGCATTTGAAGAAATGAATCAGAAAAAAACAATATTAAAGAAGCCTTATAGACCTAATGGGGAATTTGAGAATAATTAGTGATACATGCATGGAAAACTAAGCAAACAGAAATAGAGGCTACTGTTAATCCCAAGAAAAACAAAAAGTTGTACAAGGAAAGAAACATAACTATGATTAACAACATTTACAACATGAATAAGCATTATTTATTAAATTATGATTGACAACATTAATGAGTAAACATTTCTACATTCTCAATGACCTAAATGTAAATGTAAATAAAATGTGGGAGACACAAGAGAGAGAGAGAGAGAAGGGTGGGGGTTGGATGATTTTTTTTGCGGGGGTTGTCCTGTGTACTGTAGGATGATTAACAGCATCCATGGACAGACTATACCCATTAGATACTGTAGCCTCTGCCCAGTTTTGACAACAAAAGACTCCAGACATTGTGAAAACATTGTCAGATCTTCCCTGGAGAGCAAAATCACTCCCAGTTGAGAACTGTAGTTCCAACCCCTTTATTATATTTTCTTTACTAAATAATCTGATGGGGGGTTTTATTTCTCTGATTTGAAACTATTGTTTCAGAAAGCTGTAAAGTATGTCTAAATTTGATAAATAAAATATTCATGTAGTTATTTAGAAATATGCAACCAATAAGAGAATAAAGGAAGGATTAAATGCAGTTGCTACTGGCGAATAGAACTGAAGGACAGGGAGGGGTGATTTTGAACTTTTTGATTTTTTTTTTGATGTATGGATATACGTAGCTGATAAAAACAGAATACTAGGAAAAGAGATCATGGAAGATTTGGCCATTTTATTATCATGTACAAAGCTCCAGAAAGAGGCTCAACATTCTTACTCTCATAAGAGATTAAAGTGTTTATTCTGATCTTTTGTTTCTAATCTCATCTAAACCATATTCTCTTATATTTTGCCCAGAGGCAGGTGCGGCTGTCATCTAGCTTGAGTCATATGTTTATTTCTTTTCCAAAATGATTCTAAACTGCCTCCTTCCTCATGGTTCTGAGCAGAGAACTGGCTTACCTGGTTCTAATTATATAGTAGTCAGAGAATACATGAAGAAGCACTCTGCTAAAGATTACATGAACCTTAAAATAACATTATTTTATTTTAAATCCATTGCCAAATGCAAAGTCATGAAGATTTACCCCATGTTTTCTTTTAAGGGTTTTATAGTTTTGCTCTTGTATTTAGATCATGGATCCATTTTGAGTTATTTTTGTGTACAGTGTGAGATAGGGACCCAGATTCATTCTTCAGCATGTGGACGTCCAGCTGTCCCAGCACCCTTTGTGAAGAGACTGTTTTTTCCCCCATTGAATGATCTTGACACGTTTGTCAAAAATCAAGTGGCCATAAATATGTGGGTTTATTTTTGGACTCTGTTCCATTGGTCTGTTGGCTGTCCTTATGCCAATACCATACTATTCTGATTCCTGTAGCTTCGCAGTAAGTTTTGAAATCAGGAAGTTTGAATCCTCCACCTTGGTTCTTCTTTTTCAAGATTATTTCGGCTATTTGGGTCAGGTATTTCCCTTTAGTTCCAAAGCCACTTTCTGCTTTTAGCCAGGTTTGTGACCATTTCCAGACCATCATGGGCACCTCTAGCCATGACAGCATTGTTTGGAATAATGCCAGACCTCCAAACAAGGCATTATTCCTCTAAATAGAAGGAGATACAACTGGGTCTTTGTAGAAACACATTTATTTCAAGAGAGAAAAAATTAAGTCAAGCAAGATTTTTGTTTTAGTTTTTTGGTATCATACAAGTAAAACCAATACATTTATGGGCTGAAATATCTGTCTAAATAGAAGACACAGAAACCCGTTTTCTGTAGTTTGGATATAATTCCAGGCACTATGGTAAGTCTAACTCGGTGGACACAAAGTCAAGGTTTGAATGATCTTCTTGCTGTGTGAGGGTTGTTAAGACAAGTCCTTCTGAACAAAAACCTTGTGGGTACCCCTCCCTTCCCATTGCCCATTTGCCTTTTCTTCCTCGCAACTTCCTTCCTGCTCCTGTTCCCTCTCACACCTTCCTCTCTGAACATCTTTCCATCCTCCTTCTCTTTCCTTGCCCTGCCTTCTCCTCCTTGCCTTTTAAGATGCCTATCTCCTCACTGAATCCCAACTCAATTTTAGGAAAACAAGTTGGTTAAACTGATAGTCAGAAAGTGGTGTCAGCAACTAACTCATCAACAATCTAAGCCCTCAGTGTTCATGTGTCAGCCCAAGAAGGAGCCGGCAGGTAGAATAATTGCAGATTGTCTAGGAAAGGCATCCGAGTCCCTCTGGGTGTTCTACCACATGGCGCCGTTGAGCCTATGATGCGTGTATTTTGAGACAACCTAGAACTCTCTTTCTGTTTTCTGTTTTTGCTTTAGAGCAGAATCTGGCCAGGCACATGTGGCAGGGGGTGTTTTAGGGCTGGTTCCTTCTGGTCCCTTTTAGTCAAGTCCTGAGCCTTTCCTTTTGCTCCATCAGTGAATCGCTCTGGACATCCAAGGTTTCACTTTCTGCTCTGGGCTACTGTGCCGTGCGCTGTCCACACAGGGTCATTCTTCCTGAGTAATCAGCATGTTTTGTTGTGTTGCCTGCTGCCAGAGATTGGCCTTCACTGGCTCCCATAAGAAGGACCGCGACCTTGATGTAGAATCCCCTTTCCTGTGGCTCCGCAGCAGTGATGAAGGCTGCGTGCGGTTGGAGGTTCTGTTCTCGGAACTTCCTCTCCCCGAAGCACTGTGGTTCATAGCCGGCTGCCTGGGCTGGTGTTAGATCACGACTCCTTTTCATTTTTCAGGGACAGGACCCCTCACACACAACTTCTTGGATTCCTTTTTCCTTTTTTTACTTCATGTATATTTCTAATAGGTGTATTGGCTCTTGTGTCCCCATCTGCATAACTCTCCTCAGTTTTGAAACAGTTTGGGTAATTATCTGACCTCATCTTCTAAACATTAACTATAATAAGAGAGAAAAGTCTTCAGTTTGTTAGGAGCAGAACTTGCCTGGAGAAGGAAAAAACAAAGCCCATTATTATAATAAATATGGCAGTAACACAGCAGAAGCATTTAGGATTTTAAAAATTCATGTCCTTTTGTGTCTGATTTATTTCATCTAGCATAATGTCCTCAAGGTTCATCCATGCTGTAGCATGTGTCAGAATTTCCTTCCTTTTTAAGGCTGAATAATATTCCATGGTATGTATATGCTGCATTTTGTTTATCATCTATTATTGATGGACATTTGGGTTGTTTCTACCTTTTAGCTATTGTAAATAATGCTGCTGTGAACTTGGGTGTACAAATATTTGTTCAAGTCCCAGTTTTCAATTATTTGGGGTATATACAGAAATAAAATTGCTGGATCATATGGTATTTCTATGATTATACCGTTTTCCACAGCAGTTGTACCATTTACATTCTTAACAGCAACACACAAGTGTTCCAGTTTCTCCACATCCTCACCAAACACTTGTTATTTTATGTTTGTTTGATAATAGGCCTCCTAATGTGTGTGTGGTATGTCATTTTGGTTTTGATTTGCATCTCCCTAATAATTAGTGATATTGAGCATCTTTTCATACGCATATTGGCCACTTGTATATCTTCTTTAGAGAAATATCTATTCAAGTTCTTTGCCCATTTTTAATCAGGTGAGGGTTGTTTTTTTTTAATTTAAAATAGTTTATTGATTGCCATTAGATGTAATAATGTTTAAAATGTTTTGAAGATGAATAATTTTAAATTACATAGAAAAATGTAAATGAGACATGCTTGAAATAGGGAGATAATCATTTCTTCTTTGTTCATTAATAACTATACAATTATGACAACACATATGCAAGTCTATATTCACAGATTTGTATTCCTGCTTCATAGTGCTTTATGTTGACTTTTATTAGGCTTTACCAGTTAATACTAATTTAACCAAGTTGTTTTTATATTGCTAAATTTTAGGCATTCTTTCTATATTCTAGATATAAATCCCTTACCAGATATGACTTGCAAATATTTCCTCCATTTCATGGGTTGCCTTTTCACTCTGTTGACAGTGCTCTTTGATGCACAGAAGTTTTAAATTTTGATGAAGTCTAATTTATTTATTTTTTTCCTTTTGTTGCCTGTGCTTTTGGTGTCATAGCTGAGAAATCATTGCCAAATCCACTGCCATGCACCTCTTCCGCTATACTTTCTTCTAAGAGTTTTATGGGTTTAGCTCTCACATTTAGGTCACTGATCCATTTTGAGTTAATTTTTGTACATGGTATAAGGTAAGGATCTAACTTCATTCTTTTGCATATGAGTATCCAGTTTTTCTCTTCTATTTTTTTGTTTTAACTTTTTATATTTAACTCTGGCTTATTTCAAAATGATTTTGAAGTTTACTATTGACTAAAGGTCTAAGTGGATTTTAGTTCAAGTTACTACTCCATTTTCCAAAGCAATATCCTTGCCGTCCCCAATTATTTTGTAAGAACTTTATTGAGATGTAATTCACATACCATACAATATATACATTTAAAGTGTACAATACAGTAATCTTTAGTATATTCACAGAATTGTGCAGCCATTACCACAGTTTTATAACATCTTAATACCCCAAAAGACTGTGTTTCCTATATTAGTCACTCCCCCATTTTCTCCCAACCACCCCAGTCTTAGGCAACCACTAATTTACTTTCTGTCTCTACAGACTTGCCTATTACAGACATTTCGTATAATAATGATTATGTGTTTTTTGGTAACTGGCTTATTTCACTTAACATGTTTTTAAGGTTCATCCATATTATAGCATGTGTCAGCACGTCATTTCTTTTTAAAGCCAAATAATATTCCATTGTATAGATATACCACCTTTTATTTATACAGTTATCAATTGATGGGTATTTGGGTTTTTCCACATTTTGGTGCTGCTGTGAAGATTTGTGTAGAAATTTTGTGTCAACGTATATTTTAGGTCTTTTGAGTATATACCCAGGAGAGGAATTGCTAGGTCAAGTGGTAGCTATATGTTTAACCTTCTGAAGAACTTCCAGACTGTTTTCTAAAAAGGCTGCATCATTTTACATTCCCGTAAACTGGTATTTCTCCACATCTTGGCCAATACTTACTATTATCTTTTTTATTATAGACCTCCTAAAGGATGCTAAGTGGTATCTCATTGTGGTTTGATTTCCCTGATGGCCAATAATGTTAAGTATCTTTTCAGGTGCTTATTGGGCATTTGTACATCTTGTTTTACCCAATAATTTTTTACATCTTCTGTATCATACCTACCTATTCTATTCCATTTAGCTGTCTATTCTTTCATCAGAACCATACCTTTCTTTTTTATCCTGTATGTTCTGATATCTGTTAGGACTACTCTCTGAACTCCACTCTCCCTCCATATCCTTTGTTTTCAAAGTTGTGATTTGGGTATTTTCTCTTATTATTTTCTTGGAAAGAACTTTATAAACTGACACATTATCATGCTAACAAAAGAGACACCTTTGTTTACAACGATTCAAAAGAGACACTTTTGTTGCTAGCCATTCTTTATATATTCCTAATAACATTCTGCTACAGTTCATACATGCTCTAAAGATCCAGTGATGATTTATATTGGAAATGGTGTACATGCAGTTTGTGATTTTGATGAAATATTGTTGTATGATGAAGTATTTTTGAATAGCTTTAGAAAAGCGGTTGACACACATGAAATTATGAACTTGAGTTGGTTGATGCCAAAAGATAACGCTTGACTTGTGGTAAGAAGTTTCATCTAAATATTTCTCCTACTTGTGCCTTAGTAATTTGCTCACTAAGCTAGTCTCTAAAATTTCAGTTTTCCAGCACTTGATTAAACTTGACAATTGGGATTCTTCTTGGAAACGGTGGGGCAAGATGCTATACCCTCCAAAAAACATAAAAGTAATGCTCTCTTTTTTGTTGCCTGGCAACAGTACTCTTTGTTTTTATTCACAGGGAAATTTATTTTTGCTGATTGGTGTAACTTTGGCAGGGGAAGGGAAAGGAGAAAATAGTTCTCTCAACAATCAAAAATTGATAGGTCTTCATAACTTTAAAGAGCATAACAAGCATATACTATACAAAAGCATAACGCATATAAAATATAAAGGCAGAGTGAGTACAGAGAGGAACCTTCCTTAAAGGTTTTTGAGGACAAAAAGTCTTTGATTAAGGGACACACTAGATGAAGCCATTGCAACTCTCAAGCAATGTAGGTTCAAATTGCATTTATAAGGCTTCCCAATAGATCTCAGTCTAAATTGCATTTTATCTTCCACCCCGGTTGGTCCCTGTGGCAGACAGTATTTTTGTTCATGATTCTTTCTTCGCTCCCCACCCTCTCCTGGGTTTACGGTGGACAGAGCACTTCTCTAACCCATTCACTTTGGGCTTGGTCTGCAGAAAGTGGGTGGATGTAACAAACGTCATGTCTGACCAGAGGCTTTATAGGGACTTGTGAGATTTGGCTTGGCCTCCTACACTTCTGCCATTTGCCATGAGGAGAGAATGCCCTCCAACCATTGCCCCTTCAGCCTGGGTCCTGGAATGAGAAACACGTGGAGCAGACCCGAATCTAAGTCCAGGGCAAACCAGGCCACCCCACATGCAGTGCACAGACCAGTGAGAAAAGTAAACAGTTGTTATGAATCACTGACATCTGGGAGTTGATTGCTATGTAATGTTATTATAGCAAAACCTGGGTGCTGCAATCACTGGGGCTGTTCCTGTCAGTGCCTACCATGAGCAGTCACACAGACTTTAGAACATGAATGCTATGTTCCAGTTAGCTGGTCCCCATCTTCCCAGGCATTAGTCAGATGGAGCAAAGTCTGATTAAGAGACCAGTGGGCTTGTCTTGAGGATGCAGAGGGTGTTCTTGAAAGTGAGATTTATGTATTCATTTTTAAAGTCTATATTTATAAACTAGGGACAGATGTTCTAGGAATATTATTGGTGGAACAATCCATTTACAGAACAACTTATATGTTGTCATTTAGGAAAATTTCAAGGGTGCCCTATGGCAGCTCCAGAATTTCTATGTAGAATTTCTACATAGGTGGGTGGAATAGCAATCTGCTTGGAAGATGGTTGGGGAGAGCAAAAAATTTTGACATTACATTTGCATAGCACTTCGGTATAATGGAAAAAACTCCCAGGGGAGAGTATAGCTCAGTGGTGGTGTGTACTTAGCACGCATGAGGTCCTGGGTTCAATCCCCAGTACCTCCATTAAAATAAATAAATAAATAAAAACAAAGTAAATAAGCCTAATTTGCCCCCCAAAAGTGAACTTCCACCAAAAAAAGTCCATTAAAAATAAATTTTAAAAAAAAGAAAGGAAAAGAAAAAACTCCCAGCTGACCATATCCAAGGATTAGTGGAGGGTAGTTGACGATTATGTGGGAACTCTCAAGCCCCATACTCCCAAGTGCTCCTTGGCCCAGACAGTGCCTATATTAAGTGTATCTATAAATACACGGAGAGGAAGCTGGAAGTGTATACACCAAAATGAATGGAAGTTATAAGTGGAAAGTGGAATTCAGTGGAACCTTTACCCTCCTCTTTATATCTTTCTGTATCCTTTGAATCTTTTGCACTGAACGTATATCATTTCCCCCAAAACAAATGAAGTTATTTTCCACAAGGGAAAGAAAAAGAATCCTACCAGGACCTCTGCTTTTTCCCACATCTCATTTTAATCATCTAACTGGTGCCCCCAAACCCCTAAATTTCAGTTCTCCCACTATTTCTTACCCGCTTTTTAGCTTCAGTTAAGCTTCTGAAAACAACCAAAGAAACAACATGGGTATAATAAAGAGCCCCGGTCTGAAGGCTCAGATTCCAGTTCCAGCTCTTGACTTCTCTGTAGGACCTCAGCCTCCACGTCTGCAAAGGAAAGGACTGAACTGATTAGGGTTTGTAGACTCAAATGCCTAGAGGAGCCAGGGAGGGACAAGGGAGAGACCCAGGAGGGCTGGGGGAGATGGCGCTGTGCTGGGCTGCAAGAGCCGGCCCAGCCTGACGGAGGCACCACTGCAGGCCCTGGGTCGCCAGATATTCCTGTTTATCAAGAAACCGGAAATTTGATTTTTAAGGGAATTCTCCTGATATTTGAATGTTAGCAAATACATTTTTAAGCGTTTTGTGAATTCCTTGCAGTTCCAATTAACCTCATTTATGAATCCGTGTGGCAGGTGGTGGGCTGACACTGGGTCAGGTGCTCTTTAAGGGCCCTTATTACACACCCCTGCAGCCCACTCAGGCAACACCTACCTAGTGACAGTGATTGTCTCAGTTCCCAAGACAGCGTTGTGGGCAAAGGACTGTTTTGTTTCTTTTTTTTTAAACAGATCAATTAAGAGGTAATTTGTATGACAGAAAATTATCTTTCTAAATGTAGTTAGAATATAAGCAGATACATCAAAACATAATTTACTCACAGAACTACGCAAGTGAACACAGGACTACGCAAGTGAGGAACATTCATTATTCACCACATTCCAGGCACTGTTCTGTTTTAAAGTCTTATTTCATTTAATCCTCATTATAATCCTATGCATTAAGTATCATTACTGCCCTGATTTTATCAGACAGAGAAACTGAAGCCCAGAGAGACTGCATAACTCGTACAAAGTCATACAGCTACCTAGTGGTGGAGCTGGGATTTGCCTTAATCAAGATGGTATGCTCTGAAAATAATTACTCTAAGCTGAAATTAGGCTCTTCTCCTAGATCCTCAGCAGAATGCAGAAGAGGTCCCAACTTGGAAGCAAGAATTCATGGTTAGGGTTTTATAGGATTTGGCTTTTAACCAAAAAAACCCAATCTGGCTATCTGAACAGGATTAAAACTTGAAATAAGTAGGACTTTTTGGATGCTGACTTCTATACCTAGAATATCAAGGATATCTAAAATTGTGGAGCTTCCCTAAGTGTTTCATCTTTGTTGTAATCTACGTTCACGCAGAGCCTAAAGGGTGGGGAGGAATGGGGCCCAAGTGCACCACTGCACGTGCGCACAATTCTCCCATCTTAGAAAATCCCTCTGGAGGACTTTTCCCCTTCAACTGTTGCCCCAGTTCACCACTCCCCTTTACAACAGGGCGTCTTATCGATTCCTCTCCTCTCCTTCTTTCTTAAACGTACTTTAGGTAGATTTTTGTTCCCACCACTCTACAGAAACTGCCTTTGTCAAGGCCAATAACGACCTTTACATGGTCACTTCCAACAGCCAGCGGTCGGTCTTTATCTTTCTGGATCTACTGTCAATGTTGGATCCAGCTGTTTGCTCCCACCTCCTGGAAACACTTGATTCACTTGGCTCCTGTGACTCCACAGTGTCCACGTTTTCCTCTGCCTTCACTGGTTCTCTCCCTGCTCCTTTGTTCTTCTCAGCTCCTAAACCTCGTAACAGTAAAGAGCTTCAGGGTTTAAGACCTTGGATCCCTTCTCTTTTCTCACTCACTCTCATGCAAACTCATCCAATCTCATGGCTTTCAATACCACTGATGCTGATGACTGTCAGAAGTATCTCAGCTCCGACCTCTTCCCTGAGCTCCAGAGCCATGTGCCCAACTGGGCCCTGGACATCTCCAGTTGAGACCAAAGTATGTCTCAGTCTTAACAAGTTCAGACTGAGCTCCTACTCCAGGAATCTCCACCTCAGCCCTCCACCTCTCCCATCTCGGTCTTGGCTCGACATCCTCCTTGATGCTTCTCTTTCTCCTCCTGCCTCCTCCCCATCCAGTCTGTCAGCAAATCCTGCTGGTTCTATGTTCAGAACATATCCAAGCACAACCATTTCTTACCACCTGTGCTGCTGTCATTCTGACCTAAACCCCATAAACTCACACATGGATTGTTAAATTAGCCTCCTTTCTGGCCTCACTACTTTCATCCTTGTGTCTTAAAAGCTATTCTCAACATGGCAGGCACAGTCAGCATGTCAGAGTCACCCTTCTGCTCAAATCCCTCCCCTGGCTCCCATTTCTCTGAGTGAAAGCAAAGTCCTTACACTGCCTTAAAGAGGCTTTTTATAATCTGGACCCCCTTTACCTCTCTAACTCATCTTCTAATATTCCTCTCCAGACATGCATCTTTGCTATTCCTCAAACACACCAATATGGCTACATCTTAGGTCCTTTGCAACATCTGTGCCCTTACTTGAAATGATTTCTCCCCAGATATCCATATGGCTCATTCCCTTTTCTTCTTCGTTGTCACTCAACTCACCTTCTCCAGGAGCCCTAACCTGCTCACCCTATTAAAACTGCAGCCTGTACACTTTCATCTCGCTCTACTTTTAGATGGTGACTCTTCATCTCTACCGTACCACACAATCAGCATATTTATTATGATGACTGTTCACTATCTGTCTCCTTCAGCTAAGAGGCAAGCTCTCTGGGGGCAGGGATTTTTATCTGTTCTGTTCTCTGATGTGTCGCCACTGGCTGGAGTAGTGCCTTCATAGTCAGAAGAACCTCTATTAGGACTTCTGGCATCATCTATAATAAATCGCACAGTTACATTGTTTGGGATTGTTTTGTGTTGAAAATGATTAAATTTATTACATGTGAAAACATAAAATATGTGGCAAAACGTATCACACAGTATTTGTCATCCTGTTTGGGCATTTCTTCTTACATATATTAAGAACTTCAGAAAATAGTAGCCCTGGGCCTGTCTTAATCTCTGAGGGACTCTAAGAATTCTTGTGAAAAAGAATAATTTTTGTAAGCCAAGTTCATTCCCATTATAGTACTTATAGTTTCCTAGACCTCACTTGTTATTGGAAAGATTGTTATTGCTAAAGAAGCCAAGATAGTTTTTAAAAATTTTCTTGATACCCTTTTGACCATTTGAATTGTGTACTGTGTGTCTGAATTATCTGTGCAGAGCATAAATAATTATTTTAAAGGTTGTGTTTCCCCTATTTGATTCATAGTAATCTTCATAGTCAGCAAAGTATATAGTTGATGCCAGTAGATATTTGTCACTTGACTCCTGGTGGACTTACTGACAATGCTGATGGCTTCTTTGGGAAAATAGTCTTAGTGTAGAAGTTAGATCTGGATATGTAAGAGAAAACCTAAAATCATGACCATGACTTTTTGAAAAAGATTTTTTTATTGAAGCATAACATGTATAGGAGAGCATATATTATGAACGTACAGTTCAGTGAATTTTCACAAACTAAACTCACCATGTAACCAGCACCCAGATCAAGAAACACGATTTCTAGAAAGTTTTATATTCCCTTTTCAGTTACCAGTCCTCCCCAAGAATAACCACTCTCCTAACTTCTAACCAAATAGAAGCATCTAACTATTTTGCCTGTTTCTGTATTTTACATAAATAGAATCATACAGTACATACTGTTTTGGTTTTTATTTGTTCTTCCAGCATTACGTTTGTGAGATCCACCCATATTGTTACCCGCGGTTATAGGCTGTTAATCCTTGTTGCTTTGTGGTACCCCATTGCCTGAGTCGGCCATGATTTATTTATTTATTTGACTGTTAAGGAGTAGTTGGACAGTTTCTAGTTACACACTTATTGTAGATAGTGCCTCAATGACTATTTCAGTTCATGTATATTATGAATTGAATTGTGTCCTCCAAAAAGATATGTGAAGTGCTAACCCAGGTACCTGTGAACGGGACCTTGTTTGGAAATAAGATGAGGGCGGACTTGGTAAGAGTGAGCCCGCACCCGTGACTGGTGTCCTCATAAGAAAAGGAGGAGAGACAGAGACAGAGCACGCAGGGGAGAGATGGCCACGTGGAGACAGAGGCAGCGATTGGAGGGGTGCGTCTGCAAGTCAAGGAAAGCCAAGGATTGCTGACCATCACTAGAAGCTGGGAGAAAGATGTGGAACAGATTCTCCCGCACAGCCCTCAGAAGGAACTGACCCTGCCTACATCTTAATTTCAGACTTCTAGTCTCCAGAGCTGTCAGAGAATAAATTTCTGTTCTTTTAAGCCGCTTAGTTTGTGATACTTTTTCACAGAATCCCTAGGAAACTAGCACAGTGTCTTTTGGGAAATTTATGCTGAACAGTTTCCAAAGTGTTTGTGCCATTTCGCATTCACACCAGTCATGACCGAGAGTTCCAGTTGCTCCACATCCTCGCCAGCACTTGGGATCATCAGTCTTCTTCATTTTCATCCTAATGAATGGACAGTAGCCACATTGTGGCTTTAATTCCCCCAATGACTAATGATCTTGAGCATCTTTTCAAGTGTGCTTATTTGCCATCCATGTATCTTCTTTAGAAGTGTCTGTTCAAAGCTTTTGCCCATATTTTACTGCATAGGTTGTTTCCTTACTATTGAGTTTGGGATTTCTTCATATATTCTAGCTACAAGTCTTTTATCAGATATGAGTGTTTTACAGATACTTTCTCCCAGGCTATTTGCTTGTGTTTTCCTTCTCTTAACAGTATACTTCAGAAAGGAGAAAAGTTTTCATTTTGATAAACTCCACCAGTTTTTGTTATGGGTTATGCTTTTGGTTTTGTATTCAAGAAACCTTTGCCTAACCCAAAGTCAGACTTTTCTCCTATATTTTCCCTGTGAGCTTTTAAACTGTCAGTTTCTCAAAATCTTGTCCAGTTATCTCAAAATTAAACCACATTTTCAACTGCATAATATTCTTCTGTCTCAGAAGGGAAACAAAAGGGAACAAAATAATCCAACCAAACATAACACAAATTCAATTAATTGATACATGTAAGAATAAATCAAAAATTGTGCTCTACACTGGAATTTGACACAACATTGTAAAATGACTATAACTCAATAAAAAATGTTTTGAAAACAGAATAAATTGTGTTGACTGGAATTATCATGATCACTTGAATCTCAGCAGGATATGAAAACAGCTCTTCTAGGTAGAAGCTAGATTAGGGCATCATGGTTGTAATAGTCACTTTAGTTGCAAATGACAAAAACTAAAGTAAAAACAAAGTAGGAATGGGGAGGATTTCTGGCTTTAGAAACATCTGGAGCCCAAACAACAGCATCTCTCCCCTCCATCCCCCACTCAGGTCTGCCTTCTTCTGGTTTGTCTGTAGTCTTAAGTGAGGTCCTGGTTCCATAAACCAAGACATAAGTGCCTGATGACTGTGATGATCTCACTCTTTAGTGACATTGGGTTCTACCCTCCCTGCATTTCTGGATATTAAAAGGCAGCCTGTTGGTGAAAAGCATGAACTTGCCCGAGTTTGAATCAGCCCCACCCCTTACTAGCTGTGAACTCTGTGCCTGAGACGTCTGGTCTGTAAAACAGAAATCATACATAGCACAACCTCCATCACAAGCTTTTGGTGAAGTCTTGAGTTGATGCTGAATTTAAATAGTGCCTGGCTATTGAAAAAAAAAAAAAAAAGAAGAATGGCCATATTATCAAAGCCACCGTTTGGGATTTCTGCTTCTTGGTCCAGATTAACCCAGATCTATTTTATATCTACCAACACCACCTACCTTTGGTAATAATCTAGTTCCATGTTGTGTACATATGCAATCCAGTCTAGCTGCCCTCCTTGGGTGGCAGAGAAAACTAGTATGCATCCAGCTCCTGAGGATTTAACAAAGCCAGAACCTGCTGCCTTTTTCAAATTCCCCATAGGGCATCACCTGGAGCTACAATGACCTTCAAAGCCCAAAAGGACTGAGGCTACACTGATGAAATTAGTAGGCAGCATATTAAGATTTTAGGCTTAAGATATGGAAGCAACCTAAATGTCCATCAGCAGATGACTGGATAAAGAAGATGTGGTATATTTATGCAATGGATTACTACTCAGCCATAAAAAAGAATGAAATAATGCCATTTGCAGCAACATGGATGGACCCAGAGATTATCATACTAAGTCAAGTAAGTCAGACAGAGACAAATACCATGATATCACTTATATGTGGAATCTTAAAAAATGACACGAATGAACTTATTTACAAAACAAAGACAGACTCACAGACATAGAAAACAAACTTAGGTTTACCAGGGGAGGAAGGGGTTGGGGAGGAGTAAGCTGGGAGTTCAAGATTTGCAGAGATACTAACTACCACATATAAAACAGATAAACAACAAGGTCCTACTGCATGAAGAACTATATTCAATATTTTGTAATAGCCTATAATGGAAAAGAATATGAAAAGGAATATATATGTATATGTAAAACTGAATCCCTATGCTGTACACTGGAAGTTGACACAACATTGGAAATCAACTGCACTTTAATTTTTAAAAAATGATTTTAGGCTTGGGCACCCAGCCTGGCAGCATACTCTTCCTCCTAAAGCAGTCACTGCAATAACCCTAACCCAGATGAGACGGCTGAATAGTGATACTAATAACAAACACTGCAGAGTACTTATAAGGTGCCAACCCTATACCAAGTGTATTATCTCACTTAATCAGCTAAACAGTTAGTCGGATACTATTATTACCCCCCTTCCATTTTTCAGATGAGGAAACTGAGGTTCAGGAAACTGGAGTTAAGGTTGTATGTAGCCAGGGAGCAGTGCTGCTCTGATATCCGGCAGTGGAGTCTGGTCATCTGTTCCTGTAGTATTTTATTTCCAGTGTCTCCTGAGCCACTGGCTTCCCCATAAACGTGCACCCACCGTCACCAGGACTACAGTAAAAAGGGATCAAATGATGGGTTTAATAAGACATCGAAAACATTATGTTACGTTTCCAGAGCTGTGCTTGTCCCAGTTGGCGCCTGAATGGGAAGGAGGAAATAGCGTGAACCTCTTCATTAGTCCGTCCTCCCCCACCAGACTGATTCAGCCCCATAAACAATAGATATAATTACCCTGAACAATTGTGTGTTTATTTCCATGTCTAGACAGAGAACTTGCATGTGAAAACAAGAGAGGATAGAAAAGAGAAAGCACCCTGCTGTTTTTTAATTCTTTGTGTCACACTTTTTCTCCGCCTGGATGCCTTTCTCGTGATCAAGAAATACATACTAAGAGTAGCAGGACTTTTTAAAAACCTTTTTGTAGAGGAATTTGTATTAATTTAGGAGTAAAAACAACAGTATCTTTAAACAGCCTCTAGTCTGAGTAGAAACAAGTCGTTGTAAGCTTTAGAGGATTCAGAAAATCATGAATGGATGCTAAAACTAGCAAGTAGAAGTTTCATGAGGAATATGTTATTTGCATAGTGTCAGAGGATCTCCCCACAAATTACACATTAATTTTAAAGGGGCAAATAGTAGCTTGATAGCGGCAAGACCTGCTAGACACCAACTTTATCAAGTGATTCACATTCACAGCACCAATACTGGGGACAGACACCAGGAAAACTGAAATGAGACCCTGAGAAAGACAGCATCTTTTCTGCCCGCAAGCGCACGACCTGAATCTAAACATGAAAGAACTTCAGATAAATTCAAATCGCGAGACAGTTTACAAAGTAACTGCATTCTTCAACATTGTCAATGCCATGAAGAACAAAGACAGGCTGAAGGACTGTTTTCAGATTAAAGAAGAACGAAGTACGATGGAGTGGATTTTAGTTTGTTCACAGAAGTGTGCAACTCCCACCACTCTGTGGTTCCAGAATGTTTTCATCATCATCCCCACCAAAAAACCCCTGTACCCATTATCCATCACTCCCCTCTCCCGTGCCCCCAGCCCCCACAACCACTGATCTGCTGTCTGTATCTATGGTTGTGCCTCTTCTGGATGTTTTGTATGAATAGAATCTGACTGGCTTCTTTTGCTTAGCATGTTTTCATGCTGTAGCATGTGCCAGGACTTCCTTTTTATGGCCGGATGACATTACATTGTGCAGCTGTACCACATTTTGTTTATCCAAGCATCAGTTGACAGGTTGTTTCCATGTTTTGGGGATATTATGAAGAAGGCTGCTATGAACATTCATGTGTATTTGTGAGGACATTTGTTTTCAGTTCTCTTGGGTATGGATCTAGGAGTGGAAATGCTGGCTCATATGGTGACTCTATGTTTTAAGCTTTTGAACTGCCCCACTGCTTTTGGAAGTGGCTGCGCCATTCTACATCTCCACCAGCAACGTATGTTCCAATTTCTCCCATCCTTACCAACGTTTGTTGCCCGTCTTTTTTATTACAGCCATCCTAGTGGGTGTGAGATGGTATATCATTATGGTCTGAGTTGCGTCTCTCTGATGACTAATGATGTTGAGCATCCTTTCTTGTGCTTATTGACCTTTGGATGTCTTTGGAGGAATTTCTGTTCAGATCCTTTGTCCATTTTTAAATTAGGTTATTGTTGAATTGTAAGAGTTCTTTTTTGGGGGGGTGGATAATTAGGTTTATTTATTTATTTTTTAATGGAGATACTGGGGCTTGAACCCAGGACCTGGTTCATGCTAAGCACTCACTCTCCCACCGACCTATACCCTCCCTGTTAAGAGTTTTTTTTATATTCTGGATACTTGACTTTTACCAGATACATGATTGCAAATGTTTTCTCCCATTCTGTGACTTGTCTTTTCATTTTATTTTATTTTTTTTAATTGAAGTGTAGTTGATTTCTAACATTCTGTTAGTTTCTGTTGTACAGCATAGTGATTCATTTATATCTATATATATTCTTTTTCATATTCTTTTTTATTATGGCTATTACAAGTTATTGAATATGGTTCTCTGTGCTATACAGTAGGACCTTGCTGTTTGTCTATTCTATATATAATGGCTTGTACCTTCACTTTCTGGATAGTGTCTTTTGATGCACGAAAGTTTTTAGTTTTGATGAAGTCCAACCTATCTGTTTTTACTTTGCTGTGCTTTAATCCAAGGTCACAAAGATTCACACCTGTGTTTTCTCCTGGGTTTTAGCTTCTTTGGATTTTGAAGACAAAATTATGCCACATTTAAATGTGCTGCTCCAACCCACTTGCCTTAAAGGAGCCAGTTTTCAGTGAGGTCCCAGAGCGATAAAACACTGTGCAGTGAATCCAGGCTGCAGTACAGGTCACCCTGCCACTTGGGCCTTTTGCCACAGCATATCCCTTGAAGGTTTTTGGTAAATAAAAGGACCAGACAAAGCCTCTGGTGAGCCCCAGTAGGGAAAAATCATAGCATAGATAGGTGCGGTTTTGGAGCAAAGCCATGCCCTCTTCTGCTAGTAACTATTCTACTTCTGAGAAACAGTTTGCTACTAAGCCCTGATAGGACTGAATGCTTGACTATGAGAAATCTGGTAACTCGTAGACTGGATGCTCTCTGATGTGCCAGGCCACGAGGTCAGGCGTGTGCAGCAGTGGTAGGCACGTGAGCAGATTGGAGCATAAGCAAGGTGTGTGAGCAGATGGCTCGGACTTAACACCTGCTTCTCCTCTGACACTCACTCCTGCTGCACTGCTGCCCCCCATCCGTCCACACGCATGGCCTCGTGGAGTTCCCTAGGACCAGGTCCGGAGAAAGAAAAAGCTCATCCCTGGTTTACACTATGATAGGTCCACACACTATGTTGACTGATGGCTGCCGCATTGGATGCTGCAAACGCAGTGTATTTCCATCATTGCAGCAAGTTCTATTAGACAGTGCTGGCTAGATTTGGCTCATTGTATTCCTCGTGGTGTATTTAACATGTTCCTCTGCCCTCTGTATTTCCTGGGGCTGGATCTAGATGTATAATCTACTTTGGGTTTGTTTTTTTGGCGAGACTACTTCAAGGATCATATGATTCTCTTTAATTAGAAGGCGCATAAGTCCTGTTGTCCCTCAGGATCAGCTGTTGATTATCAGTAATAGGTCCATTATTCCATTAGAGGTCACAAAATACTAATATTCTAATTTTGTCACTTCTTCTTCATGTATTAGCTAGAATACTTCTATAAAGAACCCTTCCACTCGTGTACTCTTTAGAGGTACTGGGCAGGCAGCATTCATACCTGGTTCTTTACTTTTATTTTCAAGATTTCGAAATGAGTTTGTTCACTAACATCTTGCAACAGTCACTAAATAATTTCTTTTCAGCATCACTGTAAACTCATGAATTTAAATTTATTTTATGTGTTTAGATCCATTGCGTTTTTGGTTGTGTTTTTGGGTTTCTTTTTAACGCTCAGATTGTCTCACATTTGACCAGTGCAACTGCTACAAGTTGGTTTCTGAATACTTTTGACATCAGCCTCTTTGGTTTCCTTACTAGCGCATGTGACAAGCTGCTCCAGGCTTACCTTGTACATTTTGTTTTTTATCCCAGACTTGGAAGCAGCCATTTCCCCAAAGGGCTTTTTTTTTTTTCTCCCTCCAGTGGGAGATGGTCTTTGAAAACCACACTTTGGGTGCTAAGGGTGCTCATTTCCCCAGGGTTTATCATTGTTTCTAGATCTTTTCAATGTCATCTCTGAGAAATACAGAGAGAAGAAAAAGACCAACACCCCTGTGGAAAAATACACTAGAGTTGTGAAAAGACAGTTCACAAGAAAAAGAAATGCTGGTGTCCCTTAACCATATGAAAAGATGCCCAACTTTGTTTGTAACAAGAGAAAATTAAACTAATTTTGACATACAATTTCTCATCTCCCATACTGACAAGATCCCAAAGTTTGAGGGACACACTTCCTTAACCCAGGCTGGGCAGAAACAGGTACTCAAAGTTTGCTGGTGGCAATGCAAACGAGTAAAGCCCATTTGGAGGGTAATTTGTCAATATCCAGCAAAATGACATCAGAATTTACCTTTTGAACCAACAGTCCGACTTTCTAAGAATCTACCTCAAAACACTCTGGCAAAAATATGAAAAGACGTGTGCATAAAACTACTCACTGCAGCACAAAAGAGTAGAAACCATACAATGTAAGTGAAGACCTGATCTCTCCACATGTGGGGTGCTGTGCAGCAACGAAAAGGAATAAGGATAATTTCTATAAAGGCTATGAAGTGATACATATATCGTTAATATATGTATTAATATATCATTACACACACAAAAGAGAGATGGAGAAAAGTGTGTAGAGTATGCAACGTTATGTCCATGAGGAGGAAGGGCCTCTAATGGACATGCACAAATACACATGTTGTGACATAATAAAACATACAGAGGTGGCTCTTGGTGGACGGATTCAGGATGGAGATTGGTCACCAGAAAGTCCAAGCCATGATTAGAAGCTTGGGACTTTCAGCCTCACCCCCCTCCCATCCTCTGGGGAGGGCAGAGGGGCTGGAGATTGAGTTCATAATCAATCATGCCTATATGGATGCCTCCATGAAAATCTCTGAACTACAGATTTGGGGAAATATCCGGGTTGGTGAATGCATCCGTGTGCCAGGAGGGGGATGCATCCCCAGCTCCATGGGTCAGAGGTTCCTGCACTCGGGACCCAGCTGCACCTCATCCTCTGTACGTCTCCCAGCTCTTCATCTGTATCCTTTGCATCCTTTACAACAAACCACTGAACACAGTAAATGTTTCACTGAGTTTTGTGAACCATTCCAGGAGGTTATCAATCCTGAGGGGATAGTGGGAACCCCTGCGTTTGTAGCCAAGTTGGACAGAAGTATGGATAAACTTGGAACCCATTACTTGCGACTGGTGTCTGAAGTGCGTCTACCTAACTCCAGGTAGTTAGTGTCAGACTTGAGTTAAATTATAGGACATCCAGCTGGTGTCTAGAGAGTTGGATTTTGTTGGTGTGGGAAAAAAATACTGACACATTTGGTGTCAGAAGTGTTGTGAAACAACAAGGTCATACTGTAGAGTACAGGGAAGTATTTTCAGTACCTTGCAATGGCCTATAATGAAAAAGAATATGAAAAGGAATATATATACATCTAACTAAATCACTGTGCTGTACACCAGAAATTAACACATTGTAAATCTACTATACTTCAATTTTTAAAAAGGAAAAAAAAAAAAAAGAAAAACAAGCAGCTCACTTTCGTGAAGTTCTTGTGGATATGTGAAGATAATATTATTTTAAAAGAAAGATTGTGGGAAGGAAGGTATAGTTCAGTGGTTGCGTGCGTGCTTAGCGTGCACGAAGTCCTGAGTTCAACCCCCAGTATCTCCATTAAAAAAAATGGAATAAAATAAAATAAAACCAGTATACATTGCTTTTAAAAATTTTTAATGAAAGATTATAACTAAGCAAGACATGTTTGATGTGAATATTTCTTAAATAACCAAGTTTCTGTTAAAAAAAAAAAAAAGAAGAAGAAAAAGTGTTGAGTAGAAAAACAATTTTCCTTTAATATGTCATCAGTGTTTAGTCAAATCTAGAAAAATCCGGGACTACTTCCTTAGTCCTGAAACGGCTAAGGAAGAGCATGTCCCTGCAGGGGGTGCCTTGCTGAGAGCAAGTAAACTTGAAGCCTGTGGTGTTCGTTTTGCTACTGCGGGGAAGGAAACTGCTTGGAAATGAAGCTGACTGGGAGAGGCAGATGGTAAAGACAGCCTCACCTGCAGAGATGAGACCATGAGTCTCAAGGAACAGGGTATCAGGCAAGTCTGCACCATTTCAGACCTTCTTCCAGAGGTGTCCTGGGCTAAATTAAGCAATTTTGGAAGCAGTTCACTTTCACCACAGTATCCTATTAAAAAGAACTATGATGGGGAGGGTGTAGCTCAGTGGTTGAGCGTGCGCTTAGTATGCACGAGGTCCTGGGTTCAATCCCCAGTACTTCCTTTAAAAATAAACAAGCAGGCAAATAAATTAAATAAATTACCTCCCCCCAAAAAATTTTTTTTAAAAAGAGGGGAGAGGGTATAGCTCAGTGGTAGAGTGCATGCCTAGCATGCGCAAGGTCCTGGGTTCAATCCTCAGTACCTCCATTAATAAATAAGTAAATAGGCGGTTCCATGGTGGAATGGTGAGCACTCTGGACTCTGAATCCAACAAAAAAACAAACCTAATTACCTTCCCCCCTCAAAAAAAACATAGTTTTCTGACCAAATAATTTTGTGATCATTGGATTTTTGAGCAATTGTTAAAGGCTAGTCTTTTAAACAGGGTAAAATCATGACTCATAAAAATATAAAATAATAATAGGTCAGAGGTTTCATTTAACTCATCAAATTAGAGAACTAGTAAGATATGACAATTGATATAAAGGATAATTCAAAAAAACATGTATATAAGTAGTCGGGAATAATGAACTTACAAACTGATGCAAAATTGGAAGAACACAGGGCGAGAAGGAATTCAGTTGCATTTCCATATGTCAGAATTTATTTGCACCTCTAAGGACAAGAATCAATTTGTGTTGCGATCAGTTATGTACAACTTATGGATTTACAAAAGAGCTCAAAGACAATGAAAGTCACAGATACTCCATAGAATTAGATAACCCAGCAGGGTCTGTTTAGATAATGTCTGCCTGTTTTTCCATTGAAGACACCCAGAAACTACTTGCTCCGTTTCGGTGTCTTTCTTGTTTTCCCCTACATAGTCTAGTTTAACCTCCTTATTTCACAGATAAGGAAAAGGAGGTTTACGCAGACTCACAGCATGGAGCACAAACTCGTGTTTCCTAGCAGAGAGAGGGAAGGGGGAGGGCCAAGACAGGGCAGGAGATTAAGAGGTACAAACTACTATGTATAAAATACATAAGCTACAAGGATTTATTATACAGCCTAGGGACTATAGCCAATATTTTATTATAACCATAGGTGGAGAATGACCTTTAAAAATTGGGAATCACTATGTTGTACACCTGAAACTTATACAATATTGCACGTCAACTATGCATGAATAAAAGTAAATAATCTTTAAAAAGAAAAAGGAAACCTAGACGAAAACAGCAGTTGTTATGAGACATTAGCCACAAAGAAGGGCAATCCTGTCAGAAGTTCCAGTCACTTGCTTCTCCAGGACAGTGCTGAACCTCTGCTTCTGGCCTGCTCAGATCCTCCCCCGTCACTGTGTTCCTTTATTTCTGCATAGACTCTGACCCCTCCCCTTGACCTTTTCTTGTTCTAATATCATCAGTCAGCCAGCCTCCTCCTCACGCTAGGTCAGGGGGACAGTCTAGTTTGTCTGGTGACTTCACAGAGCTAAGCTCAGCCACTGTCATTTTATTTGCCAAACTCTGGATAAAGCAAAAGTATTTGCACATGCAAATTACTACCCACAGATAAGCCTGAGGTTTGTGATCAGAAAACAAGAATTTTTTTTTTAATCCCACAACCAAAAGTAAGTTAGCACTAAGTATCTTTTCACACCTTGCTGGTTTCTCACTTTGTTTTCTCTCAAAATAGTTAAAGGGAATACAGACTAGCGGGGGACACCCACATTAGACAGCAGCACTGCCATTTCTCACTGACACTGACCTGTCAGTCCCTCCCTCCCCTTTCCCTACTTTAAATCCTCTGCCTCCTGTAATATTCTGCCCACACAAAGTCTTTCACAGAGTGACCAGTGTATAGTACAGAGCCTTGACAATACTGCTGGCTGAAAATGCTTTGAATCAAGAATGGTAGGGCTATGAAATGCAAATCAAAACCACGATGAGCTGTCACCTCACACCTGTCATCAAAAAGTCTGTAACAAATGCTAGAGAGGACGTGGAGAAAAGGGAACCCTCATACACTGTTGGTGGGAATTTAAATTGGTGCAACCACTGTGGAACACAGTATGAAAGTTTCTCAAAAAACTGAAAATAGAACTACCATATATATGATCCAGCAACTCCACTCCTGGGTATACATCCGAAGTAAATGAAAACACGAATTTGAAAAGATACCTGCACCCCAAAGTTCATAGCAGCATTATTTACAATAGCCAAGGTATGCAAGCAGCCCAAGTGTCTATCAACCAATGAATGGATAAATAAATGAATATTTATTACTCAGCCATAAAAAGAATGAAATCTTGCCATTTGCAAGACCTGGAGGGTAATGAAATAAATCAGACAGAGAAAGACAAAATACTGTATGTTATCAGTTATATGTGGAATCTAAAAAATAAAACGAACAAATGTATACAGCAAAACAGACACAGACTCACAGATACAGTGAACAAACTAGTGGTTACCAGTCAGGAGAGGGAAGGGGAGGAGGGGCAAGATAGTGGTAGGGGACTGAGAGGTACAAACTACTAGGTGTAAAATAAGCGACAAGGATATGTTGTATAGCACAGAGAATAGAGCCAATATTTTACAATAACTCTAAGTGGAGTAAAGCCTATAAAAATTGTGAACCATTATGTTGTACACCTGAACTAATATAATATTGTAAATCAACTGTACTCCAATTAAAAAAAATTTTTTTTAATGGTAGGGACATGAAATAAAGCAAACTGTCTTGACAGAAAATCAGATAGCAAGCGTTGTCCATTTGTAAGTGCAGTGGGACAAGATGTCAGGAGAGCTGGGTCTGATTTCCCAGCATTTGCTGCAGGTGAACAAAGTCCAGCTGCATGCAGGGTTGATGAAATATGGCTACAATCACCAAAGGAAGTTAAACAGTAGCAAGGAGCCAGAACAATCAAAGTTATCTACAGAAGAAAGTATCTGGATTTACTTCCATTTGCATTACTTGCTATAAATAGTGTGGCCCTGGCCTCCTTCTACTGCCTAAGGAAAAGGATGTGTGGCCGTATTTTCCATCCTGTTTTATTGATAAATGAAAAGACAAAGGTGGACAGTATCCCTTCTAGTTTGCAAAGCTCTGAGACTAACCCAGCTGGACTGAGGAGGAGGGGAGACGTGAGATTGGTGTGCACCAGAGTCTCTGGTGGTCCAGACAGAGACAAGTCACAGAAGAGTCATTTCTACAGAAAGACAGTGGCTGATCCATATAACAAGTACATGCGTTCACAAGTACAGATTGAATGGAGGAGCAGGGAGACCACAACCAGTCTCACGATACGGTGACTTGTGTATCTCATTCAGCCAAGCTCTTTAAATTCATATTGGAACTAGACTCACAATGTTTAAACTTGACACTCCAAAGGGAGGTGTTATCTTGGTCAGATCACATGTTCTTAAAGCAAGCACTCCTAAAAATATGGATCCTAAATGTAGCATAATTTGTGGTCAGGTGCCACCTAGTGGTAGGTGGTAAATTGATCTTCTTTATCCATTCCTCCGTTGATAGACAAGGAAGATTCTAGGTTTTGACCCCGAATGCCTGCAGCCAGGTCATTCATCTGGTCGAAGGATCTGCTGGATGATCCCAGAGACTCCGGAGCTCTGAGCCTTGTCCTACATGCACAGCTCTGAGTTCAGGAATGTTGGGGACCAGGCTGTGTACACCTGAGGTCCAGCAGGGTGATGACCAGTCTTGCTGAGAGTATGTAAATGGTCCCCCATGGTAAAACTGCATAGCGTTTAGCCCTGGATTGATGAGGGTGACCTGGTCCAACACGTACGAGGTACACTTACACACAGGAGGCTAAGCCGAGGAGGGGAACTCCCTGAAGGCCAAATGTGACCCTGGATACCCAGAGGTTCCCAGCTGCACCTCATCCCACCAGCTGCACACACATCTATGGTGAGATTTTTGGGGTCTGAAGCTTGCACTTCTCTCCATCTGATCTATGCTGCTGACTGACTTATTTCCTGAGCAGCATTATTCATCATAGCCGAAAAGTGGAAACAGCCCAAATGGCCATCACCTGAGTTACTAAACAAAACATAGCAGTATTTACATACAATGGAATATCAGTCCACCATGAAAAGGAACGGAATAGTGATATATGCTACAACATGGATGAACTGTGAAAACATCTGCTAGTGAAAAAAGCCAGTCACAAAAGGCACACATTGTTTGATTCCCTTTATACAAAATGTCCAGAATGGGCAAATCCTCAAATGGTCAATTTGAGACAGAGAGCAGATTAGTGATTGCCAGGGGCTGGGGGACCGGAGGAATGAGGAGATACTAGTAATGGGCACAAGGACTCTTTCTGGATGTGATGAAAATATTCTGGAAATAGATAGTGGGGATGGTTGCACAACTTTGTGAATATACTAAAAATCACCAAACTGCACACTTTAAATGGATGAATTGTATGGTGTATGAATTATATCTCAATATAAATATTTTTCTAAAAAGAAGCAAGGAAAACAAAGAAGCTGATGAACATAAGGGTATGTCTCAAACACATACGCAACAACGACAGGTAATTGGGGGACTAAAAGCATGGCAGGGGTATATGATGGACAGTCATCAGGGTTGTGTGCTCCCACGGGCACACATGGAATGATTTTAATTTCAAAAAAAAATTAAGGACTGCAGTTGATTAAAACATACTGAATAGATTTTTAAAAAATGAGTTCAGAATAATTTTTTGAGAAAAGAAATAGTCCTGAAGATTGCTGAGACATCAAGTTAACTCCTTGGAAAATTGATAATCCTAGGGAAAGAACTAAACATTCATCCTGCCTTTCTGATATAAACTGAATTTCAGTGTAACCAAATATCCCTGTGGACAAAGGAATGTTTTCAGTGCAGAAGAGTTCTAGCTAGGGCTGGGACTAGGGTAAGGAGAGGGAGGTGTCTAGGGAATAAAATGTATGGAGGCACTCAGTCCTGATTCTTGTCATCAAATAATTGCAGGAGGGTCCAAATCTGAAAACTGTTCCAACCATTAGTGCAATAACTGGTTAAGGCAGTGGTTATTAGTGCTTCTAAAACCACTAGGAGAAGGGCTGATCGGAAATGCATAAAAATCAGACTGTCACTCTCTGAACCCACGGATCAATTTTAATGTCACAAAAAAGGAGGCCACAAACATTACGTGCTTCTCAATGGGGATGCAAAAAGTACGCAGCACTGCCTCAGAAGGATTCTCAGGAAAGGAAGAATTTGAGTCATAATGTAATCAAGCCTTTAAAACTGATCTCCAGCCCACTGGGAATACTGTGCCTGAAGGAGGCAGTCCACAAGGAAGCAACATGCCAGACCTCAGAGGAGGGATCTTATATTGGACTCTAATTTCATCAACAAGTAAACGAAAAAAAATTACGGGGAGGCGGCTGTTCTAGGTTAAGAGAAACATAAGACTTAAAAGACTTATCAGAAACACAAGAGACATAACCAAATAAAAGGGATCTTGTTTGATCATGATTCTAAAAAGAAATTACAAAAAGAACTTTTTTATACAGTGGAGGAAATTTGTATATGGTTTGGTAATTGAATGAGATTAAGGAATTATTTTGAATTTTCTCAGATGTGATAATGGCATTGTGGGTATGCAAGAAAATATTTGGATATTTCTTTCCGAGTTGCATACCGAAGTGTTTAGAGGTGAATGGTATGATGTTTGGGACTTGCTTTAAAATACTCTAGCGACAAAACACAAGAAGGGGGAAGGGGTTGATGAAACAAGCTTATGAAGAAATGAAGCTCAGGGATGGACTCATGGGATTTGTTATACTTTCTACTTTTGAGTATGTCTGAAAAGTTTCACAACAAAAATTGAAAAAAATATGGTTACATTATTATTCAGCTAAATCCCCCCTTATAGTATGTCTCCCAGAGAAGCTCTCGTAATTGTATACAAGTTCAAGAATAGGCCCTGGAGCTGTGTCTGTAAAATGAAAATTGGAAATGATAGAAGAGCCCATCTATAAAAGAAGAGATAAATAAATAGTGATAATGTGATTCGAGATTGTCCCATCAGCAGTTGTTCCTGCTCCTCCTGGTTAATAAAGTCCTGATGTTTTCTGGATGAATTGTGATGAATCGAAGGCATAAGTTGGAATCTCCTTTCTTTTGCCAGTAATTGGTCCAGTGGTGGGCAGGCAACCAATCTGACCGACAAGAACTACAGGGAGGTGTTGGTTCTAGGAAAGATTCGCCATACTGCATCAATTCCAAGACGCACATCGATTTTCATTTCTGAAATTGGCAGGCTTCTCACAATTGGCCGTCTGTCAGATGCCAGTTGTGGTGTGTTTGTCACTACCCATGTGTGTGTGCAAACTTGGTCTGAAAACCTGCTATAGTGTAGGAATAGCTCAGTGGTAGAGCACATGCTTAGCATGCATGAGGTCCCAGGTTCAATCCCCAGAAACTCCACTTAAAAAAAAAAGGAAAGTAAAAACCTACCATTTGTGACATCTTCTGGTAAGATTCAGAAAGTGCCAAATTAAAGCCTGCAGAATGGGCCTTTTTGAGACAACAGTGGTGATGCTGTGGGGAGATACTACACTGTCAGTGTTCCTGGTGGCGCAGAGGGTGACTTCTTGGGGGAGAGCACAGATGTGGAAGGCACTGAATTGAAAAGTAATTTAGAGTGGAACTCTGGTGAGAAGATATTCTGAAAATAACCAATTTATTTCATTTCTGTTTTCCTGTTTTCTATACTCAAGAGTAATATATAATGTAAAAAAATTCATGTCTAGATCCAAAAGAGCTATTTTTAAGCATAAAGTAAAAATCCTAAGGGATAAGAAAGCATTAAGTCAGTTTAATTAACAGCAGTTTTTATTTTTAGTAGTCAAAAAAAGTGTGCCTTACAATTGATAGCATCTTGCATTTGATGAAATATGGTACCTATTTGTTAGAGAATGAGGCTAGAAAAGGAAATTGTTTGCCCCCTTCCTCCTCTTCCTGCTTTGGATATCATGAGGCAAGAGAATGATGCTCAGAGCTGAGGCAATTGTCTTGGGACCACAAGAGGAAGACAGAAAGAATCCCATGGATGCCAAATTGCTTCTTGACATTGCTGGGTCATTGAGATAGTGATGGAACAGTCTACCTGCAGATTCCAGTGAGAACTTATGAATGCCTATATTAGTTATGAGACTTTTATGTGGGGAACATGCTACAAAAGTATAATCATTTAGTGAAATACTAAACAGTAGTCAAAATAAACTACACGTGTAACTTAATATAAATATATATATTTAATGTAAATATTATATATTATGAATATATATTTCGATCTAAAAAATATAATGTTGAGTTAAAAAATCATTTCAGAAAGACACTGTCAGTATGACATTTATATAAAGTTGAATGAATACAAATAAATGTTGTTTATGGGTACATTATGTTTTAAACATAGACTAGAAAGACACCATCTTCAGAATAGTGGCTACCTCTGGGAAGGGAGTAAGGGAAATGCAATCAATAAGGGAATATAAACTGGACTCATCAGTACCAGTAATGATTTTCAAAAGAAATACCTAAAGTAAATGTGGAGAACATTGACATTTGTCAAATCTGAGTGGTAAACAAACGTGTCATAATGTATTCTGTACTTTTATGTGTTCTGAAATAATTCATCATGATGATGATAAAGATTTAATTACTCAAATTTTCCATATTTATAGTTGAAATGATCTCGAATTCATGTTTCAGAGAGTAATAGAAATATTTTTAACATACATATTTTTTCCGCCCTTATAAACTGGAAATCTTCTCTAGAAGGTGCCAACATGTCATTAAAAAAAAAAAAAAAAAAACCCTCTACCTTGGCGGTTTGACATAGAATACTCCTGAAATCACTAGATACAATTGTGAACATCTCACGTATACTATTAAGATTTCTATCAACAATATCTTGTATTTGCACAGTAGTGGTTTAGAAATAATGATAAAGACAGACTTTGTAGGATGTTTCTAGAAGGAATAAAGAACCTCTTTTCAGGAGGGCTTGGGATGAGACAGGAGACCATCTGGGTTGATATGTTTTTCCTAAGTCTTTTGCCAAAGGATTTATACAGGTCAGAGTCTAAAGAAGAAAACAGAAACCACTCTAAGCACTTAAAGCAAATGAGAGAAAAACCGGAGGGGACCTAATGCAGGGAGCTGGACGGAGGAGGTGAGAATCAGGCGAGAGAGGCAACGCAGACCTTAGCACAGTCGGAGGCTACTACCGCCCTCTGCTGGAGGAGGAAGGGAAGGAAGGAGGAGTTGTTCCTCGAGTCCAGGGGTCATTGAGCAAAGCCGGAACCGCCAGGAGCCTGTTGAGGGATGAAGCCTTTATCAGAAAGACTTAACTGAAGCCAAGAAGAAAGGGGAGAAACCTGAGTGTTTCTCCCCTTCCTTCTTGGCCTCTGATTTCCCAACAGTGCTTCCCATTGGCTGGACTTAGCCAGAGATCAACTGACGTGGGAGACTGGGAAAACCAGCCTAGGGGAGTCAGGCTTGTCACAGAGAGCAGAACAGAGCAGAGTGAAGAGGAGCTCGAGATCGGAGGGCGGAAAGGATCCACTCCACTAGTTATAACCTTCAGGAGTTATAGTGAAACTTTTCGGTTGCTCATATTTATTTTATAAACAGTTCTCAATATCTGTATACCTAGAGTTGTCAGATTTATGGGGGGAGAAAACCAGGATGCCAGCTGAATCTGAATTTCAGATAATGCAATATTTGGAACATACTTACAACAAAAACCTTTATTATTTATCTGAAATTCAAGTTTACGTGGCATCCTGTATTTAAAGTTGTATCTTATATACTGTATACCAAGGATAACTCTAAATGATACCTGCTTTAAAACCAAAAGGAACTTGTACATTCAACTATACAAAAAAGAAAATTTATCCTAACTTATGCATCTGTTAAAGATCAAGAGGGACTATTTTGGAGAATTGGATGATACCACCGCATTCCAAATAGTCAGGGGACATTGCCTTTAAATATGGGGCCCGGCATAGGCTGAACCAAGTGAGGCTCTTGCCTTGGGTGCAAAGTATAACAAGGAACCAAAAAAAACCCAGCTTCAAGATAAATAGTGTCTTAATACAATATCCTGTAAAATAAAAATTAATGCCAAAAATCCACAGAGAACAAAATTTTCAAAAAATTTTAAATGCCAGGTTCAGGAGTTTTACTTCCTGGAGCCTCAGTTTCCTCATCCATAATATGAGTTTGACTATCCACATCAAAGGATGTTGAGGACAAAAAGAGATAATCATTGTGAAACCTTTTTATGAAACTGTGAAAGACCATACAAAAGTGAGGATCAACACCCCTGAAACACTGAGGAATTATCATCATCTTAAAGGCATCATACCTCATAGATACTGGAGTAATTACTCAGCATCACTAGAATGATGCTATCTGAAGACAGTATTTAGAGATTCCAATTGGTGTGATAGAGATTGTCCCCAGTAGTGTAATAGAAGAACGAAAGTTATTAGTACAGCCTCTGGCAGTCAGGAAAGTCTTCTTGAAAAAATGATGCTCATGTTTCTAGGGATGGAGATGGCACATGGGTGACAAAGGAGGGTGTATGCGCAATGGAGGCTGAAGAGGGCTGATAGGCAGGTGATAAAGGGCCTTAAAAGTTGTTTTAAGGAGTTTGGACTCGCTGCTAAGAGCAATGAATTGTTGTAAATGGATGTGGACGTGATTGGATTAGCATTTAAAAAATCTCTCTCTGGCTTAATGAGGGCATTCGGGAGGGAGAGAGACTTGATGAGAAGGTTGCTGCAGCATTTGTCTCAGTGAAAGATGATGGTGACTTGGGACTGGAGTGGCAGGGGGAACGGAAGGATCCACCATACTAGAGAGTTAGAATCCACAGACCTTGGTTGATTGGTTGAACCAGATGGGGCATGAAGACTTGGGAGATGGTGTTTCAGTTATCTACTGCTACACCATAAAGCATCCCAAAGTTTAGTAGTTTAAAAGAACAGGTTGTATATCCACATGCAAGAGATGAAGCTGGACCCGTAACTCACATCATAGATAAAAATTAACTCAAAATGCATCAAAATCCTAAATGCAAGAGCCTAAAGTATAAAATTCTTAGAAGAAAACATGAACAAATCTTCATGACCTGGTTTATTAGATGTAACACCAAAAGCAAAAGTATGACAAAAGATAAAGTAGATACATTGCACTTCATCAACATTAAAAACTTTTGTACTTCAAAGGACACTATCAAGAAAGGGGAATGACAACTCACAGATGGGAGGAAATATCTGCAAATCATATATCTGATAAGAATATGAATTTTACAACTCAACAATAAGAAGGCAAGTAATCCCATTTAAAAATGGTCAAAGAACTTGAATAGATATCTCTCCAAAGCAGATATACAAATGGTCATTACACACCTGAAGAGAAACTCAGCCTTATTAGCTGTCAGGGAAATGCAAAACAAGACCACAAGGGGCTCACATTCCACAAGACAGCTATCATCAGAAAGACAATAGCAAGTGCTGGTAAAGATGTGGAGAAATTGGAACTCTCATAAACTGCTGGTGGGAATGTAAAATGCTGCAACCACTTTAGAAAACAGTTTGGCAGTTCCTCAAACAGTTAAACCAAGAGTTACCATATGACCCAGCAATTCCACTCATAGGTATATATCCAGGAGAAGTGAAACATATGTATAGACAAAAATGTGTACATGAATGTTTACAGCAACATTATTCATAATAGCCAAACAATGGAAATACCCAAATACTTGCCAATTAATGAATAGACAAAAGGTCACATATTGTATGATTCCACTTAGATGAGATGTCTGGAACAGGCAACTCCGTAGAGACAGAAAACAGATTCCTGGATGGGGGTTGGGAGGAATGGGGAGTGACTGCTATTGGGTACAGAGTTTCTTTTTGGGGTGATGAAAATGTTAGATATTGGTAACATTTGCACAGCTTTGTGAATATACAAAAACCAAAGAAACATACCCTGTAAAGGGTGAATTGCATGGTATATGAATTATATCTCAATTTTTAAAATTAGATACAAAAAAACCGCAACAACTTACTATTTTTCACCATTCTAGGGGTTGACTGAGTAGTTTTTCCTCTTCATATGATGTTAGCTAAGATCACTCATGTGACTACACTCAGCTGGCAGTTGAGTTGGGCTGGAGAGTTCGAAAAAGCTTCATTCTCATGTCTGGAACCTTGGTGCTGGCTGTCAGTTGGGGCATCTTGGATCTACTTCACATGGTCTCTTTCCAGCAGGACTGCCTTACAGCATGGTAGCTGAGTACAAAAGAGGATGTGTGGAAGCTGCCGTGCCTTTTTTCAAAAAAATTCTTTTTTAAGTGGATGTACTGGGGATTGAATCCAGGACCTTGTGCATGCTAAATATGTGCTCTACCACTGAGCTATACCCTCTCCCATGCCATCCCTTCTAAGGGCTACACCCAAAACTGGCTCAGCATCTCTTCTGCATTCTGTTGGTAAGAGCAAGTCACAACTCAGATTCAAAGGCAAAAGAGCAGCATGATCATATCGGGTTGGGAGTAACTGATGACAGCCATCCTTGGAGATAGTCTTCCATAAGTGGCAAGGACCACATCCAGTTGGAGGTGCTGTGGGTGCCCAGTGGTACCATCACTAGCTGGAGGCAAAGTGACTCGCTGTGGTTGGTGACAGAGCAAAGTCTCTCTGAGATTTTCCACCTCCCACTTCTAAATTAACTCTTCTCCATCACTGAGGTCAGCCTGGCTGTGAACAAGAGAGAGCTGCCTATATTGAAAGGTGAGAGACCCAAGATGTCTCTGGCTAAATGAAGGCATTCAGGAGGGAGAGAGACTAGATGAGAAGGTGGCTATGTTAAGCTGATGAAAATTCAAAACCCTGTGCTTATGAGGTATGCATTTTCTGTGGATATGTTAATGGGCAACCATGTCAAAGGGACAGAGGAGAAAACCTGAAGAAGCTCCCAATTAACAAAGCTGAAAAAATTTGAGCAACAAAATAATGTATTGGATTATAACCACAATATAAAATAAATATCCTTGTATCCATACTGACATAAAAATTGAGTAAGTGACTAAATGGGGGAGAAGAGATGAATCTCCCTTAGAGAAGATAATTTATGTACACACTCCACACTGCAGGAGGTAGAGCTTAGCACCTGCCACCACCAGAGTGTGGGCTGCGCTTAATGACTCACTTCCAAAGAGTGGAGTGTGGAGGTGACTTTATAGTACAGAAGCCTGGCAAACGCTAACCTGAGCCAGGTAATCAAGATCTGCATCATCAAGAAGTCACTTTGTTAGCATGTACCCTTGATTTGATGTGAGGCAAGTCACCTCTCTGATCTTTCTCCTAAAAACCTATAATCCTGGTCTAACCATGAAAAAAACACTGGAGGAAACCAAATCAAGGTCCATTATTCAAGAATCCTGACCAGTACTCTTCAGAGCTGTCTAAATCTTCAAGAACAAGGAAAATCTGAGAAACGACCACAGTCAAGAATAGCCTAAGGAGACACGAATAAATTTAATGTGGTATCCTGGACAAGAACACAGAACAGAAAAGGGACACTGGGTGAAAACTGGTTAAACAAACAAACAAACAAACAAAAAGCTGAGTTTAGTTAATAGTAAAGCACCAAAGTGGTTTCTTATATGTGATGGATGTACCATACTAATTTAATAATTACTCAAGATGCTCACAACAGGGAAAATTAGGTGAGGGGTATACAGGAGCTCTACGTATCATTTTTGCAATTTTTCTGTAAATCTAAAACCATCCTAAAAGAAAATGTTTTGTTTTTAAACGGGGAACCGTTGCAGTGCCTTCTCACACAGCTGTGAGAAATCAGTAAGATTATACAGGCCAAGTGCAGGGCTCAATGCTTAGCACAGAAATGTCAGGTGTAGTTATTGTGATTTATGTAAAACGAGGGACAAGAGCCCTGATACTTAGGAATTTTAATTAGGATGAACAAGAGGAAGTGGCACTCAGCCCCCTCCGAGCCCAGCCAGGACACGCCCCGAGCCCAGCCAGGACACGCCCCGAGGCGCGGGTGAGCGCACGTCCGGCCGGACGCGCGCGCACGCCGCGGGGGCGGGGCGCCGGAGGACGCCAGCGTGGGGCGGGGCCAGCAGCAGTTCCCACGCCGGCCGCGGTTCCCGGAAGTAGTGTTGGGGGGACGCGGCAGGGCGGAAGCTGTGTATGGCTGGAGGCCGTGGCGCCGCCGGGGCGGAGACGCTGTTGCTGTTGCTAGACGACGCGAACTAGCCTTCGTCACTTCCTCAGCCCGCCGTCTGCCCACTCCCCAGGCCGGAACCCAGGGGCCCGGAGCCGGGGTGGGCGCAGACTCGTCCTCCGAGGTCCAGGACAGCAGCCAGCCGGGCAGCTGGGGTGAAGGCCACGCCACCTGAGGGGAAGAACCCGAGCTGAGGCGGGAAGATGGCTGCAGACAAGCCTGCAGGTGAGGCGCCCGCGCCCCGCGCGCTGGGGCGCGGGGGACACGCGGGAGCAGGCAGACCCTGAGAGCTGGGACGGCGGGGCCCCAGGTGGGAACTAGAGGGTGGGGGCTCGAGAGCGACTCTAGTTGGGGCGTGCATTTCTCTTCCCCTTCCCTTTCCTTGGCGGTCGCTAATGTGAGTCTTTGGGCCCCAGGTTCGATAGTTTTGGGTTTTTTTTTTTTACCAAGTACAACATGAAGCGGCTTCTGACCGCCTTTGCCCCGCTCTCCAGAGTATCTCAGGTTTAAAAAGCTTAAATCTATGTGGCCGCTTCACAGACTTTTCGACTTCCCACCGGGGAAGGCAGAGCAAAGAAAGTTCACCCCGCAGCACACAGCTGCCTGGAGGACTCACCTGGGTGGTTTCGGCCACATAGCCGGCCTCTGGTCAGCGACGTCCAGTGTGATTAGCTTTGTGAAAACCACTTATTTAAATGGACATAACATTATTGTGTCTCATTCGGTCTGTGCCGTCTAATATGTTGCGTTTAGAACCTATTTTCCCCTAGTTTCTCAAGATGAACTAATTTAATCTCGACAGTTTTCTTTGTGGATTACTGCCCCATCCCTAGAGTCTTCTCCTTTAAGGAATGTAAAATTCTTTCCTGCCTACTTCTGGGACAGTCTGGCGTATATTTCCTGTGAGAAAATAATGTTCCCTGTGGCATCCAGGTTTTGTTGGAAGTAACTTAAATGACAGGACTTAGAAGTGGTCAACGGTTAGAGTTGTTACTGTAGAATTAATTTTAAAAAAAAGGAAAAGAAAATCTCAGTGTGCTGTAGGCTTATTTAGTAGATAAACTTGATTTGAAATTAAAGTGAGCCAACACTAATGCAGGTACAGATGATTAAAATCGTTAGGGGATCTTTCCAGTAATCTGCTAAGAAGGAAAACAACAAAAAAGGTTTAGAAAGTGAAGCTAAAAGAGTGTTCTAGAGAATTTTAGTAGGCTGGTCAGGGAAAACCTCTGGTGGTGATACTTGAGCAGACACCTCAGTGAAATGAAGGGTGAGCTATATGGAATGGTGAGGGGTGGGTGGAAGAATGTTCCAGGCAGGGAATAAGCATGACCTACCAAGGGGGCCATCATATTCCATCTTAATTTGGGGCACCATCTCTCCCTTGGGTTTACCATTCCTACTTGCCCAAACCACTACATTTGACTGGAATGACCTTTTTAGGCCTAAAACCTATCTAGTTTCCAAGTCCTGCCTCAGCCATGAAGCATTCTTCTAGTTCATTCATTTGTTCACAAAAACTGAGTTAGTGCCAGGCACTGCCTTTGATGTTAAAGAAATGGATATGGCACACTCCCTGGTTCTGGAGACCTACTCTTCAGTGTGTTAGAGACAGCCCTGTTACAGTGGTACTCCCACTGAATCAGAGCTATGTGATACGTATAGTAGAAGAGTAAGGTTGGGGGGAATTGGGGCCCATCTGTTTGACTGGTTTAAGCTTATAGGCAACGTTGTAGGAAACTTCCTACCTAGATAAGTAGGTTGATTGTGCATTAAGTAGATGAGTGTTTAGTGTGACTCCCTTGAATCTCTCTGCTCCTGGTCTCCATCTTTATTTCAGCTACTGTGGTTCTGGCTTTTATCTCTTGATGTGGTCTATTTCACCTTAAGCAGCCTTCTCAGTGGCTTTGTGTCTTCCTATCCAGTCCATTCTGACTGCTGCCTTTTCATTTTATTTCTAAAACGCTAATTAGATCACACCATTCCCCGGCCTGTAAACTTTCTAAGGCTACACCATTTTTTGGCATCAAGTCCTCAGTTCTTCCTGTCATTTGTAAGGCTCCCCACAATCTTTTTCCAGCTGATGCTTCTGTAACAACACATCTAGCTGTTCTCCCCAGAAATGACTCTTGGAAAGCCCCCTGTTCTTCTGAGTGGTGATGCCCTTTCTTTCTCTTCTCTATCTGGTGAGCATGCTCCTCATTCACCTTCTAGTTTATACGCTGCTTCATCTCTGAGCTCCTGAGCCCAGGGCCCTCATCCTGAAGCTTGTTCTTCATTAGGTGAGAAAAGAGCTTCTTGAATGGATTTAAGAAAGTAAATGACCTGGTCACACTGGCTGCAGTAGAGGGTGGTTTAAATGAAACAAGACTGGAAACCCAGGAACTAGCTAAGACCAGGTAATGTTGTGATAGGAATTTATCCAGTCAATATTCACCAGGGGCCTGCTCTGCCAGGCACTGCAAAGTCTGTCCTCAGAGGGCTTGTGAAAGACGGAGAAACTTGTAAAGAAAGGAAGAAAATAATTATGATTTCAAGTTGTGATAAATCTTGTGAAGAAAAGAAAAATGAGTAAGAGGATAGAAGATGACGGAGAGCAGAGACCCTGTTTTGATTGGACTGGTTAGAGAAGGAAGGGGAACAGAGACCCTAAAGGCAAAGCCATGTGGGGGAAGAATGATGGGGTAGGAGATGCCACAGTTGTCCAGACTCCTTGGAAGGCATTTAAAGGCAGCAGGAAGACCCCTTGAGGACAGGCGCTGTTGTCTGTTAGTCTGTGCTGTCTCTGGCGCCCAGGCCAGGGTCTGGCACACAGGCACGCTGGGCATTTTAATAGTGAGCAGAGGAAGCGTGGCCAGAGACGCTGTCAGAGCTGTGTCGAGGGACAGCTTCAGTTAGGCCCCGCAGCTGCAGAAGAGGCTGGAATTTCATTTTACCTCATGGAAAGCTGTTAGAATCCTGTGATCTGGTTTGTGCTTTAAGTGAGCCAGCTGACGAAGAGTTGGGAGCATGGTTTGAAATCAGATGGCCTAGGTTCATCCTAACTGTACCACTTGGTATTTGTGTGACCTTGGGCAAATTTTAAGAAACCTCTTTTTTTAAGCCTCAGCTCTCCTATGTGGAGAATGAGAATGGTAGTAATATCTATCACAATGTTGGTAAAGGCTTAAATGAGACCAGGTTAGGCCCTGGTTTTAAAAAATGCTGGCTGATACTACTTTAGAGTAGTGGATTTGGAGGAGATTGGAGGACAGGCAGATGTGAGAAGTGTTGAGGGAGTAAAATTGGCAGAATTTGTGGCTGATCTGATAGAGTCGGGGAGCAGAGAGCCAGCCTTGCTGCTGGGGAAAGGTCCTAAGTTGAGCCTCGGTTTCTTCATTTGTAAAATGAGGGCCTAGTAGTCCCCTAATGTATTCCTAGTAGCTTTCTGATTTGTTTGCCTCACAGGATTGTAGTTTGTGAGGATCAGCTGAGGTGAGGTATATTTTAGCCGCGTCCTCTGGGAGGCAGAACCCGATGAAGGTGCCAGCCCAGAAGAGTGAAGGTGAGGGAGAGAAGGAAGATGCAGTACATTCCATCCCTGCCCACTGACCCACCTTGACTTGGGAAGAGACACAGCAGGTCATTTGCACATAGGACTGTTCTTTAAGGTTTTTGAGGAGAAACTGTACTTCAGAGTAATTCATACCAGAGAGAAAGAAGGGATGATTTATTTGTCCTGCTCTCTCCCATTTCCTGTTTCCAACTGGTCAAGACTCACCTCCTGGAGAACTAATTCACGTGTGCATCTAGGTTATGTGGCTTCTGAGTGACTGATCAACCCGCAGTTCTCACACCCTGATTTGTATTTCAACCAAATTCTAATGGGAGGGGTGTCCCAGGGTGGATGGGGCACCAACCAAAGACAGAGATTGAAGAGGCGGTGGAAAGTGCCAAGGTTCATGTCCCTACATAATATGTAAAAATGGTGCGAAACCAATATCATTTTTGACTAAAATACCAGCAGTATTTTAGGATGATTTATTCGACTTTACTTTTGATAGTTATTTGAAAAGAGGAAGTGGCTGGAGTTAGGACCTCAAATCCTAGATTTGAATTTATCTGGGAATTTGGACTTTGAGGATGATGGTAGTAGACTTACTAGGAAAAGGTTGATGACATTGTGAATAAGGAAAAGACAAGACCAGAAGAGTAATAGGGAATCAGGAGAAGAGTACTTAAAGGTGGCTTTGAAAGTGTGAGCCAGCACGACTGTAAGGTGGTAGGAAGGACAAACAAATGGGGATACTTTAAGCCGAGGCTATTTTTATTTTATTTAAAACACTCAAAACTTTCTGTTGTAATTAAGCGTACAAGGTGAGAACTGTGAAGTCCTCTGTTGCTTCTACGCAGTCCCACTGTCCAGGCAACCAGTACTGAGTCTGTGTGTTCTCCCAGACTTTTTCTATGCCTACCCAAGCTCACGTTGACTTAAATATACATGTATGTTTGTGAGTGTGTGTATATGCAAAGATAAACTGCAATACTGACCTGCCATTTGCCTTTTTCAAGGTCCAGTAAGGAATCTCTGCATTTTTTTTTAAGTTAGTGTCAATCAATTTAATTTTTTTAAAAAAACATCCTTGGTAGGATTTACACAGCTTTGTAGTTAGATATTATCTTTTCCAGGTCCTTAAATAATGTAGTGAACATTCAGTAGTGTAGTGTAGGTTGATATTTCTCCTTTTTTAATCAAGGTATAATTGACATATATAACTATATCAGTTTCAGGTTTACAATATAATGATTTGATATTTGTGTATGATGTGAAATGATCACCATAAGTCAAGTTAACATCTGCCACCATATATAGTTACAAAAATCTGTGCATATTTGATCATTTCCAACTTTTTATTGCAAATGATTTCAAACATCAAAAAAAAAAGGAAAAAAAGAAAATGAATATCCAAATACCTACCACCTAGTTCAACAGTTGTTACATTTTGCCATGCTTACATCCCCTGTCTCTAGCAACAATTCTTTTCTTTTTTTTTTTCTTTTTTTCATGAAGGTACTGGGGATTGAATCCAGGACCTCATGCATGCTAAGCATGTGCTCTACCACTGAACTATAACCACCCTGCTAGCTACAATTCTTAATTCTTGAATTATTTCTAAATAAGTTATAGACATCGTGACACTTTATCTCTTAACTATTTCACCATGAGTTTATTAAAAATAAGAATATTCACCTACATAACCACAATGCCGTTATCATACTTGAGAAAATTAATGTTTGAATATATTAAATTTCCCTAATTGTTTCAAAAATGTTATTTAAAGCTTTAAAGAAGCTGTGCCTTTCACATAAGATCCAGTCAAAGCCCATTCATTGTATTTTGGTATGTCTCTTGAGTGTCTTAATTCCCAATATCTGTTTTTATGACAGATTTTTTTTTTTTTTTGGAAAAGACTAAGTCGGCTGTCTTGTAGAACACCCCATACTCTGGATTTGTTTAATTATTTCTTCCTGGTATCCTTTAATTCTTTATCTCCTGTGTTTTCTGTAAACTGAAAGTTCTTTCTACAGGCTTGATAGACTTACATTTAACATATTTTTGAGGTACTTTGTAGGTGATGCCATGTATTTTATATAAAGTACAAATGTCACTTTGTTCACTATTAGTGATGCTCAGTTTGATCAGTTAAATGGTGATAGGAACAGCTTTTTCCATTTGCAGTTAGAGGTAATCCATGGGATATACACAAACATGAAATCATTATGTTGTACACCTGAAATTAATATAATGCTGTATGTCCACTAAATCTCAATTTTTAAAAAAAGTAATCTATGGGGTAATAACTTGGCATTATGTAAACATCCACCATTGGTGGTCTTTGCCTTAATCAGTTATAACATGGGGAGTTGCAAAATGGTACTTCTCTTAGTTCTATTACTGTGTCTGCATTTATTAGCTGGTATTCTGCAAAGAATAGCTCTCACATGTCAGCTGGGGATGAACTATAATTTTTCCCAGAAAGGCATGTTAATTGTTAAAAACTTAATTGGGGGTGGGGCGTATTGTTCAGTGGTAGAGTACATGCTTGGCATGCACAGGGTTCTGAGTTCAATCCCCAGTACCTCCATTAAAATGAATAAGTAAACCTAATTACCTCTCCCTCCAAAAATAAAAATAAAAACTTAATTTAGCCTTTTCATTTATCGGTTTTCAGAATAAGAAGTGACCTACATTGGATATTTTAAGTGTTTTAATGTTTAAGAATTTAGAGCCTCAAGATTCCAATTTAAAATACATAATTGAGTGAATAACTGACTTATATTTGTGAATGTAAGTTGAAGCCTGACTGTATTATTCCGTGGACATTTTTGGCATTTGGTTTAAGGGTACCTAAGAGTAGTCACTATTTTCATAAGCTTAATTTTTAAGATTTATAAGTTACTTGAGTTCTCAGAAAATTTTGCCTTTTTAAGTCAAACAGTTGTACTTTAAATGGAATATATTTATTCAATTTAATTAAATAATTTAATTGAATATAATTATTTAAAGTAGTTAAAATTTTATGTTTGAAGGTGTTTAACTTTGTAAATGAAATAACACATGCATCACAGCCCTTTGAAACTCCAAATAGAATAAGATGTCTAAGTTGAATGTAAAATGTTTGAGGAAAATCTAGGCTTTTTGAATTTGTAATATTAATAAGTCAAGTATTAATATTTGAAAACTAGAGTAAATCTCTTTTCTGTAGGTAAAAACTACTCTCAGATAGGAAAATAAAAATACCCATCAGCAGTGGTAGTGCTCTCCTTTGCTCTCTTCCCCAAAGTATGCTGACACTCTTGATGCTTGGTGCTCTGTTCCTTTATTTCTGCAGTGCTGGTTAGAGTGCTCAAGCCCATAGCGTTGCTGGTCACATGTTAGTCCTCTCAGCTATGGAAATCAGCCATCATATGTGGGGCTTTGATATGTCAGGGATACTTGTTCAAGTGATAGAAAACCACGTGTGAGGTGTGTGAACCTTAGCTATATGGTGGCTTTGGTAAACCTGTATTATTTTTCTCTGAAATGGCATCCTTCTTATTTAAAATTTTCCTTCACAAAGGCATCAACACTACTTTGTGATTGTACCTGTAGATTTCCTCAGGCCTTAAATTTCTTTTTTTTTCTTTGGAGAAAGTTTCTCTTTTCTTGAGCATCATTAGAGCTATATTTTGAAAAGTGTAGCTTTTATGGAAAACCCTCCTCCAATCAGATTTGAATTGTTCACATTCTGTACTGGAATGTGTCTGGGCTTTCAGTTAACTGACTTTTTTCAGCTTTGAAAAAGCAGTGTATTTCTTTCCTACTTAGTTTAAACCTAAAGGCAATTGTTTGGTTAGAAATGAAGCCCGTTGGCTTAAAAAGCGTCAAGGTTTGTGCACCGAAGAGCTCTGTACACCTGGATAGTCAGCCGTGTTCATTAGGCCAGAGTAAAAGGAAAGTCAAGCTTATGGATGAACGGTCATACACTCTTTCAATCGGCAATGGAGACTATTTTTGGACAAATAAAGACACATTGTGGAAATATGTGCAGACTCTTTCTGGTAAGAAGTCAGTAGTTGCAAAAAAAAAAAAGAGTATTTTAAAAACTAATTGCAAAAATAATACCTGTTCTTGCAGAAAACTTGGAAAGTACAGAAAGATAAGAAAAATAAAAATAGAGTAATCCCATTGAAGTGGGTTTTTCCCTAAGTTTTATCTTGAAGTAAAAGAATATAGGTGGTAGGTTAACATGTAAAAGGTTATTTATTGAGCTCAATTCTCTAAAATATCTGTAGAAATGGGAATTTCAGAGTCTTGTCAACCTTAAAATCTAGCTTATTAAAGTTGGCTTCTCTACTTATTTGGAAGATTTTTGGAGATTTTTACAGTCCTTAGAGGATAATGATAGCAGTGACCCCATAAGCCAGTCTGCTCTTGATGGGAAGTAGAAGCTTAACCTCTTCAGAGCCTCAGTGACTTGTTGGGTGTTCCCCCTGCCCTGTATTTATAAATCACAATTCATAAGTGACAGTTGGGCCCAGAAGTCCCATTGAATGTCATCTAATCTAGAGAAGATATGCTTTAGAAGAAGCCATGGAGGTAACTTGATGGCAAACTAAGAATTTTGGCATTTAGTTTAAATTTAGTGTACTTTTTTTTTAACCTAGTAATTATGCCATTTTTTTAAAATCTCTTTTTTTTTGATTGAAGTGTAGTCTACAACGTTGTGTCAATTTCTAGTGCACAGCGTCATAGTTCATAGTGTACTTCTTTATGAAAGGAGATACATTTTTAAAGCACTTCAGGTTTCCTAAAGTTTTTAAAGTATTTATGTTTACTGTTAAAATTTTATGATGAATATACATAGAGTTAAGGATTCTGTCTCAGTCTAAACTCATACTTTGCTTCCTGAGATCCTGAAATCGTGGGTCCCCATGTTTTACACATTTTAAAGAAATTGGCCCTTACTGTTATTGTGCACTTGAAAGTTTTGCAAAACAGAAATGTGTAAACAGCTGAGTTAACAGTAACTTATTGTTACTGGCTTTCTAAAAAAAAGGCTGTTTGACAGTGTTCTCTTTAATCGATAAGCTCTCTTTATTAAACTGTTAGTTTTTCCTCCTTTTTAGGTCTCAGTTCTTATTTATCTGTATGAAAAAATGAAATACTAATTTTCTAACTTTAATTATCAGAAGTAACAAACTAAAAATGAACTTCTAATAAACCCAAATACTACAACCTTTTTTTTTAGGGCAGATCTAAGTCTTAGCTAAACTCACTTAAAAACAAGTTATATTTTGTTTTTAAGTATAAGTGGTGATTCTCAAAAGAGCATTTGATCTAACAATAGGAGTTTCACAGTGATCTGAGGGGCTGTTCACACTAAATCTAATTTCATTGTTAATTTGTATGTTTAAAGTGCAGAAATAAGTATAAAAAAAAAAACTGTAAGAATCCTTAGTTGTTCTGTCAAAACAGAAGGTGGAAGAGAGCTAATATTTATTTAGCATCTCTAAGCAGAGAGTGAGCTGGCCAAGAGGAGACCAGGCTGAAGATGTGACTGATTCTGAGACTTTTGTTTCCATTATACCATGTTACCCTCTAGAGAGAGGGAAATTGGGTCTTCACTGACTGCTGACTTGTGCCAGGCCAGGGCTTCCCAAAGTCAGCGCTGCTGAGGATCAGTTCTCTGAAGTGCTCCTGGAATACAGGTTTCTAGGCAGTTATCAAAAAAAAATGCCCGCACTGTAGGTGTACATACAGTTTAATGAATTCTCACACACCCAGAAGCACCTACCCAACCCCACCAGATGCATCTAACCAGACTCCTGAAGGTAACCCCTTTCCTGACTTCTAAACCTTATATTAGTTTTAGGCAGGCATTTAAAAATAAAACTTTTTAAAAAAGTAATTCATATTCATTATAAAAATTTAAATTGCTGAACAGAAGTTCTTGTGCCAAGCACAGTGAGGCCAAACAAACCAAAGTGTCAAAGTTTGGAGCAGAGAAAGGTTTATTGCGGGGCCAAGCAAGGAGAACAGGTAGCTTGTGCTCAAAAAACTCCAACTCCCCTATGGTTTTCAGTGAAAAATTTTTAACAAGCAAAATTTGGGGTAGGGGCGGCAAGGTGTGTGACTTTCTTTTGATTAGTTATTGATGAGGGTGACAGAGCAGTGTCCAGGAACGTGGTGCTCATCTTTTTTTATTTTAAATTTTTAATATATTTTTATTTAAGTATAGTCAGTTTACAATGTTGTGTCAATATCTGGTGTACAGCGCAATACTTTAGTCATATACGTATGTTGATTTTCATATTCTTTTTAACCATAAATTACTACAAAATACTGAATATAGTTCCCTGTGCTGTATAGTATAAACTTGTTATTTATCTATTTTATATATAGTAGTTAGTATCTGCAAATCTCGAACTCCCAATTTATCCCTTCCCACCCTCTTCCCCGCTAGTAACGGTAAGTTTGTTTTCTGTGTCTGTGAGTTGGTTTCTATTTTGTAAATAAGTTTGTCCTTTTTCTTTTTTAGATTCCACATGTAAGTGCTATCACGTGGTATTTTTCTTCCTCTTTCTAGCTTACTTCGCTAAGAATGACGGTCTCCAGGTCCATCCGTGTTGCTGTAAATGGCATTATTTTATTATTTTTTTATGGCCGAGAGTGTTCCATTATATAAATCTATCACAACTTCTTTATCCAGTCATCTGTCAGTGGACATTTAGGTTGCTTCCATGTCTTGGGCAGTCTGTTTTCTTTCATTTAAGAAGATGTTGAAGATATTTTTCTGTGTCCACATATGCAGACTCAACTTCTTTAACAATTGTTCAGTGTGCAATTATTTTTCTATAGTTAGCAATTTTCTTCTTTTTTTTTTTTTTTTGTTAGCAGTTTTCTTAACTGAAGGATATTTAAGTTATTTCTAGACATTTGCTATCGTAAACAGTGCTACAGTGAGCATCTTTGCATTTGTAGAGTGAATGCCTAGAAGTGGGGTTCTTTGGTCAAGGCCATTACATAGGTATGTATTGCCAGTTACCTCCCAGGAGGTTGTACCAGTTTTTACTCACACTCAACAGGTGTCATACTAGAGTAGTTTAGGAGTTGCTTCAGCTGAGATTTTTACGTTTATTTTTGGGGTTCTTGTTTAAAATTAAAAAAAAAAAATCAAAATCTAATTTTTAAAACAGTAAATTAAGGGGGAAAAATTGTTAATCTTAGAATGTATATGAACACATGTTAAGGAAACTTTTTAAATGTATTAAGCTTGGCTTTTGAATTTTTAAGCCTATGAAAGCATTCTTTGCCTGAAAATTACTTGTGAGTTCTTATCAGTATAGTTTTTTCATTGTTAAATGTTACTACAATCCAATTGGATTATAATTTTTGAAGGCATTGTACATATATTTATAATCTCCTTATGTCTTCAGGGCCTGGCATAGTTTCTTGAATATGTGGGATTTGGAGCATATTGCTGGGGGGCAGATCTAATATTTTCAAGAGAGCACAGTATTCTCAGCCTGAATGTCCTGATGGACAGGGCTGTAATCCTTATATAAGGACTTCCACAACAAAGAGAAACATTTCCTAAGTTTTCGAAGCAGTGGCATTTTACTCACTTACAACACTAACTAGCCATTGTGGTTGAGAGAGGTCTAACCTTGGCACCTTCGTTAGGAAGAAGACAATTAAGAAGAAAACTAGGGACACATTCTCTGAATAGCTGTTATTTCTAAAGAACTACAAAACTTGTGTGTTTGCAGATCAGGGAGCAGAGAAACATGAAGGGACAGGTCAGTCCTCTGGGATCACTGATCAGGAGAAGGAATTGTCCACCAGTGCTTTCCAAGCCTTCACAGTAAGAATGGTTTCTCTCAGTCTGCTCTGTTTTTAGCATCTGTCAAGTGCAAATCTTTTTACAGTGAATTTAATTTATAATTTTTGTTCTGTACTAATTCAAGTTGTTTTCTTTATTTTTAATTTTAGAGTTTAAATATGTAAGACAAATGAGAGTAATTTGAGCCATTCCTAAGTTTTTGTATTTCCACAAATAATGTTTTAACTCTCACTGTTAAGTCTCTTAAATTTAGATTTGTAAATATATGGGTTGGTTTTTTCATTTCACTGCTCTCTTCAGTTCTCTTCCTTGACTGTGCTTTAAAATGGAACCCCAACGAAAGTTTATTGTCAAAACTTTAACTTTTTTGACATTAAACAATATGAAAGGAAACCTTATTTGATTACCCGTTACATACATGTAAGCAGAAGAACTTGATACCTGGGTATTCAAAGTATACTAAAAATTAAAATTTGGAGTAATTAATCATATTGCCTTTCTTAGCTAGCCTTGGCTATTATATCCTGCTAGCAATGTATACCAATATGTACTCATATATTATATGTGATTATAATATATATATAGGTATATAATATACCGAATATGTGTATGTGTATGTCCTGTAGATACAATGCACATGTGTCAGTGTTAGAGTCTTAAGAAATGAATATCCAGGTTTTTTTGTTTTATTAAGATATAACTGACATATCATAGGTTCTTAATTGACGTGACTATTACTTAATCTAATGGTTTAGTATATTTAGTGAAATTTTATCTGTCTTTTTTTTAACAGTTTTTAAATAAAGATAAATGGAATACATTTGGAAGTGAATGTGTAGTTCTTAAAGTTGGTGTGTAATTTTGTTTGTGTGTTTTTGTTTTAGGCTGGAAATTATGATGTCTGTCTGCAACACCTTGCCTGCCTACAAGATATAAACAAAGATGATTATAAAATAATTTTGAATACAGCAGTGGCTGAGTTTTTTAAAAGTAACCAAACAACAACAGATAGTTTGAGACAGACGCTTAACCAGCTGAAGAATCAGGTGATACAGAAATGAATTTCACTCTAAAAATACTGTGGTGCTCTCTAAATTGTGAAATAAAATTAGTTAAGTAAAATTAATGTGACTTCTTATCTGATATTTATAACACAGTTTCTAATATATCTGAAACATTTGTTGCTATTAATTTTTATTTGTATAAAATTATTATTCCAGGAAATGAAACATTATTTTATTTTCTATTGGTTTTGAACTTGAGCAGAATGGACTAATATACCAAATTTGAATGAGCTTTGGAGAATTTGGAGTTTTGAGAAAGAATGAAAATAGAAACATATGAAAAGGATTAGCTGCTAAGATTATAGCTTATTTATAACTGTAAAGAGCTGATTATTAATAACAGTGTTAAATTATTTTAGGATTTTGGTTCAGATGATTAATTGATTACATGGAAGATACTCTGATTTATATATGGTTTAGGTCTTGCCTTGGTCACTGGCTGGTCATGACAGCATCACAAGGTTAGACAAGGCTTGATATTCAGGAGGGCTGATGACGAGATCAGCTAGCAGACGTTCAGTGCTTGCCATGTAGCTAAGAGCCTCGTATGGGGCATCTTGCTTATTCCTCCCAGGAGCCCTGTGAACTAGCTACTATAGTTTTTCTTTTATAGATGGGGAAGCTTGTGTAAATTGTCCAAAGACACAAAGCTTTTTTTTTTTTTTAATGATTATTTTCCCAAAATACATACCATAAAAGTATACCCAGGTGTCCCTCCAAGTCTAAAACCCAAAGACACAAACTTTTAAAGTAGTAAGAGCTACATGAGGCATGGAAGGGTATATCTCAAGCAGTAGAGTGCATGCTTAGCATGCACGAGGTCCTAGGTTCAATCCCCAGTACTTCCTCTAAAAACAAACCAACAAACAAACCTAATATCCCCCCCAAAAGAAGCTACATGAACCCAGTTCTGTTTGATGCTAGAGCCTGTGCCTTTAATTACTGTTTCATGCTATAGAAAAAGGTCTTGAGACGGTTTGAGCCCCTGTCCTATTTTCACAAGTACCACTGTGCTTTAGAGTATCACCTGAAATGTGACACGGCTAGAAATAAGTGACCCCTTCGGGCTTTTCATGATTCTTCGTAAGAGTAAAGTAATTTTTAACCCTATTACTGTTCTTCAACAAAAGTGAGACTAATAGCCAACATTTATTAAATGCCTATTATTTGATTCCAAATTTCATATAAAGTGCTTTTTGCACTGTATGTCATGTAGTCTTCCTATAAAAGTAGGTACTTGTTATCTCAATTTTAAACTGGGGTTTGGAGAGCCTAACCTTACAGCTGAGTAGGGGAGGAGCAGGCTTTGACCCAGACCTGACTTCTGGACCTGTTCTCGTAACTGCCTCAGTCTTTGTTGTAAATGTCTGTCATCACATTGCATCACTACTCTAGTAGTGTTAGCCATGACTTAGCTCCAGAATCAAAGGAATAGTGATGTTTGTTGTCTGGTACACGTGCCCTGCAACCCCATAGACAGTTTCTTGCAGGGAACATTTGGTCTTTGAGCACAAGTTCATCCTTAAACTTTCTGTAGAATAAGAGGTTTCTCCAAACTTCCTGTTAAGCCAAGAAGACTGCTTTTTGAAATCCTTTTGATATAACCTATGCACATTCCCATATACTTTAAATCATTTACATTTAAATCATCTAATCATTTACAATGCTATGTAAATGCTATGTAAAAAATTGCCAGTGCACAGTAAATTCAAATTTTGCTTTTTGGAACTTCTGGCATTTTTTTTCCCCAACTGCAGTTGGTTGAATCCACAAATGCCAGACCCATAGGTACAGAGGGCCAACTGTATATCAAAGTTCTACTGTGTAATTTAGGGAAATATCAGTCTTAGAATTAATTACTTCACATTCCTCAATAATTTATTGCAGTCTTTGTAATGGCAAAGAAAGTTAAGTTTTAATACAGGTAGAATTCCATTTTAATGTGTTATATGGAATCACAGAATGGTTGTGAAACTTGATTAAAATTTAAAAGCCTATTGCTTCAGCCTGAAGAAATTGGGCATACAGATAGTCACTAGCTCTAAAATGCAGTGTTGACTTTTTTTCTTTTGGTATCAGATGTGGTATCAGGGTTCTAGTAAAGCTATTAAAGCCTGTGTTCACTGTTATGTATGACAAAGTGTATTTTTGTTGTTCATTACTTTGAAAAAATCTATTTTTTTTTTATTATGGGAATAAAACCTGAATATAATAGGAAAACTAGAAAATATACTTCCTAGCCACATGGCCTTGGGCAGAATAATTAAGCTTTTTGTGCTGGTTTGCTTATTTATAAAATGAAACTGACAATGTGATCTGTGTCCTTGAGGTGTGGGGAGGGTTAAATGAGGTGTTCTCTGTAAAGGATTTAATGGAGCAGGCCTACCACTTAGTTATTAGTTAGCTATTGTTTGTTAATGTTTAAATTTAGTTTGTACAAAATGGAATCAGGCTTATGTATATGTACCTCATAACATTTTCATAGGAAAGGTCATTTTGAGTTTCGCCCAGTCCCTTTGTAGCCTCTTGATACGTGAGGCTAGAAAGTGGGGCTCCGACTCAGATGCCACGTTGGCTGTTAAAAAGCACTGAAGATGTCTTCATAGTAGCAAGGAAGAGACTCACCTTGCCTTGTGCAAGGCACTTAATAAAGTCCCAAGAAAATGTTTTATTTAACAGAACTTTATTATGAATGAAATGATTTGTAGTATGTGAAAGTAATTGAAATGCACAATCCTGTTGAAAATTTGGGAAATTTTAAAGTAATGTTGGCCTGTTTATTCATATAGATTCTTTCACTGTGTTATTAGAATATAATCCCTGGTGAGTGTTTTATAGGTCCACTCGGCTGTTGAAGAAATGGACGGATTAGATGATGTTGAGAACAGCATGCTGTATTACAACCAGGCAGTCATTCTCTATCATCTGCGGCAGTACACAGAAGCCATATCAGTCGGTGAAAAACTTTATCAGTTCATAGAACCTTTCGGTATGTTAATCCGTCAAGTCAGAAATGTGCCTGTCTTCTCATACTTGCTGAGGTCCCTGCTACTTTTACCTAGACCATCTAAATCAGAACTGTGTGTGTGTTTAAAGAGAGAAAGAAAGCTTTGTCACGTTTTCTTAATAATAGTTCAAAAAAATTAAAACTATATTACTTTTAGATGAATCCAGGCTTGCTTTCAATATCCTGTGCCCCATTCCCGCCACCCCAGTTTTGGAAGATAACTGTTAGAAATGCTGTTTCTAATTGGAAAGACTTACTGATTTCTTTTTTTTGTTCCCCTTGCTGTTTAAATCCTGCCTTACTGTACCTGATCCCTCCTTACTTGAGTAGGCATGAAGGAAGGAGTGTTTTGGAATGTTAGGGAACAGGGTAGTATTTTATTTTGTGTATTGCCTAATTGAAATTTTTGTGGGTAATCATAGAGTAGATAGTATAGAGCTATGTTAGCTTTTTTGTTGTCTTAACTACTTTATAATTACAAGCCTGGAGTAAGAGTAGTAAGAAAAGTAAGGGCAAAGAAGAAAGAGGGAGCAAAAGAGCAGCAAAGCTGGACCCAGAAATGTCTAGAGAGGAAATATTTCCATCCCACAGGCTGTCAGATTTCAACTTTTTCTCCATGGCTATTTTCTTTTAAATTCAAAACACTAGTGCCAATTCCTGACTTATAAGACCCTGATTGCTGTTATGGTCACCAAGGGGAGGTAGGGGAGTGTGATGGCCGCTCTGGGAAAGTTCCAGGGTCCCTCTTGCTGACAGCTGACTGGACACCTCTTCAGGGAGCCCTCCTTCCCCTCCGCCCTGGGGACACGGCTGACAGACTGGGCAGGAGTGTCCCGTCAGGGGTGGAAGATTATGTAACTAGTGACCTGTTCCTTTCTCCTGTAAAGCTGGAAATCAGAATTACACTTCTAGGATGGCACAGATGTGTCTTTTCTATAAAACTGGTTTTTAGAATTTCCAGAGCAGTTGATGAAATCCTGTTAATCTGTACCATGGCTGAGCAGAATATGGCAACCAGCGAGTCAGTGTTCAGAGCCGTTTTTCTTCTTCTTTGAAACTCTTTTTTTTTTTTTTTAACTTTATTACTTGGTTCTTCATACAGCGTATATTTATCGAGCATGTGCTATGGACTGACACTGTTCCGGGATCTGAAGATAATACAGTGAATGAAATAGAGAAAGGCTTTCTTCTCATTAAGCTTATATTCTGATGGGAGGGAGAGCGGTACAATAAATGCGTATGTGAGGCAGTTAAATGCTGCAATGAAAAGCTGAAATTGGGTAAGAGGGTTGACTGGGGATGTTATTTTTAGATAAGGTAATTGAGGAAGGCCTGGGATAAGACAGTATTTGAAAAGAGACTTGAATGAAGGGAAGAGGTGAGTCCTGCAGTGTGGGGGGTGGGAAGCCTCCCAGCCAGAGGTAACAGTACGTGCAGAGGCCCGGAGGTGAGCAGGGTCGGGGAGGAGCAGCAGGCATGCCCCTGTGACTGGAGCTGGGTTGGGGGAGCAGGCAGCACGCTGTGGCCTCGGTGAGGACTCACTGTGAAGTGTGGTGCGAGACCCTTGGAGATGTGTGGCCTTTTGCACACCGGCTGCACTGATGTTAGTTCTAAGTGGATTCTACTCCAAGAATGAGGTCAGGAAGACTTGTTAGGAGGCTCCTAAGGGGTTTTGCAATGTTCGGTTCTTGACTATGGCAGCCTTCTTTTAGACCCTCTGTTTATCTTTTTTATTGAAAGAAGAGAAAATAGTGTATGTCATATGCCAGGTTACCCCTCCTCTCTTCAGTAGGCTCCTCGTCCTTTGAAGTCCTTGTCTTTATTTCTTCCTCTTGGCTATTTCAGTTTTCTGGTATCCTCCAGTCCACACCTGGTTTCTTTTGTCTCTGTAATCAGCCTGTGTTACTTCCTCATCTCTGTGCCTGGAGAGGAAGTCTGTTTTCCAGACTCATAGACCATCTTAGAGTTAGAAGGAACTTCAAGAGGTCACCTGGGGTCCCCTCTCTTCAGGCATGTAAAGTATTCTCCCCATCTTACAGGTCAGCCAGCTGAGATCAAAGTAGTTCAGTGATGTGCAGAGGCTGCATGTCTGTTAAGTAGCCAAGCAGGTACTGGAATTGAGATTTTCTTCCACCTTAAGTAATACTCTTCATTTCATGTACTGGTATTTGGTAGGTATTTTGCCAAAGGAAGTTCAGTCACTAGAATCCCTGATAAGAGAGGCCTTGAGATGCTTCATAGAGTCACATTGTTGACACTGCAACTTGCCTCCATCCATGGCTCTCAGTAATGAACATTCCTATAAGTAAAGACTTGGACTTTGCTTTTTAAAGCTTTTTGTTGGGGGAGTGACCTGAGATGTCTGCTTCACTTTGGATTGTGACTTTTCTTTTCCTGTTTTTTTTTTCACCCTAGAAGAAAAATTTGCCCAAGCAGTGTGTTTTTTGCTGGTAGACCTGTATATATTAACCTACCAAGCTGAGAAAGCTCTGCATCTTCTTGCTGTTCTAGAAAAAATGATTTCCCAGGGCAACAATAACAAAAACGGAAAGAATGAGGTGAGTGTTCTCAGGTGATCAGGCTAAAATTTAAAGTTTGATTAACATTTGTGGTTATTAAGTATTATTTTAACAGCTTTACTGAAACATAATTCACATACACTGAATTTATTGTTTGTAAGGTTAGAATTCAGTGGTTTTTAGTTTACTCACAGAGTTGTACAACCATCACCACTGTCTAAATTCCAGAACATTTTCATCCCTCCAGAAAGAACCCCTGTACCTGTGAGCAGTCACTCTGCCCCTCCTTCCCTCGGCCCTGGGCAGCCACTCATCTGCCTGTCTTGGTGGATTTACCTGTTGTTGACACTTCACACAAATGGAATCGTACACTGTGTGATCTTTTGTGATTGGCCTCTTTCACGTAGCGTGTTATTTTCAAATTTTACCGTGTTGTAACCTGTGGCATTCCTTTTTCTTGTATTTCAGTGCTTTTCATGGCCACATATTATTCCATTATGTGGGTAGGCCAACTTTTTTTATCCATTCATCAGCCGATGAAAGTTGGGTTGTTTTCCTCTTCTGTCTATTATTAATAATGCTGCTATGAACATTTATATTCAAATTTTTGTGGGGGCATATGGTTTCAGTTCTCCTGGGTATCTATATAAGAATGGAATTGCTAGATCATACGGTAACTTTGTTTAACTTTAGGAGGGACCATCAGAGTAGTTTCCGAGGCAGCTACACTATTTTATATTCCTGTCAGCAACTTTTGAGGGTTCCAGTTTCTCCACGTTCTCGCCGTCCCTTGTCTGTCTTTTTAAGAATTTTGACCGTCCTAATGGGTGTAAAGTGGTTTCTCAAAATAGTTTTGATTTCCCTAAGGCTAGGGATACATGCTGAAACCTTTTCATGTGTGGGGTACTAATTTTACAGAATGTAAAGACTAGAATTAAGATAACAAAATTCCATAATCTGGTTAAACAGAGTAGCTTTCACTAGACAAAATTTCATCATTAAAGCTCTTCAGAAAGAGCACACATTTATGACAGTTAAGCTTCACCATGTTCCGGTGAGAGACTGGGTGCACGTTAAGAATACGTCTTGGTTGTCATGTTTTTTTTTTTCATTTTGCTTGTGCTTCCGACTGCCCGGGCATGATCCTTTCTTCCTGTTCCTCCTCCTTTGTTAAAAAAAAGAGTATTTGCAGAAAACAGGTTGTCAGTACCTTTCTTTCTACCTGTATAAACCCTTGAGGTTTAAAAATAAACATCAAAAAAAAAAAATCTAGCAGTACTTAAAAAAAAAGTGTGTATATAAGAAAGATCAGTTAAATAATCTTGGCATTGTTCCCAAATACTGTGTAGTAAAATATTTCACTTTCATATTCAATACTTGTAACAGTTTATGAAATATAACTCGTTTCAACAGATGCTTGTGTGCTCTCCTGGGTACTAAGGTGACAAAAATAAAAACATTGCAGTTCTTGCTTTTCAAGAAACTCAGGTCTGTGGGGAGAGAAAGATGGAACAACATCTATTCATGAACAGGGAGGAAGGACATTAGGGAATGTTTCAGAGTAGTTGGGATGTTTGTTTTGAGCCTCGAAAGATGTGATAGCTGAACAAGTTGGGAGAGGAAGGGTGGAGCAGGATGGCCATCCTGGCAGGGAAGGTAATACAGAGAGCGTGAGAGTGCTGTGTTGGGGGAATTTCTGGTAATCTGACGTGGGGAGTGCCTGAGAATGTCGTGAAGCTCATCGGGGGATGCGACGGGCTACTCAGGGATGGGGGATGCAACAGGTGACTCAGGGATAGGTCCTGTCATGGAGGACTTGGAATGCTTTACCAGGAGCTTAGCGTATGATGTTGGTAGTGTTTATACCAGAGTAAGTTTTTAGAGAGGGAAAGACTTAATCTGTTTTGGGTTTCAGAAAGATCATCTGAGTTTTACCCAAGTAATATCCATGCTTTTTATATATGTGTGTATATATATATATACATATATATAATTTTTTTTTGTGGGGGGTAATTGGTGAAGGTGCTGGAGATTGAACCTAGGACCTCATGCATGCTAGGCACGCACTCTGCCACTGAGCTATACCTCCCCTCATCTATGCTTTTTAAACCCAGCCCTTTTTATACACTCAACTGTGAGCTGCTTTAAGTAGAGTTTCCTGCACCCACTCCAGACTGTTACAACTGAATGTCTGCAGCTTGGAATTTGGAATTTTGAAAATGTTCTCTGGGTGATTCAGATTAATTCTCTTGAAACTTAGTGATTTCAATTATGGTCAAAAATATTTAATTTTAGTTAACTTTGTTTCACTACCCTACAGACTGGTAATAACACCAACAAAGAAGGATCTAATCATAAAGCCGAAAGTGGAGCTCTAATAGAAGCTGCAAAGTCAAAGATACATCAGGTAGTGTAAATTTAAAAGAAGCTACATGTCGCATGTATTTCCTTGTAGTTATGGATGATGAAGGATGTGATAGGTCATGGAAAGCCATAAATAATTCAAGGCAGGTGTGTTTATTTGTCTTTGAAGTATTACAGTTTAGAAGCACATTTATCCTTCTAAATATATTTTGCTAAAGATGATAATGCAATGTCATTTCTTTTAATTCTCTCTGAAAAATTGAGAGAAATGACCTGAGAACCTACTGGAGGATAAAATCAGTTTGTAGAATTTTAAAATTCATTGTTAGTTAGCCATATGCAGATAAGGATTGGTAGAATTTTTGCTTGGAACTGAAGTATAAATTTCACTCTACTGTGTTTCAGTTTTTAAAAGTATGTTCCAAGAGTACAGTAAATATAAGCTATTTAAGATAATTTTAAACATGCTTTTCCAAGTAACTAGTATAACTGTGTTGTAAACAGATTGGGTTTAATTTTCTTAACTTTAGAAAGTAAAACTACTCCAGCGTGTGTAAGTGCACCACAGTTCTTACACAATAGCATTTTTCCTTCCGACAGTATAAAGTAAGAGCTTATATCCAAATGAAGTCCCTGAAGGCTTGCAAAAGGGAAATCAAGTCGGTCATGAACACAGCTGGAAATGTAAGTTTCTTCTTGACTTTTTTTTTTCTTCAATTAGTGGCTTTTATGTCCTAAAATTTTCTTGTTTGGTTAATAGGTATTTGCTAGTCTTAAATAATTTATCATACTCGATTATAGTGTATGTACACTACCAGCTGTAAACCTTTATATTGAGTTGTGCAGTAGTTCTCACTCTGTGTCTGCCATTTAATGCAATACTTTACTCAAAGTTATAACAAGCATCTCCCCTTGGTACGTAGCCTTCAAAACACCATTTTAAATGGCTGTCTAGTATTCAGTGAGTGGTTTGTCACAGTTCACTTAAACATTTACTGTTATTAGACACTTTAGGACTTTTCTAGATTATACTCAAAACAATTATTAACAATAAGCAGTCTAGTTGTAGTCCTAACTTGCCCCTTCCAAATGATCTTTGGCCCGATGGTACCTTCAGTTTGATTGATACTAGAGTGGTATTTCAGATATAATTACTCCTTCCTTTTCCTCCACTGATAAATGATTTTTGAGACAGTAGAGGGAAGAGACAGATACTTTGAGGAAACCTGTTAATTAAAGAGTGTGAAACCCTGAAGAGATCCAGTTTATAGTAGGTACAGCTTAAGAACGTGACTCCAGAAACCTCAGACAGGTTCCAGATGAGCCACTGGGTCAGTAGTGCTTAGGTGATGTTGTAGAACAACTGTTGTCTAGACCTGAAGGGGTAGGGTAGACTTCAGGCTAAGGGGGAAGGGCTTAACTAGCCAACCAGCCGTTAACACACCTTTTTTGGGAGAAAATACATGATCCCCTGTCTCAGAGGATGCCACAGCCGTAGGGAAGAGACAGATAGGAAAATAAGTAATTGTTCGTCACACCCAAATCAGGGAAAACTCCAGGAGGAAACACTGCCTCCTGGAATCAGCTTTGAATGCCTTGTTCCCTTGGTGACCAGGGGGCAGAGCAGAGCATGAGGGAGGGTTTGGAAGGAAAACCTGTAGCTAAGCTCAAGTGAATGAATAACGAGGCAAGGATCCCAGGTGTCCTCCAGGATCTCCAGATCTCTGCATGCTTTTTGCATTCTAAACTTAGTTGCTATGAAGGAGACCCTCACCACAAGGATTCTTAGGAGAAGCAAAATGTGGTCTGCGATCCAAAACATGATTTTTTCTAATGGCAATATTAGCCCTTGAAAACAAGACATTCTGATTGGAAATTTTTCCATTCATAGAATGACACCTTTTTTCCTTACTTGGCAAAGCATTTGATTATTTCTACCTCTCTGGGTTCTAATGAAGGTGTATTTGTATCCAAAAAAATAAGAGAGATCACTGTTCTCTCTAATAACCATTAAAATGAAGGACCTGGTTTGTGCTGTTGAGTTGGTTTTCAGTTGATACAGTGATAGATAGAGACAGTCAGTTGATACTTTGCAGACTGTATTCTTATACGTATATGTTGTGTGTATTTTTTTAGGTAGACCTTTAATAATCAGTTTATAAAGTGCTCTCCGCCAGGTTTCAGTTTTTATGATTGTGAGAGCAGTGGGAAACTCAGAGACTCTAGTCTTTCGTGCCCATGACTTAAGTGATTCATTTATGCTTATACAACAGCACGATTATGATCTGAAAACAAATTGTAAGTAACTTGTATTTTCTTTACAGTCTGCACCTTCTCTGTTTCTCAAAAGTAACTTTGAGTACTTAAGAGGCAATTATCGAAAAGCTGTGAAGCTATTGAATAGTTCAAACATTGCTGAGCATCCGGGATTCATGAAAACAGGTAAAAGAAAGATGGGAAGTTTTGCTATTTTTTCTTCCTGACTCTTCTATGCCTTGATGCTTGTTTTTTTGTTTTTACTAGGCTGCTTTTCAGAATAATTTTTGCTAATTTTTTAAATGAAAATGTTTTATTATTTCTGCTGCAGGAAATCCCTGGAATTTTATTTTATTATTACTTGTTTCCATTTTAGTAGAAGCCTCATTCTTCTTTTTACTTTTCTTTCACCTCAAATGTTCCCTCTATCATTTTGGTTTTAATACCAGCTTAGAAATTATATCCAGAGCATAAAGTCTTTGGGCTTTTGCTTTGTGAAATGACTCCCTTTAAGGAAATGAGATGATACTGTTTTTACTTTTCCCTTCTCTCTCATAAAAGCAGTGAATAATACAATATTTTTAGGCCATTAACTGTATCAAAAATATTTTTATAAGCTTAGGAAGCTAATTGCTGTTATCTCTTCTTGCCTCTATTTAGAAAGCTTTACCAAACTGATTAATGTTAATAATAAAATGAAAGATAAAGTTTGAGGCTGTCGTTTAAGTTCGTATCATTTCTGTTTTATGGGGAGAAAGGAGAAAAATCAGTGTATTCAAGAAATGAGGTTAAACTATTGAAAATGTTTTGTACCAAGTTCAAAATGCAAAGGATGAATATGGTGTTTGTTTTGTTTTAGATTCTGCTCAGATCAGTGCACAGAACACCCATGCAAACATAATCAGACTTTCCTCCACTTACCCTTCAGTTCAGTGGAGTCATAGAGGACTGAGAAAGGCAGTTTCTGAGAACTGAGGCTGCAGTTCTCTTGGGTACTCTGTTGTGAGTACCCATTTCTTTCTTTTCTTTTTTTTTCTTTTTTTTAATCTTTTCTTTGGGCAGGGAGGTAATTAAGTTTATTTATTTATCTTTAGAGGAGATACTGGGGATTGAACCCAGGACCACATGCATGCTAAGCATGCGCCCTGCCACTTGAGCTATACCCTCCCCACAGAGTACCCATTTCCAATTCTGCTGAATTTTTATTTTTCATGTTTTTATTGTCATGATTTCCCCTCAGACCTTCTAACACCCAAACTGGAATGATCTCAGACTAAAAAAATAATATACTTGGCAGAAATTTTGCTTAGGATTGACACTAGTCCAGATTTCAGAATTGGTACTGAAATTGATACTTCAGTCTGTAAAACGGAGCAGGGCATATAGTTGACTAGTCGACAGTTGTGATAATCTAATAGGAAAGATGTTTTACATAGTTGTGTACTTTTATGTATTGATTATTTTCATAGTTAATTTTTAAAATCTTCAGCTTGTTTCCCATTTATCATATTTAGTGTTTGCTGCTGAAAAAATAGGCTTATTAGGGAAGATTTGGGAATGGAATTTTTCTTAAACTGTTCACAGTGCTGCTTCCCAGGAACAGCCTCCTTTGAACATATTAGTGTATTTCCCACTCTTTTTCTTAAATATTATGGCTTAATTTTAAAATATATCAGAAGCCAACCTTTAGTTTTTAGCATTAATAAGCATTGAGTGAATATTCTGATTATTAATTTTATCAATCTAGTCAAGTGTTTCATGTCATTGAGGAAAAGATAGACTGTCTGTAAATTGTTTTGGAATATTTGGGAAACCATTTAGAAAAAGAAAACTGGATTGGTTTCATTACACCAGAATAAAACCCAAAGAGATGAAGGATTAAAATGTAAAAATAAAATCATAAAAGCAGCAAAAGAAAACTTGGATGAATATTTTATTTGTGTGGTGGGGAAGCCTTGATTAAACATTATGCAAAATCTAAGAACTATACGGTTTAGAAAAGGTTACTAAATTTGACCACATAAATAAGTAAAACTTTTTATAATTAAAGTCGTAAGCATGCACATACACACACTGAACTAAGTCACAAGACAGATGACAAACTGGCAGTGGAGGGGGATATTTGAAACACGTGACAGCAGGCTTCTGTAACATACACACTAGCAGGTAACCAATAGGAAAAACATCTGTAACCAGATTTTTTAAATGAGTGTGAAGAGCAGTGTACAGGATAATACAAATGCCCAACCAACATGGGAAGATAAATGCTCAACCATAGTGTTTTGACTGTTTCCAAAACACGTGCATCATTCCTTCCAGTTTCTACATAGTATTTTGTTGTGTGGATGCAGTACACACATACTATATAATTGAGAATATTTCTTGTCCTTAACATTTTTGTATCATTTGCTTATGATTTTTAAAAATTAAATGAGAACAAAACAACCAGCTAAACGGGCTAACAAAATCAATGTTGGGGGTTGGTTCATCACCTTTAATAAAATATTTTAAGAGAAAAGGAGTTTACAAAATTTTCAGATGTTCCCGAAATTTCCAGTGCCTTTTAAACTGTTCTGTAGGGACTGAGTGGAATTGCACGCAGCGTTAACTCATGCTGGATAAACCTGATTCTTGTATGACATGTATCAACAGTAGAATTTTAATCTGTGGGTAAATTCATTTGTGCTTTTCTCAGGTGAATGCTTGAGATGCATGTTCTGGAATAATCTTGGTTGTATCCATTTTGCCATGAGCAAACACAATTTGGGAATTTTCTACTTTAAAAAGGCTCTGCAGGAGAATGACAATGTCTGTGCACAGCTCAGTGCAGGCAGCCCTGATCCAGGTAAGCCCGTCGCTGGGGGACAGTTTGTATTTTACTGCTTGAGGAAAGCGTGATTTTAAAGAGCAAGCATCTGGTTAAAATGCATGCCTTGTGTACTTGCATACACTTAACACTGATCCTGCTCCAACAGTTGACTCTGGGGGTTTTTAGTAGATATTGCTACTTTGAATAGCAAAGTGTTAGGAATTATAATCAAAGAAATTTAAATTACATTCACTTTTTCATGGATTTGAAAATCAGTATTTCCATATGGTAATGTTATAAAGCAAAATATTTTGCTAAGATTTCTTGACTGTGCCAAACTAGTTTTATTATAGCTTCTTTTCAGGATTTCTTGTTATATACTGTTGGCAGCACGTAACAGTCTTTAAGCAAATTCCTGAAGTCTATTCCTCTTATACTCATGGTATATGGATCCTTGATCTGAAATGCTTAAAATCAAGCAATTATTTAGCTTTATAAAATATTTTAAAAACTATTAAATTTATGAAAAATGTATCCCAAAAAACCCCACAAATAGTCTGGTTTTATCATGGCCTGTGAAACCCAGAATGAGTGAACAGTAGTCACTGTAGGTATAGTACATTAATTTTTATTTCCATAATAAAGTTCCCTAACACCTTAACATTACCTGAATACTTCTGGTTAAGAAAACGCATAATGATAAAAAGGGTAGCTAAACTGAAAGTGAAATTGTGGGATCTTACAGGCTCTAAAGATGTGGAAAAGTAGTGTAAGTTTCACTGCAGTGGGAGCGGGTCCTGTCTCTTTCCTTTGCCTTCCTGGAGCATTGTGGCCTGAGGAGCTGGCAAATGAGAAGACACATCTCTGGCTCCCCCAGCAGACAGCTGAGATGACTCTGGAGGGTATTCGTGAGGTTAGGGGCGGAGGTCATCACTGTGGTGAGAGCTGTTGACAACTTCAGATTGGAGATTGGGGTCATTGGTATTGAACAAGATAGAGGCTGAGTCCTCAGTGGAGCAAGTGTTTTCAGTGGAACTGTTGTTTTAAATTTAATGATTTATTCTCATGTACTTTTTTTTTTTATCATCAGGCAAAAAATTCTCAGGAAGACCCATGTGTACATTACTAACCAACAAGAGGTATGAGTTGCTGTATAACTGTGGGATTCAGCTCCTCCACATTGGACGGCCTCTGGCTGCGTTTGAGTGTCTGATTGAAGCCGTTCAGGTGTATCACGCAAACCCCCGCCTCTGGCTGCGGTTGGCTGAGTGCTGCATTGCCGCCAATAAGGGGGTGAGTGTCTTTTTGAACTCACACCCTTCCCCCCACCCCCATTTGTTACATGAAGATCAAAAAATACTTGTAAACATAAAGACCTGCCCTATCAGTTGGACAAAATTTAGTTTTATAAAGTCATGTGTTCACTTTCCAGCTCTTGGTAAGTATGGCAACTTGTATCAGCAGTCACACTGGAAAGCTGAAGCCGTTAGGGTCGTATCTGTTCAAACAGTGGTCTGCTCGCTGCTGGGGCAGGGGCCGTGCCGTCAGCTGACCTGAGAGAGGTGTGTGTGCCCAGTGATTAAAGAAGGACTGCTGATAACATAGTGAGTGTGGAAAGAGCCACATTACCCTGTGTTTTCCTCCAGTGCCTGTGGGTTTACTTTAGATTCAGTAAATGTTTTAGAGTTAGAGGATTACCAGGCTGTGTCTCTCTGACACACGTTTGTCCATGAGGGCTATGAGAAATAGGCTAGTTTACGCTAGTGTCCATGCCTAGGTTGTCTCCAAATGGCAGTTAGTGAAAGCCTTTTGAATCTCAAGCTGGGAGGGGTCACTAGAGGGTAGGGGAAAGACAGTTTGTATCAGAATTACCAGATGTCTGTACCACCCCATTTCCTAGCCCCCTTGCCGTTGCCGGGCTCCTTGGGTCTGGAGGCCTGGAGGTAGGGCAGCCTGAGGTTTTGCCTGGCCGGCTTGCCATAGGTGATAGCACTTCCTCAGAAGCAGCTTTAGGAACTAAAGGGATTAAAGAGGTGTGTTTGCCTGCTGACTTTCACACTTGATACTAAAGTAGTTTATGATTAAGAGAGTACCCCACTGGGGGAAAGAGATGAATGTTGTCTTCTGAAAGGCTTTAATGATTTACTTCCTTGTACTTTTCCTTTTAAGGGACAACTTTGAATTGGATAATTCTTAAATTAACTGATAAACAGCTCTAGGCAGAATTTATACTTTTTTTGAAAACAAAAGGATTTTTAGAAATTGCTTATTCTCTTTAATTTGATTAATTTGATCAGTGTTGGAGGCCTTAGTAAGGTTTAATATTTTCTTTTTAAATTATTTTTAGAAACAGTACTTTTAGGATTGTCTTTGTTCAATGGATTGCATTCTGAGATTTTTTTCCTCCCATTTTCTTCTAGAAAGTTACAAATTTGGAACTTTTAAAAAGTAATAAAGATGACTTGGTTACCATAACTTGGTGGATACCAGAATACTCACAGTCTGTGCTTCTAATAGGAAATTTGCCAGAAATAATTATCTCTCTTTGTGCTTCTGCTCCTTCTAAAACCTGAGGTGTCCTAAAAGACAGTAAAAAAAAAGAAAAGAAAAGAAAAGAAAAAGACTCTTGAATAAAATCAGAGAGCACAATCCCAACAGGAAGGATTGTAAACCCAAAATAAAATTTCGTAACATTTAATCAGGACAGAAGGGATGCTGAACAAAGCAGTTTGTACCTTCCAAAATAAATTCATTTTTAAATAAACAGAACCAGTTTAATTGTTAAATTTAATTGTTAAATTAGTGATGATTAGGTCATTTTGTCCTGATTATCTGATGCAAGTTGTTTCCGACCTCTTTTGGCAGATGCAGGGTTTACGTTTACCTGGGCAGTGTATAATATATAAGAAAAGATTTGCTAAATTAAAAACAGACTCCCACTCCTGGAACACAGAGATGAGAATTCATCTCACTGGGAGAAGTGAGAAGAGGGTGCCAATCCGGAGACACTTCCGGGGTGGAATTAACAAGAGTCTATGTGCACAGAAGAGAAAAATGATTTCTGTGTGGCTATCATCTGAGATAGTGCGAGAGGAGAAATAGCAGATTTTGCACCTGATATATTAAAGTTATTCAATAAATATTCACTGCGTAAAGGAGGAAAAGGAAAAAAAAAACCTTGCTATTCCCTTCCCCTCAAAAAGAAGATGACCTGGCCCAAAATAACCCTTTTCTTTTGCTGATAACTTTCTTGCCTCACCCTCCATTCTGTAAAACCTTCTGTTTTGTACCACTCCTGGAACCCCTTTCTAGTTGTTAGATGGGACATTGCCTGATTCATGAATCACCCAATAAAGCGAATTAAGTCCCACCCTCCCCAAAAAAACCCAGACTCAATTAGAGTATTTAAGAGAAGGCTGCTTTAAAAATCAAAATGTACCTTTACTTCTCTGGAAACTTGCCATTTATTTTTCTGAGTTCTGAAACATTTTTTGAGTGCAGTTGCTGCCAAGGCACTGTAAAATCAGAAATATTTTAATTACATATTACTGTTCTACATCAAGACTGTTCTGGCACACTTTCTGGCTACTGGTGTATTATTGAAGATATGATTTATTATTGTGGATTTTTTGTTCCATCTAGATCTAGCCATCTGATCAATTTGTATGGCCTTAGGCATCAGGAAAGAGAGTATATGGATGAAATATTACAAATTTATCACCACCACTAGGAAAAGAGGTCAGAATGGGGAGCCTTCCCATCATGGTTCAGAACATCCACTCTTACTTTTTATTAATATTGCTTGGCTGCCTCCTCAACACAAAATTAGTTCCAGTCAGTTTTATTGTATCGTTTAAGCATTGTGTAATATTTTCTCTCTAAAATGAATATTTAAGTGAATCCTTGTTTTGTTGGTCATCAGTGGAAGTACAGCTATAGTAAAGGTATGTTAGGGAGCAAGAAGTAACGGTACAGGAACATTTGTGTTTGGAGGACTTTTTGCAGGGCAGAGTTTACCTCTGCAAGTTTGTTCTGGTGTGTGTGACTCTGCATGGCTTAATAAAATGACTAGTTGGGATTCTACCTGCGGGTAAATCAGAGCCTTAGCGTGAAGGGGGAGAGAAAAGAAATTGGCACCAGTGAGCTCCTATAGTGAGATGATGTACCTTAGTGAGATATCCTAAAATACTATGTAATGTGTAGGCAGCTTTTAGTATTTCAGTTCGCGTATGGGGCTTTAGGATTTATATTTCCTAGAAGGTAAGAGTTGCGCCCATGTAAATTTTAACATATGTAGCTTGTTAGTGTTTCTGTGTTGTTGACAATTTAATTGATGCTTTCAGTTAAGACAAAAAAGATCTGTGTTTTAGAAAGTGGGGCTGCTTCCCTTTTCTTTTTCACTGTGTATTTGGGGCCCTCTTATTTTCCTTACTCTGACGTCAAAGTGCCCGTAATATGCAGCATGGTGCCTGGGGCACAGAGTGGTCTGTGTAAATCATTCTACATAAATGCTTAAGTCATTCTTGAATTGTTTTTCATCCTCAGGATTACCTTTGGCCTCATGCTAATCAAATGTGGCATCTATCACAGACTCTGAGCCTCACGCACTCTTCCCTTCGCCATCAAACGTATTTCCTTTATCACTCGAAACTCCCATTGATGGATCTTAAGAACTTTCTTAGAGTAATTATGAAAGGTATTGGATTAATTTTCATGCCCCACCTTACAGCTCCATTAAGTTAATTGGAAATGATTTGTATTTTGTAGACTTCTGAACAAGAAACTAAAGGTCTTCCAAGTAAAAAGGGAATTGTACAGTCTATTGTTGGTCAAGGCTATCATCGGAAAATCGTCCTGGCATCACAGTCCATACAAAATACTGTGTATAAGTAAGTATTTTGTAAAGAATAAGTGTATATATTTAATGCTATTTCATAATAATGTTACTTGTGTATAAAAAATAGTCTTTGGAATTATTTCTTAGGAGGAGCCACTTTTAACTAGGTTTTATTGCTCCTTCAATAAATAGACCCCGATACTAGCTCCACAGGGAATGTTATTTGACATCTGATTTTGGTTTATTACATCCATGGGTGCTAAAATTGTTGGTGGCCTGAGAAACCCTGATCTATTCAGTGCCGTTATTCAGAATGTCCAGAAGAGGGCATCTTGAGGTTAACTTTTTATATAGTTTATTATTTGTTATGGTACTTTTCATTTAGTTATTTTCTCATAGTCCCTAAAGCTGATTCTTTGTATTAGGAGAAAAAAGCAGTAGTACATATAGCAACCCAAGTAATACAAAGCTGTCACATGTAGAACGACTTTGCAGTTGAACAGCTTTTCAGCGTGAATATGTTTATAACGATTCCAGTGTGGAGTTGCTGTTATTTCTAAAGTAGTAAGCTCTAAAAAATTCACTCCTTTCTTTTCCAAAAAGTTGTTCACTTTTCCAAAGTTTTGAAGTTTCTGGCGCACAGTATTTTGCTCTTAATTTATTCCAGCAATAAGGCAAATTTCTTTCAAAAGACAAGTTAAAACATTCCGACAATTTCAAAATTGTTACTGCTTTTTACTTTTTTCCCCTAATAAAGCTGACTCAGTTTGATATATAAAACCAATAGAAACATATAAAATCTCAGCAAAGTTGTAAGACAGATAGCACTGCTTTTTCAAAACTTATCAATAAGGCATTTTCAAAACCAAGCATCAACCAAGACAGGGCTCAAATGTGAAAATCTATTTCCTTACCTGAAAAGACCAGTTCTCAGAGTACCTATCCTGGCCGGCCTCACAGTTTTCCCATCTGTAACTCCTGTGTTAGGTTAACATTGATACTGCAAGTATCCCTCACGTTGTCTCCTAGCCTTGGTCCCATTCCTGCAGACACACTGTGGTGTATAATGTGTATACTTGCAATCTACTATTTACACTTCATACATCTTATATACAGACATACCTCCTTTTATTGCACTTTGTTGTGCTTTGCAGATGTTGCTTTTTTTTTTTTTAACGGCATGTTTGTGGCATCCTTGCGTAGAGCAGGTCTATTGGTGCCATTTTTCCAACAACAGGTGCTCACTTCGTGTCTCTGTGTCACAATATGGTAATTCTTAGAATATTTCAGATTTTCTCATTATTGCTTGTTATGGTCAGTGGTCAGTGATCTGTGGTCAGTGATCAAAGATGATAGTATTGCAAAAAGATTATGACTTGCTGAAGGCTCATGATGCAGTTTTTAGCAATAAAATATTTTTTTAAGGTATGTACGTCATGTTTAAACATGACGCTATTGCACACTGAATAGACTACTGCATAGTGTAAGCATAGCTTTTATACGCGCTGGGAAAGCAAAAAATTCATGTGTCTTATTGTACTGTGATATTCACTTTATTGCGGTGGTCTGGAACTGAACCCACAATATGTCTAAGGTGTGCCTGTGTAACATTTAGGATTTGGGTTCTTTAGCATTCTCTTACAACTGCTTATATTAAAATATCTACCTATCAGACGGCACAGTTTTTATTTTTACAATTATATTGGTTTCATTCCTGATAATGGAGAGGTCTTATTTATTTTTGTTGTTTTCTCTGCTAACTTGATTTTGTTCTTTTCAGTGATGGACAGTCTTCAGCCATTCCGGTAGCCAGTATGGAGTTTGCAGCCATCTGTCTCAGAAACGCCTTGCTGCTGTTACCTGAAGAACAGCAAGATCCAAAGCAGGAAAATGGGTCTAAAAATAGCAGTCAGTTAGGTGGTAACACAGAAAGCAGCGAGAGCAGCGAAACTTGCAGGTATCCTGAGCCCTTTACCTTCCTGGGCAGAGTGAGCCCTTGGCCTTTACAGGAGTTCCTGAAATCTTCAGCCTGAGTTTCCAAAATTCTCTGTTTGGAGTAAAAGAAAGGAAAATACAACTGTTTAAGCATTTCTGGAAGAGAGAAATAAGGTGAAGGCTTAAGTGAGGAGAGAACCTTGAAAGAGAAAAGTGGAAAGTAACAACTAATAGGAGGAATAGTTGCAAGAAATCATTTTGCTACCAGACAGCTTTTTTTTTTTTAATTTTTATTGAGATAAATACTTAAATCCCTAAAACTTTTCATTTTTTATTATCTTATACTTTTTCTCTTAATGTACTCTAAGCCACTAACCTCCAGAATATTTATGTATTTCTAGTTTCCTAGCATAAATTAAATATTATGCTAATCTGTAGAAATTGGGAGAGTTTATGTAGTAATAAAACAAACACTATTATATGTAGAAAGTTCTTTTTACACACAGCACCTTTAAAGTCAGGTCTCCCATTCCAACATTTTTTCTTGATTATAATAGAAATACATGTTTATTGTAGAAAATTAAAACAAAATTGTGTAATTTTTTTCCCTCCATCAAGAGGTTGTGCTTTATTATGTTGGTAAAAGACAGTTAAAAGAATGAGAAATGTGTGAAGGTACTGGAATGGTTTCCTTTGTATAGCAGAGGTGTTTTCTGTTAGAGATTTTTGAAAGTAGTATGTACTGGGGAAAAGAGGCTAATATACAGTATCACTTTAACATGTTAGTGATACCAAGTTACTAAACATTTTTCAATGTTTTGATTGTTTTACACTTTCGTCATAAAAAATTGGGAGTGGGGAATGGGGAAACAAAAATTTACATTTAGTTGTTTATTTATGCTCTTCATAGTTAGGAATCTGTCTTTATTTTAGCAGTAAAAGCCATGATGGAGATAAATTCATTCCAGCTCCACCTTCTTCTCCATTGAGAAAACAGGAATTAGAAAACTTAAAGTGAGTATCTACACAAAATTAGCGTTGCACCTGTTGACGTGAGCACATTATCTCCTTTGTTCTGTTAATGTTGTGAATTACACTGATGAAATGTCAGATGGTAAACCAGCCTTTCAGTCTTGTGATTAAACCCTACTAGTCAGAATGTATTACCTTTTTCCTCAGTTGTTGGATTTGTTAATATTTTGTGTTCACAAGGAAGGGTGGTCCATGCTTTGCTTATGATGTCTTGGCTGGGCTTTGGTTTCAGGGTTATGCTGAACATATGAATGAGCTGGGAAGTGCTGCTTCCTCTGTTTTTTAGTTTGTGTAAGATCGGTATTTCTCCTTCCTCATATGTTTGATAGAATTCGCCAGTGAAACCATCTGGCCTAGGGTTTTCTCTGTGGGAAATTTTTGGTAATGAATTCAAGTTCTTCAATAGATGAGGGCTTTTTGGATTTCCTATTTCATCTGTGTCGGTTTGGGTAAGTTATGTTTTTGTCCATATAGATTCTAAGCCCCATTATTTTTGTTTTGAACAGTCAGGTATAAATTGAAAGAACAGAGTATTCTTTTATGTTTAGCCACACAATTACCACTTCCTGATGACTCTAGCTTTTGTAAGGTAGTTCCCTTCAGTCTGAATATCTTCCTTCAGTGTTTCTAATGGTACAGGTGTTGGTTTTCCTAAAGTTTCAGTGTTTTGTTTGTTTTTGTTTTTTTCCTTTCTAAATCTAGAATTGTCTTTATTTCAGCTTCACTCTTGGAGGATGTTTTCACTGAGTATGGAATTCTAGGTTTTGGTTTTGTTTTTGCTTTCCTTTCATTCGGCTCATTCAATATGTCACTGTGCTGTCTGCTGTCCACTGTCTCTGATCACAGCCACTGTATTGTAGCTGCCGTCTCTCTGTCAACGTTGATTGTCTTTGTTTTTCAGCAGTTTAGACTATGATGAGTCTAAGTGTGATTTTTTTGTTTGTTTTTAATCTTCCTTTGGGTTAGCTGACTTTCTTAAATCTATAAATTTATCTTTCAACAAATCTGGGGTATTTTTTACCATGATTTTTTTCATGTTGCTTTTGGAAGTACAGCGTTACTTTTAGGAATAATTTTAATAATGGAACTGCAAATTAAAGTGGAAAGAAAGAGCCATCATCAGTTGTGTTTTCACCTATTAAGTTGCAAAAAAATGACATGGGTACAGTTAAAACATTCATACGTTGCTAGTAGTACTGTAAATTGATGCATTACTTTTGGAAAGCATTTTGTTTACTCCTCTTTTTTCCACAAACGTTAGTGCTTGTAGTAGTTGGAGGGGAATCAGAGGTAAAAGAAGCAGCACTGCCCTCAAAAGCAGATGGCAGACACTTAGGAGAAAATGATATTAGTTAGATTAGTTACTAGGTGGTGAGATTTGGGGCGTCTCTTTTCTTCTTGTGAGAATTTGATCACCCTGACGAGTGGAAAATGACCCATTTAAAATTTTGCCCTTCTTCCAGTCCACTCAAGGTGCTCAGTCTGATGCCGAGGTTTACCTATGTTACCTTTTCTGTGATTGTAGGATTTATCATTTTCATACTGGGTTTTTTCATCCTTTTCATTTTTATAAGAGTTCTTCTATATTAAGGAAATTGGCCTCTATCATTTGTCCTGAAACATTGTTTCTGACATTTAGTTTTAAAGGAGAGTTTCATTTTTTAAGTATCATATTTATAAGTCTTCTTTACTTTTTTCCATTTTGTGCAATGTTTAGAAAAGCCTTTCTTATCTCCAAGATTTAAAAAATAATTTAGCCATGTTTTCTAGCTTTTTTTTTTACTGTTATACTATCATTACCACCAATCTAAATTTTGTTTCATCTAGAATTTATCTAAGCAAATAAGGTAGGGAATCTATCCTTATTTTGTGTGATTTTTCATAGTATATTTATTTGAAACATTCATTTGATTAATAGCTTCATTGAATTTTCCGAATAAAACATGAAACAGAGGTATAAAATGTGAAGATTTTGTGTCTAAATGGTTTAAATTACATTTTTATAAAATAACATATATGTATTTCTATTTGCATTTTTTTAAAGTCTGGAGGGGATCTGTGTCAAAACTTTCAAGGTGATTAGCCCCGAATGGTGGGGTAACTGATGATTTTTATTTTCTTATTGCATATCTGTTTTTTCCAACTTTTAAAAGATGAAGATACTTCATTAATCTTACTGATTCCCTTTGGAGGAAAGACTGGCCAGCAGATGTGCCCTTTTCTGGTCCTGTATTGTCAGACCAGTGGGTTCACGGAGGGGTATGACTGTCAGCGAGCTCAGGGCTCCAGGCACCCTGTTCAACAAAACAATAGCTTTTTACCTCTTTATTTCATTCTGTCAAAATATACCATAAATTCCCACTTTGCAGTAACACCCTCTCTATCCTGGGTTTCATATATATGTGTATCCCCACTGTATTGTATTGTCTGGAGGAAAGCATTAATCTTCTAATTATATGGAGGAAAATCTAAAATCTCAAATTTAGTTAGAAATGAGGAGTTGGTCATTTAAGGTTTTGAAAGCAGTGTTTTGGTTTTTTAAAACTTGGCAAAGGTAATTAAATTTTTTTTAATTATCTTCAGTTATATTAAAATTTCTTGATTTCTTATTTCTTGTATGAATCATAAGAAGCAAGAAAATAAAAAATACTATGACAGATTACCAGTGAAACAATGGCAGAAACAAAATATGCAAAAGAATATTGCTGTTGAATGAAATAAAATTGAATTTAAAAAACAAAATTCCAAACATAGAACTAAAATAAATTCACTACGCTGGATTTTTGTCCTGAGTGGAAATGTGTAAAAAGAAAGCAAATTAAGTAAAGTTAAACTGGATTTGGTATAAAATAAGCTGGTGAGAAGGGGTAGATTGTAAACTTCAGCCAGGACTGCATTTGAGAGAACACTCTGATATAGCCAAGGATAGTATACCATCCCCCTCCACCATATGCCTAATATTTTCTGTAGGAGTCTGTTTATAGAGCCACCTGCATTTCATATTTATCTCAGGGTTCATCTATTTTTTATAGGTTGTTTTATATGGTAAATATCCAAGTAAGACAGAAGGTTCTACAGTGTAAAGTGAATCTTGTCCCATCAGGTCCTCTGCTTCCTCTCCTCTGAGGGGCAACCACTGACCCACTTCTTATGTGTCCTTCCAGTGAGGTTTCAAGGTTGTTCTGTATCAGTACACGGAGCTCTGTTGCATCCTTTTCTAATGGGTGTACAGAATTGCAGTGTATAGATATGACAGTTCATTTCACATTGATTTATTGTTGGTCTTTTGTTTTTGGAGGGGGAGGTAATTAGGTTTACATATTTGTTTTTAGAGGAGGTGCTGGGGATTGAACCCAGGACCTCCTGCATGCTAAGCTTGTGCCCTATACCCTATACCCACTTGAGCTATACCCTCCCCCTGCCATTTCACACTGATTTATATTTAGCTCTTTGTGGTGTTTTCAGTCTTTGCTATTACAAATAATGCTGCAGTGTATATCACTGGACATGATTTTCAAGGGGAACTCTTAGTGATGAAGTTTTTTGAAATGATTTTTAAACTTGATTTAATTTTTATGAATTTATTTGAACAAGTACTAATCTTAGGGTTGCTTTATGTATGCATGCATTATCTCATACCGTTGAACAGCTGCAGAGTTGTGTGATTTAACTTTACCTTCTGAAGATGGCATTAAAGAGAAGGGTACCAGCAGAGTGGCCTTTCATGGCACAACAGCTCTTTGCTTTCCACATATCCTTGTAGAAGGAGTGGTGCTTTTCAGAGAAAATAAAATTATGTCCCTATTTTTGTGGGAAGGGGCAAAGGGTCTCCATAGGGAATTCCATCATCATAAAGTGAGGTAAAGATGGGCTTGCTGATGTAGATTAACCTTTTTTTCTTATGGAGCAGATGGGAGAAAGGAAATGGAACAAGACGGAAGGAGCCTTAGGGTAGATTTATAAAAAAAAAAAGAACTGCTCTGCAGGACAGTGGTAATGGTGATGTGGAGACAAATGGGGTGGGGGAAGGAGTCGCAAAAGATTTGTGTCGCGATTTTCAAAGCTATAAAAGCTCACAGTGCAGTTGGGTGTGTTAAAGGGCAGTTTGGAGGCAGGAGCCAGCTGTTTTCCACAGAAGGGAGGAGGCGGAGCACACTGTTTCTCTGTTAAGATCCTGGAATTTAGAGATTTCATCCACTTCTGACCTGAATTCTTTTATGTGATTGGAAATGTGTGTGACTAGTATATAGTTTAGTTTTTATGGACTATTATGTTTGACCCTTTGCGCTCTATAATACCCAAGACACCAATGCAAAACCTCATTTCCTATTTCCAGCATAACTAATATGCAGTAAATTATCATGACTGTTCTAATGGCCACTTCTTACCGTATGGGTTGAGCCTCTTGAGTATTTTCATTTTTTTCTTTTCATTTGTACATAAAAGGAGATGGATCTAAGAAAAATTTATTCTAACCAAGTAACAAGTATGTCTTTAGAAGGCATGAGATACCTGAAGCAGTTGTGAGATGTTGTATTAAAACAAGGTAGCTTTCAGAAAAATATTCTCACAATTAAAACAGAAATCTGTCCCCAAAACATGAAGGTGTCTCACAAATCAACTAAATAGTTACATTGTGAGGCTCACATGAACTTAGAGGTACTGATACAATGGATCAACAATATAATGACACTGTTAGACTGTTGCTTCAATTCCTGAACTACCCACAGCTTTGCAAAGCTATCAGTTTCTTTTGATTAAGAACACATACACACAGTAGCCTTGAAATAAATAAATGCTATGACTTTAAATTTTTTAAGTAAAAGATGATTCTGTTTCTAGTTTTTTGTGTAAGAGAGATGAAGACTTGTCCACACAAGAATTTCACAGCGGCTTTGCTTATGATAGACAAAAAGTAGAACTAGCCCATTGGTATGCATCAGTGGGAGGGTGGGCAACTCAGTTTTAGTCCACTCTGTATATTGGAATACTACTCAGCTGTAAAAAAGGAACAAGTACTGGTACACAAGTCAACACAATATGAATCTCAAAACATTTCCTATTTCTTCTTTAATCAGTATAAGGTATAAACTGTATAATTCCATTGATACCATTTGTATGACAGGCAAAACTATACAAAACTAATTTATATTCATAGAAATTAAAACAGTGGTTGGAGAATTGCCTCGAAGGAATCTTTCTGAGGTGAAAGAAATGTTCTGTATCTTCATTGGGCTGGTGGTTACATGTGTGTATTCAAACCCTTCAAACTTTACACTTAAAATAATATGTTTTAATACATAAAAAGTATACCTAGCTGAACATTTTTAAGATATTTTGAAATTTTTCAGTTAATATAATTGTAAACTTACTATTTTTGCAAATGTGAGTTAATCACTAATGATCAGTGGTCAGTTTCTCTTACGTATCACTTAGAGGTGACATGACATGGAAAACTTGGCTTCTTAACAACAACAGAGAAACATCTCTCTGCGTATTTATCATGTATTCATCAGACCCTAAGGCTGCAGTGTCCAGTGCCAGCACCAGTCATCATAGGAGGCTCCTGAGCGCAGGAAATGTGACTCATGAAAGCTACACTGTTCAGGTGTACGATACACACAGAATTTCAAAACTGAAAAAAAATATACGACACATCAGTAATTTTTTATATTGACCATATGTTGAAATGATATCTTAGATATACTGGATTAATTTAAATATATTAAAATTCATCCTTTTCACCTGTTTCTGTTTTTTTTTTAATGTGTCTACTAGAAAATACATTATATTTATGGCTCCAATTAAATCCCTGTTGGGCAGCACCGCTCTAAGGGTTCAGACGCGTTTGAAGGGCCTGTTTGTCGCTATGTGGTTTCTACGAATGTGCGGTATTGTTGCTGGGCCGTTTTTCTCACGTACCACAAAATGTAGCTGAATCTCTCTTCAGAAAAAAAAGGCCTAACATCCACATGAATCTGAGAATGTAGACACATGTGCATGATTGATATTTTGGCCACATGCTGATTTAAATACTAATGTCTCCACAAGCATTTGGGAGATAATGATTTTCTTATCCAGTGATTGGTTTTTATTATAAGGATGTACTTTTAATATCTTTATTTTTTTGAAGTCAGACATTTATTGACTGACTACTGATAATATTTTCAAAACAGCTTTGAGATCTGATTCACATACTATACAATTAAAGTGTACAATCCAGTGTTTTTTAGTTGATTCACAGTGTTGTGCAATCATCACCACAGTCAGTTTTCGAACATTTTCATCACCTCAGAGGGAAACCCTGTACCCTTTAGCTGTGACCCCTTTATCCCGAGTCTGCTCCCCAGCCTTAATTAATCTACCTTCTGTCGCTGTAGCTTTCCCCATTCTAGACTTTCCTATGGATGGAATCACGTAACATGTGGGCTTTTTATGACTGACTTCTTTCACTTAGGGTAAAGTTTTCAAGGTGTATCCAAGTTGTAGCATGTATCATTGCCATTTCATTATAGAAAAATACTTCATTGTATGGATATATCACATTTTGTTCATTCATTCATTAATAGACATTTGGGTTGTTTCTATCTTTAGACTGCTTAGAATAATGCTGCTATAAACATTCATGTACCAGTTTTTGTGTAAACACATTTTTTTTTCCTTGGTTGTATACCTAGACGTAGAATTGCTGGGTCATAAGTAACTGTTTAATCATTTGAGGAATGACCAGACTTTTCCAAAGCGGCTGCACCACTTTACAATCCTGCCAGCAGTGTATGAACGTTGCGATTTCTTCGCATCCTCACCAACACTTGTTACTCATCTTTTCGGTTATACATTGAAGTGGGTATGAAGTGTTATCTCTTTGTGGCTTTGATTTGCGTTTCCCTGGGGACTAATGATGACGAACATCTTTTCATGTGCTTATTGGACATTTGTATCTTTTCCTTAGAAAAATATTTATTGAGATCCTCTGCCTATTTTTTAAATGTGTGATTTATCTTTTTATTATTGACTTGTAAGAGTTTATGTATTTTAGATCCAAGACCCTTATCAGGTAAGTGATTGGCAAATATTTCCTCCCCTTCTGTCGGTTGTCTTTTCACGTTTTGGAGGTGGTCTTTGAATGACAGATATTTTACATTTTGATGAAGTTCGATGTATCTGTGTTCCCTTTTATTGATCTTGCTTTTCATGTCATGTCTAAGACTCCTTTGCCAAATCCAAGGTCATGAGGTTTACTCCTATGTTGTTATTTAAAAGTTTTATAATTTTAGTGCTTACATTTAGGCCTTTGATCCACTTTGAGCTAATTTTTATGTATGGTATGAGGTAAGGGCTCAAATTAATTGTTTGCATTCTAGTATCTTATTAATAGTAAGGAAATACATTCATAGGGTTAGTCACATTAACATTTCTAGTTGCGCAGTGTTTTTATAACTGTCATGGGTATGTATGAAGTCTTACGTGTTGCATATTGCAGGACGTCTTTATTATTTATTCTGAGATTGTGATATTAGCTAACTTTTAATTTCTGAAACTAAATTGGAGGCTTCTCTAGAACCTGGAAAAGAGTATAACAGAACTGGAAAAGGGTAGGAAATAATGTTGGGGCCAACCTGGGAAATAGTGTGTATGAGAAATTAAAATCAAAGTATACAAAATAAAAATGAAACTTCAGTTTGTCTTTTTCTTTAATAAGAGTCTCAAAATGGATAAAAAGAAATGTTCAGCCAAAATTTAATTAGGCCCACTTATTCCACAAGTATAAATTATGGAGCCTTAATTAATTAGTTCATTTAGACTCGGATGTGACACTCAAGTGAATTATTTCCCATTCAGTTAAAAGGGACCTTACATGGCCCAGTGTTTATAAAAGAAGACGAGTCAAACAAATGGTTGATAACATAAATATTGCAGACAGTTTTAGTGTACTTAAGGAATCATATTTCTTTTGGTGTTAGCTCGTGAGATATACCAAAAGCAGGAATATGGCTAATAATCTTTTGAATCTCATATTGCTCTTGCTAGGGACCCATCCCCATTTCAGTCTTGTAACTGAATGTGGTCCTACTGAAAGTTGCTCATCTACTAAACTCTACCAAAGAGGGGAACCTGCCTGTGTGACACATCCCTCACCTTAGCAGCAGCTTGTGTTTATGACGGCACGATTCACATCAGAGTCCCAGGACCCCATTTAGATGAACTGGTGATCAGACTGGTCACAAGCCAGGGTTAGAATAATTCTTCAGTGGTCTCCCACTCTGTAGAAACCCCATGGGGCTCCTGCCGACATTGGACAAATTGTTTAACCCCTTTGGGCCTTTTTCCTTTTGTCAAATAAGCAAGTTGGAGTGAGCGATCTTAAGGTCCTGCACATGTATAGAATGCTAGGTCTGTGACTATGCATTTTATTTTCTGCCTGGAGTAGGACTGGATTCCTTGAGATGCTAGATTTGGTTGAAGAGAAAAACTTCTTCAGCTTGTTTGAGCTGGGCTTTTATTAGTGTTGGGTTTGGGGTGTGTTTGTCAGTAAGATGCTTTTTGTACAGAACTGTTCCTAGAAAGCAGAGTGTTTACGGAAGACATGAAGTGAAAAACTTATCCAAAACTTTAAATGTTTCTGAAGAATTTAAAGTTGGCAAGTTTAACATTTTCTAGATTGTTGTAGATAAATGGAAACAGCTTGAAATACATTATTTTAAATTTTAAAATCCAATACCATATTCATTCTGTTCGAAGAAATTCTTTGTAGAATTTTTATGAGCCAGTTTTTCAAATAACGTTTGTATGAGGTTCCTTTGACAAATGGAGACTGACTGGACTTACCCCATTTTAGCTTCTTTTGATACAGGTTAAGCTATTTCAGACACTTGGTTTAGATGCATTTTACTCACAGAATATATGGCTTGACAAATTTTTAACGCCAAGTCTTACTTACATAGCTTGCTGCTAGAGTTTGGTTGTTTAAGGACATGTCTTCCCCATGTCTCTCCTTTCTTTCTTCTTCTTCAGCTTTTTTGTTCTTTCCTTTTCCAAGGGTTGGTGCTCTGTTCTAGAGCCAGCTCCTCCAGCCTATGGCAGGGAGGGTGGGGTTGTGTCAGACCTTCCGCGGGGGGAGGTGGGGTGTCCCTTCCCTTGAGCTAGAGTTCTTCCAGTCTGATGAACTGTCAGATCCACTGAGTGGCTGCTAAAGCAGATTGGACAGTGACTCGAGGAGGCAGTGGGGCAGGGTTGGGGGGGGGGTTCAATATTTTAAGTAGCAACTATCAGAAGTAAAATGATTTCCAGAAGCTTAGTAGGTAGTGCCGTGTGTGTTTCCAGTGTTCTCATCTGCAGGAATTATGCAGTGTGGAGTGGAAAAGCAAGAGGGTGGAGGGTGGTGGGAGATGAGGTAGGCTGGAGGGGAAGGTGCCCTGAGAAGAGGGGCACATGTGTTAGTTTTAGTTTCATGTAGTGAAACTGGTTGAATCCGATGACTCTTGATCAGAATGCCAGCCCACACATTTAAGTACGTTTTAATAGGAAGCTTATGTTATTATTAGAATCTTTCACCCTGTTGTAACTTGATACGGTATCTTAACGGGGAAGGAGGTAAAAGCTAAGGAAAACAGATCTTTCCCTTGTACATAATTATAGTTTGGGAAACAGAATCCTGCTGCAAATCGTACATGACTGATTTCTGGACCCAAAGTGGGCTTGACAGTGGGCTAGAGCAGTAATAGCCCCCCTACTGTCAGGAGTGGCTGGGGCAGGCTTTTCCCAGCAAGCCTGCCTGAGGTGAGGCCGGTCCTGGACTCCAGGACATGAAGCGAGCAGGAGACTCCCGTGTTTGAGGGCCGGGAAGGAGGTGGCTTTGTCAGCAAGGTGGCCTACCACCAGGCGGTGGAGGTCTGGGTTCCTGGAGAGGTAAATCTAAAACGTTGAAAACTGTTGTCTTTGGTGATTACCTGTTAAACACCTACTGTAGCACAGAGAGATTACTCTCATCTTTATGTGGAAAACGAAAGATGCAGGCTTCTGCTTTTAAGGAGCTTGTCTTGCCCTGGCCTTTGGCAAAGTCACAGATGAAAATGGATTTTAAATTTTGTGACTGTCAGTCATATACTCATCTGAGCTGAGGATGGTCTAGGGCCTCTGGAGATGGAGGCCTTTCCAGGTCATTCCTTTTCTTCGTAAGCAGTGCATACCTGGCTGATGAGTGAATGTCTATTGCCATTTAAAAATAAAACTACAAATAAACCAAAAGAGTAATTAAGTCACCCTGATCTCTCCACACAGAGCCAACCACTGAAGTGCGTCTGAAAAGGGGAGAGAACTAGCCAGTGCCTCCCTCCTTTGGGCCCTTGAGTCTTCCATCAGGGAGAGGACTCCCTCCAGGGGCCGTGGCCACAAGGTCGCCTTGCTAGTGAAGACACAGGGGTGATAGTAGACTTGTCGGGAAAATCCCTTCGGAAATGACACAACTTGCCTGCTCTTAAATTAATTACTCTCCTCAGATTTTAAATCATGGGCTCAGTAATAAAATTCAAACTTGAAATATTTCAGTTAAATTCTGTTTTCTTCCTTTTAAAAAAGACAGGTTAGATTATATATGTGTGCATAGGAAAAATCATGATGTAATCTTTTCTTTCTACTTTTATATTGGTAGGGCAGTCTTATGAATTGACCGAGAAGCAGTGTGGTAGGACAGGAAGGGCAGTGAGTTGGGAGTCCGCAGTGTGGGGTGTTGGTCCTGACTCACCAGACTCTAAGCTCTAGGATGTGTTTAATCACTTTCAATCTCACTTATAGAATGAGGCACCACAGTAGGCGATCTTTCAGCCCTTCACATCATAGCATAAGGCCATCAATCTGTTTCCTTGTGCCAGTCTACTCTGCTGTGTTGTTAGGGGTCGAGGGCCTGTTTTTTCCTTTAGTGGATAATTTTCTAAGGTTCCAGCAACCAGAAGTGAGCCAGTGACGGGGAAACGGCAGGCTACTTCTGAATTTGCCCGGCTGCGCTTTTCCTAGATGGGCATTTGAAGTCGGAGGATTTCAGTGTTAGAAAACTCTGGTTCTGTGATGCTTACATTCCTCCTTAGCCTGAAATTACAACCCAGATGCACTTAATGATATACATATGTATTGTAATTTGTAAACACTCAAAACCCTGTATCTAAGTCAGGTCATTTGTGGTCGGCCATTCAGACCTCTTTTCTATTTGACAGGGGTTTATTTTAAGATTGCTTTGTGGAGTGGTTGTTTAACATTCAAATGATCTATTAGTGTCTTGGTACTGTTTTAAATGAGCTGCCTGTTAAGTAGAAAACCAAATGGAAATTTAGGTTTCCAACACAACTTAGGAAAATCTGTGTAACTTAAATTTTTTATCTTTGCGTGTATTTATTCAGCCTGTGTGTGTGTGTGTGTGTTTTCCCTCCTGAATAGTCATATAGGACAGTAGTACCTACCTATGTGAATGAAATTCTGTTACTTTGGACACTGGTGCTTAGCAAGAGCTATAGACTTCTTAATAGTTTCAGAGAAGAACGCTTTACAGTAAGTGGAGCTAAGTGGGTGTTTTAGTAAGGTAATTGTTCCTTAGAGCAGCAGATGTGCTTCTATAGCTTTCTTTCTTGGAGGTTAAAGGAACTTGTCACTAGGCCATTAACTACATTATTTTTTTTTTTACAGGCTAAATATATATTGTAACTATTTGGTTATTTTGTTGGTTATTTTGGCTTCCAGTTGGATGGAAGCTAAAGATGATTTAGGTAAATAGCTAAACTGAGCCTCAGATTGTAGTTTTTGCCATCATTCTGATTCTTGCCATTAGTATTGTGGCTTCCTGTCTTCTTTCCTGGTGTCCAGATTGCCACAGCCATAATTAGGGCGTCCTTTCCCGATTCACAGACGTTGTCATCGTCATTTGTAACTCTGGTTTACGGCCCTTGCCTTTTGTGTTGCAGATGCTCCATTCTCGCCTGCAGTGCTTACGTGGCTCTGGCGTTGGGTGATAACCTCATGGCTCTGAATCACGCAGATAAACTCCTTCAGCAGCCCAAGCTGTCAGGGTCTCTTAAGTAAGTGTGACTTGCCCTGCGTGTTCCTTGTTTGTTTTGTTTGGAGGTTTTCAGTTAATGTGTGGTGTGCTGCAGCTGCTGCTGCTGTTGCTTTTTTTTTTTAACTCTCGCACTTGAATATATGTTATAGAGAAAGCACAAAGTTTCTTTTTTTTCTTAACTCTTTTTTTTTTTTTTTTTGAAGGGGGGAGGTAATTAGGTTGTTTATTTAATTTTTAGTGGGGGTACTGGGGATTGAACCCAGGACCTCGTGCATACTAAGCACATGCTCTATCACTGAGCTACACCCTCCCCATCAGAGTTTCTTAATTTGGTAATTGTTTATTTGATAGTGAAATTTTTTTCACTTGTTGCACCTCAGGGGTTAGCGGAAGTGGCACTTGCTGCGCTGAGCATTTGGAGGCAGGGACTCTGGACTCCCTAGTGTCCGCTGCTGGGCCCAGCCGGAGCATGTTGTCACATGTTAGCTCTCCAGACAAGATGAGTCCTCAGGGAGAAGTCCCACACCAGAAGGAGTGTGGTCAACTTTGAGGAATGCAATTCAAGTAAACAAATAAGAATTTTAAAATAATTTTCCAAACTACTGTACCATTTCCTGAGTACATGAGTTTTATTCGGATTCCTCAGATGCCTCCTCAGCAGCAGTGTCACTGTCATTCTAACTTCTCTAAAGCACTTCATCCTTCCTTGTATGGAAGTAGAGTAAGCTGCAGCATTCTTTCAATCTCGGTATGATGCTGATACTAGAAATTCTATCTAGGACCACAAGTCCTCTGCATAGCATTAAATGAGGGCAGTTGTTTTTCCACTCACCCTGTGGGTATGTACTTAAAATCTGCAAAATATGTTCCTTTGCCTTTTAAAAGTAGCGTTGTGTATAACATGCAACACTTAGAACTGTGAGGTCATACTGTGAGGAGCAAGTCTGTTTAAATAATGTGTTACTTTATACAAACATCTAAAATTAACATTGATTAAGGTTGTTTCAGGTCATTGTTCCCCAAACATACCTTGTGTTTTTGTTTTTGTTTTTAAAAAGATAATGAAAAACATCCAGGAACGTAAGAAACTTTGTCCTGATTCAGATAGGAGTGCTCTTCTGTGAGAAAACCCTGTCTCATGTCGAGACCTGGGGGGCCCTGAGCTGAGTGCCGGGCACTTGGTTGCATCTGCGGCTCCTCCGCTCCTTTCCATCACCCAGCCCTGCGCATTCTGGCCAGAACCGTGGCCTCTGCCCCGCCAGGAGCGCGCCGCTCGGGCTGTGGTGTGCGTGGCATCGGTAGAGCAGTGCTTTGTGTTTTCCTTTTGAACAAGAATGAAACACAAATCCTCGCTGCTTTTTTTTTTTCAATCCTCTGGCTGACGTTGTAGCCACTATTCTCAGATAATCCCGACTAGGGTGTCTACCTGGCGTTCATTGGAGGGTTTTTAACCTCACTTAGCAGCTTCTTTCCTCTGAATGTCAAAGCAACAAAATTCTTAGGTTATGTGATTTCTTAGCCAACTTTGAGGGATTGGCCACGGCGTGTCTGATCATTTCATTTTTAATCCCTTAACCATTCTGTCCTAGCGTTGGTTTCTGATTAATAGCCAGGCCGCTGTCTTTCCAGTGAAAATAAACAGGTATTTCTCCGTTTGGCAGCCCAGATCCCACAGTTGCTTCCCAAACACCTCATCAAGGAGTTCTGGGCTTTGAATGTCAAGAAGGCATTTAATTTGGTTTTTTTAAAAAAATTTTAAGTAAATTCACAGAGAAGAGTTTGAAGTAGTTCTTTGAATATGTTTGTGTTTTGTAATGATTATTGGCTTATGGATGCTGCTTTAATGAAATTTTTGAAATACCTTATTTCAGAATATATTTGAAGTTACTTTTTTTTTGTTTTTGTTTTTGTTTTTTGGTCATTTCTGTTAGTGTTTGGTGGGGAAGCAAAATAGAAGGTCATTACAACTCCAGCGCATTAGAAGAAACTGCTTCGTAAAGAAATAGCTCTTGAGGGTAGAGTATATAGTTCAGTGGCAGAGTGCATGCTTGGCATGCACAAAGTCCTGGGTTCAATCCCCAGTACCTCCATTAAAAATAAATAAATAAACAAATTTAATTACCTTCCCCCCAACAACAACAAAAATAATGAATTTTTTTTTTTAAAAGAAATAGCTCTTGTGTGATTAATGTGCATACATCCCAGAAAAATGGTCAAATTACAAAGAGGCTAGGATTCAAGGACCCAAATCCATGTAGACAGATGCAGCTGAGACTGGCTGTCTAGAGGAGGTGAGACCTGAGCTGTCCTTTGAAGGGAGGAGTTGGATTTTGGCCTGGCTTTGAGCCCTCAGAGGCAGGCAGCAGGGTGTCCTGCCCAGGACACTGTGTCTGGTGGGAACAGAGGACTCCGGAGGAGTGAGGGTGAACTGAATATAGGAAACTGGGACCGAATTGTGGAGAGCTTTAAATCCATCAAAGTTTAGTTTTGTTTGCTCTGTCTTGTTCTCAAGTAGAAAAAGTCATTTAAGATTTTTAGTAAGGGTGTAATATGTCTAAGACTAGTTTAATTTTGAAAAATCGATCAGATGATCGTGGGGAAAATGGCTCAAAGTCAGACACTGGAAGGAGCAGGCTCTTGGAAGCCTGGAGGCAGCACATCTGCCAAGTGGGCGTCAGATGGATGATGTAGGAGGGGGAAGCCATTGTGAAGTTAATCCCACCCAGCCTCGTGCCTGTTTGACTGTTCCAGCACCGGAGGCTGGAGGACCCTAACTGTGATGTTCCGCTGGAGGGCCTCCATCCTCAGTCATGCCTCTCATTTCAGAACTGTTCGTGTTATTTTCTGTATACATAGAACAGCATAAATTTGCTGTCTTAATGAGTATGTGTCATTTGCCTCTACTCAGCTAACATAAAAGTTACTGTATATTTTAAGATATTTTTAAAGAGAGAAAGTTTAAGTGACTCTTAATCCATTTATAAACTTAAATTTCAATTTAAATACTTGAAATATGTGAAATGTGAAACATACACAACACCAGATTTTATTACGCATTGGGTATTTTTGTGATGACCTACTTTTCAGTTTGGAATCTTTTCTTCCCCCCCAAATTTTAGGTTTTTGGGCCATTTATATGCTGCAGAAGCCCTCATCTCTCTGGACAGAATATCTGATGCTATTACTCACTTGAACCCAGAGAATGTCACTGATGTCTCCTTGGGGATCTCTTCAAATGAGCAAGACCAAGGTTAATGAGGACACATTGATCAAAACTGTTCACCATTTCCACTGCCTTTCTGTTATAACTTAGGATGTGTGGAAATTTAAGGGCACGGTTGTGAAGTGAAGGGAGTTCTAGGTCGGCACTCCACAGTATGGGCTGTACTTTGTACTAGTTGTTTGCTAAGTTGACCTAGGAGCTGATTATCACATGGTCTAAATTCTAACTTTTGAAAGGCTGGTTGTGTTGGAACAATTCATTTTGATTTTCATACTGTATTTTTCTCTTCGGAGGGATTCCACAATCCAGGGAGAGTAAAAATACTGCATTCACGAGTCGGTTTTCAATCATGGCTAAGTTTTTGAAGGAGTGAAACCAGCATTCACTCTGTTCAGGGTTATTTCTCAGGCGTGGGGTGGTGATGAGTGGGAGCATTCCAGTGTCTTTTAATAGAACCTCCAGCACCTGGAAAGGAAAAATGTTATGACATTCCTTTAATAGTAGATTTCCATTTCATGAAGAAAAGTAGGTTTTTAGAAAACGGATTCTGTTGTCCTGCCCCCTCAGATTTTATTTTCATGTCTTTGTAGGATCAGACAAGGGTGAAAACGAAGCAATGGAATCCTGTAAGTAAGCAGCTTTGTCAATACTGAAGTAGCCGGGCCTGCGTCCCAAACACTTACACTCAAGCCTCTGTGTCTTTCCTTTGCCACCAGAGGAGTGGTGCTGGGTTTTATCTTGGGCGGATCCTGGGGGCAGTGGACTGGGTCGCTCCCCTGCCCTTGGCCGTCCTCTTCACCTGGGTCTGGTCTCCTCCGCAGCCGGGAAGCGGGCCCCTCAGTGCTACCCCAGCTCCGTCAGCTCAGCCAGGACCGTGATGCTGTTCAACCTGGGGAGCGCCTACTGCCTGCGGAGCGAGTATGACAAAGCCCGAAAGTGTCTCCACCAGGTGAGGCAGGGACGCTGCCAACCCCCTTGTGAGGCAGCCAGCAGAGGGTTGGAGTTCATGGGCTTCGTTGTTTGTTTGAGGCTTCTGGTCAATTTGTTAAACGTTTGAATGTTGCTCTTCCAAGCATAGTCTTGCAAGGTAAACAGCTGATTCTTGTTGCAAATGAACCTGGGTGCTTATTGGAGTTTTTTTCTGATGATTTTAATCATGAAAATTTCAAAAGATTGGAAACCATCTAAATAAGGATCTCTTACAATGGTGTGTCCATATAGTTAAACACAGTGTAGCTGTAAACTCTGTGGACTGAAATGATAAGATAGCCCAGACATATTAAGTGAAAAGAACAAGATGCAGAGCAGTTTTGTATAGTCCTATATATGCATAAAAAAATCTCTAAACAGACACACCAGCAACTGCCAACCTTGGCTGCAGGGCAGGCAAGGTAAATACTCTGTAGCTGGAACACTGAAATGGGAGACTTTTCACTGGATACTCATGTGCTTTTTAAAATTCTGAATTGTATGAACCTCTGTCTATTCAGAAAGTTAAATTACACCTTTTAGAAAGAAGGGTTCACAAAGCCAATTCTAAAGAAATTGCACATACAGTAAAGGAAGCGACTGAGATGTGTAACCAAAATAGACCTCTGACTTCCGGCACTGGAAGGGCGCCTCGTCAGCAGGTCTCAGCGAAGGTTGTGATCGGGCTTCTTTAGGTCACCTGCCCACCCTGGACTGATCATGAGACCCGTACCTGGAGTAGGGGATCAGGTACTGCCACTGAGGACTTCACCAAATTGGAAAGGGCTTATTCCTCAGAAGGGTGTAATTCAGCACCCTGACTGCTGGGCTGAGCCCAGGGAGTGAGACAGTAAGTCAGTAACAGAGGCACAGCCTTGCCCCATGGACCTTACAGTGAGGAGCTGTCCTAAAAAGGGCATTGCAGGATCAGAGGGTGTGCAGAATTTTGCTTCTAATGTTGAAACTTTATGCCAAATGGTGTATTCACCAGCAGCACATAAGCGAGCCTGCATCTCACCAGGTGTTTACCAGAGTACCAGAAACTGAGATGAAACCTGTTCTCGGGAGAGAAGGTGGCTTTTGGAAATTTCCTTCCTCTGAAGAAGGAAGGAAGTGTGTCTTCCTTCCTTGTTGTGTCTGGAAGTGAAGTTTTTCCATGTAGAAAATGACCATGAATATTTAGTCAAGTTAGGGCATCGGGTCAGCATTTCTGATCCAAAATCAGGAAAGTTATAAAGTGATGGACTGACTGTCCAGGGAGCATGTTTGATACTCCCTGGGAGCTGAGTGCCCGAGTTAGTCGGGTGAGAGAAATGGGGCGCTGCTCTCCGTGGCAAGGTGAGGGTAGTTAACAGCCCTGGTGAAAGTGCCCGTGGACAGCGGCGGCCGCAGCACGCAGGGCCTGTGATGGGAAGTCGCAGTGTGCACGGTCCCGCTCGGGTTCCCGTGCAGCAGGTGGCCCCGGCGGCTGCCGCGCTGGGAGAGACAGATGGGGTCAGGCCTGGTTCGGGGTCTGAAGGGGGTTTTGTTTTGGTCCCTTGGTTTTTAGGTTAATCCAATGGCTGGACCTTTGTTAATTGGGAGGCCCCCCGTGCCTGGGAGGGCAGAACAGTGATGTGTGAAGAGTTGGAAAGGGCTCCAAGTAGATGTTTCCAAGGTTGCCTGCCCACCACTAACCATTCTGAACAGCCAGTAAGCAAAATACCATTCTCTCGTAAAGTTGTTGCCATGAATTCTTGTGTTTTTGAAGAAGCTGCAGACTGTGGTCAGAGCAAAGAACGATAAATGACCTGTGCTAACTAGCCAACTGGAGTGGAGGTGGAGATTTTAGTACCCACAAAAATGATGTAAAGATGGCCTTGCCCGTATAAAGCTAGGCCAAAAGTATCAAATCTTACTTTCTAAGTTGAGTTTTGTTATACCTCAGTGATGTGGCAGGAGGAATAAAAGCCTCCCAGCTTCGTTCACAATGTGGACCTTGGGAGCATGTGCTCTGGATGAGAATCTCCACTAGCCTGAGATTCCTTCTGATTCTGCCAGGAACGGGCCTTGTGCGTGCTTCTGGTCCCCCAGACATCTCCCACGTTCACACCTTGGCCCGCAGTTCTGTTCCTCCCCATCTTCTCCCAGGAGGATGTCTATCCTGCGAGGACTAAGGCAGGCTCCCCTCGCCCAAAACCCTCCACTCGAAAGAAGCTGTTTTCTCTCTTCATGTTCATAGTACATCCACTTCCCTTTCTCCCTCACAGTTAGGAAAATTTGTTTGGATTATTTTTAGTTATTTGCAGGCTTGTTTATTGTCAGGGTATGTCCCTGTCTTACCGTCATGCCTCACTCTGGTCAGTAAAGATTTCTAAAGGACACTTTCTGATTAGATTAAGGGGAGATGCAGAGTCTGGAAGCATGAGCACCTGAACCTGGAGGGGGCGATACCAGGTGATAGGGAGTTGAGGAAAAGGCAGCGTGAGGCCACAGCATGAGGCCCAGGAGGACCCAGACTTGGGTCCTT